>NC_045964.1:46319367-46956324 GCF_010909765.2 Amblyraja radiata | reverse complement strand
GCAAATTAATAATATTAATATAATATCAAGGGGGGGGGGGGGGGGGCTTTCTGTTGCGCTAGTTTGTACTATTTGTTATTTGTTGATCACACACACCCTCCACCTCACACAGACAATCACATACAGACTCTCTCTCTCTCTCACACACACACACACACACACACACACACACACACACACACACACACACACACACACACACACACACACACACACACACACTCACACTCACACTCACACTCACACTCACACTCACACTCATTCACACACACACTCATTCACACACACACTCATTCACACACACAGACTCATTCACACACACAGACACACACACAGACTCATTCACACACACACAGACTCATTCACACACACAGACTCATTCACACACACTCATTCACACACACACACTCATTCTCACACACACACACACACACACACACACACACACACACACATACAGACTCACACATATACAGACACACACACACACACACACACACACACACACACACATATTCACTCACACATATTCACCCAATACTAAAATGCCAAGTAACTTCAGAACGTGTTGAATATACAGTGTGTAAAACAAATGTTTAACGCCTCCTGTAGGTGGTGCTGAAGCAAAAACGTGCTTTAAATAACATCCAACAAACACACTCACCATAGACAGCAGTCAGCTCTCTTGAATTATTCAACGGCGCCTGCACCCGGCGCCATCTTGACGTCACCCTCGCGCTACTTGCCACGAGCCAGAAATGACGCACTCAGCGCCAGCATACTGCTAACCGGAAATGACGTCATCGGCGCCATCTTGCAACTAAGCGAAAATCACAGAATGAGCGCCAATTTTGAAATTAAACACAGTTCTGATCTAATAAAATGTTTATTCACGCTTTAGCCATCTGAAAACTGTTGCAAGCAAGCCCTTTATAAAGCCAACCCAATTGGGCAAAAACCCTTTGCAAGCCAACTAAACACATTTGCTGAAAGCCCTTTAAAAAGCCAAAAAGCCAATTGGGCAAACACTTTACAAGCAACAAACTCATTTTCTGAAAACCATATCCCGGGGACTCACTGTGAAGTTGACGTGCGTTCAGTGTTATTCGCATGTCAGAGAGCCGTGACCCTCTCGCTCCCTCCGTCTGGCAGAGACTGAGTGAGCCACGATACTCCGGATTTTATAGTCCCTCTCCCCTGCCGCCAGTGGGGGCAGCAGAGAGAATGGCGAAATATTTTAAAACGTTAATATCTCTCTGATTTTTCATCGATGGGAAAAATCCTCCAGTCCAGTCCAGCGGAGGGGGGCTCTGAGCGAGGTGGCCAAAAATTACGGCTGTAAATGGCGGCGTTCTCTCGGAAATCACAGCACAGTAAGTCAAAAGCGGTCAAGATCTTACTTTTAGTAATTACTAGACCAAGTGCAGACCCGTTGGGTCTGTTTCCCCAACGGCGTTTTGCAGGGGGGGGGGAGGGGGGGCTGCGGCATCAAACTCATATTAACCAACCCCCAAACACACAGGTGGGGGGAGGGGGGGGGATGTGAAGAGGGGAGGGAGGGGAGAGGAGGTGGAGGAAATGGGACAGATTTGGGAGGGAAAGGAGAGCGGGGTAGGGGGTGAGAGAGGGGGATGGGGAGAGAGATATGGGGAGGTAGGGGAGGAGGGAGGGAGGGGGAGAGGGGTGGGGGAGAGAGGGGAAAGAGGGGGGAGGGAGAGTGGAGGGGGGAGAGGTGGAAGAGTGGGGAGGGAGGTGGAGAGGGGTAGGGGGAGTGATGGAAGAGGGACAGAGGGGTAGGAGGAAGGGGGTGGCGTAGAGAGGGAAGGGGGGTGGGGGAGAAAGGGATGGGTGGGAGAGGGGTGCGGAGAGGGAAACATAGAACCATTGAAATTTAGTGCAGGAGTAGGCCATTCGGCCCTTCGAGCCTGCACCACCATTCAATATGATCGTGGCTGATCATCCAACTCAGTATCCTGTACCTGAAGGATTTGATTAAGAACGTGCACTTAAAACGACGACCAATGGCAAACCCGTTGGGTCTGATCCCCCAACGCAGCCGTACCCTACCCGTAGCCCCCACTGGGGGGGGGGGGGGGGGGGGGGGCGGCGGCATCACACACACTAACCACCCCCCACACACAGAGTTGGAAAAGTGTATAAAGACCGTTCCCTACCTGTAGCCCCCAGGGGAGACGTGGTCGTCGAAGTCGGGTTTCCGGCCGTCTTAAATAGCGTATCTTGAAGTCGTCGAAGTCGGGTCCGTCTCGGCAACGCGGGGGGGGGGGGGGTGGCGGGGTGGCGGGGGCGGCATCACACACATGAAGCATCCCCACACACAGAGCCTTAAAAGTGTAATGCCCCAACGCAGCCGTTGCCTACCCGCAGCCCTCACGGGAGACGTGGTCCTCGAAGTAGAGCCGTTCCCGAAAGGCCGTTTTTAAATGGCGTCGCGTGAGGTTGTGCTGCGGGCGCCAGCAGCCGTTATGGTCGCTGGCCAGCAGGAGGCGACAAAATGAGTGAGGGGGGGTGGGGGGGGTAGGAGAAGGTTTTAATGAAAAAAATGGACATAAACTTAACGAAATGTAATGAGGAGTGGATAGCTGGAAGGGAAAGTGAAATGTCTACCGAAATGGCTGCTTGTATGGGTGAGAAGCCAGTTTTTATTTGAAAAACTGGGGGGGGGGAAAGTTATGTCAGAACTTTCACCACTTAAAAGTGTAATGCCCCAACGCAAAAGTGTAATGCCTCCTCCCCCCAGGAGGCATTACACTTTTGCGTTGGGGCATTACACTTTTAAGTGGTGAAAGTTCTGACATAACAGGAATCAGCCTGGTGAACCTTCTCTGTAATCCCTCTCTATGGCAACGATGTCTTTGAGCATTGGGCATTGTGACATCACACGATGGAACGTTCACCATTGGCTGGGGCTCCTGCATAGGCATATGTAAATGGATCCATTCCGATTGGACATATGTGAAGATTGGGCATTGTGACATCACACGATGGAACGTTCAGCAGGGGCTGGGGCTGGTGAAGCTTCTGTGGGTGTGAAGCCAGTTTAGTTTTGAAATATTGGGGGGGGGGGGGGGGTTAGGATTTGATTAAAAACGTACACTTAAACACGTCGAAATGTAATGAAGAACGGATACTTAGGAAGAAAAGTGAAATCTCTACCAAAATGGAAAAGATGTCGGCGATTCAGCGTTCCCCCTTATCCTTAAACTTTGACCCCTTGTTCTGGTCTTCCCCAACATCCGGTACAATCTTCCTGCATCTAGCCTGTCCAACCCCTTAAGAATTTTAAACGTTTCTATAAGATACACCCTCAATCTTCTAAAATCTAGTGAGTACAAGGCGAGTCTATCCAGTCTTTCTTCATATGAAAGTTCTGACATCCCAGGAATCAGTCTGGTGAACCTTCTCTGTACTCCCTCTCTATGGCAACAATGTATTTGAGCATTGGGCATTGTGACATCACACGATGGAACGTTCACCATGGGCTTGGGCTCCTGCATAGGCATATGTAAATGAATCCATTCCGATTGGACATCTGTGAGCATTGGGCATTGTGACATCACACGATGGAACGTTCAGCAGGGGCTGGTGCTGAAGCTGAATCTATGAGTGAGAAGCCAGTTTAGTTTTGAAATAGTTGGGGGGGGGGGGAAGGATTTGATTGAAAACGTGTACTTAAACACGACGGAATGTAATGAGGAGCGGATACTTAGAAAGAAAAGTGAAATCTCTACCGAAATGGAAAAGATGTCGGCGATTCTGCGTCCGGTTTCGGAGTTGCAGGGAATTAATGGAAGAAATTTGGCCGGAAGCCAGGCCGGAAGCCGTGCATGTAAATGGATCCGTTCCGATTGGACGTCCGCGAGCCTCGGGCATGGCGATTGGACGTCTGCGAGCATCGGGCATTGTGACATCGCACAGCGGGAACGAATCCAGGATGTCGGACGGATGGGGTGAGAGTTTTATAGAATAACTAGACCAAGTGCAGACCCGTTGGGTCTGTTTCCCCAACGGCGTTTTGCAGGGGGGGGGGGGGGAGGGGGGGCTGCGGCAACAAACTCATATTAACCAACCCCCAAACACACAGGTGGGTGGAGGGGGGGGGGATGTGAAGAGGGGAGGGAGGGGAGAGGAGGGGGAGGAAAGGGGACAGTTTTGGGAGGGAAAGGAGCGGGGGGTTGGGGGGGAGAGAGGGGGATGGGGAGATAGATGTGGTGGAGGGGGAGGATGGGGAGGTAGGGAAGGAGGGAGGGAGGGGGAGAGGGGTGGGGGAGAGAGGGGAAAGAGTGGAGAGGGAGGTGGAGAGGGGTAGGGGGAGTGATGGAAGAGGGACAGAGGGGTAGGAGGAAGGGGGTGGCGTAGAGAGGGAAGGGGGGTGGGGGAGAGAGGGATGGGTGGGAGAGGGGTTTCGGAGAGGGAAACATAGAACCATTGAAATTAAGTGCAGGAGTAGGCCATTCGGCCCTTCGAGCCTGCACCACCATTCAATATGATCGTGGCTGATCATCCAACTCAGTATCCTGTACCTGCCTTCTCTCCATACCCCCTGATCCCTTTAGCCACAAGGACCACATCTAACTCCCTCTTAAATACAGCCAATGAACAGGCCTCAACTACCTTCTGTGCCAGTGAATTCCAGAGATTCACCACTCTCTGTGTTAAAAATGTTTTTCTCATCTCGGTCCTAAAAGATTTACCCCTTATCCTTAAACTGTGACCCCTTGTTCTGGACTTCCCCAACATCCGGAACAATCTTCCTGCATCTAGCCTGTCCAACCCCTTAAGAATTTTGTAAGTTTCTATAAGATACCCCCTCAATCTTTTAAATTCTAGCATGTACAAGCCGAGTCTATCCAGTCTTTCGTCATATGAAAGTCCTGACATCCCAGGAATCAGTCTGGTGAACCTTCTCTGTACTCCCTCTATGGCAACGATGTATTTGAACATTGGGCATTGTGACATCACACGATGGAACGTTCACCAGGGGCTGGGGCTGGTGCTGCTTCTATGGGTGAGAAGCCAGTTTAGTTGTGAAATATTGGGGGGGGGGGGGGTGGGTTAGGATTTGATTAAAAACGTGCACTTAAACACGACGACCAATGGCAAACCCGTTGGGTCTGATCCCCCAACGCAGCCGTTCCCTACCCGTAGCCCCCACTGGGGGGGGGGGGTGGGGGGCGGGCGCCTCACACACACTAACCACCCCCACACACAGAGTTGGAAAAGTGCATAAAGACCGTTCCCTACCTGTAGCCCCCAGGGGAGATTTGGTCGTCGAAGTCGGGTCCCTGCCGTCTTAAAATATCGTATCTTGAAGTCGTCGAAGTCGGGTCCGTCTCGGCAACGCGTGGGGGGGGTGGTGGGGGGGTTAGCGGTGCGGCATCACACACACGAAGCTTCGACACACACAGAGCCTTAAAAGTGTAAATGCCCGACCTCTTTTCCGTTTTTCTCTAATTTAATTAAGATGTGCAGGTGGTGTTCTTATCGAGGTTCAGGGGTGAATGACGTAAATATTTTCACACAATATGGGAACATCTCATGTTGTCTTGAAGGCTCCTCGGCCCACATCTGACTCTCTGTACTGTCACTATGGCAACGATGTCTATGAGCACTGGGCATTGTGACATCACACGATGGAACGTTCACCATTGGCTGGGCTCCTGCATAGGCATATGTAAATGAATCCATTCCGATTGGACATATGTGAAGATTGGGCATTGTGACATCACACGATGGAACGCTCAGCAGGGGCTGGGGCTGGTGAAGGTTCTGTGGGTGTGAAGCCAGTTTAGTTTTGAAATATTGGGGGGGGGGGGGGGGGTTAGGATTTGATTAAAAACGTACACTTAAACACGTCGAAATGTAATGAGGAACGGATACTTAGAAAGAAAAGAGAAATCTCTACCAAAATGGAAAAGATGTCGGCGATTCAGCGTTCCCCCTTATCCTTAAACTTTGACCCCTTGTTCTGGTCTTCCCCAACATCCGGAACAATCTTCCTGCATCTAGCCTGTCCAACCCCTTAAGAATTTTAAACGTCTCTATAAGATACCCCCTCAATCTTCTAAAATCTAGCGATTACAAGGCGAGTCTATCCAGTCTTTCTTCATATGAAAGTTCTGACATAACAGGAATCAGCCTGGTGAACCTTCTCTGTACTCCCTCTCTATGGCAACGATGTCTTTGAGCATTGGGCATTGTGACATCACACGATGGAACGTTCACCATTGGCTTGGGCTCCTGCATAGGCATATGTAAATGGATCCATTCCGATTGGACATATGTGAAGATTGGGCATTGTGACATCACACGATGGAACGTTCAGCAGGGGCTGGGGCTGGTGAAGGTTCTGTGGGTGTGAAGCCAGTTTAGTTTTGAAATATTGGGGGGGGGGGGGGAAGGATTTGATTAAAAACGTGTACTTAAACACGACGGAATGTAATGAGGAGCGGATACTTAGAAAGAAAAGTGAAATCTCTACCGAAATGGAAAAGATGTCGGCGATTCTGCGTCCAGTTTCGGAGTTGCAGGGAATCAATGGAAGAAATGTGACAGCCGGACGGAGTTCCGTTTCGGAATTTTGGGCGAGAGTTTTATATATTAATAGATAGATAGATAGATAGATAGATAGATATATACCCAAAATAAACAGGCTTTATGTTGAAATTTGACAATCAGTTTACCAAATAACTGGTGCAAAACCTTTCTTTTCCCGAATCCACATTGCTTTTGGGAATTTATTTATTGTAGCGATGTTACAAAACTTACCTTCAGCGGCGCTGCAGTACTGCCACGGGCTGTGTGTGTGACTTTGGTGCCTTTGAGGGGGGGGGGAGCAGGATTAAAATGCCGTTTTCTCCTGCCTGTCGGAGGCGGACTTCCTCGGGCTGCTACCTGCCGAGGAATAATCGATCCGACTTCCATTCACGATTATTTTTTTTAAATCGCGAGACAATTTAATCATTTGATTAAAATAAAAAGCGACTTCGAATGCCCTCAAGGCCTACAACATGACGGATCGCAAGCACGGGACAAAACAAAGGGTAAGTCGTTTATTTTACATATAAACTTGCTTCTTGGGATGGCTTTAATCTAATTTTACGTTGCGAAAATGTGATTCGGGCCCCATACGAACCGGCAGTGTTTTTCCTGCTGATATGGGGTTCAAATTCACCACAAATGAAACGTTCCAATCGATCGTGTTCCAGAAAAACTCACTCGCAAGATGATTTAAATGCTCTTTTTTTTGGACAATCTTGTCATAAGAGCATCTAAATCGTCTATATTTTGTGTTATTGTCTACCCATAGTCAATATTTTTATACTAAATATCAGTTTTTGTCCCATGTATTGTGCAAAAAAATAAAGATTTTGATTATATTGAGTGGATGTTTCTAGATTAATTTATGGGAATTAAACATTAAATTCCTTCCATCTGGCATGTAAATTCATGACAGTGAAATTTAAAAATCATGTTATATTGTGAATTCTTGTGTGAATGGGATTAGTTTGTTTTTTGGATACTTAGACTATTTTTTTTTTAAAGATCCTTTTCTTAATGGGAAAGTAGTGGGCAGAAAGGCATGTCATGCGTTGTTTGAAGAGCAACAACTTGTAGTTTACAATGCCAAAATTGAAAAGTTGAGGAAAAACAAGGTGTACAGAGTTGCTTATTGGTTACAATCTGAGGAATATGATTATGATATGCCAATGTACCAGCTAACAACTGATCTTCTCCATAAAGACTGGACTTACAGCATACAATACAATAATATTAAAGTTCTGATCTTGAGAATATCACATTTTTGAATTTTCAAGGCAGTCTGGGTGTTTATTACTATTTCCGTCACAACAGTCAATTTTATAATTAACTACAATTAGGTAATTAACTAATTTTATGCTTTAATTTCAGGTCATCCAAGTAAGATGTTTCAGAATGCTTCAATCTATAAGAACTGAAAATTTCATTCAGTTCTCTTAATTTTTAAGGATGTTATGGGCTTTTGACTGTCCTCGATCACAGCTTTTGTGTTAAGTCAATGCAAAAGCAATAGGGAACAAGATGCTAATTTCCGAGTATGAAAATGCCCATAACTTTTTAAATACTGAAGATATGAAAGTGAATTAGGTGTCAAATTAAACTTCTTTTTATGCTTTATCTGATGGGATAAATTGCAGACTGTAACATTGTCGATCCAGAATCAAATTGTCGCCTACACTCTCAGTCCAAATCCATATGGATATGACTAATGCATGAATGATGCATCCTCGGTGAATAATTAGGTTTTATAAAATAAGTTTACAAAAGTTGTAATAACTTCTGAAATCGTCAAGGCAATTAACTGTTCAAAATTCTCCAAATACTATTTTGGTACGTTGTATCTGATTTCCTGTGGACATTTGTGAATTGTATTGCTGTTTGCTCTTTATGCAAATAACAACAACAATCTTGTTTCCCCGAAATCCTACATTACCCCTGTTTGGACAGTTGCCGGAAACACTGCAAGACAGTTGCCATAACTATAACCCCTGAAAATTTATGCAGTTGCCTGAGAATAAGGTGTCAAGCAGTTTAGTGAAATATGATTGCAAGCTTGCCATGGGATGAGTGGAAATTTGAGCACTCTTTAGCAAATAAATATTTTATTTTCAAATGTATAATTAGTATTCAGATGTTAATTAGAGTGAGGGAGCTTTAAAATTTCAGCCTTTAGCTGCTTTCAAAAATTAATCAGAGAAAGAAGGGCCCTCTGGAAATGAGAGGCAGTACCCAAGTACAATGACAGAAGATGTCCAAGAAAACAAATGCAATTCCCACAACTTATGCAGGGCAAACATGTGCTGCATGTTTGATGAGCTCGCCAGCTTATCGAAGAAAGAACAAGGTAGCCTTACATGGTAATAATGCACTGACAGATTCACCATTCTCTCAATGTATAAAGATGCCTCCTACACCACAGCCCAATAACCTTCATTGGAGTCATTGAGGGCCTGGATCTAGCACCATGTAACCTGGCATAGGGTCTGAGAGGTGAAAGATCTACCACAGCTGCCTGATCTCACATATTCAGCATCAATAAGTACAGGGCTCTTGCATGAAATCCTAGACTTATGTCATTTCGATAGTTATGATCTTCTAGGGACTGTGTCTAGTTGCACTACAAACTTTGGTTTTGCTCTGTTATGGTTACCTAATATTGCTGTTGTTGCTTTAATGTATTATTAATTATTTTATATTTATTTGTGTTCTACTGAGTTCACAGGTAGGTAAGCACTGCAGAAAGTAAGAATTTTATTGTTCCGTTCAAGGTAAATATAACTATTAAACACTCTGGTTCTTGACTCATGGTATCTATATTACTAAAAGCCTGATCTTGACCACTTCCTGGTGTTCTGTATATCGATTTTAGAAAAAAACGCTGCCACTTACGGCTGTGATTTTTAGCCATCTTACTCAGAGTCCCCTCCACTGCGCAGGACAAGAGGATTTTCCCCATCTACGAAAAATAAAAGAGTTATTAGCGTTTAAAAAATGTTGAGATTCTCTCTCCTGAAGGCCATGCCCCTTCCAGAGGGACTATAAAACCCGGAAGTGTTGAGTACCTCAGTCAGTCTCTGCAAGATGGGAGAGCGAGAGGATCACGTCTCTCAGTCTGAGCTGTGAATAACACTGAACACATGTCTACTAAACTGTGAGTGGTTTTACTGACCTGTCAGTGCCCTTAATGTGGTTTGAAAATATAATTTGGAAATGCTAAAGCTGTGTTGCCTTTAGTTTATAAATGCTAAAGCTGTGTTGCCTTTGGTTTGGAAGTGCTAAAGCTGTGTTGCCTTTGGTTTGGAAATGCTGAAGGTGTGTTGCCTTTGGTTTGGAAATGCTAAAGCTGTGTTGCCTAATTAAAGTTGCATTGCCTAATTAAAGTTGCCTTGCCTAATTAAAGTTGCCTTGCCTAATTAAAGTTGCTTTGCCTAATTAAAGTTGCCTTGCTTTCTATATAATTAAAAGTCTAATCTTGACCACTTCCTGTTTGCACTTTATATTGATTTTAGAAAAAACTCTACCACGTATGTCTGTGATTTTTGGCCATCTTACTCAGAGTCCCCCTCCGCTCATCAGGTGCCAAGGATTTTTCCCATCGATGAAAAATAAAAGAGTTATTAGTGTTTAATAAATGTTGAGATTCTCTCTCCTGTCAATCATTCCATAAAGGCCACGCCCCTTCTGGTGGGTGAGGGGGGGAGGGTCTATAAACCCCAGATGTGTGGGCGTGGCTCAGTCTCTGCAAGATGGAGGAGGGAGAGGTCACGACTCGCTGTCTTTAGTGGCCTTGCACCCTGCTTGAAATTGTATGAAACTGCACTTGAATTTGGTGGCCTTGCACCCTGCTTGAAGTGGTAAGAAACTGCACTTGAATTTGGTGGCCTTGCACCATGCTTGAAATGGAATTTCAAGGAATAGCCGTGAGTCAACTGCCAGCACACCAGCCGTGAGTGAGTGAGCTGCCAGCACAACAGGCTTGAGTGACTGAGCCGCCAGCCCAAGAATCCATTTGGCCCACAATGTCCATACTAGCCCTCTGAAAACCAGTCCCATCAGCCCACAACACCCATACTAGCGCTCCAGAAAGCTCCCCCTACCCCCATATCCTACTGGCCACCATCGGTCTATTTTCAAGGACAACCGATTGAAATTTTTTTAAGAATGTTGCAAATTTTATTTAATGTAAATAAACACCAGTTAGTAAGTTGTCCTTCATCATAAATTACATTGATTCAGGCATTTTTGGGGGTGATTACATTCGGGGCTTTTTTTCTGAACTAGTAGCAAATATAGAAATTCAACCTTCAGTGTGAATGTGCTGTTGGGAGAGAATGAAGGTTTTCCATTTCAACGTGAAATATATCCCCTGAGGCATGGAACTGATTGTGCAGTTTTTAGATTTCATACAACGTTGATTTTGAATGGGGAAGAATGCGAACAGGTAGGCTAGTCTTGTCATTAAACGGTATTTATTGAAATTTGACCATTTATCGTTCCTCGTAAGATTAGGGAAGTAAAGCATTTCTCACATTATTAATATGGAAGCTAAGTATTTGCCTTGGACCAGTGATTTTGTTATAGCACTGGTGTAGCCAACCAGGATATTGAACCCTTGATAATTGTTGCCAGTGATTTCATTTTACTTTAAAGAAGTATATATAAAATTACATACTGAATTGTACTAGCCTCTAGCACAAAAGTATATCATTCAGCCCATCATCCTTGTGCTAGCTCTTTGAAAGAACTGTTTCATTTAGTATGAATTATATACAATTATGAGGCAGAGATATGGTAAACAGTCAGAACCCTTTTCCCAGAGTGGAAATGTCAAAGACTAAAGGGCAAAGGTGAGAAAGGCAACGTGTAAAGGAGATGTGTGGGGCAAGTTTCTTACACTGAAGGTAGTGAGTGCCTGGAATTCACTGCTGGGGGTAGTAGTTGATGCAGATAGTGCCGTTTAAGGCACCCCTGAATAGGTGTATGGCTATGGAGGGATATGGATTATGTGCACACAGATAAGAGTTGATGTTGGCATCATGTACAGTATAGATGTTGTGGGCCAAAGGACCTGTTCTTGTGCTGTACTGTTCTATGTTTTATATCAGCAATTCTTTTTTTAAATATTTATTTTATTAGAAGCAATTGTACAAGGAGAAAGTAATCAACATAACAGTTATACAATTTTCGTACTGGTTCAATTTTAACATTTTATAAACTAATAACTAAATCGGGAAAAAGGAAAAAAAAGGAAAAGAAAGAATTTCGAGAAGGACATGAAAAAGAAAATAGAAAAACCCCAGAACTAACTCAGAATTAACTAAGAAGTGAAAGAAGTGGAGATATATCCTACTACCTACCCTTCCCTACGCCCGCTCACCCGACCCCAGCATCGGTTTTGAGTTTGTGTTCAACCATTATGTTGTTGAAGAAATTCAATGAAAGGAGACCATATTTTGGAAAATTGATCTGGTTTGTCAGTCAAGACGAGCCTTATTTTTTCTCGATGTAGTGTCTCGGTCATTTCTGTGATCCACATCTTCACTGTGGGGACTGTTATCTTTTTCCAAAATGTAAGTATATGCAATTCATATTTCATCACA
Source organism: Amblyraja radiata (assembly GCF_010909765.2). Taxonomy (NCBI): domain Eukaryota; kingdom Metazoa; phylum Chordata; class Chondrichthyes; order Rajiformes; family Rajidae; genus Amblyraja; species Amblyraja radiata. The sequence continues at coordinate 46,944,166 of NC_045964.1, read as the reverse complement.
GCATAGATCCAATTTACATCATAGGATTGTACAATGTTATAGCATAGAAGGAGATTGTTTGGCCCATCATTCATGTGTTAGCTCTTTGAAAGAGCTATCTAATTTAGTCTCATAACTCAGTTTTCTATCTAGAGTTCAAGAATAAATTGATCCTCGAGGCTTTCGGTAGGCTTTATTCGGAGCATTGCATGCAGTTCTGGTCATTCCTTTACAAGAAGGATATAGAGACTTTGTTGAGGCTGCTTGGATTGTATTAACTATCAGTAGAAGATGGACTAACTTGGATTGTATTCTCTGGTGCTTTGGAGGTTCATTGAAGTATACAAAATCTAGACAGGCATTGATAAGCTAGGCTGTCAGAACATCTTTCCCAGAGTGGAGATGTCAAAGACTAGAGGTCAGAGCTTTAAGGTGAGAGGGGTAATGTTTAAAGGAGATATGTGGTGCAAGTATTTTACTTAGAGGGTGGGTGCCAGGAGCATGCTGCCAGGGGTGCTGGTGGAGACAGATATGATAGTGGCATTTAAGAAGCTTTTAGATAGCCACGTGGTTGTTTAGGGAATTAAGGGACATGGAACAAGTGCAGGTGATTAGTTTAACTTGGCATCTTGTTTGGCGCAGACATTGTGGGCCAAAGGGCTTGTTCCTGTGCTGTACTGTTCTATGTTCTATGTGTGCTCGATCCAAACTTTCTTTGGAAGTTCTTGTGGAATCAGTTTCCATCTTCTTTCAGTAGCGCACTCCAGATCTGAATTGGTCTCTGAAAAACAAAAATCACCTTCGTTCCCCTCAAGTTATTTTGCAAATTATTTAAAATCTATCACTTCAGATTAAATCTACCAGAGAAAGCATTCACCCACCTGCTTTGAGAAAAACAATTGCAGTTCATCCAATCTCTCTATACATGGATCCTTTGTTCCAGATATCCTTTGACCCTGGTATCCTCTGAAATCTCTCCAAATGCCTTGCCATCCTTCCTAAAGTGTGGTGCTGAGAAGTTTACACAGATTCCACTGAGACCTTAGTGATGTGTGAATGGGTTTAGTAAGAATGTATTTCTTTTGAATTCAATGTTTCTGCATTTAATGGCAGGTAAGCAAATACCTTATTGATTTGCCCTGTCCCAGATGTGTGAATATGCACCCTCGGGTTCCTCTGCTCTTGTACTTTCCTCAGAATAATATAGTTTAGTTTAGTTTAGAGATACATCATGGAAACAGGCCCTTCGGTCCACCGAGTCCGCACTGACCAGTGATCCTCATACACTAGCACTATCCTATACACCACAGACAATTTACAATCTTTACCAAAGCCATTTAACCTACAAACCTGTGCGACTTTGGGGAGGAAACCAGATCACCCAGGGAAAATGCACTCAGTCATGGGGATAACGTACAAGCTCTGTACAGACAGCAGACCCTTGTCAGGCTTGAACCCCGGTCTCTGGCACTGTAAGGCAGCAACTCAACCGCTGTGCCCCTGTGCCCCTAGATATAATTTAGATTATGATGCATCTGCACATTGATTCTCCTGGACGGCAACTATTCACACTTTGCAGTTTTACTTTGCATCAATTTGAATGAAGAAATAAAATAAAACATATTTAAATACAAACCCATGTTTAGTTTAGTTTAGAGATACAGTGCGGAAACAAGCCCTTCAGCACACTGAGTCGGCACCTACCAGCGATCCCCCCACACTAACAATATCCTACACACATGAGGGACAATTTACAATTTTACTGAAGCCAATTAACCTACAAACACCCCACCAGCCGGCAAATACAACACATAATCCTCTGCCATTTCCGCCACCTCCAACGTGACCCCACCACTCGCCACATCTTCCCATCTCCCCCCATGTCTGCCTTGCGCAAAGACTGCTCCCTCCGCAACTCCCTCGTCAATTCTTCCCTTCCCTCCCGCACCACCCCCTCCCCGGGCACTTTCCCTTGCAACCGCAAGAAATGCAACACCTGTCCCTTCACCTCCCCCCTCGACTCCATTCAAGGTCCCAAGCAGTCGTTCCAGATGCGACAAAGGTTCACCTGTATCTCCTCCAACCTCATCTACTGCATCCGCTGCTCTAGATGTCAGCTGATTTACATCGGTGAGACCAAGCGTAGGTTGGGCGATCGTTTCGCCGAACACCTCCGCTCAGTCCGCAATAACCTACCTGACCTCCCGGTGGCTCAGCACTTCAACTCCCCCTCCCATTCCCAATCCGACCTCTCTGTCCTGGGTCTCCTCCATTGCCAGAGTGAGCAACAGCGGAAATTGGAGGAACAGCACCTCATATTCCGTCTGGGGTCCTTGCGTCCTTATGGCATTAACATTGAATTCTCCCAATTTGGCTAGCCCGTGCTGTCTCCTCCCCTTCCTTAACCCTCTATCTGTCTCCTCCCACCCTCCCATCCGCCCGCCCTCGGGCTCCTCCTCCTCCTCCCCTTTTCCTTCTTTCTTTCCCCACCCCCCATCAGTCTGAAGAAGGGTTTCGGCCCGAAACGTCGCCTATTTCCTTCGCTCCATAGATGCTGCTGCACCCGCTGAGTTTCCCCAGCAATTGTGTGTACCAACCTACAAACCTGTATGCTTTTGGAGTGTGGGAGGAAACCAGAGATCCCGGAGAAAACCCATGCAGGTCACGGGGAGAAGATACAAACTCCTTGCAGACAGCAGACCCTAGTCAGGATCGAAGTCTCTCTGGCACTATCTTTATCGCTATGCCGCCATGCCGCCCACAATGAATGAAATGCTTGGAACACAAGAAAAACAATAAAAATGATTAAAGCCAAGGGCAAACTAATGTGGCTAATCTCTTGAAACGAAATTTGATTGGATGAAGCCATGGGAGTAACAGTTTGAAAATAGAGCATCACTGGTCTCTCTTGGGCACCAGAGGATGGCAAAGTTCAAGAGGTTTTCAATCTCTCCATTCACAGGCTGGAGAAAAGTGACACCAAACACTCACAGATTGGTAAGACTGGCCAGTAGAAATCATCAGGGAGATGTCACGGTGCATCTGCCATGGAGGAGGTTCCATTCTGTTGCCCAACATGTTTTCGCTGTGTGAGCTCAGGAGCTGAAACACTGAGTGTCAAAATGGACTTTGTTGTCGCCCCCCTGTATTCTTCCAGCAAGGCTAAACCGTCTTAGAGCCATAGAGCCCAGAAACAAGCCCTTCAGCCCAACTCTTCCACACCGATCAAGTTAGTTCCATTTGCCCATATCCTGTTTGGCCCATATCCCTCCAAACATTTCCTATCCATTTACCTGTCCAAATATATTTTAAATGTTGTTATTATACCTGCCTCAACTTCCTCCTCCAGCAGCTTGTTCCATATGTGAAAAAGTTGTACCTCAGATTCCTATTAAATCTTGCCGTTCTCACCTTCAATCCTTGCCCTTTAGTTCTTGATTGCCAGTCCCAGGAAAAAGACCCATGCATTCACCCGTGTTCAAAAGGGAACTGCAGATGCTGGAATATCGAAGGTACACAAAATTGCTGGAGGAACTCAGCGGGTGCAGCAGCATCTATGGAGCATCCATAGATGCTGCTGCACCCGCTGAGTTCCTCCAGCAATTTTGTGTACCCATGCATTCACCCGTTGTATTCCCCTCACGATTTTATACACCTCTACAAAAGCACCCCTCAGCCTCCTATACTCCAAGGAATAAAGTATTCGCCTGCCCAAACTCTTCCTTATGCTCAGGCCCTTGAGTCCTGACAACATCCTTGTGAATTTCTGCATAGCTGTATTCACTGAAAGCAGTGTTCAAGCCCACCCAGGCCACCAATCCAGCTTTTATTTGGCTATCTTCAGTTTAAACCAGCATCTGCAGTTCCTTCCTACACATTTTTCCAATCCATCCATTAATTTCAGATGCCAATTTGAAAATCCATGGACTTCAAAAGGTGCAGGCAGTAGATCTTAATTTTACAGTCATAGTCTAAATGTAGGGCAAATGGAAATAAATGAGGATTAGAGTTGAAACAACAAAATGGTTAGGCACAGCCCGTGGCACTCATGCAGATGGTGAGTGGACCTGACGGGGCAGAAAGTCTTTCTTCAGCCCATTAATTTGTGTGTACATCTCAGCAGGAGAATATATAGTGTGAATGGAAGGGCTGATGACGAGAATGCACTCTGTGTGTGAGTGGATTGACACAATAAATCAATTAAGCTGAAACCCTAAAAGAGAACAAATATTGCAAATTATTGCATGAAGCATGCATGAAGCTTTTGTTCTTGAGAAACCAGAGCCTAGATTTCATCCTCTGGTAGTGTTGTGGGACTGGTGTTGCTGATCCATATGAGGGGGGAGGGAGGAGGGAAGGTGCAAGCGCGCGTGGGCACAGGCAAGGATTCAGTACGAAGCTTGACATTTTTTTAACCCTTGGATGTCCACTGCATCGTCCCATCTTTCATTTAACCTGGTGGGATGTGTTAGTTGTTTGGCATATGACAACTAACACTTCCTACCATTGCCTACTAGACAGTTCGTGGCAGCCATAGAATCATACAGCATAGAAACAGGCCCTTCAGCCCTGCTTGTTTATGCCAAACAAGAGCATGAAAAGATGGCAGATTTTTGGACACATAAAGCATCAAATGAGTAGGGGAGGGAGTGAGAAAGGGCTGCTGGGATAAAACCACAGCTATGATCTTGTTGGATGACAGAGCAGGTTCAAAGGCTGATTCTCCTGCTTATTTTCTCTTTTTCTCTGCTTTTTTTGTTTCTATGACTACACAAGCAGTACTGGTTGTGATTTACACACAAAAAAAACAGTATGATGAGTATGATTTTTCGTGTCTTTGGTTCTTGTAGAATGTGAAATTCTGAGCCAAACTTGGAAGCTTTATTTCCCTCATGCAATAAACATCTGAATTAGAAGTGGCAATCAAATTAGTAATCTGCCCAATTATTCAATGGGAGTATATCACTGGCCATCTTCGATGAGGCAAATGTTGGTGAGGTGGCATCTGCTGGCAGGTTCCTCCAGCATGCAGCGAATTGCATTTAATTAAAGAACAACTGGCAATGGAATGTAAAATTAATGATCAAAAGAAAGAGGCACAACACAGATTTCTGAGCTACCTGGGTTATGGTATTTTAAAATGTACCTATTTATGTCAAATTAAGCCTGTCTAATACCAAATGAATGCAGTGTAATGGCTTTGTTATAGTAAGGGCAACAGATTTCTTAGATTTTGCAGAGCAGTTAAAATGATACAGTATGCCTCCAGATTTTAGTTTTCCACTAATATGGTGCTGTGTCTGCGATGGTACGACATACTGGCACCTCTAAAAGGTTAAATTTCTTCTTTTTTTTCATGTATGCCAGCACCTTTTTGTCTATTAAAAATGCACAGTGGTTACGTAGTATTACTGTTATTAATTTATTGTATTTTTGATTATTTTATATTATCTGTGTGTCTTAATGGGCCTGTTAAGCTATGGCAAGTAAGAATTCCATTGTTCTGGTGCCGGTATCTATGACAATTAGACTCTCCTGACTCTTTAAACTGCCCTGAATGCTGATGAGTTTTTTTGTTTCAGTAATCCTCCTCTCCATTCCCCTTGGTTATGAACGTCTGTACACGGCTCACGAAAAAATAGCTGCATTCGTACATGACATGCTTGTTCGATCGAAAACCATAGATTACCAGGGAAGAAAGGTGATGATTGAATAAGAGAAATAGAGGAACAGATGGTTTTCTGGTAGGATGCAGTTCCCAGTCTGTGTGGGAGTTGTAAAAGGGAAGGTGTCAAGTGTATGGTGAGATTTGTCACAAGCCTCCTGCTGTATATATTAGCATATATTTGAATCAAGCAGTACGCTATCTGGACGTGCCTGGTTTGTGCTGGGAAATTTAATTTGGTGGATTTATAGCGGGGTCATGACTTTAAATCTTATTTGAATTTAGCATTAATTTTGTCTGCATGAGAGGTATCTGGCAGAGAAACAACTAATCTGTTGAACATGAAAACCGGCTAATGAGGATCACATTGCGTTTATGTGAATTGGAACAGTAACTGTGAAGCAAGCAAGGATATTGGTTTTCCACCATTCATAAGAACTGCTTGCCTCAAGAAGATGGTGAAGTTTATTTCCTGACCTTCAATTCTAGATGCGGGCTAACACAAGACACGTATACACCTTATGGAACATAGAACCGTAGAACACAGGAACAGGCCCTTCGGCCTACAATGTCTGTGACAACATGACACCAAGACAAACTCTTATCTGCCTGTACAAAATCCATTTCCCCTCAGTCCCTGCACAAGAGGATTTTTCCCATCGATGTAAAATAAAAGAGTTATTAGTGTTTAAAAAAAGGTTGAGATTCTCTCTCCTGAAGGCCACGCCCCTTCTGGAGGTGCCTCAGTCAGTCTCTGCAAGATGGGAGAGCGAGAGGGTCACGTCTCTCAGTCTGAGCTGTAAATAAAAGCCCTGTCCCACGTTAGGAGTTTATTCCAAGAGCTCTCCCGAGTTTACCCTGATTCGAACTCGGAGATTTACGGAAATGGCTACTCGTCATTACTCGGGGCTCTCGTGGACATTTTTCAACATGTTGAAAAATCTTCACGAGTCTTCCCATGCTTACCTGCCGTAAGCGAGTCTTCCCTAGTACCTGCCGTTAGCGTTATGAGCCGCTAAGAGACGTCCCCGAGCTCCGACGTACCCGCTACGTTCATTCTCCATGCTTACCACAGAGTTTGATTTTTTTTAACTTGGGAGAGCTGTTGGAATTAACTCGTACCGTGGGACAGGGCTATTAGAATTTGAACAGGGATATCGCCTGTTCCTGAATCCTTTTTAGTTATGTTAACATTTGGAGTCCCCAGCCTCGTCAGTCAGGGACGGTGCGTGGATCAGATAACTTGCTCTGTCATGGGACAACTTTTAAATGTTCCTTGCAGCACCACAACACAGCCTGCCAGTCCTTGACTCTCAGAGGGCTGGGGCTGTAGGTATTTGAGCTGGAGGTAGCCTTGACAGCGCTGAAGAATCCATATGCCTCAGATGGAAACGGAGAAGATGTGTTTGCCATCTGTTCTGGAATTCACTGATGGAGCCATAGGCTGACCAAAGAATCTCCTTCTATGTGGGCCTTGACTATCAAAAGGACAGGTTGGGTGAGTGGGCAGATGCATGGCAGATGCAGTTTAATATGGATAAATGTGAGGCTATTAACTTTGGTGGTAAAAACAGGAAAGCAGAATGTTATCTAAATGGTGTCAAATTGGCAAATGGGGAAGTACACAGGATCTGTGGGTCCTTGTTCATCAAAGGCCTGTCCCACTATGGCGACCTTATTTGCGAGTTTAGGAGAGTTTGCGCTTGCCACAAGCTCGCAGCATGGTCGACACGTGGTCGTAGTTGGCCACTGGTAAGTCTCCTTCATGGTCGAAAAAAACGTAAGCACGAGTTTTCAGAACCAAGGAAAACTGTAATGTTAAATGCCCGCTAAACTTCACAGCTGTGTATCTCTGGCTTATTAAAAGTTGTCTGTCTTCTTAAAAGTGTCTCCACTCCTTCTCTCCCCCCTTCTTCCCCCCCCCCCCCCTTCCCCCCCCTTCCCCCCCCTTCCCTCCCCCTTCCCCCCCCCCCCTCCCCTCCCCCCCCCCCCTCCCCCTCTCCTCCCCCCCTCCCCCCCCTTCTTCCCCCCCCTTCTTCCCCCCCCTTCTTCCCCCCCCTTCTTCCCCCCCTTCTTCCCCCCCCTTCTTCCCCCCCCCCTTCTTCCCCCCCCCCTTCTTCCCCCCCCCCTTCTTCCCCCCCCTTCTTCCCCCCCCTTCTTCCCCCCCTTCTCCCTCCCCCCCCTTCTTCCCCCCCCCCCTTCTTCCCCCCACTCCTCCCCCTTCTTCCCCCTTCTTCCCCCCACTCCTCCCCCTTCTTCCCCCCACTCCTCCCCCTTCTTCCCCCCACTCCTCCCCCTTCTTCCCCCCACTCCTCCCCCTACTTCCCCCACTCCTCCCCCTTCTTCCCCCCACTCCTCCCCCTTCTTCCCCCCCCCCTTCTTCCCCCCCCCTTCTTCCCCCCCCTTCTTCCCCCCCCCTTCTTCCCCCCCCTTCTCCCCCCCTTCTCCCCCCCCTTCTCCCTCCCCCCCCTTCTTCCCCCCCCCCCTTCTTCCCCCCCCCCCTTCTTCCCCCCCCCCTTCTTCCCCCCCCCTTCTTCCCCCCCCCTTCTTCCCCCCCCCTTCTTTCCCCCCCCTTCTTCCCCCCCCCCCCCTTCTTCCCCCCCCTTCTTCCCCCCCCCTTCTTCCCCCCCCTTCTCTCCCCCCCTTCTCGCCCCCCCTTCTCCCTCCCCCCCCTTCTTCCCCCCCCCCCTTCTTCCCCCCCCCCCTTCTTCCCCCCCCCCTTCTTCCCCCCCCCTTCTTCCCCCCCCCTTTTCTCCCCCCCCCCTTCTTCCCCCCCCCTTCTTCCCCCCCCCCCCTTCTTCCCCCCGCCGCTTCTTCCCCCCCCCCCCTTCTTCCCCCCCCCCTTCTTCCCCCCCCCCCTTCTTCCCCCCCCCCCCTTCTTCCCCCCCCCTTCTTCCCCCCCCCTTCTTCCCCCCCCTTCTCCCCCCCCTTCTCCCCCCCCCCTTCTTTCCCCCCCTTCCCCCCCTTCTTTCTCCCCTTCTTCCCCCCGCTTCGTCTCTCCCCCCCCTTCTCCCTCCCCCCCTTCTTCCCCCCCCCCTTACTTCCGCCCCCCTTCTTCTCCCCCCCGCCCTTCTCCCCCCACCGCTTCCCCCCCACTTCTTCCGCCCCCCTTCCCCCCCCCCCCCTTCTTCCCCCTCCCCTTCTCTCCCCCCCTATCTCCCCCCCCTTCTTCCCCCCCCCCTTCTTTTCCCCACCCCTTCTCCTCTTCCCCCCCTTCTCCCCCCCCTTCTTCCTCCCCCCCCCCCTCTTCCCCCCCCACCCTTTCTTCCCCCCCCCCCTTCTTCCCCCCCCCCCCCGTCGCTGGGTTCCGGCCACCCCCCGTTCTTCGCCGCCCGCCCCCCTATCTTCCCCCCCCCCTTCTTCCCCCCCCGCCCTTCTTGCCCCCTCCCCCCTTCTTCCTTCTCCCCCCCCCCCTTCTTCCCCCCCCCCCCCTTCTTCCCCCCCCCCCCTTCTTCTCCCCCCCTTCACCTCACTTCTTCTCCCCTCCATGCAGGTACAGCAGTCAGTGAAGAAAGCAAATGGCAAGTTGGCCTTCATAACAGAGGAGGCGTATGGGAGCAAAAGGGTCCTTCTGCAGTTGTACAGGGCCCTAGTGAGACCACACCTGGAGTATTGTGTGCAGATTTGGTCTCCAAATTTGAGGAAGGACTTGCTATTGAGGGAGTGCAGTGTAGGTTCACCAGGTTAACTCCCGGGTTGGCGCGACTGTCGTATGTTGATAGAATGGAGTGGCTGGGCTTGTATACTCTGGAATTTAGGATGAGAGGGTATTTTATTGAAACATATAAGATTATCAAGGGTTTGGACAAGCTAGAGGCAGGATGTTACCGATGTTGGGGGAGTCCAGAACCAGGGGCCACGGTTTAAGAATAAGGGATAAGCCATTTAGAACCAGAAAGGAGATGAGGAAAAACTTTTTCAAACAGAGAGTTGTGAGTCTGTGGAATTCTCTGCCTCAGGTGGTGGAGACCATTTCTCTGGTTGCTTTCAAGAGAGAGTCAGATGGAGCTCTTAAAGATAGCGGAGTCAGGGGATATGGGGAGAAGGCAGGAACGGGGTACTGATTGGGGATGATCAGCCATGATCAAAATGGCGGTACTTGCTCGAAGGGCCGAATGGCCTAATTCTGCACATATTGTCTATTGTCTATTGGCTCCTTCAAACCTCCTCTGCCATTTAATAAAATCTTGCCTTTCCATGGTAGCCCGACATGCCCCTGCTCAGTCAATATCTATCTATTGCTGTCTTCAAAATAATCAAAGCTTTTGCTTCCATTGCCCTGTGAGGAAAAGTTTCAAATGCTTCCAACCTTTTCCAAAAAAAAACGGTCCCAAATGATTGATTGATTGATTGATACAACATGAAAACATGCCCTCCGTCCCATCGTGTCAACACCGGCCATCGATCACTCATTCCCTCTTCCCATTCACTCCCAAAACATCAGGTACAATTTACAGAAACCAGTTCACCTACAAATGCGTGATCCTTAATTTTTAATACGTCAACTCTCAGTTGTTGATTCTCCCAAAAGAGGATACACATTCTCACAGAAGATAGACACAAAAAGCTAGAGTAACTCAGCGGGAAAGGCAGTCTGTGGAATTCTCTGCCTTAGAGGGCGGTGGAGGCTGCCTCTCTGGATGCTTTCAAGAGAGAGCTAGACAGAGCTCTTAAAAATAGCGGAGTCAAGGGATATGGGGAGAAGGCAGGAACGGGGTAATTATTAAAGCTTTATTTCAGACACAGGTCCATATAACACATCAAACAGTACAAAGAATTACAAAGATACATTAAAAAATTGCATATTAGCCTAAAATATATATAAGCTATTGCACCAATGCCGTCTTAGCCTAGAAGTGAACCTATAGCAGCTTTTCAGAGGGCTGACTAGGGCTTCAGTTATGTGGTTCTCTGACTTGTCCAGGCGACACATAAAACTAAACATCAGCTGTCTTAAGAGTGCCTCGCAGGCTGGCACTCTAGTAGACACAAACAATTGACTGGCACTATGCCATCTAGGGACACGAAGTAGCAACCTCATTGCATCATTGTATGCTACCTTGAGCCTCTGCAGACTCTTTTTCTTATAATTAGACCACAATTGATCAGTATATAACGGTGTGATGTAGGTTCTGAACAGGGAACACTTCACAGAGTCAGAGCACATATAAAACTTCCTTATAAGCATGTTGGCTTGAAGATAAATTTTACAGCGCTGTCGGTAGAGGTCTTTGTCATCCTTCCAGTCATCAGATATGACATGACCTAAGTATTTAATTTCCTCACACACAGCAAGAGGACTGTCTGACAAATAAAAGGTCGGAAAAGTTGATTCCCTGTCCTCAGCGCTTCTAATTACCATTATGCGGCTTTTCTTAGCGTTATACTTAATGTCATAATCAAGGCCATACTGAGAGCACACCTTCAGCATCTGCTGCAGCCCAGCACTATATGGACAGAGCAGGACCAGGTCGTCTGCATACATCAGATGATTAACAATAGTGTTGCCCACAAGACAGACAGTTTTTAGCCTATTTAACTGATTTGACAATTCGTCCATATAGACATTAAATAAAATAGGAGACAAAATTCCTCCTTGCCGCACTCCGTTACTAACACAGAATGGAGCAGATACAACATTGTCCCATTTAACCTGAAACGTTTGATGGGCATACCAGAACACTAAAATTCTCACTAAGAATTTAGGGGCACCTCTATTTAGCAATTTTACAAACAATTGTTCATGATTAATCCTATCAAATGCCTTGGACGCATCAATAAAACATAGAAATACAGATGAATTCAGGCTTGTGTACCTGAACACAATCTCTTTAAGAGCATAGATACACAGGTCAGTTCCATGTTTTCTTTTGAACCCAAACTGATTGTCAGTAGTAAGGACATACATTTCTAGCTTTGTCAACAGTATTCTCTCCAGTACTTTAGATAAGATACTGGCTAATGCAATAGGTCGGTAATTATCAATACTGTTGAGCCTACCAGCCTTATCTTTAATCACAGGCACTAACATTACAGACATATCATTTGGCAAGACACCATGAACCAGACAACCATTAAAGCACATGGAAAGCAAAGGGCAGAGCTTATAGCTGGCATATTAGATGTTCTGCAGTAATGCAGTCCATACCACAGGCTTTGTTGTTATCCAACATGTTAATGACATCATAGACATCAGTTGCCCTAACTACCATATCTACAGAGAGATCAATATGTTCAGGATTGATTCTAACTGGGTTACTTTTAACACAGTTAGAAAGGTTACAGTAGTGCTCACGCCAACTCTCAGCTATTTTTTCTGGGTTACTAACACCTTCAATGTCAGACGGTCGGGGTGTTTTGCTGTTATTCATTACTCTGACCTCTTTCCAGAAGTTAGTAAGATTGTTATTCTGTAGCTTCCTGGCAAGCGAGTCTGCTCTCATTGTGTTTTCATTTTTCTTAATAAAACGAAGTGCATATTTAACTCTAGCATTTGTGCGTTTTTTCATATCTAGCAATACTCCCTGTCTAGGCCTACCTGCCTCTGACCAGAGTCTAAAGGCCTCTCTTGCCTCAGCGTACTGCTCAGCCACAAACTCATTCCACCCAGGTCTGATGTTGGGTACCTTACATTTGCTTTTACAAAAGGGATCACTGGAGGCATTGAGACATTTCACAATAACATCATACATGGCACAGAGTTTTTCAGCATGTTGCACGTCCTTACAATTCATATCTGAGCACATTAGGGCCTCTTGAGGCAATTCAATATTATTTAAAAAACTGTCCGTTTGCAGTGAATAACCAGCCATAACCTCTCTGCTCAGTTTTGACCAGTCCAGTTTACTTGAGGAAGCAGCATTATTATTACTGGACAGCAGGGGTACATTCTCAACATTTAACCGTGCAGCAATAGGTATGTGATCAGAGGTGGCAAGTTCATAACAAATCTCCACCTTTTCCAGTGAGGCATGAGCATCAGCTGTGGTCACAATATGGTCTAACCAAGATGTTGTGTGCCACGCTTCACTAACATAGGTAAAACTTGTGTCAGGCAACAGAGCTTTACTCGATAGAATTAGTTTAGACTCATTACAAAACTGCTGCAGGTGTGCTGCAAATAAAGATTTGCTATCTGACATGTCAGCATTAAAATCACCCATGACGTAGACACAAGATGAGCTGTTGTCCTCTATAAAGGACTGAATAAAAGCTAACCTGTTCAGAAACTCGTCCTCATGCTCATATGATTCATACGATGTATAAACATTTAAGACAGTAAATTTATTTCCATTATAATTACACTCCAGCCCTATGGCCCAGTCAACATTTAGACGCACCACCTTCACCAGTGAGTCATATTTGATGTTCCACAGTATAGCTACACCACCAGCTATCCTACCCCGAACCAGCCTCATACTGAGGTCAGTAGTGGACTCTCCAGCCCCATGGAAGTTCATGTGTAGACTGTTCAACTTATCCAGATCTTGTTTCACCAGCCAAGTTTCTTGCAGGCACAGAATGTCACATTGGTCTAGCAGTGTGTCCACCACCAACCGTCTTGATCTATCAGTAGCAGAATGACCTACTCGCAAACCACGAGTGTTGTATGAAGCAACATGCATTTAATGTGTTTTGTCGCTCCCAGCAGAACAGCTGGCCTTCATCCCGTCCTCACCCACAGATGCGACAGGCACCCCAGCATCGTTACCGTGCAGCAGCTCCTCATCCTGAGAGCGAGGGGCATCCTCTGGGCCAGCCGGACCTCCGTCTGCTCCTCTAGGGCGACGAGGCTCATAGTAGCGTCGGACAAAAGACCCAGCGGGCCAAAGCTGCGGATCGTACAGTTCCGCCACATCATTACATTCAGCGGTGACACAGAAGGAGCTGAATCTACTCTGTGTCGTCTCTATTTTTCTACATATCACTTCAAGACCCAGCTTCGTTTTTAAGTAGTCACTGAGAGTGTTGGCGTCTAAGCTGAGATCAAACTTTGTAGCAAATACCTTTACCATCTTTGTTTTGACAGCCAGTATATTGCTACCCACACCAGTCCCGATTATGCCGGTCTTCTTTCTCACACGCCTCGCTGGAGTTTTTACAGTGCGAGGTGTAGGATGTCGATGGGCAGAGTTCTCAGGTCCCTGCTTCAGTCGGCGCCCTTCCTTCACCACCATGCTCCACGGGGGAGTCTGCGTTCGTCCCAGGGCTGGATCTACAGGATGGGCTGGTTGTCTACCTTCGGTCCCGCCAGGCGTTGCTGTCAACCATCCATTACCCACAGAGGGAGTGCAGGGGGCAGGATCAGCGCCCGGCGGCTTCTCCATCACAGTCGAGGAAAGACCTGTCGCACTGGGCGCAGGGCCCGGTTGTATCTCCACAGCAGAGAGGCAGGCAGCCGAAAAAGTAGCGTCCGGGCCACAAGCCCCCTCCACAGCAGTCAGCCGGCCGTCGAGTTTAGCAGAAACCTCCCGCAATGTTTCACAGGCAGCTACCTGAGTTCCCATAGTTCTTCTTAGGTAGTCAACGTCAGCATTGATTTGCTGCATTCTCCCGAGGAGCGCAGACACATCAATGTGTTTAAATGAGACGGGGGGTAATTCATCCAGAAAGTGCGATACAAATCTCGGGATCTCTTCACCGCACTCATTAATCACTTGCAGGCACATTTTGACATTGTTAATGATTGTGGACGATCAGCCATGATCACATTGAATGGTGGTGCTGGCTCGAAGGGCTGAATGGCCTACTCCTGCACCTATTGTCTATTGTCTATTGTCATCTCTGGAGAGAAGGAATGGGTGACGTTTCGGGTCGAGACCTTTCTTCAGACTGATCACGGTGAGTCTCATTACTTACTTATCCTATATTTACAAACTGCAATCCACATGACGTGGCATCCTAAAATGTTACTCCAGCTTTTTGTGTCTATCTTCAGTTTAAACCAGCATCTGCAGTTCTTTCCTACATGTACACATTCTCACGACCCTTTAGATTGCTTATATATATATTTTGAAGCTCTTTCGTAAATTATTAGGATCGCACAGGGTAAAGGGATTATTTTTAAGCAGAATCCTTATGCCTTTTTTTGTTTGAAATGTGTCCTGAGTTTTGGAAGTGGGGGTGAGTGGCGGGGGTGGAATATGGCTCATGCGGTGACACATAATGAGTGTGTGAGATGCTCAGTGACAGAGTGGGAGATGGAGCGTGGGAAGTTTCTAATTACAGGATGCTGCAGTGGATGTGTGATTGGCTGGCAACTCTGTCTGTGTTACTCCCTGAAGCCGGAACCAATTGTGCAAACCTTGAGGCAGGAAAATGTAATTTTCTTTTAGCACCAGCATTTAGAATGTGAAATATATAACCTTGAAATAAGAAGTTGAAGAAAAGAACCAACGTTCTCTTTGGTGGAAGTGTTACCAATTGCTAGGGCATCTTCCAAGAAGGGGAATGTCAGCGGCAGTGAACATACCTCCTCCCGCACCTTCGGAAAGAACCCTAAATTTCCGTGACCTGATTGGGAAGTGGTACACGGCAACCTTGGTGCACGGAAGCATAGGGGCGTCCGCCAGTGGAGATGGACATTTGTTTGTTTGCACTGGTGTTGGTAGAGGTGGCCGCGGGAGACCCCTGGTGGAAGGAGCC
Organism: Amblyraja radiata; assembly: GCF_010909765.2. Lineage (NCBI taxonomy): Eukaryota > Metazoa > Chordata > Chondrichthyes > Rajiformes > Rajidae > Amblyraja > Amblyraja radiata. The sequence goes on along the minus strand of NC_045964.1, from coordinate 46,928,877 downwards.
GACGGCATTGCGTTGTAGAAACATAGAAAATAGATGCAGGAGTAGGCCATTCGGCCCTTCGAGCCAGCACCGCCATTCAATATGATCATGGATAATCAGCCAAAATCAGTACCCAGTTCCTGTTTTTCCCCAATATCCCTTGATTTCATTAGCCCTAAGAGCTAAATCTCTCTCGTGAAAACATCCAGTGAATTGGCCGCCATTGCCTTCTGTGGCAGAGAATACCAGGGATGTAGGGATGTGCCAGGCTGATCCCTACTTCATTGATCCAGTGCCACCAGGAGGCTTAAAGTGAGAATATAACAGCTTGCACCTAATGAACTAATGCACAGTATGATTTGACTGGGTAGCATGCAGAACAAGCGTTTAACTTTATCTCTGAACACATGACAGTAAATATACTAGCTCACCAACTAACTTTACAATTCCAAGTGAGCTCTGTTCCAAGCCTGTAGTGTCACCTGGTGTTTACGTCCCTCAGTAGCCCAAGATTAAACTCACTGAGCTGCTGTTAAAGTGTTCAATCATTGTCCAAAACTTGTAGGTCTTTTAATAGTAAAATGAGACTGTCGCACAATTTAAATATAATTATAAAATATCTGACCCAGATGGGTTTAAGGATTTTTTTTTTTAATGACTGGATTTAATGTTAAATTATTGCTAACTGCAGGAAATGCCAGTTAGTATTAAACAAAAGAAAAATTCAACTTATGATTTCTGAAACTATTTATCTTCAGATGTCTTTGGAATGAATGGTCTAGATGCGACAGGTTTCATTCTGCGATGGCAGGCTTGTTCCGGGTGTGACCATAGATTTTCTGTAATTCCTTGGCAGATTAAAGTATTTCTGGCAAATGCAACTGTGCTTGGCTTTGAACTCTCCCAGTTGGAAGCAGGGTTTTCAGTTAGATTAAGTATCAGCCATGTTTTATGATTAAAAGAATCACAACACTGCAGCATTCATTTGGTGAATCTGCAAAAGATAACTGGTGCATTGATTGCTGTTATAGACCCTGGGAACAGAAATATTTAAGAAGGAACTGCAGATGCTGGAAAATCGAAGGTACACAAAAATGCTGGAGAAACTCAGCGGGTGCAGCAGCATCTATGGAGCGAAGGAAATAGGCAACGTTTCGGGCCAAACCCCTTCTTCAGGACATAGCATTTGTGGAGCCATGTCATTGAATGATACAAGGGGAGGCTAATTCACGACGCTTCCATCTGACTTTAGAACAAAGATGGCGTCTGCCTGTGATGACATTTTGCCAGCAGCTCAACAGCAGAGAATTAATAATAGTTTCACTCAACTCACCTGGATCAGAGAAACGGCAGAAATCAGCACCGTATCGGACAAGCTGCTAGTGCACTTGAAAGCACTAGCGATATCCCGCAGCTGCGGGAGCCCCTGACTGTAAGCGATCCCTGGATCGCTGGAGAACACCTGACCCGACTCAGGATCACAGGTACAGTACCTGGAAACACCGGGGAGACCTCCATGGCCGACGAGCAGGCTCTCCCAGGAGCAATGGAGCTGCTGACTGTGAGGGAATCCCCGATCGCAACAGAGCTGGAGCTGCCGTCCGCAAGGGAATCCCCGTTCCAGCGCAGGTTCACAGAAACAGCAGGTACAGTAAGTACAGTACCTGGAAACAACGGAGAGGCCTGCATTGTGTCCGGAAACATGGCCGACCGGCAGAACTTCAGGTTAGACTGAAGCGCAGGGGAGTTCGGCCCCCTCTCCCTACCATCCTACTGGCCAATGTACAGTCCTTTGAAAATAAAGTGGAGGACTTAAGGGCAAGACTGCTTTACCAAAGGGAGCTGAGGGAATGCTCTGTGTTCTGTTTCACAGAGACATGGCTCACCCCCAGCTCCCCAGACTCAGCCGTCCAGCCTGAAGGTTTCTCCATCCACCGTATGGACCGTACGCAGGCATCTGGGAGAGTGAGAGGAGGGGTGTCTGCCTTCTGGTCAACTCTACGTGGTGCTCAGACATGGCAGTCCTATCCATCTCCTGCTCTCCACACCTCGAACATCTGGCGGTGAAGTAGCGTCCCTCCTACCTACCGAGGGAATTCACCTCCATCATTCTGACCGCGGTCTACACCCCACTCCAGGCCAGATTGTTCCTGATGTCCATCTGGCACTGGGAGAGCTGCACGCCATGGTCAACAAGCACCAGACGGCTTACCCCGAGGCATTTACCACCATAGCCGGGGACTTCAACAAAGCCAACCTGCAGAAATCGCTCCCTAACTTACACCAACATGTCACCTGCAGCACCAGAGGACGACACACCCTCGACCACTGCTACATGACCATCAAGGATGCCTATCGCTCTATCCATCACCCTCACTTCTTGCCTACAGGCAGCAATTGAAGAGCGCACCCCCAGAGACGAGAACTGCACAGGGCTGGTCGGGGGAGACAGAGGAACAACTCCAGGACTACTTGGAGTCTGTAAACTGGGCAATGTTCAGGGACTCGGCAACGGACCTGAATGAATACACCACAGTCATTACAGACTTAATAAAAAAATGTGTGGAGGACTGCATCCCAACAAAAACCTTCCGAGTGTTTCCTAACCAGAAGCCATGGATGAATCATGAGATCCGCATTCTTCTGAAGACCAGATCCCGGGCATTCAGGTCTGGAGATACAGAGGTCCACAAGAAGTCCAGATACGACCTTGGTAAGGCCATTCATAGCAAAAGGATTTGAGTATAGGAGCAGGGAGATTCTACTGCAGTTGTACAGGGCCTTGGTGAGACCACACCTGGAGTATTGCGTACAGTTTTGGTCTCCTAATCTGAGGAAAGACATTCTTGCCATAGAGGGAGTACGGAGAAGGTTCACCAGACTGATTCCAGGGATGGCAGGACTTTCATATGAAGAAAGACGGGATAGACTCGGCTTGTACTCGCTAGAATTTAGAAGATTGAGGGGGGATCTTATAGAAACTTACAAAATTCTTAAGGGGTTGGACAGGCTAGATGCGGGAAGATTGTTCCTGATGTTGGGGAAGTCCAGAACAAGGGGTCACAGTTTAAGGATAAGGGGGAAGTCTTTTAGGAATGAGATGAGGAAAAAAAATTCACACTGAGAGTGATGAATCTGTGGAATTCTCTGCCACAAAGTAGTTGAGGCCAGTTCATTGGCTATATTTAAGAGGGAGTTAGATGTGGCCCTTGTGGCTAAGGGAATCAGGGGGTATGGAGAGAAGGCAGGTACAGGATACTGAATTGGTTGATCAGCCATGATCATATTGAATGGTGGTGCAGGCTCGAAGGGCCGAATGGCCTACTCCTGCACCTATTTTCTATGTTTCTATCAAAAAGGCCAAAAGGGATTTCTGTTCCAAGCTGGAGCATGAGACGGATGTTCGGCAACTGTGTTTGAACAGGGTTTGAATGCCATCACCTTCTACAAGGCGAAATCAGGAGGCAGCTCAAATGTCAGCGAAGCATCACTCCCTGACGAGCTCAATGTGTTCTATGAGTTTTTACGGACATTTTCAACCTCTCATTTCTGAAGTCTGAGGATCCCACCTGCTTTAAAAGGGCATCAATAATACCGGTGCCCAAGAAGAGCAAGGTGATGTGCCTCAATGACTATCGACCAGTGGCACTAATGTCTGTGGTGATGAAGTGCTTTGAGAGGTTGATTATGGCGCACTCCTACCTCGACAAGAACCTTGACCCGCTTACTGCAACAACAGATCACCTGTGGATGCAATCTCACTGGCTCTCCACTCCGTTCTGGACCACTTGGACAACAAAAACTCATATGTCAGGATGTTATTCATTGACTACAGCTCGGCGTTTAATACCATCATCCCCTCCAAGCTGGTTACCAAGCTCTCAGATCTGGGTCTCTGCGCACCCCTCTGCAATTGGATCCTCAACTTCCTCATCCATAGACCACAGTCTGTCCGTATTGGTGGAAATGTGTCATCCTTGATAACAATCAGCACGGGAGCACCTCAAGGCTGCTTGCTCAGTCTCCTGCTGTACTCACTCTATACTCATGACTGCGTAGCTGGACATAGTGCGAACTCCATCATCAAGTTCGCTGACGACATCACTGTTGTGGGACGAATCATTGATGGTGACGAGTCAGAGTATACAAGGGAGATCGACCGATTGACCAAATTGTGCCAGCACAACAACCTGGCTCTCAACACCAGCAAAACCAAGGAACTGATTGTGGACTTTGGAAGGGGTATGATAGGGACCCACAATCCCGATTACATCAACAGGACGATGGTGGAAAGGGTCAAGAACTTCAAATTCCTGGGTGTGCATATTTCCGAAGATCTTTCCTGGTCCCAGCACACTGATGCAATTATAAAGGAGACACATCATCTCCTCTACTTCCTGAGAAGATTACGGAGAGTTGGTATGTCAAGGAGGACTCTCTTGAACTTCTACAGGTACACAGTAGAGAGCATACTGACCGGTTGCATCGCGACTTGGTTCGACAACTTGAACGTCCAGGAGCGGAAAAGAATGCATAAAGTTGTGACCACTGCCCAGTCCATCATCGGCTCTGATCTCCCCTCCATTGAAGGAATCTATCGCAGTCCCTGCCTCAAAAAGGCTGCCAACATCATCAAAGTTCCACACCATCCTGACCACACACTCATCTCTCCGTTGCCATCGGGAAGAAGGTACAGGAGCTTGAAATCTGGAACATCCAGGTTCAGGAACAGCTACTTCCCCACAGTCATCATGCTATTAAACTCGCCATCAAACAAACTCTGAACTATAACAGCCTATTGCACTTTATCTGTTTATTTGTGTGTATATATATGGTCTATGCTATATAGACACACTGAACTGTTCTGTATTTGTGCTTACAATATTCTGTTGTGCTGCAGCAAGCAAGAATTTCATTGTCCTATCTGGGACACATGACAATAAACTCTCTTGACTCTTGAGAACAGGAACAGGCCCTTTGACCCAAAATGCCTGTGCCAAACATGATGCCAAGACCAACCTTTATTTGCCTGCACATGATCCATATCCTTCCATTCCAAGCAAAGTTCTTTAAATGCCACAATCTGTCTCAACCACCGACCCTGGCAGCGCATTCCTGTGTAAAAAATCTTGTTCCGCACCTCTCCTTTAAACTTTGCCCCTCTCACCTTAAAGCTATGCCCCCCAGTATTTGATTTTTCCATTCTAGAAAAAAGTTCTGACTGTCTACCCTACCTATGCATCTCATCTATATTACTAAAAGTCTGATCTTGACCGCTTTTGGCCCACTGTGCTGCGATTTCCAAGAGAAGGCCGCCACCAACGGCCGTCATTTTTGGCCACCTCGCTCAGAGCCCCCCTCCGCCTTCTGGTACCAGAGGATTTTTTCCATCGATGAAAAATCAGAGAGATATTAATGTTTTTTTTTAATTCCCCATTCTCTCTGCTGCCCCCTCTGGCGGCAGGGGGAGGGACTATAAAACCCGGAAGTGTAGTGCCTCACTCAGTCTCTGCCAGACCCAGGAAGCGAGAGGTTCACGGCTCTCTGAGCTGCGAATAACACTGAACGCACGTCTACTCCACGGTAAGTCCCCTCGATGCGTGTTCACAAAATGAATTTTGGTTGTCGGGTGGCTGCAGCCCAATTGTTTGCCTCGCCTTTTTAAAAAGTTTGTGTTCACAAAATGAATTTTGGTTGTCAGGTGGCTGCAGCCCAATTGTTTGCCTTGGCTTGGCTTTTAAAATCGTTGCAACATTTGGATGCCAGCCCAATAATCCATTCGGCCCACAATGTCTACACTAGACCTCTGGAAACCAGTACCTTCGGCCCGCAACACCCATATTAGCTCAACAGACAGCCCCCCCACTGGCGAGCAATATTGGAATTGGTGGAGAGGTGGATTATTTTGTTGGTGACCAGCCTTCCCGTGTGATGCTGGGACCCAACGGGTCCCACTTAGAAATTTATATACATCTGTGAGGTCTCACCACAACCTCTGGCGCTCCAGAGAAAACAATCTAAGTCTGTCTAACCTCTCCCTGTAGCCAATACTCCCTAATTCAGGCATCATTCAAGCTCCCCCATCTTTCCTGTAATGTTGCGACCAGAACTGCACATAATATTCCAAATGCGGCTTAACCAAAGACCTATAAAGCTATATCATTACTTCCTGATTCTTATACTCAATGCCCTGACCAACAAAAACAAGCACACCATATGCCTTCTTTACCATTCTATCTACTTGTGTTGCCACTATGAGGGACCCTATCTACCCTGCTGAGCCCTCTTATATGTTTGGATAAAGTCACCTGTTATTCTTCTAAACTACAAAGAATGCAAAGTTTTCACAGGGCAACCCTCTCCTCCCTAGAATTAACCTGGTGAATCTCCTTTGTGACTGCCACCAGTATTATCACTTCCTTCTTTAGGCCAGGGAACCAAAACTGGATGCAGTAGGGTCATTGGACTGTACAACACAGAAACAGTATTGTCCCTCCAACACCCCGCACAAATGGAACAAAACTTCCCTATCCAACTGCTTTGCAATTATGCGATTAAACCTAATGTACTTGTTCAACCTGTCCTATAACATTGTGATTCTTGCACTGGAACACCTAGATTCCTCTGAGGTTCACTCATTTGCAATCTCTCTCCATTTAAATAATATTTTGCCTTTTCATTCTTCTGAAGTGCATGATTTCACATTTACCCACAAAATCTAAATATACAATAGGTTCCCCTCTATCAACTCATCCCATCACATCTTCAAAGAATTTGAGAAAATCTGCTGCTGATGATTTATCTTTCATTAACCATGTTGTCTGGGTTGGATTCTGTTCTGATTTCCTTAATTAGTTATTTCCTCTTTGATTAAATACCTGGGAGTCCACATCACAGAGGATCTGACATGGACAACACAGACTGCAGCACTGGTGAGTAAGGCAAGGCAGTGCCTTTACCACCTCCGGCAGCTGAGGAAATTCAGAGTCTCTCTGAGGATCCTTCAGTGGTTCTACTCTGGGGCTGTAGAAAGCATCTTGTCCGGCAACATCTCAATCTGGTTTGGGAACAGCTCTGCCCAGGACAGGAAGGCTCTGCAGAGAGTAGTGCGTTCGGCCGAACGCACTATGGGAACTACACTCGCCCCTCTGCAGGACCTATACACCAGGAGGTGCAGATCCAGAGCCAGCAACATAATGAGGGACCCCTACCACCCCAGCAACGGACTGTTCCAGCTGCTACGGTCAGGCAAGCGCCTCCGCTGTTACGCTGTGAAAACAGAGAGAATGAGACGGAGTTTCTTCCCACAGGTCATCAGGACTGTAAACTCTTATCTCACCAGGGACTAATTTACTGTTGTGTTGTGTCTTTTTTAATTTTTTTTTCTAAAATGTAAATACTGGTTGTATTCTGTTCTGTTGTTTTTTGCACAATCCGCAGGCATTGCCACTTTCATTTCACTGCACATCTTGTACGTGTATGTGACAAATAAAGTTGACTTGACGACTTGATTATGGCTTCAGTCTTTTGGGACAATGAATGTTAAACTAACAGCCCATAGCCCACAGCCTGCTGTCTTGCCCTTTTTGAACAAGGGAGAAATACCAAGTCTATGCAGACCACTGCCGTCTATGCCGACCCATTCACACTAGTTCTATGTTATTCCACTTTCTCATGCACTCCCTATATGCTGCGGGCAATTTTACAGAGACCTATTAACCCACCAACCCAACATGCAATATCCACATTGACAGCACCCAAGGTCAGTGTCGAAACTGGGTCTGGCACTGTCTGTGTTTAAACTCATGAATTTCCCCAACATTTTATCCTTTGTGGTTGGGATTTTTATATATTCCTCCCTGTTATTTTAAATAAACCCCATCTGTTTCATTGAAGATATCAGACGTTTCCACCGCAATTAAACAAAAATTGATTGTTCATATCTGTTATTTGTTAATTCGTGTTATTAATTCACCAGTCATACTCGAGAGTTTCTGCACCAATAAGACAGGACCTGGCTACAGTTAACTGCAAACATGCACATGCAGACTAGCCGACGTTTGCATCATGTAAAGCCTTCAAAGGAGAAATAACCAGAGTTCTGAGCCTGCAGGATTGCTGGATATCGATGTGAGGGTTGGATATCTATGTGAGGGTTGGATATCTATGTGAGGGTTGGATAAAGAGGAACAAAGAAACATGTGGCAATACGAAGAACTAGAGATGAGCAAGGCCCATCCGGAGTTCAGGAAGTGCAGGGAGTTGGAAGGAAATTAGGAAGGCAGAAAGGTAATTAATGTCACTGGCAGACATAATTATGGTTAATTGCCCCATACATATATTCAGGTCAAAAGAAGAACCAGGGAAACAGGAAAGATTGCTGGGGCGCTATGTGAGTTTTAAATCCTCAGTGACCACAAGTGAGGCTGCTGTTGACTGGAGAACAGCAGGGAAATGGCTGATATAGATGCATAAGCCCTACACCAGTCATTAGGAAGTTATTGCAGAGAATAATGAGTGGTCGGATTAATAATCAGGGTCCAAACAAAAACAGCTTACATTACTTTGCCAAGGGCAGACCCTGTCTGACCAATCTGACTGATTTTCTGAAGAGGTGACCATTGAGGGCAGAGCAGTGCATGTGGCTTACATGGACTTCAGTAATTCATGAATATTAAGAGCAGAATTAGGACATTCACCCCATCAACTCTACTCCGCCATTCAATCATGGCTGGTCAATCTTTCCCTCTCAACCCCATTCTCCTGCCTTTGTCCCATAACCCCTGACACCCTTACTAATCGAGAATCTGTCAATCTCCGCTCAATGACATGGCCTCTACAGCTGTCTGTGTCAATGAATTCTGCTTCAACTTCCTTTCCCCCTCACCTTAAACCTATGTCCTCTGGTCCTCGATTCCCCTACTCTACCCGATCTATTCGTCTCATGATTTTATACATGTATAAGATCTTATACACTCTAAGATCTCCCCTCATCCTCCTGCACCCCAAGGAATAGGCTCCCAGCCTACTCAATATATTCACCACCCTCTGACTAAAGAAATTCCTGCTCATCTCCTTTCTCAAGGTACATCCTTTTATTTGAGGCTATGGCCCTAGACTCTCCCACTAGTGAACTGGATCTAAAATATTTAGTGTTTAAGAAGGAACTGCAGATGCTGGACAATCGAAGGTAGACAAAAATGCTGGAGAAACTCAGCAGGTGAGGCAGCATTCATGGAGCAAAGGATATAGGCAACGTTTCTGGTCGAAACCCTTCTTCAGACTGATGTGAGGGTGGGGGGGCGAGGGGGCGGAAATAAGAAAGGAAGAGGTGGTACCAGTGGGCTGAGGGCGAGCTGAGAAGGGGAGGAGAAAGTAAGGACTACCAGAAATGAGAGAAGCCAATGTTCATTCTGCTGGGGTGCAAACTGCCCAAGCGAAATATGAGGTGCTGCTCCTCCAATTTACAGTAGTCCTCATTCTGGCCATGGAGGAGGCCCAGGACAGAAAGGTCGGATTCAGAATGGGAGGGGGAGTTGAAGTGCTGAGCCACCGGGAGATCAGGTTGGTTATTGCGAACCAAGTGAAGGTGTTCGGCGAAGCGATCGCCAAACCTACGCTTGGTCTCACCGATGTGAGGTTCAAATGACAAATAAATGGTATTGTATATTGTATTGTATGTAGAGCAGCTGACATCTAGAGCAGCGGATGCAATAGATGAGGTTGGTGAACTTGGAAAGTCTGCTTGGGTCCTTGAATGGAGTCAAGGGGGGAGGTGAAGCGACAAGTGTAGAATTTCTTGCGGTTGCAAGGGAAAGTGCCCGGATAGGGGGTGGTTCGAGTGGGAAGGGACGAATTGACCAGGGAGTTACGGAGGGAGTGGACTCTGCGGAAAGCAGGCAGGGGAGGATATAGGAAGATGTGGCAAGTGGTGGGATCATGTTGGAAGTGGCGAAAATGTCAGAGGATTATTTGTTGTATGTGACGGCTGGTAGGGTGGAAGATGAGGACAAGGGGGGCTCTGTCCTTGTTACGAGTGGGGGGATGGGGAGTGAGAGCAGAGTCACGCGGTATAGAAGAGACCCTGGTGAGAGTCGCATCTATAGTAGAAGAGGGGAACCCCCATTCCCTAAAAAATGAGGACATCTCCGATGCCCTGGTGTGAAACACCTAATCCTGGGTGCAGATGCGGCGTAGATGGAGGAATTGGGAGTAGGAGATTCAATTCAATTCAACTTTAATGTCATTGCACAAATACTGAGTATCGGTACAACGAAATGCAGTTTTGCGTCAGTCCGTAGTAGTGCAATATAGAAATTTTTTTTAAAAGAGGATACAGAACAATAGAAAATGCAGAATAATTAAACAATGGGGACGGAGGGATCGGAGGAATCTATCGGCGGGACTCCGAGTTCAGCAATGCGACGGTATGATTGTAGAAGCTGTTCCTCATCCTACTGGTACGAGACCTGAGGCTCCTGTACCGACTCCCTGATGGGAGGAGGGCAAACAGTCCATGATTGGGGTGGGAGGGGTCTTTAATGATCTTCCCAGCTCGTTTCAGACACCGTTTTCGGTGGAGGGCATCCATGGCAGGGAGCGGGGCGCCGATGATGTGCTGCGCGGTTTTCACCACCCGTTGTAGTGCCTTCCTGTCCGCAACAGTGCAGCTGCTGTACCATACCGTGAAGCAGGCGGTCAGGATGCTCTCGATGGTACACCTGTAGAAGTTGGTCAGGATCTGGGGGGACAGGTGGGCTTTCTTGAGCCTCCTCAGGAAGTAAAGGCGCTGCTGTGCCTTTTTGACCAGCTTGGAGGTGTTGAGGGACCAGGACAAATCCTCCGAGGAATTTGTAGCTGGAGACGCGCTCCACCTCAGTCCCGTTTATGTGGATGGGGGTATGTCTGCCCCCTCTGACCTTCCTGAAGTCGACAATAAGTTCCTTCGTCTTCTTGGAGTTGAGGACGAGGTTATTATTGGCACACCAGGTTGTCAGGTGCTGGACCTCCTCTCGGTAGGCTGACTCATCGTTGTCACTGATCAGTCCTACCACCGTGGTGTCATCAGCAAACTTAATGATGGCGTTGGATCCGTACTTAGGGATGCAGTCATGGGTGAAGAGGGAGTAGAGGAGAGGGCTGAGGTGCAGGAAGCAGGGTGGGAAGAAGTGTAGTCCAGATAGCCATGGGAGTCAGTGGGTTTATAGTGGATGCCGGTCAGTAGTCTATCACCTGCGATGGAGATAGTGAGGTCAAGAAAGGGTAGAGAAATGTTGGAAATGGTCCATGTGTATTTGAGTGCCAGATGGAAGTTAGTGGTGAAATGGATGAAGTCAGTGAGTTGTGTGTGGGTGTAGGAGGCAGCACCAATCTGGTCTCCTGGTGGCTCAGTTCTTCAAGACCCCCTTCCATTCCAAATCCGATCTTTCTGTCCTGGGCCTCCTCCATGGCCAGAGTGAGGACCACCGTAAATTGGAGGAGCTGCACCTCATATTTCGCTTGGGCAGTTTGCAACCCAGCGGTATGAACATTGACTTCTCTAATTTCAGGTAGTCCTTACTTTCTCCTCCCCTTCTCAGCTCTCCCTCAACCCACTGGGTCCACCTCTTCATTTCTTTTTCCCGCCCACCACCCAACCAACCCCACCCTCACATCAGTCTGAAGAAGGTTTTCGACCGAAACGTTGCCTATTTCCTTCGCTCTATTGATGCTGCCTCACCCGCTGATTTTCTCCAGATTTTTCTCTCCCTTGGATCTAAGATACTCTGGTACTGTAGAAACATAGAAACACATAGAAATTAGGTGCAGGAGTAGGCCATTCGGCCCTTCGAGCCTGCACCGCCATTCAATATGATCATGGCTGATCATCCAACTCATCCCCTTAGCCACAAGGGCCACATCTAACTCCCTCTTAAATATAGCCAATGAACTGGCCTCGACTACCCTCTGTGGCAGAGTTTCAGAGATTCACCACTTTTTGTGTGAAAAAAGTTCTTCTCATCTCGGTTTTAAAGGATTTCCCCCTTATCCTTAAGCTGTGACCCCTTGTCCTGGAATTCCCCAACATCGGGAGCAATCTTCCTGCATCTAGCCTGTCCAACCCCTTAAGAATTTTGTAAGTTTCTATAAGATCCCCTCTCAATCTCCTAAATTCTAGAGAGTATAAACCAAGTCTATCCAGTCTTTCTTCATAAGACAGTCCTGACATCCCAGGAATCAGTCTGGTGAACCTTCTCTGCACTCCCTCTATGGCAATAATGTCCTTCCTCAGATTTGGAGTAGCAGGGATGTTAGTCCCTCACTTTACACAGAGTGCCACTCATCTCCCTTGCTTTATCTGAGGACACTCTACTTCATGAAAGCTTCAAGGGGATATCTGACTGGTTAAACCCGTTGTCCAATCCCCGCCGCCCTGACACCACGTTGTCGAATCACAGTCGCACTGACACCACGTTGTCCAATCACAGTCGCCCTGACCCCACGTTGTCCAATCACAGTCGCCCTGGACCCACGTTGTCCAATCACATGTTGTCCAATCACAGTCGCCCTGACACCACGTTGTCCAATCACAGTCGTCCTGACACCACGTTATCCAATCACAGTCGCCCTGACAGCACGTTGTCCAATCACAATTGCGTTGCCCCGCCCGCTGGCGCCGAGGCCGCTCGCGCGCTTGGCATGCGCACCAAAGATGCGCACTGCGCATTCGGGCAAGATGGCGGCGTCGGCGGGAGCCGGTGCTTGTGGACGGCCGGTGTTGGTGCTGATGGCGCTGCAGCTGCTGCTGTGGTCGACTACGTCGTCGCGGGCGGAGCGGAGTTTGGTCAAAGTTATCACGGACCACAACTGGAGGGAGATGCTGCAGGGCGAATGGATGGTGGAGTTGTGAGTGTGGACGGACGGGCGGCTCCGGGACTGGACCGACCACGTGACTGGCCATCCCCGCGCCCCCACCACGTGACTGGCTGGCTATGTACCGACCACGTGTCTTCCTTCCCTGTACTGACCACATCACAGGTCATCCCAGCACTGTTCACGACTGATGGGTCAGGGATCTTTGTCAGATGCTGGCAACTGGGACTAGTTTAATTGGGATATTTTTAGTAGCATGAATGAGGGGGCCGAGTGGCCTGTTTCTGTGATGTACGACTGAGGGACCAGGTCCCAGGTCGGCTATTGGCCACAAGCCTACCACACCTATCAAGAACTAGAGGGCATAGGTTTAAGGTGAGAGGGGGAAAGATTTAATAGGAATCTGAGGGGCAACTTTTTCATACAGGGGGATGATGGATATATGGAACCACCTGCCAGAGGAGGTAATTGAGGCAGGTACAATACCAACATTTAAAAGACATCTTGACCGTTCATGGATAGAAAAAGGTTTAGAGGAGTATGGGGGCAAATGGGACACACTTTTATGGGACATTTTGGTCGGCATGGAAGAGTTTTAGAGTTGCGTCACACTAACTGATTTTTGGAAAGTACCAATGGTAGTGTAGAATATAACAAATTGATACAGCATGGAAACACTGACCATCGATCACCCATTCACATTAGTTCTATGTTATCCTACTTTCCCATCCACTCCCTACACACAATTTACCAGAGACCAATTAATCTACAGACTCGCATGTCTTTAGGATGTGGAAGGAAAACAGCCAAAGAAGCTCACACAATCACCGTGAGAATGAGCAAATGCCACACAGCCAACACCTGGTCAGGATTGAACTTGGGAAATTGGCGCTGTGACACTGCAGCTCTATCTGTCAGTGCCCTATTTGCTCAGTAACATTTATGAAATAAAATTATGAAATGTATAGGCCAACAGAATGAGTTAATGATAAAGAAATGAGTGTGCATTAAAAAAAAAGACAACGTGCTGGAATAACTGCGGGTCAAGCAGCATCCTTGGAGAATATGGATAGATAACCTAGGTCGGGGCCCTGTGTATATTAATCTGCTCCTTATTTGATCTCTAGTTATGCCCCCTGGTGTCCAGCCTGTCAGCAACTTCAGGCGGAGTGGAATGCGTTTGCAGAGTGGAGTGATGATTTGGGTGTTAATGTTGCCAAAGTGGACGTAACGGAGCAGCCAGGTATTCTAAAACCTTTTATAAGAATTTTGGAGGGGTACAAAACATGTCTGCAGTAAAGATGTAACCCCCCAGTTTAACATGGCTATAATGAATTAGAAAGGCTGTCTCTTGTACTCTTTGAGTGCAGATCTGCATTTATTCCTATGAAGAAAAAAAGGGGTAAGGGTAAGAACAGTCAGCCATGGCTCAGTAAAACTATAAAGGATAGTATTCGGCTGAAGGCAAGGGCATATAAGGTAGCCAGAGATAGTGGGAGGGCAGAGGATTGGGAAGCATTTAAAGGACAGCAAAAAATAACTAAGAGATTAATTAAGACGGGGAAAATAGACTATGAAAGGTATTTAGCGAACAACATAAAAACTAATAGTAAGAGTTTTTATAGCTATATAAAAAGAAAAAGGGTGGCTAAGGTGAACGTTGGTCCATTGGAGGGTGAGACTGGAGAGTTGTTGAATTGAATTGAATTGAATTGAATCCTTTATTTGTCATTCAGACCTTTCGGTCTGAACGAAATGCTGTTGCCTGCAGCCATACATGTAATAATAACAAAACACAATAAACACAAATTATCCATCCACCACAGTGAGTTCACCAAACACCTCCTCACTGTGATGGAGGCAAAAAGTCTTAGAGTTACTGTCTCTTCCCTCCTCTTCTCCCTCTGCGCCGAGGCGATACCCCACCGGGCGATGGTAAGTCAGTCCCGCGGCTCAACCGAGCTCCGCGAACGGGCCGGTTCAAGCTCCGCGGCCCGGGGGATGGTCGAAGCTGCCCGCAGCTGTTGTGTCCTCCATTGGCCCGCGGCCGAGCTCCGGATCCAGGTCGCCGCCGCCAGAACGCCGCCTCAGCCGCCGTCTCCGCTCCGCACCGGGCTGCCCACAAGGCAGCGTCTCAGCCCCGCACCGGGCTGCTCACACGGGAGCACCTTCCAGCCGGTAGCCGTGCCGGCCGCACAGGAGTGTCTCAGCTCCGCACCGTCCGCCCTCACCGGAGCGCCGAGTCGTGCCGCTACCCGGACGTCGCCACAGCTCGAAGTCGGCCAGCCTCGCGTTGGTGAGTCCTGGCTGGCTCTACCTCCGGACCCTCGAGGTCGGTCGCAGGTTGGAGGCCGCCATTAGGCCTCAGCGCAGACGGGGGAAGAGAAGGGGGATACGACAAAAAGTCGCATTCCCCCGAAGGGAGAGACAGAAAGCTCTGTTTCACCCTCCCCCCACACACATAACACCACCTAATAACCAAAAAAATTACTAAACTAGACAAAAAAAAAAAAAAAAAAAAAAAAAAAAAAACGAACATGGTGGGGAACATGGAAATGGCAAAGGCATTAAACGAGTATTTTGTATCAGTCTTCACCATAGAAGACACAAAAAATATTCCAACGCTGGATAAACAGGGGGCGGTAGGAATGGAGGAGCTAAATACTATTAAGATCACCAAGGAGGTGGTATTAGGGAAATTAATGAGACTGAAGGAGGATAAATCCCCTGGGCCTGATGGATTACATCCAAGGGTCTTGAGGGAGATAGCGGTGGGGATTGTGGATGCATTGGTGATAATTTTCCAAAACTCCCTGGAGGCAGGAACGGTCCCAGTGGATTGGAAAATGGCCAATGTAACACCTATATTTAAAAAAGGAAGTAAACAGAAGGCGGGTAACTATAGACCGGTTAGTCTAACATCGGTGGTGGGTAAAATGTTAGAGACAATTATTAAAGAAACACTAACGGGGCACTTGGATAAACATGACTTCATCGGACAGAACCAGCATGGTTTTGTGAAGGGGAAGTCCTGTTTAACGAATCTGCTCGAATTCTTTGAGGAAGTAACAACCCGGGTGGATAAAGGGGAACCGGTGGATGTGGTATACTTGGACTTCCAAAAGGCTTTTGACAAGGTGCCACATAAGAGACTATTGCTAAAAATAAAAAATTATGGGATTGGGGGTAATATATTAGCATGGGTAGAGGATTGGCTAACAAATAGGAAGCAGAGAGTGGGGATAAATGGTTCATACTCGGGATGGCAACCGGTAACTAGCGGGGTTCCGCAAGGGTCGGTGCTGGGACCCCAGTTGTTCACAATTTATATAAATGATTTGGAGGAGGGAACCAAGTGTAATATATCAAAATTTGCGGACGATACAAAAATGGGAGGAAAAGTAGGGGATGAGGAGGATAGGAAGAGTCTGCAAAAGGATATAGATAAGCTAGGTGAGTGGGCAACAACTTGGCAGATGAAATTTAATACTAATAAATGTGAAGTCATTCACTTTGGGAAAAAAAATGATAGGGCAAGTTATTTTCTAAATGAGGAGGAGCTGCGTTGTAATGCAACGCAAAGGGATCTAGGGGTATTAGTACATGAATCACTAAAAGTTAGTATGCAGGTGCAGCAAGCAATCAGGAAGGCCAATGGAGTTTTGGCCTTTATTGCTAGGGGGATTGAGTATAAAAACACGGAGGTCTTGCTGCAGCTGTACACAGTATTAGTGAGACCACATTTGGAATACTGTGTACAGTTCTGGGGTCCATACTTAAGAAAGGATGTACTAGCCCTGGAGGCAGTGCAGCGAAGGTTTACAAGATTAATTCCTGCAATGAGGGGATTGACATATGAGGAAAGGTTAAGTAGGCTGGAACTCTACTCTTTGGAGTTTAGAAGAATGAGAGGCGATCTCATTGAAACATATAAGATCGTGAGGGGCCTTGATCGGGTGGATGCACCGAGGATGTTCCCAATGATCGGGGAAACTAGAACTAGGGGACATAGTTGCAGAATAAGGGGGGGCTCTTTTAAAACTGAGATGAGGAAGAACTTCTTCACCCAGAGGGTGGTTAATTTATGGAATTCACTGCCCCAGGGAGCAGTGGAAGCAGAAACGTTAAATATATTTAAGTCTAAAATAGATGTTTTTTTAGCTGCCAAGGGGATAAGGGGCTACGGGGAGAGGGCAGGGATATGGACCTAGGTATGGTTAGTATAGTAAGACCTGAGTGATCTCCTGGACAAGTGTCGATCGCCTGGATTGGGGTCGGAGAGGAATTTCCCGGATTTTTTTCTCGAATTGGACCTGGGTTTTTATCCGTTTTTTTGCCTCCCCCAGGAGATCACGCGGTTCTTGGGGTGGAGAGGGGTGATAGCGGTATAAAGGGGAGGGTAGTGTCTTGTGTTCTGTGTCTTGTGTCTACTGTTTGTGGGTAAGTGTGTCTGTTTAGTGTTCAGCCATGAGCGAATGGCGGTGCGGGCTCGACGGACCTGGTGGTCTACTCTCGCACCTACTTTCTATGTTTCTATGTTTTGGTTGATGTGGGACTTGCGTAATTGGAATGGGAAGTGTAAATTTTGATTCTATATGTTGCAAGATTTTGGCATCTAAGTGTACCTGTCACTGGTTGGTCTGCAGTTATTCATCTGGGAATTGTTATTTTCAAGACCTTGTGCCTTTCAGTTGAAAGTGCAGGGTAGAATTGAACATAATACTCCAATTACTGTTGTACCCCAGTTTTTTATGTATGCTTTCTTGAGCTCCTTATGTTTATGCAATGCTTGTATTAATAGTTCTCCTCAGCTTGTCCGACGCTATCAAAGATTTGTGCATCTCTGACAGAATTGTCCCCTTATATTTTATTGCCTCGTATTTTACCAATTATATTGTCACTATGCATCGTTTGCATTAAACTTCATTTGCCACTTGCTTGCGGATTGCACCACGATTGAAGTTCGGTGTCATCCTTAATGATTTTGAAATTGTATATTGTATGCACAAGAAGTTACTATGATTAGTATTAAGGCATGAAGAAAGGCTTGCCTCTGTATGGCTTTACCATTACAAAAAAATAGTGATGTTCACAGTTTCTTCTATCAAAGCCAATTTTGTATCTATTGTCAATGATCACTGAATTTCAATTTTGTCGACAAACATATTGTGTGACAGTTTATCAAGCTACATTTGAAAATGCTCATGCACAAAGCCAATTGCAGTGCCCTTGCATGTTCTCCCTGTGATCATATGAGTTTCCTTGGTGATGGGAGGAAAATATGACATCCCAAAAAGATGTTTATAGATTAATTGGCCACTGTAAAATTGTTCCTCATTCATCTAGGAGCAGTTGATGAAAAAGTGATAAGAATTTTTAAAGATGAGTATTGTAACTGGTGTTTAGAGATACAGCACGGAAACAGTCCCTTCGGCCCACTGCCGACATGCCGACCGATACGGTAATTACAGTTACTGCCCACATGCCGACCATTGTGCTGCTTGATGGTCAGTGTAGACCTAGCGGGTTGAAGGGTTTGTTTTTCCGTGCTGTATGTTTCTGTGTCTATTAAATTTTCAAAGAAATCAGACTTCATCGTTGAAAATCAGAACTGTGAGCATTGAATACTTGAAATGTTGTGTTAAATTGGAAACATTATTTCTGTAGATGCAGTTCATTAGCATATTCACAAGAATTAACTTGTGCATTGCTTTTAAAAATGATTTGCATTTTTGCTGTAATAAGTGTCCTTTTTAAACATAGGTCTGAGTGGTCGATTCATTATTACAGCTCTTCCCACTATATACCAGTAAGTGTACATTTTTTTTAATTATAAGTAGATCAGTAAAAGTTTTCTTACATGTTTGTACTGTTTCAACACTTTTCCTGTACTTTGATGTATTGAATCTGCAGATAGATCTTGGAAGTATTTCTTCTCTCTGTTGATCTTGTGGAATAATTGTGGTTTTTAGACATGGGCGGAAATCACTTTTAAAACATGGGGAGGACACAAAGAGAGAGGGCATAGAGGGGAGAGAGAGAAGGCAGAGAGGATCAATCGCATGAGTGTAGAGAGGAACGCGCCGCCGACTCATTCTGACCGCTGCCCCTTTATGGCGGCCCTGTGATGTCTCAGCTCTGACAATTCGAGGGACCTATCTGGTAACAACACTATGAGCAGCTCCGGGCCGCCGTGCTCCCCAACTCGAATCGGCTCGACGTTCCGTCCTGCACTGAGCTTGCTGCGGGCCGGATAAAATCTCGTGACGAGCGGATGTGGCCCGCGGGCCATAGTTTGGAGACCCCTGATGTACGCATACGTACGTACGCATGATACGGTAATTACAGTTAGCACTGGCTTAATTGGAAAGAGTGTAGCGCTAGCTTCCTTTTGTGGTGGGTGGGAACACTTAGGGGGGTAAAGGGGCTGGAGAATAGGCCTAAGTTACATTTCGACATACAAGAAAACATGGGGGGGATTGTCCCCCACCTCTCAAAACATGCGGGAGAATGCTGACCTACAAACGAAGACACAAAGTGCGGGAGTAATTCAGCGGGCCAGGCAGCATCTCGGGAGAGCATCTCACACCTTTTGGTTTTTAATCTCTGCCTCTTACCCACCTATCTGTCTTTCAAATAACCCTCTTTTCCTGTGTCAGCCTATTACTCGACAGTCTTTGTCTAGATCCCCTCCACCTCTCTTCAAACACTCTCTCTCTCTCTCTTCCACTTCCTCCCCTTCACGCTCCCCCGCCGAATCAGTCTGAAGAAGGGTCCCAACTTGAAAACATCATCTATCCATGTTCTCCTGCGATGCTGCCTAACCCGTTGACTTATTCCAGCACTTTGTGTTTACTCACCTTATGGTATCCTAGTCAACCTGACTGGATTGTCTTAAGGATCAAAGAATTTCAAGAATGTAGTTCAAAGTTTGGGAAGTGTAAAAGCTTTTTGTAAAATAGATGAGAGATGGTTGAAGAGAAATGGAGACCCGGAATGTCCCCTCTTTTTTCGAGAGATGCTGTCTGACCCGCTGAGTTACTGCAGATTTTTATTTCTAGCTTCAGTTTAAACCAGCATCTGCAGTTCCTTCCCATGCATGTCACAGTTGTTTCTTTTTCCAGTTGTAAGGATGGAGAGTTTAGAAAGTATCAAGGTCCTAGAATGAAGAATGACTTTATTGACTTCATCGATGGAAAGAAGTGGGAAAGCATCGAACCAATGTATTCATGGTTACAACCATCCTCCATTTTGTAAGTTTAAGCACAAAAATCACCACCTTGCTCTGTTTTTTCTAATAGTGATTAAAAGTTGTATTTAACCTATTTATGTTACACAAGTAGCTTCTGATTTTCTTATTGGAAGTTAGTTTGTGAAATGGTAATTAAGAATCTGGGCTCCTATTGAAATGACAATATTTCATTACTCTACTTATCATTTGGCTATGACAAGGATCACAGAATACATTGATAGCTTTTGAGACTAATTGTTTCAATAAAGTGAATGGTTGATTGATTGATTGATTGATTGATTGATTGAATGAATGAATACTATATTGTCATATGTGATAGGTCACAGTGAAATTCCTTGCTTGCATATTTGGTGTTCTTAGACATTAATTTAACAGTATGGATACAAATTTAAACATTTAAAATCTTCCAGAAGCACCCTGAGAGTTACTTTAAAGTTGTTATATTTTGGGAATAAAAAGCAAGTTATTTAAAAAAGAACTTTTGTAAACCCACCTAATTTTCTATGTGTGTTTTGATAACCTAATTAAAATCCATGTTAAGCTATGAACGTTCACAAATAAATGTGTCTAAATAACTCCTTTATATTGGTTAAAAGACTTATCCAAGAAAAAAACTTTTTTTGTCAGGTTTTGAAATGATGCCATGAAAATTACAAATGGAATGATAATGAACCCAAGTGTATGTTTTTCCCTCTTGTTAGAAACTTCCAAATAAGTGGTTGGTATATTGTAGAAGGCAGCAGGAGCGCATTGCAGAAGGATCAGGAGGTGGTATTTACTATATTCAGTAAACGAGAGGACTAAGAGAAATGTTACCTTGGATTGAGATGTAGAAACTGTACCCGATTCATTGGAGGAAAGATCCTTTACAAAAGAGAATACAATCCCTTGTGGCAGAAAAGGGCCTGTATGTGTTTCAGGTGGCCGCAATATTGGATAATAACAGCACTAATTCAGGAAGTAACGCGTGTTTAATTGACCTTGCGTATCAAATAGCTTGCTCGTCGATGGGTTCCCTAAAATTCTTTCATATTTTCATGTTCGCTCACATGTCTGATCAGGCATTCATTGTGTAATTAAATTTGATGAAAAATTTCCTCTTGACAAGCTGTTCCATTTGAAAGTTGACATTGATATTTGGAGTGATCAAATATTTTTCAGTGCAGGAAAAAGTGTTTTCATGTAGAAACGAGGATGTGCATCATAAGTCTTTTGTTGATGAAGAGCACTCCATAGATCTGCAATGCAAGTTAAAGTGTAAAATAACTTCTGTCAATAAACAATGGTGTAAAGCGTAAGAGCACTTCCTTTCTAAGAACATTTAAATTCTAAATTGAACATTACTCATTGCTTGTTGTAATGTCATTGCAGAATGACCAGCATGTCAGCACTATTCCAGCTGTCTATGTGGATCCGTGTAAGTTATCATCTGATTTTACCTGTCAGTTGTTGCCCCACATAATTTCTGTTGCATTTTTGGATTTTGCTTCTTTGAAAGGCTTTGGGGTATATGCCGGCAATGTTTAGTGTGTATCAGTGGGCAGGATGATACTGATATCAAATGCAATTTTTATTATAGCTGAATAACAGCTTAGTTTAATTTAGAGCTTGAACTGCCTTTACATCACAATAGTGAATGAATGTTAGAAAGCCAATGGTTATTGTTCCTATCTTTTTTTGAATTGGTTGAGATTTTAATTACCTGATCCTGGAAAAATAAAACTGCTCTTCTATAAATACGCCTTGCCTAGTCAAGATAACCAGACAACTGAGAACAAGGAAGTTGCAGGTAGTCTGAACTTCCTTAGAGTTGCTTTTCCTCAGCTTATGATGCTTTAGCAGCAAAACTCCATCATGTGTCACATTGCATCTAACTTCTACACGTTCCTTTTGTTTCTGTTAAGCTACTAGTGTATACATTATAGCTATTGTCTGCCATATGCCAGAACCTTTAGATAACGGCCAATGTTCCATTAGCCTTTTTTAATTGCTTTTGAATTTACACATTAGCATTTCGTCTTTTTGTTTAATGTTTATTTTTGTTCTCTGCAGTTCCTAGTGTCTTGTAAATATTCTGATTTCTAATAGCTACAAGTGCCTTGCATTCCCGTAATTGCAAGTTATTATGTAGTCGTGATAATGTCTTGTAACAGTCCATCATCACACGTCGCTATGAGTAAACTTGGATATAAAGTTTTTTATGCAAATCATCGATATAGTGAAAAGCTTCATTTGTAGGTGGGAACAGACTGGAAAAGGGGAATTGGATCAAATCAAGATACGTGGAGATGAATTCTATAGGGTAGGTGCAGGCAGAAATAATGGGTTCTGCCAGGGCAGTCCTGTCCATGGATTTTGGTGAGGAAATAGAAGTGGGAAGAGTAGGGCTGTGAAACGATAAGGTTGGAGGCTGTGGAGGGGTGATCACCAGAGGTGATGGGATCAGAAACAGTCTGGGAGATGGCCTGATGATTGTCGGTGGGGTCATGATTAAGGGACAGGTATGAGGAGGTGTTATTTGCAACCTTGTTTTTGTTCGCTGTTCTCTAACGATGTCAATTTCTTCCCAGCAGGAAATAAATCTGGCACCAAAATGTGGTAGATTAATGCGTTTGAGTTGTGCCATCATGGATTTCATATATTTGCTACTTATTCCTGACAAAATTATACAAATCTGTGTTTCCAGTGACTAACTTCATGACTGTTTTGGTGGATAGTGACCGTATTTTAAATTGCATTTAAACTGTTTATTTTGCAGCACTGTCATAATTACTTCACTGAAGATATTGGCATACCTGTTTGGGGATCGTACATCATTTTTGCTTTGATGACTCTGTTTTCTGGTCTGGTGCTTGGATTGGTAAGATTTCTAAACATGGCTTTTGGAGATTAATTCAGGCAGCACAGTGGCACAGCTGGTAGAGCTGCAGCCTCACAGCCATAAGACAGGAGCAGAATTAAATAATTGAGTCTACTCTGCCATACAATCATAATTGTTATTAATATATTTTTTTATTAAAGGTAATCAATTACAATGCTTCAAACAACTTTATATCAAATTAATTCAATTTGCATTAAGTAAAACACTAGTAATACTTATCTACTATTTTTTTAGAAATAATGATAGAGAAAGAATAGAACAGTTATAAATCATTAAGAGAGTGATTAAATAATAATTTGATTATATATAAGAAAGGAAAGAGAAACGAAAAAAAAAAAAAAAAAAAAATTTGAGTAACCACAATATGTATTATTAATAACACTACTACAAGTGATAGTATCAATAAAGACATATATGTTAATTCCAATATAAAAATGAATTATTCTCACCAAATCCCGCAGGGTGCACGCCGAGCTGTGTTGCCAAGAACAGCTACTTCTCTAAATACTGTATATATGGAGACCATATCTGTTCAAAAGAATTATACTTGTCCAATAGGACAAATCTAATTCTTTCCAGATGTAACGTCTCCATCATCTCTGTTGCCCACATTTTGGTTGTGGGGGATAATGTTCCCTTCCAAAATTTCAATATGATTTTTTTCCCAATTATCAAACAGTAATCAAAGAAATTTCTTTGATTTACTGTAAGTGATAGATGTAAATCCGGAATTCCAAATATTATTAGCTTTGGGTTAGGGTCCAATTTAACTTTGATGACTTCAGAAATAACTTTAAAAATTTCTGTCCAGTAATAATTCAATTTAGGACATGTAACGAAACTATGTATTAAATTTGCCTCTGCTTTCTTGCACTTATCACAAATAGCGGAGAGATTCGGAAAAATACTATTTAATTTAGTTTTCGAATAATGTAACCTATATAATACTTTAAATTGTATCAGTATATGTCTGGCGTTTAATGAACACCGTGTATTCGTTGTAGACTTTCTTCCCAGTTTTCTTTTGTTATAGCCAATCCCATTTCATTTTCCCATGCTTGACGATATATTTCCGTTATTGGATTCTCCTTATCCAAAATGATGTTATATATATAGGCTATTAATTTTTCTGTATTTGGATGTAAATTAAACAGTTCGTCTAACAATCCTGCTTCTTTATTTTTATAATCTTGTGTATTGGATTTAATATAATCTCTAATTTGTAAATACCTAAACAAATGTTGTGGAGACAATCCATAAATATCTTGTAACTCCTGGAATAAAAGAAATTTTCCTTTTCTATAAAGGTGTTCTATCCTTGTAATTCCTAAATCATCCCATTGTTTAAACCCCCCATCTAATATAGCAGGTTTAAACGCTGGATTATTCATAATTGGTAATCTAAATGAGAGATTATCCAAATGTAGAGTCTTAACTATTTGTTTCCAAATACGTCTATTATTATATATTATTAGGTTGTCTTTATAATATTTTTTTTGTACTTCCGTTGGTGCAAAAATTATCGAACCTACATTGAAAGGTAGACAGTCTTCCTTTTCTATATTTAACCATGTCGGTTCATGATCCATATTTACCCACCAGAAATTCATATTCTTAATCTGAACAGCCCAGAAATAATATAAAAAGTTTGGAAGTGCTAATCCTCCATTTATCTTAGCTTTGCATAGATGTTTTTTATTTATTCTGTGATTTTTATAATCCCAAATAAAACTATTGACAATATTATCAATTTAAAAAAAAAAAGTTTTCGGAAGAAAAAAAGGAATAGCCTGAAACAAATATAACAACTGCGGTAGAAATACCATCTTTATGGCACTTATTCTACCAATCATGGATATAGGAAGTGTTTTCCAATATAAAATATTTTTTCTAAGTTTATCTAATAGTTGAGGATAGTTGGATTTTATTAATGAGTTATGAGTTTTAGTTACGTTAATCCCTAAATATTTAAGTTTGTCTGTAACTACTTTTAATGGGTATTGTTGTAATGTATTTAGATTTATTCCTGTTATTGGCATAATCTCGCTTTTATCCCAATTAATCCTATACCCAGAAAATGCACCAAACTTAGTTATAATGTTTAGCAGGTTGGGAATACTAATTTCCGGTTTTGTAATATAAATCAAAACATCATCTGCATATAAAGAAATTTTATTAATTGTTGTATCAGTATTATAGCCATATATTTCAGGTTCAGATCTAATTTTTTCCGCCAATGGTTCTATCACCAATGCGAACAATAAGGGTGATAACGGACATCCCTGTCTGCATCCCCTAGAGAGTTTGAATTTGGCTGATAAAATTTGGTTAGTCAAAATTCTTGCCATAGGATTCGAGTATAAAATTCTTACCCATTTACAAAATCTATCCCCCAATTGAAACTTTTCCATTATATTAAATAAATACATCCATTCCACCTGATCAAACGCTTTTTCTGCATCTAGTGATATAACCGCTAGTTCCGTATCTCGTATTCTTTTTGAATATATAATATTAAACAAACGTCTGAGATTATGGGATGAGTAACGTTTTGGGATAAAACCTGTTTGATCATAATGTATTAATTTAGAGATCACTAAACTTAATCTCCTAGATAAGACCTTAGTTAATATTTTTTGGTCTGTATTTAAAAGGGCAATCGCTCTATATGATCCAGGATCTTCCAAATCCTTATCTACTTTAGGGATGAGTGTAATTGTGGATTCATTTAAAGATTCTGGTAATTTTCCTTGGTCATATGCATATCTATACATTATTTGTAATCTTGGGGAAATCAGATCTTGAAATTTTTTATAAAATTCTGCACTCAGGCCATCTGGGCCCGCTGCTTTTCCGTTCTTTAGCGAACTAATTGATTCTATAATGTCTTTTACTGTTATTTCAGCATTTAACAATTCTCTACCTTCCTGATCTAAGCTATTGATTTGACATTCTTGTAAAAATATTTCCATACTATCTGTTTGTCCTGTTAGTTTTGACGAATAAAGATTTTTATAATATTGTAAAAATCTATCATTAATATCTTTTGGAGTAATTAATATATTTCCATACTCAGATCTAATTCCGTGTATCATCATAATTGATCTATTTTTTCTTCTCAGCCCCATTCTGCTGCCATCTCTCATAACCTTTTAAGCCCTTTCTAATCAAATACGTATCAATTTCTCCCTTAAAAATACGCAATGACTTGGCTTCCCTCATCTCCATTTTAAAGCTGCGTCCTTTTATTCTGAGGCTGTGCCCTCTGGTCCTATACTCACCCATTACCAGAAACATAGTTTCCATGTCTACTATATCTAGGCCTTTCATTATCTGGTGGTTTCAATAAGATCCCCCTTCAACCATCTAAACTCCAGCAAATGCAACCTTCAAATGCTCCTCGTATGTTAACCCAATCATCCCAGGCATCATTCCCGTAAACTACCTCTGGACCTTCTCCAAAGCTAGCACGCCCTTCCTTGGATAAAGGATCTAAAATTGCTCACAATATTATAAACAATATTAGTCTGAAGAAGGGTCTGGACCTGAAACGTCACCAATTTCTTTTCTACAGAGATGCTGCCTGTCCCGCTGAGTTACTCCATCATTTGGTGTCTATCTTCAATTTAAACCAGCATCTGCAGTTCTTTCCTACACAATATTATAAATGTGGCCTCATCAGTGCCTTAAGCCTCAGCATCACATCCTTTTATATTCGCCTCCCCTTGAAATGAATGCTAACATTGCATTTGACTTCCATACCACTGACTCAACCTAGAATTTAACCTTTTTGGGAATCCGTCACCAGCACTACCAAGTCCATTTGAACTTCCGTTTTCTGAATCCTCACCCTATTTAAAAAGTAGTCTATGCCTTTATTCCTTCTACTAAAGTGCAGAATTGTACACTTTACAATGTATTCCATTTGCCACTCCTTTGCGCACTCTCCCAAATTGTCCAAGTCCTTCTGTAACCTCCCTGCTACGTCAACATTTCCTGTCCTTGCATCTATCTTTGTAGCGTCCACTAACTTGGCGAACGCCAAGCCATGAATTCCCTCACCCAAATCACCGACCCCTGCGGAACACCACTAGTCATCGGCAGCCAACCAGAAAAGGCCCCCTTTATTCCCACTCTTTGTTTCTGCCAGTCAGCCAACCTATTGGCCATGCCACTATCTTGCCGTCACTATTTATATACCATGCTCCTGTCTTGTTTTGCCTCAGGTGTGGCACCTTATCAATGGCCTTCTGAAAATCCAAGTAAACAACACCCACTGACTCTCCTTTGACTGCCTTGCTTAAAAAAAAACTCCCAACAGATTAGTCATGCAGGATTTCCCCTTAACAAATCAATGCTGACTTTTGCCTATTTTATCATGCACTTCCAAGTACCCAAATTACTACATCTGCCCCCTGCTTTCTTGATTTTCTAGTATCTTGCTGGTATCAACTGTGAACACTGATGAAAAAAACTTGTTTAGTTCAGCTGCCATTTCTTTGTTCCCCATTACTACTTCTCCAGCGTCATTTTCCAGCAGATTAATGTCCAAAACCATATCCTTAATAATTTACACACCACAGAAGCCAGACTAACTGGCCTATAATTTCCTTTCTTTTGCCTCGCTTCCTTCTTAAACAGTGGAGTCACATTTGTGATTTTCCAGTCCTCTGTAACCATTCCTGATGCTTGAAAGATTAGTACTAATGCCTGCACAATCTACAGATGCCTCTTTTAGAGCCCTGGCATGTAGTTCATCAGGTGCAGGTGACTTATCCACCTTTAGACCTTTCAGTTTTGCAAACACCCTATCTAATAGCGACTGCACTCACTTCTGCCCCCGAGTCTAGAATATCTAGCACATTGCTAGTATTTTCAACTGTGGCGACTGACACATAAAACGTATTCAGTTCATCTGCTGTTTCATTGTTCCACATTACCACTTTTCCAGCATCATTTTCCAGTTGTTCAATGTCCATTCTTGCCTCTTATTTACTCCTTATATATCTGTAAAAGCTTTTGGTAAGATCTTTTATATTATTGGCTAGCCTACTATCATATTTCATCTTTTCTCCCCTTATTGCTTTTTTAACTTCCCAATCCTGCCACCTTTGCATTTTATATACCTTCTCTTTGGCCTTTATGCTATCTTTGACTTCCTTTATCAGCCAAGATGGCCTCATTCTCCTCTTGCCAGCATCTGCAGTTCCTTCTTAATCATTATTCTCTTGGTATGTTTCTTCCACTTTGGGATGAAAAGATATCGCGTCTTCTGAATTGTTCTCAGAAACTCCATTGCTGCTGATATGTCATTTGTGCTCACGTCCCCTTAAAATCAACACCAGAGCCAGCCACCCAGGTTTGATTCTAGCCTCAGTTGCTGTCTGAGTGGAGTTTGCACATTCTCCCTATGATCACATGGGTTTCCTCCAGGTGCTCTCGATTTCTCCCATATCCCAAAGACGTGTGGGTTTGTAGGTTAATTGGCCTCTGTAAATTGCCTTGTGTGTGTAGATAGTGGATGCGAAAGTGGGATGACATAAAACCAGTGTGAACAGGTGATTGATTGTCAGTGTGCTTAGCGAGGCAAAGGGCCTGTTTCCATGTTGTATCTCTCAATGAATCAGCATAAACGATTTTTGGATTTCACAAAGCAGATCAATGTAAGTTAAAATGGTGCTGGTAACTACAGTATGTTAAATTAAAATTAGTGGTTTAAGTGGTTAACATTTTGCATAGTTCATCAAAGTACAAAATTATTTTATGTCTCCTTTGGATGAAATTTATTTCAAATAAATAACTGCGTGTCTTTTAGATTCTGGTCTTTGTGGCAGACTATGTACTACCATCGCGAAGATACAAACATCAGCCTCATTGCTCTGAAAGTGAGTATATTTTCCTTCTGAGAACATCCACAGACCTATAGGTTTCCAGTGCAATGTTGTAATTAACCTAAGAAAATAAGCAGTAGTTAGTTTTCAAAAAAATGATTGCCTTTCAGTTCTAATTGTCAGTGAAATGTGAAGTTGTTCAAGATTTTCTAATGTTAAATATATTTTAGACAGCTGATGTGATCTCCCTCGCAGTTTGAGCCCCTTATGGTATCTATATTTTCAGTCAATTGAGCCCTTCTTCATTATCCTATCCACCACTGGGCTTTTTTTGTATTTTTATCCCTACATCTACTGATCATTGAGACACGGAATTGCCAATGCTGGAATCTTGAGCAAAACACAAAGTCCTGGAGCAACTCAATGGGTCAGAAAGCATCTGTGAGGGAGAATGTAGTCCGAGATGTGAAGCCGGAGGGTTTCCCGCCTAGTATGTAAGGACTGGATAGAACTAGTATGAACGGGTAATCATTGGTTGGTGTGGACTCGGAGGTCCGAAGGGCCTGTTTCTATTCTGTATCTCCAGAACTTTCTTTCATTGTTTGAAAATTGAATGAATCTTTCTTTTGTTTGGAAGGGAAAACGCCAGGAAGCAAGCTGTTGCAGTCGAAAGATGGACATTTGCAAGATGAGGCTAATGAAGATGATCAATGTTCTCATGAAAGGAAGAGCAGCAGTAAAGGATTGGAGAAGACTCTGGTGAAAGATTATGGGGATGATATACAGGACACTGTAAGAAAACGTACCTTGGAATACACCAGCAGAACTGATGATTCCTGATTCTAGGACAGAGTGACGTGAAAGGTGACTAAAACTATGGTCCTTCCGAAAGGCATTGAACTGTTTAGTAATGGATTTATGGAAGAAGACAACTATATTTTGGAGTACGGGGTCGCCTCTGTCGGTAGCTGTGTCATACTACATTTACTTTTGTTCTCTTGGGCTTTGTTGCAAAATTACAAAGCTTTAATATTAAACCTTGCATGCTCCTTTAAATCTTCCAAACCTCTGGGTCTATAATTAAAATGTCATTAGGTCCTTTGTACGTTTTTGATGGAAGTCGAAGCGTAGCATTTACTAAACAAGATACTGTGGCACTATCCATGACCCAGGTTCTGAAAATTCCAATATTCCAAACTGTTTGCAAAACATTTGCTTGAAAGTAACACGTGTGCATACAGCGGCTAATTTGTGCAGAATGCCGTAAAAGATGTTGTATTTTTGGTCTGCCAATTGTTCTTTATTCCTCTTTCCACTTGTCTTGCACTCATTTTAATATTTTTGATATCCTAGGTTTCTTGTTCCTGCTCATCCCTCATTGCCTGCACCAGAATTTCGATTTTGAGGTTACTTAAATGTGCTGTTATTTAAGTCCTTTCCATAATGAAAATGTGTGTATGCTTACAAAACTATTCATTTACAAGAATATATATGTATCTAAATGTAATAACAAACAGCTCATCTAATCCCAGTAGTGTAATTTAACAATCAAATGAAAATAATCATTGTAGCTTAAATTAAATACATTCTCTGGTTTCCCCCTTTCATATTAGTTTGAAGGACAGGAACTTATTTTTCTAAAAATATTTGATGTTGAAATGCATAGATCAAGGTAGCCTTTACTGTGCTGGAAGTCATGATAATGGACTTTGATTTCACTATCCCCTTGGGAATGGAGGAGAAAAATTGTGGGATTATTACCCTGGGGTAATAAATCTGGAGAAGCTTTTTACTTGACTGTTCAGGATCAGTTATGATCAATGGACACAAATTGTTGAAAGACTGGAGCTTGAACCAATATGCTTCACTGAGTGTGCAGGGAGGATCATTTGATCTGGTAAAAAGTTTTATCATTTAATCAGAAGAAAATAAATGTTTAAAGACCAAATATTTCATCATTTTTAAAAATTATTTAGCTTCTCATTTGGACACCTTTTAGTTTTCAAAATACTTTGCAATGTGAGGATGGTGTGCATTTTCATTTAATGGTAAGGATTTATTTTACATGGAGAGAAATGAGTTTACAAAGTTTTTTGTGTACATAAAATGTTTAATTGTGGATATCCTATTTTGCATATTTGTGGATTATCCTTAAAATATTCTATTTTGCATTGAAGTGCTATATTTAAATCTGGTTTGAAACGTTCAATTTTATGATAAAAATTCTGCATGCTAATGAGAGCCATTGCTTTGTGGACAGGTTTTACAAATTACACTTACAGTTGTATGGACCATGCACATCTGCATGAAATGTTGAATTTTACACTGTACCTTTGCTATTATATGCCTGCGTATATGGCCACAGATAAATATAGCTGCCAAAGACGGGTACAAGCCTTTTAATTTATTTTGTTTCTTTTTTGATGGAACTGGAATAACACATTCTAATGTCCACTAATTACCAAGTTTGAGAACATGTCCAAACACATTTTTGGCTTGTAGTATTTTGAGTAGGGGTGGGGAGAATGTTTCGAAACGGAATTAAAGAAAATTAGTAAATAGTTTTGTTCTAGAGAAATTGTACATTTGTAGATGATGCCTAACACAAAATATGATGTTGAGTTGACTTGTCTTTTTCCTAACTGTTTGTGTTGAGATTGTAAGTTATTTGTGTCCATAATTCATATAAAGCCATTTCTTTCAATGGTTTATTTTGCTCTACTTTTTAAATCTGGATGTAAAAGATTGTACAACTATGAATACAAATTATTTCTTAATTACTGTGGTCCAATTGTAGTGCCTCATTGTCCTGGAAAATCTACTGGCACAATGTGTATTTTTAATCCAATTTAAATTATAAAATATTATGACATGCCCAAGGTCCTTTGGTGAGGTCTAAACACGATAACATTTGCAACCATTTGGTCCAAAGTAATTTACAGTGATGAAGTTCACAAAATGGATCTTTGATTGGTCTGGCAAGAATAACCTCTGAAAAGTTGTGTCCCTTCTTGAAGAAAAATGCATATACGTTAGAATCTGTGGGTCATTCACTTTCAAAATATGTTTAAACCTAAATACCAGGCTAAGAATAAACTCATAAGTATTGGCTGTTGAATAGCCTTCCCTCTGTATCCTCAGTGAGATGGAAAGTGCTGATGTTGTGACATTAGCTACTGCCACAACTGCTGTGTTGAATAATGAACTTGGAGGCTTTGCTTATTGAAGTTATCAGGGGGAACCTACATTTACTGTTAACGCATTTTGGTTTGGCAAAATATACAAGTTAAATCTAAAGTTTGTAAGTAAAAATGACTTACAATGTACTTACAAAAAAAAATTTTTTTGGCTTAACATATTATAACGTCTATAATATGCTTTGTGGTCTTCATAATATTTTTGAGACTGCGGCCAGTTTCACATGCTATGCTGTATACTGCTTCTGCAGCCTGTCCTTTAAGTTCCAGGAGCAGTTCCAGGAGCAGCTATGGGGTACATACTTTGCCCCTAGTTTTATGGAAGAAAGTGTAGACACTGCCTTGGTTCAATATTTAACTTTTCACGTAAACACCTTGCAAATCCTAGTCTACCATGAATCAGTCGGTATTTACAGGGAGAACTGACCAATGCTTCCAGTCAAGATCTCTGTCAGAATCAAAGTATTTTGAAACTTGGAACAGAATATGGGAGAAGAGAGAGCTGCAAGCATTATTTGACAAGATGCTAAATGGGAAAATTAATTTAAACTCATTTCAAGGGCTATTGAACAGAGACAATTGGAAGCAGGGTGGGAGAAATAAAACATTTTGCAAGTGCATGAAAAGCGAGAGGGATTTAGAGGAGGAAAAAAAAAAACTGACAGAATGAAACATGCTGCACATTTCGGGGGCTTGAGAAAAGAATTAGTCAACTATGCATCCAGTTGAAAATCAAATGGGAAGTTAATAACCACATTCAAAATTCCAAGTATGAAGATAGCAAACTGTTTCTCTTGAATGCAAGACCTTGAATGCAACTTGCTGAGCAGCAGTTAATTTGTAATATTTTGTATGAGAGCAGAGTTGAAGTGTTTAAAAAATGATAATCTGTACTGTGTTTAGTTTCCCAAAGTTGCACAACACCGTACCAAAGCTCATGTTTGTATAATTTAAAGTGCAGGTAAATAGCTGTCTCATTAATTACCGATTTGTTGGTTGCTAAAAATTAAGTTTCCACTTGTTCCGTTGTACCCTATCATTTTAAGTCTCTTGGAATCTGCTTGATAATGCAATGTGCAGATATCTCTCTAGATGGCACTAGAGTGTTGCATTGATAAACTTGGCGTAAAGTCAGTCAGAAATTCTC
Organism: Amblyraja radiata; assembly: GCF_010909765.2. Lineage (NCBI taxonomy): Eukaryota > Metazoa > Chordata > Chondrichthyes > Rajiformes > Rajidae > Amblyraja > Amblyraja radiata. The sequence continues at coordinate 46,895,738 of NC_045964.1, read as the reverse complement.
ACTACAAATATGAGAATTTCACATGGTTCTAAATAGCATTGTATCTTCAATAAACAATTTGTGCTTTAATAAATATTTCTGGCATTTTTGTAACAATTACACTTACAGCTCTACTGTTTTGATTGCAAATCCAACAAAATATTTCTACCTGTAATAGTTCACTAAAGATTTGCATTTCATGAATGTTGAATATTTTCATTTTTCACAGACATTGGAGCCTGTGCTCCAACTTTATTAGAGTCATAGAGATGTACACAAGGGAACAGGCCCATTGGCCCACCTTATCCATGCTAACCAAGCTGGCACACTGAGCAAGCCCTATTTGTCTGCATTTGGCCCATAGCCCTTCCCATCCATATAGGTCAAATTTTCTTTAAAAAAAGTTGTAATTGTATCCACATCTATTACTTAACCTGACTGCTCATGCCAGATACAGACGATGTTCTGAGTGATGAAATTGTTCCTGAGGCCACTCTTAAATCTCTGCACTCTGTCGTTATGCCTAAGCAGTGGCGGACCTACATTTTTGGGGCCCTGAAGCTTGAACTGTTATGGGGGCCCCTTCGCAACCAGCAACGAGGACTGGGTAACCACTGTTATCTTCTTCAATGGGGTTGTTCCACGACAGATCACAAATTTGAATTTCTGTCATAAATGTTAATAGTGTTTTAAATTATTTATAATTATTTTATATTAAATATATTTAGAATTAAACATCCTTAATTTGAACGTTTGAACAGCTAGCCTACATTATACTTTAATAACCTTTAAATTTTTATTTTAACTATTATTTTTTGTTGGATTACACTATTATTAATATTATTATATAAAAAAACCCATCTCATACAGTAGACACAATTTTTAAACAATGTGGACTAAGCATGATATTCACCTCCAGAAAAAAATAGAAAGTATTGGCCTGGGGTCCAGGAGGCTGGCTAGGCCTCCGGCGGGGTCCAGGGCATCGCCTTGGTGGGGGTTCAGGAGGCAACGCCCCCTGAGGCTCCTGCATTTTCAATAAATTGGAAGTGATTCTCAAGCTTTCCTCTGGTAGTTTACATAACAGAAGCTTAGAATTTTTCGAACACATAAGCAGTAAAATAACCCCCAAATATATATATATTTCATTAAATAGACAATAGGAGTAGGCCATTCAACCCTTCGAGCCAGCACCACCATCAATGTGATCATGGCTGATCATCCACAATCAGTGCCCCATTCCTGCCTTCTCCCCATATCTCTTGACTCTGCTATCTTTAAGAGCTCTATCTATCTCCGTCTCGTGAAAGCCTCCAGAGAATTGGCCTCCACCGCCCTCTGAGGCAGAGAATTCACAGATTGACAACTCTGTGTGAAAAAGTATTTCCTCATCTCTGTTCTAAATGGCTTGCCCCTTATTCTTATACTGTGGCCCCTGGTTCTGGACTCTCCCAGCATTGGAAACATGTTTCCTGCCTCTAGCGTGTCCAACCCCTTAATAATCTTATATGTTTCAATAAATAGCCTCATACAGCTGAAAAAATCTTTCCAAAAAATGTTACCTGAAATGTCTCTTTGCCTAGCACTGAAGCGGGAGAGAGGTGGCGATTAGTCGAGGCGGGATGATGTGGGAGGTTTAGTCACGGCGAGGTTTAGTGAGTTGAGGTTTAAGTGTGAGGTGAAATTTAGTCGAGGCTATGGGTTTAGTCGAGGTGAAAAATCTGATTAATTTCTAGGAAAACAAAAAAATCAGATGTCCGATTTAACTGGACTAAAGTCGCTTCTGGGGCCCCTCCGGGATTAGGGGCCCTGAAGCTTAAGCTTCATTAGTTTCATAGTAGATCCGCCCCTGTGCCTACGTCCTCTATCCTGGGGGGAAAAATAATGTGAGCATTCACTTTATCCATCCCCTTCATGATCTTGTACAATTTATTAAGGTCACCCTTTAACCTCCTACGCCAAACACACACTGATTACTTGACTCACCACTTTTAGGGAATCATGCATTTACCAGATCTCAGTTATACAGTAGAAACAAGGAACTGCAGATGCTGGTTAATGCACAAAATGACACAAAGTACTGAAGTAACTCAGCAGTTCAGTCAGAATCTCTGGAGAACTTGGATAGAACTCTGGGGAACCCGTTTTGGGTCAGGGCCCTTCTTTAGACTGAAGAACGATCTAAACCCGAAACGGGTTCTCCAGAGTTCCATCCGTGTTCAGTATTGATGTGGATAGAGAACTGGCTAGCAAACAGGAAGCAAAGAGTAGGAGTAAACGGGTCCTTTTCTGAATGGCAGGGATTGACTAGTGGGGTACCACAAGGCTCAGTGCTGGGACCCCAGCTATTTACAATATATATTAATGATTTGGACGAGGGAATTGAATGCAACATCTCCAAGTTTGCGGATGACACGAAGCTGTGGGGCAGTGTTAGCTGTGAGGAGGATGCTAGGAGGCTGCAAGGTGACTTGGATAGGCTGGGTGAGTGGGCAAATGCATGGCAGATAACCATATAACACCATATAACAATTACAGCACGGAAACAGGCCATCTCGGCCCTACAAGTCCGCGCCGAACAATTTTTTTCCCTTAGTCCCACCTGCCTGCACTCATACCATAACCCTCCATTCCCTTCTCATCCATATGCCTATCCAATTTATTCTTAAATGATACCAACGAACCTGCCGCCACCACTTCCACTGGAAGCTCATTCCACACCGCTACCACTCTCTGAGTAAAGAAGTTCCCCCTCATGTTACCCCTAAACTTCTGTCCCTTAATTCTGAAGTCATGTCCTCTTGTTTGAATCTTCCCTATTCTCAAAGGGAAAAGCTTGATCACATCAACTCTGTCTATCCCTCTCATCATTTTAAAGACCTCTATCAAGTCCCCCCTTAACCTTCTGTGCTCCAGAGAATAAAGACCTAACTTATTCAACCTATCTCTGTAACTTAGTTGTTGAAACCCAGGCAACATTCTAGTAAATCTCCTCTGTACTCTCTCTATTTTGTTGACATCCTTCCTATAATTAGGCGACCAAAATTGTACACCATACTCCAGATTTGGTCTCACCAATGCCTTGTACAACTTTAACATTACATCCCAGCTTCTATACTCAATGCTCTGATTTATAAAGGCTAGCATACCAAAAGCTTTCTTTACCACCCTATCTATATGAGATTCCACCTTCAAGGAACTATGCACGGTTATTCCCAGATCCCTCTGTTCAACTGTATTCTTCAATTCCCTACCATTTATCATGTACGTCCTATTTTGATTTGTCCTGCCAAGGTGTAACACCTCACATTTATCAGCATTAAACTCCATCTGCCATCTTTCAGCCCATTTTTCCAAATGGCCTAAATCACTCTGTAGACTTTGGAAATCCTCTTCATTATCCACAACACCCCCTATCTTGGTATCATCTGCATACTTACTAATCCAATTTACCACCCCTTCATCCAGATCATTGATGTACATGACAAACAACAAAGGACCCAACACAGATCCCTGAGGCACCCCACTAGTCACCTGCCTCCAACCCGACAAACAGCCATCCACCATTACCCTCTGGCTTCTCCCATTCAGCCACTGCTGAATCCATCTTGCTATTCCTGCATTTATACCCAACAGTTTAACCTTCTTAACCAACCTTCCATGAGGAACCTTGTCAAAGGCCTTACTAAAGTCCATATAGACAACATCCACTGCTTTACCCTCGTCAATTTCCCTAGTAACCTCTTCAAAAAATTCAAGAAGATTAGTCAAACATGACCTTCCAGGCACAAATCCATGTTGACTGTTCCTAATCAGACCCTGTTTATCCAGATGCTTATATATATTATCTCTAAGTATCTTTTCCATTAATTTGCCCACCACTGAAGTCAAACTAACAGGTCTATAATTGCTAGGTTTACTCTTAGAACCCTTTTTAAACAATGGAACAACATGCGCAGTACGCCAATCCTCGGGGACTATTCCCGTTTCTAATGACATTTGAAATATTTCTGTCATAGCCCCGGCTATTTCTACACTAACTTCCCTCAATGTCCTAGGGAATATCCTGTCAGCACCTGGAGACTTATCCACTTTTATATTTTTCAAAAGTGTCAGTACTTCTTTTACTTTGAAACTCATAGTATCCATAACTACTCTACTCGTTTCCCTTACCTCACATAATTCAATATCCTTCTCCTTGGTGAATACCGAAGAAAAGAAATTGTTCAATATCTCCCCCATCTCTTTTGGCTCTGCAGATAGCTGCCCACTCTGTTTCTCCAATGGACCAATTTTATCCCTCGTTATCCTTTTGCTATTAATATAGCTGTAGAAACCCTTTGGATTTACTTTCACCTTGCCAAAGCAACCTCATATCTTCTTTTAGCTTTTCTAATTTCTTTCTTAAGATTCTTTTTACATTCCTTATACTCCTCAAGCACCTCATTTACTTCATGCTGCCTATAATTATTGTAGATCTCCCTCTTTTTCCGAACAAGATGTCCAATTTCCCTTGAAAATCAGGGCTCTTTCCAATTTTTACTGTTTCCTTTCCACCGAACAGGAACATAAAGATTCTGTACTCTTAAAATTTCCCCTTTAATTGTCCACCATTTCTCTTCTACATCTTTCCCATAAAACAAAATGTCCCAGTCCACTCCTTTTAAATCATCTCGCATCTCATCAAAGTTAGCATTTCTCCAATCAAAAATCTCAACCCTAGGTCCAGTTCTGACCTTCTCCATAATTATATTGAAACTAATGGTATTGTGATCACTGGACCCGAAGTGCTCCCCAACGCATACCTCCGCCACCTGTCCCGTCTCATTTCCTAACAGGAGGTCCAGCACTGCCCCTCCTCTAGTAGGTACCTCTATGTATTGCTGCAAAAAACTATCCTGCACACATTTTACAAACTCCAAACCATCCAGCCCATTTACAGAATGTGTTTCCCAGTGTATGTGTGGAAAGTTGAAATCTCCCACAATCACTACCTTGTGCTTACTACTAATATCTGCTATCTCCTTACATATTTGCTCTTCCAATTCTCGTTCCCCATTTGGCAGTCTATAATACACCCCTATAAGTGTTGCTACACCTTTCCCACTTCTCAGTTCCACCCAAATAGCCTCCCTAGATGAGCCCTCCAATCTATCCTGCCAAAGCACTGCTGTAATATCTTCCCTGACTAGCAATGCAACACCACCACTTCTTGCCCCTCCAATTCTATCACACCTGAAGCAACGAAATCCTGGAATATTTAGTTTCCAATCACAGCCCTCCTGCAACCATGTTTCACTGATCGCCACAACATCATACTTCCAGGTGTCTATCCAGACTCTAAGCTCATCCACCTTTCTTACAATGCTCCTAGCATTAAAATATGCACATTTAAGAAACCCCCCGTCTCTTCTTCTCTGTTTATTTCCTTTTTTTTCTTTCTCCTCTTGTGTCCGAGTGCTTCCCTTTTCTGCTTCCTGCCTCCCATTCTGTCTACTAGCTTTCTCTATTTGAGTCCCTCGCCCCAACCATTCTAGTTTAAAGTCTCCCCAGTGACCTTTGCAAATTTCCCCGCCAGGATGTTGGTCCCCCTCGGGTTCAAGTGCAACCCATCCTTTCTGTACAGGTCCCACCTTCCCCAAAAGAAGTCCCAATGATCCAGAAACTTGAATCCCTGCCCTCTGCACCAGTCTTTCAGCCACGCATTTATCCTCCACCTCGCTCCATTCCTACTCTCACTGTCGCGTGGTACAGGCAGTAATCCTGAGATTGTTACCTTTTTGGTCCTTTTCCTTAACTCTCCTCCCAACACCCTAAATCCTCCCTTCAAGACCTCTTCACTTTTTTTACCTATGTCATTTGTACCAATATGTACCACGACCTCAGGCTCCTTTCCCTCTGATTTCAGGATCTCTTGGATGCGTTGAGACACGTCCGAGACCTTGGCACCAGGGAGGCAGACCACCATCCTGGTCTCCTGACTGCGTCCACAGAAACGCCTATCCGACCCCCTAACAATAGAGTCCCCAATTACTATTGCCCTCTTCTTTTTTTCCCTACCTTTCGGAGCAACAGGGCCGGTCTCTGTGCTGGAGGCCCGTCCGCTGTTGCTACCCCCGGGTAGGCTGTCATCCTCATCCGTACTCAAACAGGAGTACTTATTTGCAAGGTGTACCGACATTGGAGTACTCCCTCGTTCCTGCCTCTGCCCCTTGCCCTTCCTTAGCGTGACCCACTTGTCTCTCTCCTGTGGTTTTGGAGTGACCACCTCCCTATATCTCCCCTCTATGACCTCGTCACTCTCCCTGACCAGACAGAGGTCATCGAGCTGCAGCTCCAGGAACCTAATACGGTCCCTTAGGAGCCCCATCTCTCTGCACCTGGTGCAGATGTGGACGTCTGGAGGGCCATCCACCACCATGACCTCCCACATCTGACATCCAGAACAGTACACTGCTCTGACTGTCATTCTCTCGCCTTACCCTGGATCCGATACCAGTATAATACAATAGAAACTGCTGGGAGAAATCAGCAGGTATCTGACACAAACAGCTGCTCCCTCTTGCCCTTTAAACTGCACCTGAGGTTGCACCCAATCAGCTGCTTCCTCTAGTCTGCTTCCACCAATCAGCGGCTTCCACCAGAAACCCTCCCTATGGAGTGTGGAACGTTACGGGATTTGGTAAGCCCTGACCCTCCTCCACTGTCTCCAACGGTCCCGGGCCTCTGTGAAAACAAGCCCCGTGCCCGATTTAAGTACTCACCGCCCTGACCCTCCTCCGCTGTCTCCAATGGTCCCAGGCCTCTGTGAAAACAAGCCCCGTGCCCGATTTAAGTACTCACCGCCCTGACCCTCCTCCGCTGTCTCCAACGGTCCCGGGCCTCTGTGAAAACAAGCCCCGTGCCCGATTTAAGTACTCAATGCAGATGCAGTATAATGTGGATAAATGTGAGGTTATCTACTTTGGTGGCAAAAACAGGAAAGTAAACTATTATCTAAATGGTGGCCGATTAGGAAAAGGGGAGATGCAACGAGACCTGGGTGTCATGGTACACCCGTCATTGAAAGTAGGCATGCAGGTGCAGCAGGCAGTGAAAAAAGCGAATGGTATGTTAGCATTCATAGCAAAAGGATTTGAGTATAGGAGCAGGGAGGATCTACTGCAGTTGTACATGGTATTGGTGAGACCACACCTGGATGTATTGTGTACAGTTTTGGTCTCCAAATCTGAGGAAAGACATTCTTGCCTTAGAGGGAGTACAGAGAATGTTCACCAGACTGATTCCCGGGATGTCAGGACTTTCATATGAAGAGAAACTGGATAGACTCGGCTTGTATTCGCTAGAATTTAGAAGATTGAGGGGGGATCTTATAGAAACTTACAAAATTCTTAGGGGGTTGGACAGGCTAGATGCAGGAAGATTGTTTCCGATGTTGGAGAAGTCCAGGACAAGGGGTCACAGTTTAAGGATAAAGGGGAAATCCTTTAGGACCGAGATGAGAAAGACATTTTTCACACAGAGAGTGGTGAGTCTCTGGAACTCTCTGCCACAGAAGGTAGTTGAGGCCAGTTCATTGGCTATATTTAAGAGGGAGTTAGATGTGGCCCTTGTGGCTAAAGGGATCAGGGGGTATGGAGAGAAGGCAGGTACAGGATACTGAGTTGGATGATCAGCCATGATCATATTGAATGGCGGTGCAGGCTCGAAGGGCCTAATGACCTACTCCTGCACCTATTTTCTATGTTTCTATGTGTTCTCCAGAGGTGCTGCCTGTCCTGCTGAGTTACTCCAGCACTTTGTGTCCTTTTGTCTCTGCTACACAACGCTCTCCAGAAAATGTATCACCTTCTAAACTTAGATATCCTTCCTCACTTCCTACATGACTGTAGAAATACAATTTTGTTCAAACCTTGTCTGTTTGAATGACAATAAAAGGCATTCTACTGTCCACCAATGTTGGTATAATCTGCAAATTTACTGACTTAACTAACTCATCCAATTCATTAATGTACACAACAAAACAGCAGTGGACCCAGCACTGACTGCTGCAGTCCATAAATGATCACAGTCCTCCAATCAGAGAAACAACCCTCCACAATAACCCTTTGACTCTCCTCCAAGTCAATTTTGAATCCAATTGGCTAACTTCCCTTGGACCCGGTGCTCTAACCTTCCAGACATGCTTATCATTCAAATCCTTGTAAAAGGCCTTGCAAACTCCACATAGATGTCAGGCTCACTGACCAGAGTTCCCTGGCTTGGCCTTGCTGGTCTTCTCAATGGATCATGGATAAAGAGGTAACACAGTGGCACAGCTGATAGAGCTAATACCTCACAATGCCAGAGACCCTGCTATGCATCTTCTCCGTGAGTGCGGGGGTACCATCCCAAAGACCTGGAGAATTGTAGATTAATTCACCTCTAAAGGAGCAGATGAGGTGATGGCACAACATAAACTAAATGGGGTATATTATTAAAGCATATAGGCCATCCTTGAGTGTTGGGACTACATAATCCAAGTTAGGTTCTTTTTTAATAGCCTTAAAAGGTTAGTAAGTTTTTTTTATAGCCTTTCCACCAGTATTAAGAATCAAATTATTTGCGCACATTTCTGCTCCTTTTATTATTCAGTGATTCTTGCTGAAAGTGCTGGTATCACCCCGAATATAGATGTGATTTGGCAACTCGGATGGAACAACACATCATAAGTCTTGTTTAGTCTTGAACCATCGGGTTAATGTTATTTCCTTCAGGAGAGTAAGGCAGAAAACCAGAAGGTATGACTACTTTGAAGAAATTCTCCTCCATCTGCAGTTCTTTCTTAAACAACTGTAGCTGATAATACCTAAGTTTGTCTTTTTAACCGCAATTGTCATTCTCACCAGTTTTGTGCCGAACTCCAAACTGTTAATGAGCTACTTTTGGCGAAATTAAAACCAATTAAAATGTTTTACCATTATGAACTTCTAAGATCTAATATTGTAACCTATAGGCCAACTTGATGTTTGTGCAAGATCTGTGTCTTTCTAATATTCCCCTAGGTTTCTCCAAGCTGTGATATTCCTGATAGGATGCTTTCTATGGTGCCTCTCTCGAAGTTGTTAATATTAAATGAAAACATGCTGAGCTTCCTTTAGTCTTCTCAGGAAGTAGAAACATTGGTGTGTTCTTTTGGCCAAGGCTTTAATGTGATAATAATCATAATCATTCTTTATTAACCAAGTATATTTTGCAACATACGAAGAATTTAATTTGCCATACCGTCATACCAATAAAAAGCAACAAAGCACACAAAATACATTTTAACAAACATCCACCACAGTGACTCCTCCATATTCCTCACTGTGATGAAGGCGAAAAAAAAGTTCAATCGCTTCCCTTCTTTGTTCTCCCTTGGTCGAGGGCCTCGAGCTTTCTGTTGACAGGACGATCTTGACTCCCGTAGCCAGCGGTCGAGCCCTCCGCGTCGGGGCGATCATGCTCCCGCGTCGGGGGATCTCAGCCCCCACGCCGTGCGATCAGAGATCGGAGAGGTAAGAGATTGAAAAAAGTCCCCCCCCCCCCCCCCCCATAAAACAAACCAGAGAACATTAACACATACTTTTTAAAACACATTAAAAATAACAAAAAAGGTGAAAAGACAGACAGACCGTTGTCGAGGCTACCCGGTGGAATATGATTAGATCAGGACATGTTGGTGATGTTTACGCCTAGGAACATAAAGCTGATGAGCATCTTCATGGTGCCCCCATTGATGCTGATCAGGCCATGTACTCCACCATGCATCCTGAATCAATAATTAGCTTCTTTGTCTTGCTGACATTGAGGGAGACATAGTGACATCCTGTTACAAAGCAAAAAAACAGCTCTAAGCATCTCTGCATGGAAGGATGATCTTAAGTGAATTATTTTGCATGTAATTTGAAGTGACTAGTGTTCCCTTTAAAGCAGTGTGACTGAGTAAAGATTTCACAATGTGACGTTTATTTCTGCGCAATGTCTTCCCCGGACAGTATTTAATAATCACTAAGATATAGGGACCAAGATCTTCAGGTCAGTGAATGGAATGAGAATTTTAATCATACTGAATTTGAAGAAATGTTCTTGTCAGAATAGATATTTTGGTTAAAACAAATATAGTGAGCTGATGGCAAGCGATATTTGACTACGTCAGTGGTCGGTCTGAAACCCCAGGGTAAATTCTTCAGGCTCTGACGTAGGTTGCATTTTTAGAGTGGTTTGCATTTAGTAGATAGTGTTGTGCCTTTTCAATTGTTAAAAGCTGCCTTTGTTGGTGAAAACTCTCCAGTCGGGAACGTTCAAAGTAGGATGGTTTTGTGTTGTGTTAAAATGGAGAATAGAATTTCACACATTTCTCTGATATACCTTAACAATAATCTTTTCAGAATATTTTACACTTTATACTCTTTGAAAGGCTGCAGTTTATTTTCATCTGCACACTTTTCTCCCACCAACTCAGTCACCTTGCTCCTTTCCCCATCGTATTCCCACCTTCCGCCCCACATTTCCCTTTATTCCCTCTCTTTCCCTGCCCCTGTCACATTCCAACCATAATCCCACCGTCCCAATCCAGTTTTACATTTCACTCCTTGTCTTCTCTCCTTATCTGACATACTATTGTCTCTTTTTCACCTCTAGCCTTTGTCACTTACTCCACCTATCTTACAATCACCCCCCCCCCCCCTCCCCCCACCCACACACACAACCTGTATCCACCATGCCAAGCTTTGTCCTGCTCCCCACCGCTCTTTTCCAGTTTACGTCCTCCTTACGATATGACATTGTGGGGATTACTGAGACGTGGCTGCAGGAGGATCGGGCCTGGGAACTTAATATTCAGGGTTATACATCCTATAGAAAGGACAGGCAGGTGGGCAGAGGAGGGGGGGTAGCTCTGCTGGTGAGGGATGGAATTCAGTCCCTTGTGAGGGAAGACATAGGGACTGACGAGGTAGAGTCACTGTGGATTGAGTTGAGGAATTGTAAAGGCAAGAAGACACTAATTGGTGTTATCTACAGACCCCCAAATAGTAGCCGGGATGTAGGGTGTAAGTTTCAGCAGGAGTTAAAACTGGCATGTAACAAAGGTAATGCCACTGTGGTGATGGGGGATTTCAATATGCAGGTAGACTGGGAAAATCAGGTTGGTTCAGGACCCCAAGAAAGAGAGTTTGTAGAATGCCTCCGAGATGGATTCTTAGAGCAGCTTGTAATGGAGCCGACCAGAGAAAAGGCAATTCTGTATTTAGTGTTGTCCAATAAACCAGATACGATAAGAGAACTCGAGGTAAAGGAACCGCTTGGAGGTAGTGATCATAATATGATTAGTTTTAATCTGCAATTTGAGAAGGAGAACGTTAAATCGGAAGTGTCAGTGATGCAGTTGAACAAAGGGGACTATGAAGGCATGAGAGGGGAGCTGGCCAAAGTAGACTGGAAATGGATCCTAGTAGGAATGACAGAGGAACAGCAATGGCAGGAATTTCTGGGCATAATCCGGAAGACTGCAGGATCATTTCATTCCAAAAAGGAAGAAAGATTCTAAGGGGAGTAGGAGGCAACCGTGGCTGACAAGAGAAGTTAGGGATAGAATAAAACTAAAAGAAAAGATGTATAACACAGCAAAGAGTAGCCGGAAGCCAGAGGATTGGGAAACTTTCATAGGACATCAGAAGGAAACAAAAAGGGCAATACGGGCTGAAAAGATGAAGTATGAAGGGAAGCTGGCCAGGAATATAAAAAAGGACAGTAAAAGCTTCATGAGATATGTTAAGGGAAAAAGAGTAGCAAAGTCAAATGTGGGTCCCTTGAAGGCAGACACGGGTGAAATTATTATGGGCAACAAGGAAATGGCAGAACAATTGAATAGGTACTTCGGATCTGTCTTCACTAAGGAAGACACAAACAATCTCCCAGATGTACTGGAGGACAGAGGATCTAAGGGGGTAGAGGAACTGAAATAAATTTTTGTTAGGCGAGAAATAGTATTGGATAGGCTAATGGGACTGAAGGATGATAAATCCCCTGGGCCTGATGGTCTGCATCCTAGGGTCCTCAGGGAGGTGGCTCTAGAAATAGTGGATGCATTGGTGATCATTTCCCAATGTTCTATAGATTCAGAATCAGTTCCTGTGGATTGGAGGATAGCTAATGTTATCCTGCTTTTCAAGTAAGGAGCGAGAAAGAAAACGGGGAATTACAGACCAGTTAGCCTGACCGGTGGTGGGAAAGATGCAATTATTAAAGAGGTAATAATGGGGCATTTGGATAGCAGTAAAAGGATTAGTCCAAGTCAACATGGATTTATGAAAGGGAAATCATGCTTGACTAATCTTCTGGAATTTTTTGAGGATGTGACAAGTAAAATGTATGAAGGGGTACCAGTGGATGTAGTGTATTTAGACTTTCAGAAAGCCTTTGATAAGGTCCCGCACGGGAGACTGGTGACTAAAATTAGAGCACATGGTATTGGGGGTAGGGTGTTGACATGGATAGAAAATTGGTTGGCAGACCAGAAGCAAAGAGTAGGAGTGAACGGGTCCTTTTCAGAATGGCAGGCAGTGGCGAGTGGAGTGCCGCAAGGCTCATTTTGGGGCCGCAACTGTTTACCATATATATTAATGATTTGGAAGAGGGAATTAGGAACAAGTTTGCGGATGACACAAAGCTGGGTGGCAGTGTGAACTGTGAAGAGGATGTTAGGATGTTGCAGTGATGACCTGGACAGGTTGAGTGAGTGGGCAGATACGTGGCAGATGCAGTATCATATAAATAAATGTGAGGTTATCCACTTTGGCGGCAAAAACAAGGGGGCAGATTATTATCTTAATGGGGTTAGGTTAGGTAGGGGGGAGGTGCAGCGAGACCTGGGCGTCCTTGTACACCGGTCACTGAAAGTTGACTTACAGGTACAGCAGGCAGTGAAGAAAGCTAATGGAATGTTGGCCTTCATAACAAGAGGATTTCAGTATAGGAGTAAAGAGGTTCTTCTGCAGTTGTATAGGGCTCTGGTGAGACCACATCTGGAGTATTGTGTACAGTTTTGGTCTCCTAATTTGAGGAAGGACATCCTTGTGATTGAGGCAGTGCAGCATAGGTTCTCGAGATTGATCCCTGGGATGGCGGGACTGTCATATGAGGAAAGATTGAAAAGACTAGGCTTGTATTCACTGGAGTTTAGAAGGATGAGGTGGGATCTTATAGAAACATATAAAATGATAAAAGGACTGGACAAGCTAGATGCAGGAAAAATGTTCCCAATGTTGGGCGAGTCCAGAACCAGGGGCCACAGTCTTAGAATAAAGGGGAGGTCATTTAAGACAGAGGTGAGAAAAACCTTTTTCACCCAGAGAGTTGTGAATTTATGGAATTCCCTGCCACAGAGGGCAGTGGAGGCCAAGTCACTGGATGGATTTAAGAGAGAGTTAGATTGAGCTCTAGGGGCTAGTGGAGTCAAGGGATATGGGGAGAAGGCAGGCACGGGTTATTGATAGGGGACGATCAGCCATGATCACAATGAATGGCGGTGCTGGATTGATGGTCGAATGGCCTCCTCCTGCACCTATTTTCTATGTTTCTATTACTCCATCAGTCTGAAGAAGGGTCCCGGCCTGAAACGTTATCTGACCATTCCCCCCACAGATAATGCCTGACCTGCGGAGTTCCTCCGGAACTTTGCGTTTTGTTCAAGATTCCAGCATTTGCAGTTTCTTGTGCCTCATTTGTTTCTAATTAGTTATTTTCCAATAAAATGTAACCACAACATTTGTCATTCATGAAAAGATTGTCTAAAATTATATGTATAAAAAATCTTTAAATGCATCTGAAGGGTGAATATAACCTACGTCATTGTATAAAACAGGCTTTTGTCAATGCAACTGAAGTGATTCATTTAATGCTGAGTGACAAATGACTGCGCCAGTGACACATATGAAACCAAGTTTGTTTCTTGGGGCGGTGGTAAATTGCTGCTATCTGCTGTTACTTGTGTCCTTGTCATGCTACACATGTCAAGTCAGAGACAGAAATGTCATCTTCTCTTGACCTCAAGTCAAGATCTGACTTAGAAAGGGTGCTGAAGAGATTCACCAGAATGTTACTGGGACTTACACGCTTGAGTTATAGGAAGAGGTTGGATTGGCTGGAACATTCATTTTTTGCAGCTCAGGATGCTGAGGGGTGATCTTATTGAGGTGTACAAGGTTGTGAGGGTCATGGATAAAGGGAATGTTGTCACTTTTTTCCAGTGTATAGGATTCTAAATCTGGAAGGCATAAGCTTAAGGTGAGAGGGGAGAGATTCAAGAGGGACCTCAGGGGCAACCTGTTCACTCAGATAGTAGTCCGTAACTGGAATGAGCTGACGGGGGAAACTATAGAAGCAGATTCAATTATGACTTTGGAAAGGATGGTTTTAGAGAGCTATGATCAAAATGCACACAAATGGGACAAGCCCAATATGCCAACTTAGTCGGCATGGGCAAGGTAGGCCGAAGGGCCTGTTTCCGTGCTGTAGCTCTATAAATTGGCATCATGGGAGTAAGCTCAGTTGGCATCACCATTTTTTCACCAGTTATTAATGGTGACTTTGCATAATTAAAAGAACCACAACAGCAGGTGCTGCGGTTGTGGTTCTGCTGGAAATGCTGTTTCAGTTAGTGCCTCGTGGGAAAGTGTGGGTTCAAATGCATAGAGAGATTGTTGTGTCTGGGCCCTGTTGGCACGGGATTGGCAGCATCGGATAAAGTGGCTTTTCTTTTTACAATAGTGGCATGTTTTGCCATAAGTGGGGCATTGCTCATGGAATGCGGGTGTGAGCCACCGCAATTACCACAGTTATTGACCAGATGATCAGTTACCCTCCCTGGGGCTGTAGGCGGTTGTCGAGGGGTTAATGTTTGTCGTGGGGACCTATAGAAGGCATGGACACCATAGGCAGAGCATGGCCCCGGTCCCAAGGCTTTGGTATGGGTGTCAGTGTATCCTGTAACCCGGCAGGCACGTTCAACCTTATCTAGTGTAAGCTCCTCATCCCGGAGTAATTGATTTCTCACCTTGTTATTCCGGATGCCATATACGAGTCTGCCATGGATGAGCACATCATGGTTTTAGAAATGGCATCTGGATGCAATGCTCTTGAGGGCACCAATGTAGGATTCAACCGTTTCGCCCTCTTGTTGGCTGTGGGAAAAAAACTTGTGCTGCTCCATGATAGCGTTAGTGCGAAGTTGGCACAGTCTCTGAACTTTCGGAGAAGGCAGACCGGGTCTCTGATCGACTCTGCCGGGGTCACAACATGTGTTACCGCATCAGTATGTTGTGGGGCGTAGTGGAAATCCTGTACCCGTAGGGCAGCCTCTGTGCCTGCTACGTTGAGGAGAATTGATGCAACAGTGTGGGGTGCAGCTCTAGGGTGGGCAGCATCTATCAAAATCCCAAATTCCACCTCGAAGATGCGCCAATGTTCGGCAAGTTCACTGTCGAACACCAAGGGATCTGGTCTCCGGTTCGATGTAAAAAAAATAAACTAAAATAAATTCAGGCAAAAGAGTTGGAGACCTGATTCAAGACTCTGACACCATGTTTATGAATGATCCACAACAACACGTGCATGGTAAAAAATCAATCTTTATTCCATAGGCAAAAAGGAACATTCAAACTGCCAGTTGCTCGCATCTGGCTCCGCTAGCTTGTGTGAGAGAGAGAGAGAGAGAGAGAGAGAGAGAGAGACAGTTAGCTGAGCTTGTGTAGTACCGTAATACCATGTAAAGGGTGGCATGCACATATGTGTGGTGAAGGTTATAAATGCATGAATTAATAAGGGTTAATCTACAAATATGACAGAGCCAAATTGAAACAAAGACTCAGCCACATCTTTCGGGTGGTGAGTTTTTAATTTAAAGGCGAGAGCACACATGCCGTGGATATATCTACATCTCCGAATAAAGATTTGAAAATTTATCTTTTAAGGGGCCTTTTCTCCTATTTCTACTTTCTACTTTTTCTTTTTTTATATACACACTCACGTTTTTCTATTCTCTACTATCTATTTTTCCTCTTTTTCCCCTTTCCATTGTTTTCTTTTTCTTGTCTTGCTTACTTCCTTTTCAAAACATAAAACTAGAGGTTGTACATAGAATGGATTACGGTATGACATAGTTGGCACCTAAAATTAGGTTCCACTGTATTTGTATTGTATTAACTTCTAATAAAATAAACAAAACAAAAACAAAACAAAAAAACACAAAAAAAAATGCAAGAGCACCTTAAGGTGAGAGCAGAAAATCAAGTGGACTATTCCTGTCACATAAATATTGTGACAACAAGAATGCATCAGAGGCTGAGTGGAGGAGGTCCCATGATGCCCAAAAGCACAAGTGTGAAGAAATGATTCCAACTTATATAGAACGTAGAAGGGTGCAGCACAGGAACAGGCCCTTTGCGCCACTATGTTTTTGCTGAACATGATGCCAAGTTATATTAAACATCTCTGCCTGCATATGATCCATATTCCTCCATTTCTATGTGCCATAGATAATATATTTTACATGCCATAAATAATATCTTTAACATGTGATAAATAATATCTGCCTCCACCACAATTCCCAGCAGTGAGTTCAATGCACCCACCACCTCTGTGTAAAAAAAACTCGCCCAGCACATCTTCTTTAACCTTTGCCCGCTCACACCTTAAAGCTTTGCCTCTGGTTTTTGGCATTTCAACCCTGGGGAAAAAAGGTTCTCACAGCCAACCCTATTTATACCACTTGTTTAAATGAGTGCAGCTCTAACAACTCAAGACTCCCAACACGATTTAGGACAAAGCTGTCTGCCTGACTGGCATCAAGCCAAAGACCTGTTCTGTTATCCCATTGTGGTTGCAATGTGTGCCATCTACAAAATACTGTTTCCCATGCTGTATGATTATATGTACGATTTACTTATTGCTCCCTGTTGCCTGAGAAGCCAAGGTAACAATCAGAAGACTCTTTGTAACGAATTGGAATCAGTTTCATCAGTTGTGCCTCTAAACTTTAATAATTGTTTCCTGTGCGGTTTCTTGCATTCAGCGCACATGTAACAGCGATCTGTCATGACATTATGAAGACAGAATTTCATGCAATGGGTCCCACAGATATGTGATTCATTCCATGACAGAGCAAGTGTGATAGTCAACAATGTACACAAGTTGACACTTCTGTGTTGTGAAGAGTCAGAGAACAGACTCAAAGTGTTATGATTTTTAACATAGAATCTGAGGAAATACATGCTGCAGGATGCTATTTGGCCCATCATGCTCATGTTTATTGAGGTACCTATCATACTACCAGGAACAATGAAATACTTAGTTGCTGCAGCTTAATGGGGCCCATAGACATAATAACACACAGATAAATATATAGTAATCAACAATATAATAAATTAATTAGCTTAATACCAGGTAACCATAATAACAAAGAGTTTTGCAGACTGGTACTACCCTCTGAATGGAGAAAGGTGTTCTCCATTATATCTACTTTGATCTTAATAATTACTGTAAAATCAATATCGCATGCTGTGACTTTTGTACTATAGGTGGTCTCCATTGAGTTTTGTTAATCAAGACTTTATTCACGTCTACTCTCTACCTCCTCTTTCAAAGAAAACAATTTGGGTTCATCTAAATTTCCTTCATGGTTAAAACTTTCCAGTCCTGGCATTGTCTTTGTAAATCTCCCTCTTCAGGGGATCCATTGATGAAAACAGATACAGCTGATGATACTTATCATGTGGCTGGGTATTTGGAGTCACACAGCATAGAAACAAGCCAAGTCAGCCCAAGTCATCCATGCCAAATAGGATGCCACATCTAAGCTCGTCCCATTTGCCCATGTTGGCCCATAACCATCTAAACCTTTCCTATCCACGTACCTTTCCAAATGTCTTTTAAATTCCGTTATTGTACCTGCCTCAACTACTTCCTCTGGCATCACCCATCAGCTTCCTGCGCTCTTAGAAGTAACATTGTAGCATGCCCAACCTATAGCTCAGATCCTTGAGTCCTTGCAACATCCTTATAAATCTTTTCTACATTCTTCATAGCTTAATAACGTCCTCTATATAGCAGGGTGACCAAAACTGAACACATTGCTCCAAGTATACTAGTTTACCATTGTCTGCTTGTTGGGGTTGTAAGCCTGGCTCTCATACCACTGAATTCCTCTCAGAGATTAATTGGTTGACAGAATAAAAAGATAACGATTTCAATATATCCTAAAGGTGAAAGGTGGAGGAGAGAGTTGCTAAAGTTCTTGTTTACATTGCAAATAGTTTATTTTTGTGTAATCGGTTTTAATTGTGTCCTTAAACTTAAATATTCACAAATCAAATAATTTGCTGCAAAGTTATAGATATGTAAAAAAATCCTCAAAAAACACAACCTTTTTTTACACCAGTTTGCATGTATTAAAAAAAAATGTTGCCACACAATGACCAAAAGTTGATTTTCAATTTCTGGATACAAAAGTAAAGCACTGTCACAATATGCGGAGAGTTCGCAGACTCTGTTAGTAACTGGGTAAACATGTAGTTTTTGCTTTGACTATTGTTATTTAATGTCATTATATAGTTGCTTTGAGTGCTGGTGCAGTGGATAACATCTGCGACATTTTACATACAGATAATATCAAAAGGTCAGATACCTAGAGTAGGCATTTCATTAACACTGATAAACCACAGAGCAGGGTGATGTGACCCAGCAGTATGATGTAAAACAGGTACTAAGCACTCATCTGTTAGAAACCACCTGCCACCCCTATCTAAGCACTGGACACCTCCTGAGATCTTGATTCCTCAGAGAAGCATGCAGCAGTATATCTTGAGATGAATGTGGAGCACAGGACACCGAAGGGTGATCCTATACAGGTGTATAAAATCATATGGGGAATAGATGGGGTGAATGCACAAATTCTTACCAAGGGTAGGGGAATCATGAAGGCTCGAAGGGCCGAATGGCCTACTCCTGCACCTATTTTCTATGAACTCGAGGACATGGGCTTAAGGTGAGAGGGAAAAAGTTTAATTGGAACCCTGAGGGGCAGATTTTTTCATACAGACGTGGATGTACAGCATCTTTTATCCAGGGTAGGGGAATCGAGAACTAGTGGATATAGATGTAAGGTGAGAGAGCAAAGATTTAATAGGAACCATGAACTTACTATCCATGTATCTGTCCAAATGCATTTTAAAAGTCATAATTGTATCTGCTTAGAGTATCTACATCTTAGCTCAGCTGTCTACTTTGGTAACAGGACTTTTTGCACAGTGGGGAGGTTATTGTATTGTTTGCCTGGATAGCAATCTCTCACCGAGACACTTATTTTATTTCTAATTGGACCAACAATGAGCATAACTGTATTCCTGTCCAGGCTCTGGGGATGAAAATAATTACACGATACAGTGAGCTGAAGCTGAAGATGTTCTGTTGGACCAACATGTCTTTTCCTAATGTAAGGGTCATCTTCCCCAGTGCGACTAGTGCGGTGGACAATGTGGATATAGTACAGTTGACAGCAGCATTTTTCTTCAGACTCCACAGTCCTTCTAACCCTTGCTTTCCCTCCCTCCCTCCCTCCCTCCCCCTTCCTCCCCCTTCCTAGTTCTACGACCAGTCTGACTGTCCCCCTGATTAATTTTTTTCTCAGTATGCTTCGTTGTCTCCTGCTCCTAGCTAACAATGATATATTCTACATTTTCCTTGATCTGCATTCCCTTTGATGCCTCATTTTCACACCTTACACGTCCTTATCTCTGTGTCTCCCTCTCTCCTGACTCTCAGTCTGAAGAAGCGTCTCAACCCCAAATGTCACCTATTCCTTCTATCCAGGTATGATGCCTGAGTTAATTCAGCATTTTGTGCCTATCTACAGTGTAAACCAGCATCTGCAGTTCCTTCCTCCATAGTCTCTTGCATGGGGTGAGATGGCTGCCATGTTTCTTCACAAAAAATGGAGTTGGAAGCCCATAATAGGATCTGAGCCAACCTCCAATCTTATTCAGGTGGGGAGATTAGTGGCTCTTACCAGGTGTTGATAGAGTGATTGACTCAAGAGTCATACAGCCCATTGGCCCAACACTTCATGCCAATTAAGAGCCCCATCTAAGCTAGTCCCTATTCTCCCACCATGGGGAAAAAAAGTATGTGCATTCTACATATCTATTCCCCTTGTGATTTTATACAACTCTATGAGATCACCCCTCACCTCCTGCTCACTAAGGAATAAAGCCTTAGTCTGTTCAATCTCTCCCTACAGTTCAGGCATTGATTTAGCTGGACAAATGGGTGCACAACTATTGGTTGTCGATTTGTCAGGTGGAAATTTCCCCCAAGAATTCACAACTACAGACATTTGAGCATTCTTTTTTACTGTGAGCTTTTTCTTACTGACCCTGTGCACAATCTTGAAAATTGAATCAGATCAACCCAGAGGGAATGCTGCTTTACCATCTACCTTTGACAGTCGATTGAGGGAAAGTAAGAAATCCTCAATTTCGCTGGAATATCCTTGCAAATCTAAAGCTAAAGTAGACTTTCCCAATGGGATGCATTGGATCGAATGGGTAAGGGCAGCAGTTTGTAGATAAATGGTGTCTATTATTGCTAATTTGTTCATGCCACTTTTATCAGTGTGTGTATTCCCATGGTGAAAACACCGATAAATCCTCTTAAATGCTACTGTTATCAATTGCAAAGACAGACTAGCTCTTTAACTCTGAGTAATTCTTCAGGTCAAAAATAATGTTTGTGAATTTAGCGATTATAAATATTTGGAAAATGGCTCTCTGTATAGTCTCATGTTGCTTTGTATTCTGCTGGCGGTGGTCTTCTGTGGCTGCTGAAATTACATGGCCTTTTTAAGAAAAATGCAATTTAGATCCTACTTGCAAAAAAAACCCTTGATAATTTGGAACTGAAGGATTAAAATGAAAGATAATAAAGGTTCAAGAATCAAGAGTGGTTAATTGTTACTAGACTAAGTGGGACCCGTTGGGTCTCAGCTTCATTGTGTACAGTTTTCGTCCCCTAATTTGAGGAAGGACATTCTTGTTATTGAGGGAGTGCAGCGTAGGTTTACAAAGTTAATTCCTGGGATGGCGGGACTGTCATATGCTGGGAGAATGGAGCAGCTGGGCTTGTACACTCTGGAATTTAGAAGGATGAGAGGGCATCTCATTGAAACAAACAAGATTGTTAAGGGTTTGGACACGCTAGAGGCAGGAAACATGTTCCCGATGTTGGGGGAACCCAGAACCAGGGGCCACAGTTTAAGAATAAGGAGTAAGGCATTTAGAACGGAGACGAGGAAACACTTTTTATCACAGAGAATGGTGAGTCTGTGGAATTCTCTGCCTCAGAGGGCGGTGGAGGCGGGTTCTCTGGATGCTTTCAAAAGCGAGCTAGATAGGGCTTAAAAATAGCGGAGTCAGGGGATATGGGGAAGAAGGCAGGAACGGGATACTGATTGGGGATGATCAGCCATGATCACACTCCTGCACCTATTGTCTATTGTCATACGGGAAGGCTGGTCCCCCACTGCTATATTCCACCTCCCCACCAATTCCAATATTGCTGGCCAGTGAGGGAGGGATAGGGAGGAGGGGGTGGGTGGGGGGGGGGGGGGCTTTCTGGAGCGCTAGCATGGTGTTGTGGGCCGAAGGGACTGGTTTCCAGATGGACATTGTGGGCCAAATAGATTCTTGGGCTGGCAGCTCAGTCACTGAGACCACACACACAGACACACTCACAGACACATACACTCACAAACACATACACACACACACACTCACTGACTCACACACCATATATATGGTAGTAAACTTTCTTGAATACTCACATGGCTGAGCTCTGCCTCTCCACATTGGGGCTTCCGCAGTCAGTGGCACTTTCGCAATCAGCGGGACCTCTGCACTTACCGGATATTACGCAATCAGCACGACCTCTGCACTCACTGGAAATTACACAATCAGCGCGACCTGTCCACTAAGCGGAAGTCACGAAATGAGTGGGACGTTTGAACCAAACACAGTCGGACCTAATAAAGCATTTATTCCTTCCAAACACAATCAGACCTGATAAAGCATTGCAGTTTCAAGCATAGGCAGGGCAACAGGCCAAACAACTCATGGCATTGTCATTAAGGGGCCTCTCCCTCGTGATCTTGCAGAGTGACTGAGTCACGTCCAGGCATCCGGGGTTTTATAGTCCTGCCCACCCCCCCGGAAGGGGTGTTACCTTCATCGCGGTGAGTAACAGGTGAGAGGATCTCAAGGTTTTTTAAACACTCATAACTTTTTTATTTTTCATCGATGGGGAAAATCCTCGGGGCCTGCTCAGCAGAGGAGGTCTGAGTAAGATGGGCAAAAATCATAGCGATATAAGGTAGCGTCTTTCTAAAATCAATATACAGCGCAGACAGGAAGTGGTCAAGATGAGACTTTTAATTATATAGATATGTACCGACAACAGACCAATTCCTGCAATCCCCCTCCTTCCTTACCATACGAGTCCTACTAGTTCCACTGTTTGCATCCTTATATCCCTTCATTATCACCCCTTCCCCAGCCAACAATGGGCCATTATTGGCTTCATCCTTCCTTGGTCATCTGTTGCCGGCCCTGCTTTGTTCTGGCCTTTTCTTGCCTCCAGTTCCTCCCCTCAACTTTCGGTCTGAAGAAGGAGTCCCTACAGGAAACATCACCCATCCTTTTTCTCCAGAGATGCTGCCTGACCTGAGTTACCCCAGCACTTTGTATCTATCTTTGGTATAAACCAGTATCTGCAGTCCCTTTCTACACACTACAAATTAAATATATACTGCAGCTTAACAGGCCCATTAATGCAATAACACACAGATAAATATATAATAATTAATAATGAGACGGTTTATTTAATTATTATGTTTGGCAGAGGCATTCTGGGCCACGGGCTTGTTCTTGTGATGTATTTTTCTCTGTTCTAATACAATAAATTAATAACTCTAGTACTAGGTGACCATCACAGTGCAAAACTGAAGTCTGTAAAACAACCAAAGTCAGTCCATAGAAGGTCATAGTCATTGATGTTAGTGTTCTGCAGTGTTCTAGAGCTTGCTGGTTGTTGTTCTTGAACCTGGAGGTCATGGTTTGCAGGCTCTTGTATCTTCTTCCCAATGGTAGTGCAGGTGAGACTATGGTCAGGGTGGTGTGGGACTTTGATCATATTGGCTGCCTTTTGGATGCAGTACATCCAGTAGATCGCCAATAAATTCTCAGTCTGCCCAACCTCACCCTCAGACCTTCAAGTCCTGCCAACATACTTGTGAATCTTCCCTGCACTATTTCCAGCTGAAGAGGTTAACACTGATGATACAAATACTCAAACAGATGGGAGAGGTGACAACAAGTCCAACATGAGGGGGAAATGGATACGCTGGGGCACTTCAACGGTTCAAGGTAGGACAGGATGAAATGTTTAAACGTCGAGAGCAATGCAGTTAATCGTGGATGAAGTGGATTTGTAAAGAGCAGGGGATATAACTGACATAGTTGAAAATGACGGCAATGTCCAGGTAAAAGGAATGTGCTCAACTGGTAAAGTTGGAGATGGCAGGTTAATTGGGTGATGTGGAATGAGTTGGTATTTGGAGGGATAGAACAAGTGGCAGTACTTTGTAAACTCTGTGTTGAACTCTGGTGTCAGGGGTGAGGCTGCAATCAGTATCACTGATTGATGTGCCAGTCCTCGGTGTTTATATTCTTGGCTGTGAATACGGAGATTGCCCTTCACATCCTTCAAGACATGGTATTTGTCATGGTATTTTAATGGAGCTTTCAGTATATACTTGATACTAGGCTATTCTTTATTTCCTTGGTATCTTCTTGGGATCAAGGGAGACTTGCTTCCATTCCGGTTTGGGGGGCTCTCAGGCAACGTTGGTGAGGCCGCACCTGGAGTACTGCAATTCAATGTTTTCAAGAGATAGTTCGATATAGCTCTTAATGCTAATGGAATCAAGGGATATGGGGAGAAAGCAGAAAACATTGTGTTTTGCTCAAGATTCCAGCATGTGCAGTTCCTTGTGTCTCTCAGAAAAGAATGTTCCCATTTGACTGGCTGATTAGTAGTGGATTAATGGGTGAGGAAGTATTCACAGGTCACTAAAGTTCAGCTTGGTGTGTCTCCGGGAGGAAAAAGGTTTGGCTGGGAGTGAATAGTGAGGTTTGGGACTGAGAATGATAATTGTGTGTTCTGGGATTATGGGATCACGAGCCATAGGGGAAACAGCTGTGATCTGATGAGTTTTGTTTAGTTAGGGTGTGTCAAGCTGAGAAGTTTTGTACAAGAAGAGAGTTAGATATAGCTCTTTAGGCGAATGAAATCAAGGGATATGGGGAGAAAGCAGGAACAGGCTACTGATTCTGGATGATCAACCATGATCATATTGAATGGCAGTGCTGGCTCGAAGAGCCGAATGGCCTACTCCTGCACATATTTTCTATGTTTCTAAGAGGAGCAGATTTTCATGCCTGTTTTTTGACTTCTTGTTGTCCTAGCCCATTCAGGGTCTGAGCACATAAACTGGGCTGACATTCAGTGCCAAGGCAATGCTGCATTATGTTGTAAACTCCCCTGTCAATATATGCTCCTTGTTGGTGTAAGAACCCTTTCCCAAATGCTATATGTGAGTAAATATACTATTTAAAATAACCAACTGATAATCAGATGACCAATACTTTCATCTCCTTTGATGTATTTTTGTTTTGTCATTGACATTTTAACCTCCACGGATCAGAAGGTGATAAGTTAATGAGTTTGTTTGATTACAAGATTTCCTGATGGAACTCACTGCTTAGCCATATAGATAATAGATACAGGGAACACCTCTTAATTTTCACAGATGGATCAAAGGACCCAGTAGCTGAAACAACAGGGGCAGCTGTGGTAGTCCAGGATGAATGTTGAGCTTTACAAAAGAACAAATAACTATTTGACAGTATATACAGTGGAACTGTACGCTATTTTGATGGCAGTTCGGTGGATGGAACAGGTGCAACCATGCAAAGTATTAATATGTAGCGACTCATTATCTGCAATCCAGAGTATTGGGTCTGGTGCATCCCATAGGCGGCCTGACTTAGTTTATGAAATCCTACTACTATTAAGCCAAGTAACAAGGAAGGGCAGTGACGTGACTTTGTTGTGGGTCCCAGCACACATTGGTGTTCTAGGGAATGAAAAGGTGGATAAATTAGCAAAGGAGGCTGTAAAAAAAAGAAACATAGAGGTAAACTTACAACTATCCAAATCTGAAGGAAAACACATTGTGTGGAAGAAAATAAATCAGGAATGGCAACAATACTGGGAACAGGAGACAAAGGGGAGACACCTCTATTCGCTACAAAACAGAGTGGGCATTACAGCAAGAAGAGGGGGGAACAGGAGGGAACAGGTAGTATTAACAAGATTGAGGATAGGACACACTCACCTGAACAGCACATTAAAAATATTGGGAAAACACCCTACTGGGATGTGTGAGGAATGCCATCAGCCAGAAACAGTTCAGCATGCCCTAATTGCATGTAGAAGATATGAGACAGAAAGAGGAGTTATGATCATTGAAATTAGGAAAATTGGATTGACAGAAATATCAGTAAAGAACATTCTAGAGTGTGGAGAGAAAGGAAAAGGAATAAAGTTGTTGTTTGATTTCTTGAGGGCCTCTGGCCTTATAAAAAGGATATAATGTAAAGACATGAGTGCTGTGGAATGAAGCCAGAAGGTGGCAGCAATGCAACATTGCGGATGCCGGCTGCCGTAAAACTCCAAAGCAGAAGAAGCAGAAGGAACTCACTGCTGAGTTAAACACACAAAGTGGTGGAGTAACTCAGCGGGTCAGGCAGGACCTCTGGAGATCATGGATAGGCAACGCTTTGGGTCAGGTCCCTGCTTCAGAAACGCTGCTGACTCTAAGCAGATCTTGGTGCAATGTTTATTCTGTACTCATCATTCAACAGCCAGGACACGCTGATCAATGCTGTGAAATGATCAGTGATTGATCATTTCACAGTCAGATCACAGGATAATTGTAATGACACACTAATTTTTGTTTAAATGCCTTAAAGTTACACACTGTACTGAAGGCATCATATTGTGAATGATGGTGGTATTAATGAGAATGGAATAAATCTGACCACATTAAGCCTGGCACAAACACACAAGTACCGCATCCTCATTCAACTGTAACTGAATGACAGTGTAAGTATTATATTAAGATAATAGCAACCTATTAACAATTAATAGCTTAATCAACTATCAGCTAATTAATAGTAATTAGATATTACAGTTCTAATAACTTACTGCATTAAGATAACAGTCAGAGAGCACGGAAACTGGTCCTTCAGCCCAACTTGTCCATGCTGACCAAGATGTCCACCATCTAATCTATTCCTATTTGCCTATGTCTGGCCCATATCCCTCGGAATTATATTCTGCACTCTGTATCTTTCCCTTCACTCGAACTATTGTACTTGAGTTTGACTTGATTGTATTTATGCATTGTATTATCTGAAGTGATTAGATATCATACAAAACAAAGCTTTTCACTGGTACACGTGACAATAATAAACATTAACTAAACCGAAACTTTTCCTATCCATGTGCCTGTCCAAATGTATTTTCAATTGTGTTATTGTACCCCCTCAACTACCTCCTCTGGCAGCTCGTTCCATATACCCACCACTCTCTGTGTGAAAAGGTGGCCTCTCGGGTTCCAATTAAATCCTTTTACTCCCATTTTAAACCCATGCCCTCGAGTTCTTGATTCCCCTACCCTTGGGAAAAGACTCCATGCAATCACACTATTTATTCCCCACAATTCCAGCATCTGCAGTTTATTGTGTCTCTATTATTCCTAGTTGGACCTGGAAAGTTTCTAAGATTAACTGTGTGTTGAATTTGCAGTTAATGTAAAGCAATTTATTTGTCATTCTGTATGTAGGCACCTATGCAATATAGGAAACCCAATGGCCTGTATGGCAATGATATGATAATGACTAGATCATATATTGGAATGCTGTTGCTTTGAGAGATAACCATTCATCTTGGCACTGGTTAAAACTCCTGGTTTATTTAAGGTATTATTGTGGCATCTTTATCACCACCTGAAAGAACAGTTGGAGAAATTGCTTTAAATCTCACCTGAAAGACTCACCTCTGCCCCTCTTTCTACTGTTCAAGAGTTTTACCTAATTATTCTGCTCATCTCTTTCAAGTAGGATTTATAACTAGAATGGAGCCACAAGGAAGGGCAGATGCTGAAATCTTGAGTAAAAAACAAAGTGTTTAAGTATCTCAACAGGCAGCATCCGCGGAAGGAATTGATGGGCAACCTTTCAGGTCATGATCCTTCTTCAAACACAAAAGAAGGGACCTGACCGAAAACAGCATCTGTCCATTCCCTCCACAGATGTTGCCTGCCCTGTTGCGTTTTTCAGCACTTTGTGTTTTGCTTTAAAACGATGCAGCTGCTTTAAGTTGAGAATGGATTCGGATTTAATTTATTGTCATTTGGACCCCTTGAGGTCCATACGCTAGCATTAAATCATGGCTAAAACAGCTAAAATATCATGTGTATATTAGCGTTTTTGTCTGATGTGTCTTGCTGCTGGCACACTTAAAGTAAATCATCCTGGGTGCGGCTGGATCGTAACTTGTTCCACACGTTACAGCTGTCGATCCCAGATATTTCTCCGTCTGCCTCTACATTTCAACGTAAGGTTTTCATTTAAGTTCTGCGAAACACATGTAAGTAGGTGGGAAAATACAGCTGGGGTTCAGAATGGGGCAGAGATTTAGCTGCAAGAATTTCCACTTCCACGGCGCACTCTATCAATAAATGTTGGTGCGGTGTCAGGTTTGGCAATGATCCTGGCATATTTTGCAATGTGTTGAGGAAAAACTAGGCAGCACTTTTTTCCATGTTAATGATTTGTATCACAAATTGGTCTTTTTTATAATGGTATTGATAATATTTTTATAATTATTATTGCCACGTGCACTGAGATACAGTGAGAAGCATTTGTTTGCGTGGTATCCAGCAAATCATACTATGCATGAGTACAATCTAGCCATACACAAGTACAGCAGGTAGTGCAAAGTGAAAAATGCCAGCGTGCAGAATATAGTATTACTACACTATAGCATTACATTTGTAGACAAAAAAGGTCAAAGTCCACAATGAGGTGGGGTGGAAGATCAGGACTATGTCCTAGCTCATGGGAGGACCATTCAGTAGTCTGAAAACAGCAAGGAAGAAGCTGTTCTCGAATATGGTGGTACATGCTTTTAAGCTTTTGCATTTTCTGCTGGATGGGAGTAGTGAGAATACAGAATGAGCAGAGTGTGAGTGGTCCTTGATTATGTTGGCTGATTTCCCAAGGCTGCATGAAATATAGATGGAGCCAATGTTAGGGGAGTCTGGTGTGTATGATGAACTGGGCTACATCTATAACTCTCTGCAATGTTTTGTTGTCTTGGGCAGAGCTGTTCCCACACCAAGTTATGATGCCCCCAACCGTGCATCTCTAGAAGTCAGAATGTTCAGAAACATGCCGAACCTCCCTAGTCTCCTGAGGAATACAATAATCCTGCAATATGGATGGTTTGTTGCTTTTTTGTTCGTCAGATTTTTGCCTCATGAAATGAATTCTTGAAATATCACCTTTTCTCTCCTGCACTACGGCATTGGCTTAAAGAAACATGAATAGTTAAAATAAAGTTTCCGTTGCCAGTTGAGCTAGAGTTCAAAGTGCAGTAATCACTTACAGGGAATGTTTGGCACTGCTCTTGGTTTGGGGGTGGGGTGGTGCGTGAGGTGGCAAGGTATTTGGAATCAGCAGGGCCTTCGTATAAACACGAGAAACACATGAGCTTCACTTGATGTTCTCATGTGTAGGGAGGAACGGCAGATGTTTGTTTACACTGAAGATAGACACAAAATGCTGGACACAAAATGCAGCATCTCTGGAGAAAAGGAAAAGGAGATGTTTCGTATCGAGACCCTTATTCAGACTGAGAGTCAGGGGAGATGGAAAAGAGGGAAGGTAGTTTCGCTCCCGACTCACAGTCTGACGAAGGGTCTCATCCAGAAACGTTACCTATTCCTTTTCTCCAGAGATGCTGCCTGATCCACTGAGTTACTCAGATTTACCCTGGTATTTTGAGTCTATCTTCACTTAATTTTCAATGATTGTTATAGGGAGAGGTTGGATAGGCTGGGACTTTATTCTTTGGAGCATAGGAGGCTGAGGGGTGACCGTATTGTGGTGTACAAAATCGTGAGTGGCATGGATAAAATGAATGCCAGGATAAACTTAATCCCAGGATAGATCATTCTAAAACTGGAGGGCTGACATAGATGAGAATAGAGAGATTTAAGAGGGACCTCAGGGATGTTTTTTACTCGGAGGGTAATTCGTATCAGGAATGAGATGTGGATATACGTATGATTTTTTTTAATGGCAGGTGAATAGGAAGCATTTAGAGGGCTGTTGGACAAATGCAGGAAAATGGGACTAGCACCATACGCCAACTTGGTTGGCATGGACAATAGACAATTGGTGCAGGAGTAGGCCATTCGGCCCTTCGAGCCAGCACCACCATTCAATGTGATCATGGTTGATTATCCCCAATCAGTACCCCGTTCCTGCCTTCTCCCCATATCCCCTGACTCCGCTATTTTTAAGAGCCCTATCTAGCTCTCTCTTGAAAGCATCCAGAGAACCCGCCTCCACCTCCCTCTGAGGCAGAGAATCTCACAGACTCACCATTCTCTGTGAGAAAAAGTGTTTCCTCGTCTCCGTTCTAAATGGCTTACTCCTTATTCTTAAACTGTGGCCCCTGGTTCTGGACTCCCCCAACATCGGGAACATGTTTCCTGCCTCTAGCTTGTCCAAACCCTTAACAATCTTATATGTTTCAATGAGATCCCCTCTCGTCCTTCTAAACAAGGTGGGCTGAAGGGCCTGTTTCCACGTTATACAGCTCGTGGCTCTATATTCATTTAGATATTCAATATATATATATAGATATGAGTAATCTGTCCAAATAAATGATACCTTTAATAATTCCAACCTTTTATTGTTTAGCTGTTTAAATATTTTTCTATTGGGTATTATAAAGATTTTAGTTGGTTCCCACTAACAACAGTGATGGGGTGCGAGTGGATTTGCTGTTGTAGCCTCAGTTATACTGAGTGACAAAGGAAAAGTGAGTGTAGCCCTAATAGAAAGCACATTCTTCTGAAAATCGTATGGTTTTACAAAGGCCCTTTGTTGGTTGTTTTTACTTTAAAATAACAGCCGTTAAAATGAGTTGATAATAGAGAACAGATTTAGATAGTGATCTTAAATGAAAAGGAACACTGTTACATACAGCTAATGTGCTCTTACCAAAATAAACCTGTAACAGCTTTTTATGGATCAGTGGAATTATAAGAATTGGCAAAATAGGAAGCCATTGGTCCCATAATTTTCATGCTAACAGATGAAGAACTATCCAACCTAATACTGCTCTCTGGAAACAAAGAACTGCCAATGCTGTTTACAGAAAAATACACAAAGTGCTGGAGTAACTCAGCAGGTCAGCCAGCATCTCTGGAGAACATGGATAAGTGATGTTTTTGGTCACGACCCTTCTTTTGACTAATTGTGGTAGGGAGAAGGGGAGAGAAAGCTGGAAGAGGTGTGGGGCAGGACAAAGCCTGGCAAGTGATAGGTGGATACAGATGAGGGAGCAATTTCTTAGGCAGATATTTGGACAAAGGAGAGATGAAAAGGATTGAATAGTTGAGAATTGCGAAGCCAGATGAAGGACTGAGGGGGAGGAGAGGAATAGGTGCATCCCGGTGGGGCACAGGGAAGAGATGAGGGTTAAAAAGGAAGTGGGGGGGGGGGGGGGGGGGGGGGGGTAGAAGGTTTGGGGTTTGATGAGTAATCTAAAATTAGAGAATTCAATGTTCATTCTGGTGGGTCGTAAGCTACCCAAGCAGAATAGGAAGTGCTGTTCCTCCAATTTGCAAGCGGCCTCACTCTGGCAATGGAGGAGGCTAAGGACAGAAAGATCATTATAGGAATAGGAAGCGGAATTAAAATCATTAGCAATTGAGTGACCCAGTAAGCCTTGGTGGACTGTGACCAAGTGCTTGGCGAAAGGGTTGCCAAGTCTACATTTGATCTCACCAATGTAAAGGAGACCACGTCGGGAATAACGGAAGCAGTGGATGAGGTCATGCACGTGAACCTCTGTCTCACCTGGAAGGACTGATGGGGTCCCTGGATGGAGGCAAGGGAGGAGGTATAGGGACAGGTTAGAGGATTCTAAAAATAGGCGGCATTGGCTTGAGGGGAGAGATTTAAGAGAGACCTCAACTTTTTCATTTAACATAGTCCGTATCCGGAATGAACTGCCAGAGGAAGTTGTAGAAGCAGATACAATTATGATTCTTAAAGAACATTTGGACAGATATATGGATAGGAAGAGGTCAGAGGGCTATGAGCCAAATGCAGGCAAATGGAACTATCCTAATATGCAAACAGCCAGCATGGACAAGGTGAGCTGAAAGGTTTGTTTCCATGCTGCATAGCTCTATGGCCCAATGACTCTACAACATAATTTAGCAAGGGAAAGAGTGCACAACAGGATTTGTGAAATACAATCAAGGAGATGTCTAAGGTATTTTATAAATAACAGCCCAGACCCAGGGGCCTATGAAAGAACAAAGTAATAGAAAACAGCCAGTAAACAGTTAACTCTTCGCTCAGTCCGCCTGAACCTACCTGATCTCCCAGTTGCTAAACACTTTAATTCTCCTTCCCATTCCCACACTGACCTTTCTGTCCTATTTTTCCTCCATTGTCAGAGTGAGGCAAAATGCAAATTGGAGGAACAGCATCTCATATTTTGCTGGGCAGCTTACAGCCCAGTGGTATGAATATTGATTTATCTAACTTCAAGTAACCCTGGCAATCCCTCTCGCTCTATCCCTCCCCAACCCAAGTTGGACCAGCTTCTCGTTTTCACCCAGCAAACAGCTAACAGCCTGTTTCCTTTATCATCTTTACTTTTTTGCATTTTCTTTCATTCATTGTTCTTTACCTCTCTACATCATCGTTTATATCCCTCGTTCCCCTTTCCTGTGACTTTCAGTCTGAAGAAGGGTCTCGACCCGAAACGGCACCCATTCCTTCTCTCCAGAGATGCTGCCTATCCAGCTGAGTTACTCCAGCATTTTGTGTCCATCTTCGGTTTAAACCATCAACAGCAGTTCCTTCGTACCCAAAGCACTAGAAGATGTTGGTGTGGTTCTCAGGGAGAACTTCTCATCGATCTTCGCATAAAGGGACAATGTGGACATTGTAGCAAAGGAGAAGGCTGTGGAATGCCAATCAGGTAAATGCAGTGAAAGAGTTAAAAGATGTGGAATCCTTGAAATTAGCAGATATTTCTAGGCTTGAAGAAACTCTGGTAGTTAAAATGAGTCTGTGACTTCCATTTTCCAGTCCTCTGGCTACAGACTGGAGAACTGTCGATGTTGATAAAGGAGAAAGGGATCCTTGAGTAATTTTGAGCCTGTCAGCCCGACAGCAGTGGTGGGCAAATTATTGAAATTCGTCTTAGGTTTTCAGGATTTGTTGTGAGTTTCTTTTTTTAACCATTGCTTATCCTAAACATTCATCGATGTCCACAGGACTCCAGATTTGTGAATTATATCCGTCTTTGGCTGATCTTGTATGTTCACACTATTCCCTCCTAATATTGTGGCGATGCTTTGATGTCGGTTTATGTTCAAATAACTATATCCAGGATTTGTAAAATTGTATTAAAAAATCTACTGGCATTGGGGATAGAGACATAGAATCTCTTTGTAATTTGATCAAATCTGCACAGTGGCGCAGCCGGAGGCTGCCTTACAGCACCAGAGATCTGGGTTTGGTCCTGACTATGGGTGCTGTCTTTTTGGAGTTTGTACGTTCTCCCTTTGACCGCGTGGGTTTTCCCTGGGTGATCTGGTTTCCTCCCACACTCCAAAGACATACAGGTTTGTAGGTTGATTGGCTTCGGTAAAGATTGCAAATTGCAAATTGTCCCCAGTGTGTAGGTTTGTGCTCGTGTACGGGGATCGCTGGTCGGTGCAGACTCGATGGGCCGAAGGGCTGTTTCCGAGCTGTATCTCTAAACTAAACTAACCTAAACTAACAGAAGTTGAACATCAATTCTCAGGACCCCTGACCCCACCACGCAATATCAGACCGTGGACTCCCAGACGGTCTTACCCCTGTTCCTCAAGCCAGCTTCCCTACACTGCCCTCAGCAGTAGGCCATTGGTAATTCTTCCATCTTAATGTACTAAGTCTGCATTGTCTTTTTTATGTTTAAGAAGTAATTTGCAGTTGGGTGACTGCTTTAAGAACAGCTCTGTTCAGACAGAGGGTAAGGGTAACCCTGGACTTCCAGTCCCCCGTTATTTTAATTCTAAAAGAGATGTGTGGGGCAGGTTTTTTTACGCAGAGGGTGGTTGGTGCTTGTAACAGGCTGTTGGGATGGTGGTGGGGGCCAATGTCTTTGTGGCGCTTAAGAAGTTTTTGGATAGGCACATGGGTAGGCAGGGAATGGAAGCATATGGATCACGTACAGGTAGAGGAGATGGTTTTATCCTGGCATCATTTAGCATGGTCATTGTGGGCCCAGGGGCATGTTCATGTGCTGCACTGTTCTACGTTCCCCAGTCTGTTTCCTGTCTGACCATTTACATTATTCCAGCAATGCCCGATGTAAACTTGAGTGAAGGCTCCAGACCTTGCATCTGGGTATTGTGATGCCCTCAGGACTTAAAACAGAATAAAAACATTCAGGTAACTATTCCTCCCCCTCCCTCTCTTTCTTTCTACAGCGAGGCTGTGCTGTGCCTCACTGTTTCAACATGTTGTTTTATTCATTTTTGCCTCCTATTCCTGCTTTTTAAAGCAGTTGTTACCATAACAACTTTGGATCTGCCCTGTGTCAGACATTACCTCTCCACTCCTTGCCCTCTCAAACACTGTTTGCTTTTTTAGGATTTCCTGTTCTGATGTTGGAACCTTAACCTAAAATATCACCTCTGTCAACCCCCTTATCCCCACTAAACTTGCTGCTTGACCTGAGTTTGTGCAATATTTTATTTTGTTTTTGTTTTGGACTGTTGCCAGGACTCGAGGGCCTGAGTTATAGGGAGAGGTTGGGCAAGCTAGCACTTTATTCCTTGGGGCACAGGAGGCTGAGGGGTGATCTTATAGAGGAGCATAAAATCATGAAGGTGAATGCACAGAGTATTTTACCCAGGGTAGAGGAATTACAAAATATAGGGCAAAGGTTTAAGGTGAGGGGAAAGATTTAATTGGAACCTGAGGGACAACCTTTTCACACGGAGGGTGGTGGGTATATGAAATGTGCTGCCAGAAGAAGTGGTATGGGCAGGTATAATAACAATGTTTCGAAAACACTTGGACAGGTACATGATAGGGAAGTTTGAGAGGAATGTGGGCAAATGGGACTAGCTTAGATGGGGCACCTTGGTCTACATGGACAAGTTGGGCCAAAGGGCCTGTTTCCGTGCTGTATGACTCTTGTCCTTTTGCGTCAAGTCACCAAATCTAACTAAGTAATGCTTACTCCAGTCTAAGTATTCTTTCGCTGATATATTTGCCTAAAACTAACCCCGAACTTGCCCTTTGCTTGCTACTCATTTAATGCAGTGTTTCCTAAATGAATGCTGCAATACTGCTTTGAAAACCAGTTTGTCTTTTCTTTCGGGTCCTGGGTTGGGAAAGCCTGTTCTTGCGTGTTTTGGGTTAGCAAGTGTGTGCCAGCAACCGCAAACAAAACTGAAACGATGAGTCTTCCTGAAGATTGATTGCATCTTTAACATAGAATAGATTAATTGTGAAACAGAGAAACATACAAATTAGGTGCAGGAGTAGGCCATTCGGCCCTTTGAGCCAGCACTGCCATTCAATATGATCATGGCTGATCATCCAGAATCAGTAACCCCGTTCCTGATTTCTCCCCATATCCCTTGATTCCGTTAGCCCTAAGAGCGAAATCTAAAGGGCCTGTCCCACTGTACGAGGTAATTCAAGAGTTCTCCTGAGTTTCCCCTGATTCGAACTAGGAGAATTACGGTAATAGCCGC
Organism: Amblyraja radiata; assembly: GCF_010909765.2. Lineage (NCBI taxonomy): Eukaryota > Metazoa > Chordata > Chondrichthyes > Rajiformes > Rajidae > Amblyraja > Amblyraja radiata. Next base: position 46,860,493 of record NC_045964.1, on the reverse strand, counting down.
TCGTAGGTACTCGGGGCTCTCGTGGACATTTTTCAACATGTTGAAAAAACTTCACGAGCTTACCGCGTTTCCCGAGTACATGCCGTTAACATTACGAGCCGCTAAGACACGTCCCGAGCTCCAACGTACCCGCTACGTGCATTCTACGTACTTACCACGAGTTTTAAAAAAAATGTTAACTCGGGAGAGCTCTTGGGTAAACTCGTATAGTGGGACAGGCCCTTAACTCTCTTGAAAACATCCAGTGAATTCTTCTTCTTCTTCTTCTTCTTCTTTGGAGTTTTACGGCAGCCGGCATCCGCAATGTTGCATTGCTGCCACCTTCTGGCTTCATTCCACAGTACTCATGTCTTTATATTAGATCCTTTTTATAAGCCCAGAGGCCCTCAAGAAATCAAACAACAACTTTATTCCTTTTCCTTTCCCTCCACACTCTAGAATGTTCTTTACTGATATTTCTGTCAATCCAATTTTCCTCATTTCAATGATCATAAATCCTCTTTCTGTCTCATATCTCCTACATGCAAGTAGGGCATGCTGAACTGTTTCTGGTTGATGGCATTCCTCACACAGCCCAGTATAGTGTTTTCCCAATATTTTTAATGTGCTGTTCAGGTGAGTGTGTCCTATCCTCAATCTTGTTAATACTACCTGTTCCTCCTGTCCCCCTCTTCTTGCTGTAATGCCCACTCTGTTTTGTAGCGAATAGAGGTGTCTCCCCTTTGTCTCCTGTTCCCAGTATTGTTGCCATTCCTGATTTATTTTCTTCCACACAATGTGTCTTCCTTCAGATTTGGATAGTTGTAGGTTTACCTCTATGTTTCTTTTTTTTTACTGCCTCCTTTGCCAATTTATCCACCTTTTCATTCCCTAGAACACCAATGTGTGCTGGGACCCACAACAAAGTCACGTCACTGCCCCCCTTGTCACTTGGCTTAATAGTAGCAGGATTTCATAAACTAAGTCAGGCCGCCTATGGGATGCACCAGACCCAATACTCTGGATTGCAGATAATGAGTCGCTACATATTAATACTTTGCATGGTTGCACCTGTTCCATCCACCGAACTGCCATCAAAATAGCGTACAGTTCCACTGTATATACTGTCAAATAGTTGTTTGTTCTTTTGTAAAGCTCAACATTCATCCCCTGGACTACCACAGCCGCCCCTGTTGTTTCAGCTACTGGATCCTTTGATCCATCTGTGAAAATTAAGAGGTGTTCCCTGTATCTATTATCTATATGGCTATGATATTCTGTCTTTAGGTCTGAATTTTTGTTCCTCCTTTTTGCCTCCCATATCTCCTGATCAACTTTTGGGATGTTCAGTAACCATATTGGCACAGATGGCCACAATACTGCAGGGCAGAACTCTTTGTCCTCTACTCCCATGTCCCTTGCCACAACTCCTCCAACCCAGCCGAAGCTTCCAGACTGAGCCACCCCTCTCTCCCAGCACTCCTGTACTACCTGTTTTGTTGGGTGGTTCTCTCTATGACCCTTAAGGCTTAGCCAGTAATTAGCCATTAGTTGTCTGCGGCGCAGTCTCAACGGCATCTCCCCAGTTTCCACCTGTAGTGCACATACAGGTGACGTCCGCACACCTCCTATACAGACTCTTAGAGCTTCCGCTTGGACTTTGTCCAACTCGGACAACACTGACTTAGATGCTGACCCATAAGCTATACTGCCATACTCAGTGATACATAAATACGTTTAAGAGATAATACATCTGCTCCCCACTCTAAACCTGCCAAACATAGAATCATAGAATCATAGAAAGTAGGTGCGAGAGTAGACCATCAGGTCCGTCGAGCCCGCACCGCCATTCACTCATGGCTGAACACTAAACAGACACACTTACCCACAAACAGTAGACACAAGACACAGAACACAAGACACTACCCTCCCCTCTATACCGCTATCACCCCTCTCCACCCCAAGAACCGCGTGATCTCCTTACATTGATGGCTTTTTTGCATTTTTCAATTACTTTTGTAATGTGGACCCTCCATGTTAATCTGGAGTCAACATCTCATTACATTGATGGCTTTTTTGCATTTTTCAATTACTTTTGTAATGTGGACCCTCCATGTTAATCTGGAGTCAAAATGAACACCCAGGAAGCTGAAATCTTTAACTCTTTCAAAATTGTTGCCGTATAGTTTTAACTGGACATCCTCTTTAATTTTCTTCCTTGTGAAAACCATTGTCTTTGTCTTCTCTATAGAGAATTTAAAACCCCATTTCATTCCCCACTCTTCCACCTGGGCTATCCCTTGCTGTACTTTTTCCACAATAAAATCTATATTCCTCCCCCTTCTCCATAGGCTGCCATCATCTGCAAAGAGCGATCGCCCCATCTCTGGTTGAATGTTTGCAAATATATCATTGATCATGACTGAGAATAGGATCGGGCTTATCGCACTTCCCTGGGGAGTTCCATTCTCGACTACACATTTACTAGAGATGTCTGACCCTATTTTAACTTGGATACTTCTACCGTTGAGAAAATCCATTATCCAGTTAAAAATATTTCCTCCTACTCCCATTAAATGCAGCTTTATTAGAAGACCTTCTCTCCACAACATATCGTAAGCCTTCTCTACATCAAAAAATACGGTAACTACAGATTCTTTTTTAACTTGTGCTTTCCTTATATCATCTTCCAAGCACAGAACTGGATCATTAGTACCTCTCCCTTTTCTAAAGCCACTCTGATAATTAGCCACTATACCTTTTTCTTCCATTAGATGCCTTAATCTTTCATTTACCAGTCTTTCCATCAGTTTACACATGTGTGCTGTTAAAGCTATAGGTATATAATTTACTGGATTACTTGCATCTTTCCCTGGTTTTCTAATAGGCACAATGATTGCTTCCTTCCACCTCTCCGGTATTCGCCCTTCTTCCCACACCTTGTTATATAGTGCAAGTATCTTTTGGAGTCCCTCCTCACTTAGATGCTTTATCATTATGTAACAAATACATCCAGTGAATTGACCTCCTCTGCCTCTTACCTGTTGATTGATACAATTGCCACCATAATGGATCAATTTAAAAACCATTCACCTGACAACATTCTGGTAGGTTTGTCAGGAGACGGACTAACCCTGTACAAACACACTTCTAGCAGAGACATTTCACAAGAGGATAAAAATCATAAAATTGAGTAGAGGTTTCTGCGGAAGGAAGTAGCGCTTGCAAGATGACTTCATAATACTCCATCTACCAACTGTTTGCCCACTGACAACAATCTTTATTCCTTTGCAGAATCTGGATCCCATCTCCCAACCTTCTGCCCCTCCTTGTAATTTCAGCATGTTTGGCTGCTTTACTCCTGCTCTTTTCATCCCTTGTTAATTGGTTAACAGAAAACCGATCATCAGCAGAAATGGGTCATTTTCAGGCTGGTGATCATTAACTAATTTTAAATAGTTGAGGTCACAGCACTGATCTCTGTGGGGCTCCCCACTAGTTAATGAATGCCAGTTTATCCTGACTGCATATTTTCTTTTCCTTGGCAACCCCCTCTCTGGGTCAATATATTACTCACCACTGCATGTTCTACAGTATGTGTAGGAAGGAACTGCAGAGCATGTTCTCCTATCTTCAGCAGCAAAATTTACGTTGTACTTCTTTGAACACCTTTTGGAAATCTGAATGCACCACATCTGCTGTTTCCTTCCCTCCAAACTGTGTATTACAAGGCAAATAATTCTGGCCAATCTGACAAATGTAATTTGCTGTTCATAAATTCTCGGTAAGATGGTCTCGTGATTTTCTAAATATCTTTCTACTTCCTCCTTATGAAAGGATTCCAGCATTTTCCCCAACAACAATGTCTCACAGCACCAGGAATTTGGGGTCAATCCTGACCTCGGGTGCTGTCCATATGAAGTTTGTGTGTTCTCCCTGTGACCGCACAAGTCTCCTCCAGGTTTCCTCCTACATCCCAAATACATGCGGGCTTGTAGTTTAATTAGTAAGTAAGTAAAGTAAGTAAGTTTTATTTATATAGCATGTTTTAAGTCAACTCGCATTGACACCAAAGTGCTTTACATAAAATAGCTAATAAGTTTCCATACCATAGAAAAAGGTTAACAAAAAAATAAAGAAAATGGACACAACACATTATAGAGTTCAACAAAAACGTCCCCCCACAGCCTTGCAGCCAGTCCGATGATTTTCAGGGCCCTCTTGCCGTGAAAGATGGAACTCCGGCGTCGGGTGAAACAATTCCTCAAGCGGTTTGGAAAGTCTGGAGTGGCTGCCTCCTCCCCGGAGACCGGAGGCCGGGGCACTCGTAGCCCTCAGGCCGCGCCGGTTGGAGCTCCGACCCCGGCGAACTCGATTCCTGGCTCCGCGCCACTCCAAATCCAGCGCCGCCCGCAGCCACAGCTCCGCGATGTTGGGAGTCGGCGGCCACAGCCCTCCGGAGCTTACCGCACGGCGACCCGGTAAGGCATCGCCCGCTCCCTGTTGGTATCCCAGCGCTGCACTGCCGCCGAAGCTGTAGTCCCGGCCGGTCCCGACAGGAAACGCCTCTCCACTCTCGATGGTAGGCCGCAAGGACGGGGCGAAGAAGCAGCTTGGAGGGATGCTGCCTCTCCGACCAGGTAGGGGACTAAAAATTAAAGTTTCGCCCTACCCCTTCCCCCCCCCTTCCCCCCCCTTCCCCCCCCCCCCCCCCACATAAAAGAGCTCCAACTAACTAACAAACATTTTTTTTTAAACAGGACTTAAAATAACAAAAGGTGAAGAGACTGACTGCAGGCAGGCTGCCATACACAGACGGCGCCCACTCCTGCACATCCGCCATCTTAATTGGTCTTTAAATTGCTACAAGTGTGCAGGGAGTGGGTGAGAAACTGGGATAGCATAGAACTAGTATGAGCAAGTGGTTGATGGTTAAAATGGACTCGGTGGACAGAAGGGCCTGTTTCTTTACTGTATGTCTAAACTCTACATGTTACAAAAAATTGTCCCTAGTGTGTTGGATAGTGTTAGTGTGCGCGGATCGCTGGTTGGTATGGACTCGGTTGGCCGAAGGGCCTATTTCTGTGCTGTATCTCTCAATGAAACAAAATTAATTACATTCTATCCCAGTGTGTAATAACTTTGATGGTTATTCTATTCCATTAACATGGTTCACCACCCTTGGCATGGTTCCATTGCATATTTACCACTTCAGCCTTTTCACTTTGCTTGCCTCAGGTAATGCTAAGTAATCAGAGTACTATAATTGCAAATCATCAGTAAAACAAATTCAAACTCTGAGGCATAATTGTCAGCAGGTATATTTGGTGAGTTTTAGATCCATTTCCATCTGATGTGAAGTCATTGAACAGTGTAATACCAAAACCCTCTCATCTACCACAACCTCTTTGAACTGCACTCTCCATTCTTGATCTCAATATCATTAGTGATGAATGACTAACTGGAGAACTGGTCAGATGTATGCTCTGAATGTTCAGTGACTCTATTTCAATATGGCCAGAATTGAACTATCCTTCAAACTCTTAGTGTCACAGAGCTATACAGCAGAGAAGCAGCCCCTTTGGCTCACCTTGTTCCTGCCTACCAAGTTGGCATACTGGGTTAGTATGCCCATCCCTTCATGCCTTCCTATCAATATATCTGTCCAAATTCCCTTTAAAAGTTGTGATTGTATCTGCTTCAATAGTTTCTTCTGGCAGCTCATGCCAGATATGGACTATCCTCAGAGTGAAAAAGTTTCCCCTGAGGTCCCTCTTAAATCTCTCCCTTCTCTCCATAAATCTATATCCTCTTGTTCTAGAAAAAGACTGTGATCGTTCATTTTATCCATGCTTCTGCTGATTTTGTACATACTAATAATGTCACCCCTCAACTTCGTCTCCAAAGAAAAAAATCCCCCAGCCTATCTAAACTCTCCCGATAGGTATTCTGAAAAACGCAAGGAATTGTCGAAGGTCATTTGTGATAAAGAAAAAGTGAACAAAGCGCTGGCTGTATAAACTGTGTACAAATTGTTAACTATTCTATCAATTAATTAATCTAGAATTATGTCAACACAATAGCTTCCTTTCTTGTTCTGCTGTTCACACACTACTTGCATAGTCCCAGTTCTAGTTCAGTTCATTAATCTGCAATTATTAGATATTCAAAATGTTAAAGAATTTATTATTTACATTTAATCTTTAATGTGTTTGCTACTGGAATATGAAAATATCAGTTGTGTTTGAAACATTTTCTTATCTTTATTCATAATTTATGTGTAAAAATATATTTCATCTGAGGAAAGGGGGTGCCAGGTAGTGGGAGAGCGGGGTGTAACAGCGAGAGAGAGGGGGCAGATGCAAGTGGGAGACGGGGGGAGACTGGAGCGGTGGACAGACATTCTCGGCAGCTGAGCTGCTGCGTGTGTACAGACCTGCATTTCATCCGTAGTCAGGATCGAACATGGGTCTCCGGCGCTGCAAGCGCTGTTGAATTGCTACTGGACCATCTCTGTCCCCTCCCGAGTGTCTCATCCCTGTCCGGGGGTGACCGGAGATGTCCGGGGTAACCCTGGACTGACGGGACACCGGCCCGGAGCAATGGCGGTCCCAGGCTTACAGCCAGCGGCGGAAAAGAAGCGTAATCTCAAGCTCAACTCTGCTCCAACTCCCAGGGAACCCGTTCCCTGACGGGCCAGGAACCATCATCTGCACCTCTCGCCTTTTCCAGTGGCTGTCGGTTAACCGCCTAGGTGCCGGCGAAAGCCGAGCACTGGTCATCAACGGGGATACATACAAAATGCTGGAGTAACTCAGCGGGACAGGCAGCATCTGTGGAGAAAAGGAATAGGTGACGTTTCGGGTCGAGACCCTTCTCCAGAGATTTTGGGCTGAGACCCTTCTCCCTTCTCCGCTCACAAAACTGCCTCCTGGGGTTATGCAGAAGAGGGGTGTGTGGTTCGAGCCCGAGTGAGAATGGAACCCATACAGCCAGGCTGAGGGGGACCGGACCGTGATTCATTAGATTGTCACAGCTGAGATTTCTTCAAGGACAGATTTACCAGGCAGAAGTGTGTAATCTTGCTACAACACTGCACCCTTTTCCATATTTGACTTGCTGCTGTCTCCAAAACACTGGCAGCAGGTGGCATGTGAGAATTTAGCTCTTGCTTGATATTGTAAATATGCCATTAAGCTGGGGAAATAGTGCAATGAACATCCATGTGGATGTCTCCAGGACTCAAGGGCTTGAGCAATGGGAGAGGTTAGGCAGGGTAGTATTTTATTCCTTGGGGCACAGGAGCCTGAGGGGTGATCTTGTAGATGTGTATATAATCAGGGGAATAGATAGGGTGGTGCACAGTGCTTTTTACCCAGGGTGGGGGAAATCAAGAACCAGAGGACATTGGTTTATGTTGAGAGGGGCCATATTAAATAGGAATCCGAGGGGCAAATTTTTCACACAGAGGGTGTAAATAGAAGAAGCTGCCAGAGGAAAGTTGTTGAGGCAGTTACAATAACAATATTTAATAAACATTCAGACAGGTACATGGATAGGAAAGGTTGAGAAGGATGTGTGTGAATGCAGGCAAATGGATTAGTTTAGATGAAGCATCTTGACTGGTATGGAAACATTAGGCCGAAATATGTTTCCTCCTATCTATCTATCTATCTATCTATCTATATTACTAAAAGTCTCATCTTGACCACTTCCTGTTGCACTGTATATTGATTTTAGAAAAAACGCTGCCACTTATGGCTGTGATTTTTGGTCATCTTACTCAGAGTACCCCACCGCTGGTCAGGACAAGAGGATTTTTCCCATTGATGAAAAATAAAAGACATTAATGTTTAAAAAATGTTGAGATTCTCTCGCCTGAAGGCCACGCCCCTTCCGGAGGGACTATAAAACCCGGAAGTGTGGAGGTGCCTCAGTTCTCTGCAAGATGGGGGAGCGAGAGATTGCAATTCTCAGTCTGAGCTGTGAATAACACTAAACACATGTCTACTAAACTGTGAGTGGTTTTACTGACCTGTCAGTGCCTTAATGTGGATTGAAAATGTAGTTTGAAAATGCAAAAGTGTTTTTTGGTTTGAAAATGCAAAAGTGTTTTTTGGTTTGAGAATGCTAAAGTTGCCTGGCCTAATTGAAAAGTTGGTTTGAGAATGCTAAAGTTGCCTTGCCTAATTGAAAAGTTGGTTTGAGAATGCTAAAGTTGCCTTGCATAATTGAAAAGTTGGTTTGAGAGTGCTAAAGTTGCCTTGCCTAATTGAAAAGTTGGTTTGAGAATGCTAAAGTTGCCTGCCTAATTGAAAAGTTGATTTGAGAATGCCTTGCCTAATTGAAAAATTGGTTTGAGAATATTAAAGTTGCCTTGCCTAATTGAAAAGTTGGTTTGAAAATGCCTTGCCTAATTGAAAAGTTGGTTTGAGAATGCAAAAGTTGCCTTGCCTAATTGAAAAGTTGGTTTGAGAATGCTAAAGTTGCCTTGCCTAATTGAAAAGTTGGTTTGAGAATGCTAAAGTTGGTTTGAGAATGCTAAAGTTGCCTTGCCTAATTGAAAAGTTTGTTTGAGAATGCTAAAGTTGCCTTGCCTAATTGAAAAGTTGGTTTGAGAATACTGAAGTTGCCTTGCCGTCTATATAATTAAAAGTCTCATCTTGACCACTTCCTGTTTGCGCTCTATATTGATTTTAGGAAAAATGCTACCCCGTACGGCTGTCATTTTTGGCCATCTTACACAGAGTCCCCCTCCGCTCATCAGATGCCGTGGATGTTTCTCATTGATGAAAAATAAAAGAGTTATCAGTGTTTAAAAAAATGTTGAGATTCTCCCTCCTGTGAATCACGCCATGAAGTCCACGCCACTTCTGGTGGGAGGGACTATAAAACCTGGAAGTGTGGGCGTGGCTCAGTCTCTGCAAGAAGGGGGAGGGAGAGGTCACGACTCTCTGTCTTTAGTGGCCTTGCACCCTGCTTGAAATGGTATGAAACTGCATTTGAATTTGGTTGCCTTGCACCCTGCTTGAAATGGTAGGAAACTGCACACTAATTTGATGGCCTTGCACCCTGCTTGAAGTGGCAGGAAACTGCACTTGAATTTGGTGGCCTTCCACCCTGCTTGAAGTGGTATGAAACTGCACTTGAATTTGGTGGCCTTGCACCCTGCTTGAAGTGGCATTTCAAGGAATAGCCGTGAGTCAATTGCCAGCCCACCAGCCTTGAGTGAGCGAGCTGCCGGCACACCAGGCTTGAGTGACTGAGCCGCCAGCCAAGAATCCATTCGGCCCACAATGTCCTCTGGAATACTAGCTTTCTGGAAACCAGTCCCTTCAACCCACAACACCCATACTAGCCCCCCAGAAAGCCCCCCCCCCCCCCCCATTGGAATTGGTGGAGAAGTGGAATATTGCGCTGGGGGACCAGCCCTCCCGTGTGAAGCTGGGACCCAACGGGTCCAAATTAATCTAGTATGACTCTATGCCTTGTAATTAATCTAATTGATCACCTCTATCCAACCTGCTAATGAATCCTAATTCATGCCATTATCAATGTAAAGCTTCCCTAATGCTCTCCTTTCTTGAATCTGTAATCTGCAACATTACAATTATCTCCAAACTTCATTCATGCCATCCTCACCCATCACTGAGCAGCACTGCAGAAATACTGACAACTGCACTTGTCCAACTGTTGACGTGACAAAGTTGTAAACGTGCTGTGGGCTGATCGGACTCTTAAAAGGGAAAATATGAATTGGTATCACAGCCACTGTCATTTAGCACGGAAACAGGCCCTTGGTCCAACTTGTCCATGCCTTCCAAAGTCCCCATCTAAACTAACCCATTTGCCTGCATCTTGCTCATATCCCACCAAGCGTCTCATATCTGTGTACCTGTCCAAGTGTCTTTGATTTTGCCGATATTGGAGTTGAAATAAAAAGTTACTGTTTATAAGGTCATAAAGTCTTAAGTAATAGGAGCAGAATTAGGCCATTCAGTCTGTCGAGTCTACTCCACCATTCAATTATGGCTGATCTATCTCTCCTTCCTAACCCGATTCTCCTGCCTTCTCCCCATAACCCCTGACACCCGTACTAATCAAGAATCTATCTATCTCTGCCTTAGTGGAGGCTTAGTCAATATCCATTGACTTGGCCTCCACAGCTTCTGTGGCATGATGTGTGAATGCAGTCCACTATTTCCATGGCCAAGAATTATTTAGTCTTCACATCACATTCTCTTGGCTTGTGATAACTGCATAACATTTATGGACTGATTAAATATGAAGACAGATTTATCATTCTTTGTGCATCTATCTAGAGGTTAAATAGCAAAGAAAATAATTGACGAATGACCCTCTGGCATTGTTTCTGAGAGGTATCCATAATGATTGTGCAGTCTAACCTCTGCACTTTGCTGGTTCACCAACAGGCAGGCTCTGCTATTGTCTTTATCTCAATGGCTTCGTTAAAAAGTCGGCAGAAAGCCACATGCCTTTCCTCAGACAGCTTTATGATGGTCATCTTGTAGATCATGCGAAATGATTCAGCCAGTAAACCCACTGAACCCTTTGTTCTTGCAAGTTTTTGTAAACCACAGACCTCCAAAGAATTCTTGGTTTTCGTGGAATTAAGTTGCTTCAGAGTTGTACATTAGCAGCAATTGGCATCATGGGTGTTTGCTGAGAAGCGGCAGTGTTGGATTGTAAATGTGTATGTTTGAATAATGAAACATTTATTCCAGACAGTTGCAGGCCATGTAATTGGCATTAATGCAGCACCAGTCAGGAATCAAGTGTTTAATTGTCATTTGTACCAACAACAGAACAATGACATTCTTAATTGCAGCAGCCTAACAAGCCTGCCAATGCCATAACACACCAATAAATATAATAATAAAAATAATTTAACAAATTAACATCTGTAATATTAGTTACAATAAAATGAAATCTGTACTGCAACCAAAGACACTCTCCGCAGAAAGTCATAGTTGCTGAGTTTAGTGATGAGCAATGTTCAAGAGCCTGATGGTTGGAGGGAAGAAGCTGTTTATGAACCTGGTAGTCACGATTTACAGACTTTTGTACATTTTGACTGCCTTTTTGAGGCAACTCCTTCGACTGATCCCTTTGATGGTGGAGAGGCCAGTACCTGTGATGGACCAGGCACTCTCCTTTGTTCCTGGGTGTTAGAGTTGCCGAACCGGTCTGTCAGTATGCTCTCTACTGTACACATAGAAATTTGATAGAATTCAACAACACAAGGAATGCTTTATTTATTTTCAGATCAGTTTACTTTACCATTGATAAGGCACATCCAGACTTTAAGTTGGTTGCTGTTCCTATCCTTCAATTACTTCATCAAAGTTCAGGTTAAAATGTTAATTAGAACATAGAACAGTAACAGTACAGCACAGCACCAAGCCCTTCTGCTCACAATATTCACGCCGAACATGAGGCCAATTTAAACTAATCTCCTCTGCACATGATCCATATTCGTCCATGCAGTCCAGGCACCAACCATGCTCTGTGTAAAAAAAACTTGCCCTGCACATCTTTTTTTAAACTTTGCCCCTCTCACCTTATAGTTGTGCACTCTAGTCCTTGACATTTCCACCCTGGGGAAAAAAAAGTTCTGACTGTCTATCCTACCAATGCCTAATATTGGGCTGAGGTGACCTTATTGGATACACCTGTTTAAAGAAGGACACCATTATCTACCACCTCTTGGAGAAGTTTCAGACCACAACCCACGAGAGGGCATTTGATCTGTGCTGGAAAGAACCATGGCTAACGTTAATTGCCTATTCAGTGTCTGTCAGATCGGTAGTGTTAAAATCAGCGTTTCCATTTCCAAAACAATGTATGTAACTTTGAAGGAAATGACAAGCAACTTGTTGCCAAACCTTGGAACAATCTACTGCATTCGAAAATTCTTTCTTGAAATCAGAGGATAGATGTTATAGTGTAGAAACCACAATGGAATCTGATAACACCGTTGCTACACATTTGGACATATATTTGAATAGGAAGGGTTTAGAGGACTACTATGGTACAAATGCGACTAGCTAACTCGGTCGGCCTGGATAAATTCTGTGCTGAACAGCTTTGTGGATTATTGACTCTCATTGCTGCAGCAGATTTGCCTAAAAAAGACCTGACTAAGTTTGAATACTGTGTAGGAAAGAACTGTAGATGCTGGTTTAAACCGAAAACAGACACAAAAAGCTGGAGTAACTCAGCGGGACAAGCAGCAACTCTAGAGAGAAGGAATGGGTGATGTTTTGGGTCGAGACCCTTCTTCAGACTAGTTAGGAATAAGGGAAATGAGAGATATAAAAACAATGATGTAGAAAGATAAAGAAGAACTAGATTAAGTGGGACCCGTTGTGTCCCTTCACACACGGGAGACCTGTTCCCCCAATGCAATATTCCATCACTCATGCATAGCCCCCAACTGCGCAGGCGTGGCTGACTGGTTCCCGTTGTGACGCCCCTGATTCCCCCCTCTTCCCCTCACCCTCCCCCCACTCCGCCCCTTGCCCTCCCCCCCCCCCCCCCCCCCCTCCATCCACTTTTAGCTGCTCTCTGGCGGCACAGCCATTCCCTCCCATTGGGTTCCCACTGTGACCTGGAACACGCAGGTATTACTACTAAGGCGCAGCTGACGGGAACAGCAAGTGGATAAGGGATTTATCAAAGCTTAAAATGTGAATAACTCTTAAAATATAACAACAATTTAAGCATTAAAGATGAAATTTATTCAGTCCATTCTTTCTTGTTGCGTTCTGCAGCCGTGGGAGGGAGACGGCTTCAGGCGGGGACCACGACAGCGGCAGGGGTAGGAATCAACTTGGATTGTAGTTGATAGAAGGTTAGTCCTGTTTCCATGGGTTGGTAAAGATGTTGAAGGGCTTCCTTTGCCCTTTAAATACAAGTTCAAGTTCAAGTTCAAGTTAGTTTATTGTCATGTGTCCCTGTATAGGACAATGAAATTCTTGCTTTGCTTAAGCACACAGAAAATAGTAGGCATTTACTACAAAACAGATAAATGTGTCCATATACCATGATATAAATATATACACACATGAATAAATAAACTGATAGTGCAAATAACAGAAAGTGGTTGGTAATAATCAGAGTTTTGTCCGAGCCAGGTTTAATAGCCTGATGGCTGAGGGGAAGTAACTATTCCTGAACCTGGTTGTTGCAGTCTTCAGGCTCCTGTACCTTCTACCTGAAGGTAGCAGGGAGATGAGTGTGTGGCCAGGATGGTGTGGGTCTTTCATGATACTGCCAGCCTTTTTGAGGCAGCGACTGCGATAGATCCCCTCGATGGAAGGAAGGTCAGAGCCGATGATGGACTGGGCAGTGTTTACTACTTTTTGTAGTCTTTTCCTTTCCAGGGCGCTCAAATTGCCGAACCAAGCCACGATGCAACCGGTCAGCATGCTCTCGACTGTGCACCTGTAGAAGTTAGAGAGAGTCTTCCTTGACAATCCGACTCTCCGTAATCTTCTCAGGAAGTAGAGGCGCTGATGTGCTTTTTTGATGATTGCATTAGTGTTCTCGGACCAGGAAAGATCTTCAGAGATGTGCACGCCCAGGAATTTGAAGCTCTTGACCCTTTCAACCATCGACCCGTTGATATAAATGGGGCTGTGGGTCCCCCTCCTACTCCTTCCAAAGTCCACAATCAGTTCCTTGGTTTTGCTGGTGTTGAGGGCCAGGTTATTGCGCTGGCACCATATGGACAGTTGCTCGATCTCTCTTCTGTACTCTGACTCATCCCCATCAGTGATACGCCCCACAATAGTGGTGTCGTCAGCGAACTTGATGATGGAGTTCGCACTGTGGTTCGCTACGCAGTCATGGGTATAGAGTGAGTACAGCAGGGGGCTGAGCACGCAGCCTTGAGGTGCTCCCGTGCTGATTGTTATTGAGGCTGACACATTTCCACCAATACGAACAGACTGTGGTCTGTGGACGAGGAAGTCGAGGATCCAGTTGCAGAGGGATGCGCAGATCCTTGATGCAACTATCAGGATCTTGAACACGATACAACACTAACCCCAACTATGAACTACTATGGACTGTGTCTTTAGTTGCACCACAAACTTAGATTTTTTTCACGGTTATATATTTTTTTGTAATTTTGATTATTATATTTTTCTATGTGTTATTCTGTTTACTGGGCCTGTTCAGCTCCAGCAAATAAGAATTTTATTGTCCCATTATCGGTACATTTGATATTCAAACACTTGACAATTTAGAGGTGATTTTTTGATACTTGTACTTTCTTCTATATACCACGAGGCTGCTCACTGCCACATGTAACTCAGGTGAGTGGAGATGAGCTGCTGGAGTAGGTAGTTTAGGAAGGTGCAATAACAACATTTAAAATAAAACATTTAAAAATGTGCACATTACAAATGATTATAATCATTATGCTTATGATGACAAAATATTAAATAAATTATGAGAACAAAAGAGTTTTATATTTGAGTGAAGGACATGCATGCTCCCTTTTCTGAAACCTAATGAGATTAATCATCCATTGTGGGTGATATTTGACCTTTCTTTATGGTGCGTGCTGGCAATTATTTTCATAATGTGCATTTTAAACAAACAAACATGTAAAACTATTAATTTATTTTCATAATCTTTTGAAACCCCACGGTATCGTGCTGCTAGTTATTGGCCAGAATCAATTCCTCGAAAGATCTATGGTACAGTTTGTTGAGCGCAGTTCACTATCAGTATAGCACGTTGATATTGAGGAGCTCTGCACATCCTGCTCTTGCATCAGTTTCCTTGCTTTGTGTGACTAATGAACTCCGCAGTGGGCATGCTGATGAGGTCATCTAGTTGATCTCTATTCCAGGTAAAGAAGCGATGTATTTAAAAAAAAGAAAAAGAAAATCCAAGACAATGGTTTTGACTATGTTTAAGAAGGAACTACAGATGCTGGAAAATCGAAGGTAGTTGCCCTGGGTTCTCCTAGGCATCAGAACTACGCCTAGGGAAGACCTCGATGCCTCCTCGGCCGAGCTCGGTTTTGCGGGTACCTGGGGATTTTCTGCCTGCCACCCGCAATCCGGAGGTCCCGGCTTTGGCGGTGCTAGCTGACCTTCACGAGCAGGCGCGCACATTGGTCCCGGTTCTAACTTCCTGACACGAGTCATCCGCGATGCATGTGCCTACTAAATTACGGGATTGTGCTTATGTTTTCCTTCGTAGGGATGCTCACCGCTCGCCGTTACAGCGGGTGTACGAAGGACCGTACAGGGTGCTAGAGACTGGTACCTCAACGTTCACGTTGGACATGGGTGGCAGGGAGGAGTTCGTCTCCATCAGTCGCCTTAAGCCAGCCTACGTCGACGAGGATAGCCCAGTGGCTGTGGCCTCTCTGCGGCGTAGAGGGCGTCCACCGGCCGTTTTGCCGCCCTCTGCACCTGTTCCCCCGGTTATGTTTCACCGGTCCCCTCTATTACGTCCGTCCCTCGTTCACGTTTGTCGCGTCCCTCCGGTTCTGTTTTGCCGGTCCCGAATGTTACGCTCGTCCCGCGACCATGGACTACGCGTTCCGGTCGAACCGTCCGGTTACCCGTGCGTTTCCATACCGCAAACTCTGGCGGGGGGGGGGCATGTAGCGGCGCCTGCTGGCGCATGCAGGTATCGAACCCGTCATTCTGAAGCCGCGGTCACGTGACTCGGGAGGGGCTTCGCGGTTTCGCTTTCGCGCCACAGTTGTGTTGCTGACCACCGTTGTGGTCAGACGTGTTTGCGGAGACCTGTAAGCCAACGACCCATTGTCTTAATAAATAAGTTCGCAAAACCTGGTTTTCGTCTTTGCATCCGGCTAACCATATCACATGAGTTCATCCCACTACGAGTGTCAGTGTAGTCATTGTCAACCTAGCATCATGGCCGATGCCACACAGGCCATGATGTAACCAGTCAGGATACGTTCTTCAGTGCATCTGTAAGAGTTTGTTCAAGTATTTGATAATATGCCAAATCTTTTTAAACTTCTAAGAAGCTAGAGTTGCCGGCATGCCTTCTTTATGATTACATCTGTGTGCTGGGCCCGGGACAGCTCATTTGACATTATAATGCTCAGGAATTTGAAGTTGCTAACTCTCTCCACTGCCGATCCACCAATGAAAACTAGTGAGTGGTCTTCTGACCTCTTTCTGATCATCAATGATTAGTTCCTTGGCTTTGTTGATGTTGAGTGGGAGCCTTTTTGATCTCCTGTCTACCAGTAATACAAATGTTAACAAAGATGTACCTGCACTCCTAGATCCCTCTGTTCTACAATACTCCCCAGAGCCCTACTATTCACTGTGTAGGTCCTGAACAATGTTAAGCCCCGTCCCACTTTCCCGAGTTACTCACAAATTTTCCCGAGTTTTCCCCTTGATTCAAACTCGGAGAATGTCCGTAGCGAGTCCGTAGGAGTCCGTAGATATTTTGTAGCGGCTCGTAATGCCAGCCGTAGGTACTCGGGGCATCAGGTAAGTGAGACAGGGGCTTTAGTCTTCTCAAAATGCAACACCTCACATTTCTCTGTATTAAATTTCATCAACCATTCCTCAGCCCACCTGCCCAACCGATTAAGATCCTGCTGCAATTTTTGATAACCATCTTCACTATCTACAATACCATCCACTTTTGTGTCATCTGCAAACTTGCTTATATTCACCCCTATAACATGTACGTTCTCATTCAAATCATTGAGCTAGATGACAAACAACGATGAGCCCAGCATCGATCCCTGAGGCACAACATTAGTCACAAGCCTCCTGTCCAAAAAGCAACCTTCCACCATCTCTTTAAACTTGGTGTTGGCACGCCTTCTACCTGCTGGGCCCAGGACTTCTCTTTCCGATTGTGAATGATAACTTCCTTGGTTTTGTTGCTGCTGAGTGGGAGCTTGTTGTTGCGGCACCACCCAACCAGCTGTTTAACTGTGTGGGCTTGTTTCCGTGCTCTGCGGCTCTGTAACTCTCTAACATCTGGGAAATATCCACACAAAGTCGTTATGGGATCATCAGCAGCACCATCAGCCTCAAGAGGAACGGAGGGATGAAGATTAAACTCAAACCTGCCAATGGCTTTGTTCTTGTCACAGATAAGAAAGTAGATGGTATTAGATTTAGCAGCAATCTACCACCCACTCTGTGCGTCGTGAAGTGGTGTGTACTCGAGAGTGGATTATCTACATTCATGCAGAACCCATATGATGATGCGGATATATCTGAGCTTCCAGTCCTGGGTTGCAGCTTCAAAGCATCCCCTCCCCAAGCCTGTGTATTGCTAAGAAGTCACTGAAATGTCACCAAAGTGGTGGGGGTCACAGCATGGTCCAGGAATGAACATGAACCAAGCTGACGAGGAACAGTTTCGAACAGATACTTGGAGAATTACAGACCCTATTTCACAGCACAGTGAGCTAACTATTTTTCAGCTAGTGGGTGGTCGCGTCAGCTTGCCAAAGGTTTGTCGGCTCTGTATCTATTCACAAGTCCCGCAGAGAGTGTACACTGCACTCGAACACGGCACAACACTAACCTCCATAACTGTGACCTTCTATGGACAGTGTCTTTGGTTGCACTATTATGGTTTCCTAGATTTATGGTTACTAATTTCTTGTGTTATTGACTTTTATATATGTATCTGTTACTGAGTTAATGGGCATGTTAACCTGCAGCAAATAGTAATTTCATTGTTCCGTGTCGGTACTTAAGACAATTAAACTCTTGACTTGAAACTGGTGTGTGCAGCGTTCCAGGTACAGCTGTCTGAGCCTTTGATTTCCTTACCACTTTGATTAAGACTGATGAGAATATTCTGTGAGCTGGTTGAGAATGGATGGGATGAGGGGCTCCTTCTGCAGAGTGACAAAAGATCAAATGGATGAGATTGTCAGTAGTGACAAGGCATTGAGAAACAGACCATTGTGGAAGGATTGACTGCACCTGCAGCCTCTCCGAGATTTTCCAGCAAATTTCACTCCATGTAAATTTGGACCGTAGCATTAGCAACATCTTATCAAAACATTCACTCAATGATGATTTTAATTTGTTCTCAATTTTGCGTAAAGGTATGTTCGTAAGTTTGATAACTGTGCCATTTTGTAAAATGTGCCAGCAATCCTTTCCCATTGTACAGCAAGCAAGGTTAGTTGATTGTGCTTCCCGTAAATCGGAATGAGTGATGACCTGCTAAACATGTTTGTCATTCTGTGCGGTCATTTGTCTTGTTAAATAGACAGCCATTTTGCATTTCATTTACGGTTAGATTATCCAGACCCTATATATGACTCTGATTTATATCTGTCTGCTGTCTTCATCATTGCTGACTATCACAACAGTGACTTCAATTCCTTCGTGTAAAGGTTAAGGTGTCCTCGGATCCTCAGTGTTATTGCTTTGCCCCTTTGCTCTTTCTTTCTTCGTCCAATAATTTCACACGAAGGACAAAAGTTCATGAAATGCTGCAGATTTTTTGTCTATTTTGGGAAGCGGATAGTTCTCCGTGGCTGTGGTGGAGAATAAATGATGGGTTGTGGACTCGCTATGTGGGGAATTGGAGACACACTCCTCAGTTCAATGACTCCGTACTGCTGCAGTTAACCCAGCAGAGAGGGTGAAGTGCTGTTCCATTGTTACCTTCACTCTGGGCCTGCGACTCCTACAGAGCCCGTTGCCTGTCTATCGCTAGGCTCGCGTGGTTTATATCTCATCAGCTATGAGGCAATGATCCTCATCGGGAAGGTGAATTTTATTTTCAGAAGGTGGCTGTTTCACCCTGCAAGACAGGCCGTAAGGCCTCTTACTCTGGTGACTAATTACAAATTAAAGTGGGCCAAAATTACATCATCCAGCTCCAAAGTACATCTCTGGAGATTGATGCAGACCAAGTATGTTGGGTCTGCTGCCTTCTCGTGAGGTTAAAATGGAAGATAGTGTGAACAGTGGACATTTGTCAGCCTGAAACCTATATGGTCACATGTTTTCCATTGCTATGGCCTCATTTTGTTCTGCAATTTGGTAAAATTATTGAAACTCTTGCTTACGCAATTAGCCAGACTCTAAGAAGGAAGAACATAGAACAGTACAGCACAGGAACAGGCCCTTTGGCCTATAATGTCCATGCCCAACATGATGCCAAGTTAAACTAATTTCATCTGCCTGAACATGATCCATGTCCCTCCATACCCTGCATATCCTGTGCTTGTCCAAAAGCTAACTGAAATACTTCTTGCACGACCTTATCAAAGCTAAATGGCGTCAAGTTGGGAAAAGGGGGAGTACAACGGGATCTGGCGATCCTTGTACATCAGTCTATGAAAGTAAGCATGCAGGTACAGCAGGCAGTGAAGAAAGCGAATGGCATGTTGGCCTTTATAACAAGAGGAATCGAATATAGGAGCAATGAGGTCCTTCTGCAGTTGTACAGAGCCCTAGTGAGACCACACCTGGAGTATTGTGTGCAGTTTTGGTCCCCTAAATTGAGGAAGGACATTCTTGCTATTGAGGGAGTGCAGCGTAGGTTTACAAGGTTAATTCCCGGGATGGCGGGACTGTCATATGCTGAGAGAATGGAGCAGCTGGTCTTGTGCACTCTGGAGTTTAGAAGGATGAGAGGGGATCTCATTGAAACATGTAAGATTGTTAAGGGCTTGGACGCACTAGAGGCAGGAAACATGTTCCCGATGTTGGGGGAGTCCAGAACCAGGGGCCACAGTTTAAGAATAAGGAGTAAGCCATTTAGAACGGAGACGAGGAAACACTTTTTCTCACAGAGAGTTGTGAGTGTGTGGAATTCTCTGCCTCAGAGGGCGGTGGAGGCAGGTTCTCTGGATGCTTTCAAGAGAGAGCTAGATAGGGCTCTTAAAAATAGCAGAGTCGGGGGATATGGGGAGAAGGGAGGAACGGGGTACTGATTGGGGTAGATCAGCCATGATCACATTGAATGGCGGTGCTGGCTCGAAGGGCCGAATGGCCTATTCCTGCACCTATTGTCTATTGTCTATTGCCTCTTCAATGCCACTTTTGTATCTGCCTCCACCACCACTTCCAGCAGCTCATTCCAGGCATCCTCCACTCTCTGTGCAAAATAATTTTCCCAAAACATCTCCTTTAAGCTCTGACCTTAAAGCTATTGCTTCTGCGTTGACATTTCACCCCATTGGAAAAGGTTCTGACTGTCATAATTTTATATATTTCCATCAGTTCTCCCCTCAACCTCCGGCGTTCCAGCAAAAACAATCCAAATCTGCCCAAACTCTCCTTTTCGCTAATCCAGGCAACATCTGGAGAACCTCTTCTGAACCCTCTCCAAAGCCTCCAAAGGAAGCAGTGCTCAAACCATAGCATTGAACCTTAATTAAGATCACTGAAATACTTCTTGCACGACCTTATCAAAGTTTAGTAGATCTGGACATTTACTACCTGTGAAACGCCTGCGTGGATATGGAAAACCATCTGTAAGAGTTCAAGTGGGGTGGAGGGGTTGGTGATGGGGGTCAGGGATGTGTAATTGGCGTCAATGGTGAAGATGGTCAAGCAGAGGGAGAAGCTAAAAATATTGACTGTTCTATCATTTATGTAGAAGGCTGCTTAGAGGTCATTATACGCATCAGCATCAAGGGACAGGTTACATGTCAGGTTATTTTTACATAGTATTTTAAATTATTGACCCAAAATTTCCTGAAAAAGCTAGCAGTTCCACAGAGAACTGCTAACATTTACCTGCACATCCATTAGAGAATTTGAAACATTTACATACTTCTACAATTACAGCTTTTTAGTTTAGAGATACAGCGTGGGAGCAGGCCCTTCCTCCCACCGAATCCGTGCCGACCAGCAACTCTACCACTGTGCCACCGTGCTGCCCCTTTTTAAAAGACCTTGAGACTCAGATCATCAGATCTTGGACATTTATTGTCTATTTGTCTCATTGTCTTCTCCAACGCTATTTTATTTTCAAAGATAGACACAAAATGCTGGAGTAACTCAGTGGGTCAGGCAGCATTTCGGGAGAAAATGGACAGGTGATATTTCTGGATAGGACTTTCCTTCAGACTGATTTTGTATGTGCAGGTGGGTGGGTGGGGTGGGGGGGGGGGAACGAAACTGAAAAAAAGACAGGACAAATCGGGGCTGACAACAGATGACCGCAGGCAAGGAGGTTCCCTGATCAGGTGAATGTTGGCTAGAGATGATGTGAGCCCGAGAGGGATACAGCATTGCATACTGTGGAACTGGTTAATGGACCTTTAGTGGAATATGTGCAGAAAGGGGAGGAAAGAGTGTGGGGAGGGGGAAGGAGGTTTTAGTTTTAGACATACACCATGGAAACAGACCCATTGGCCCACCAAGTTCATGCTGACCATCGATCACATTAGTTCAATGTTATAACACAATCATTCCGAAGAGGGGTCCCAACCAGAAATGTCACCTATCCATTTTATCCGGAGATGAGCCTTGACCCGCTGAGTTACTCCAGCATTTTGTGTCTATCTTTGGTATAAACCAGCACCTGATGTTCCATTTTATTACATTATTACTATTTAATTTTCCACTGGTTAATTTCTTTCCATTCCTCCTTATGGCTAGACGCATTGTTTTCCACCATTTTAAAGTCTTCATCCATGTCCTATTAAAATACATTTGTGCAGATATATGGTTGGGAAGGGTTTAGAGGGATATGGACCAAATGGACTAGCCTGGTATGCCAGCATGAACAAAGTGGGCCAAAGGGCCTGATTCCAGCATGTACAACCTATGACTATATAATGGACAAAAATGGGAAAGAATTCTATGACCAAGTATGCATGGAAGCAGATGCCTCCATCCTCTCTCGTCGGTGGTCACACTGTCAATCTGAGGGTGGACTGAGGGTGGATTCCTTATGGAGATCCTAGAATTTTCCAGTAATAAAACTACCTGACCTAGAGCAGAGCCACTGGCTCCAAAGACAGGGAATTGCAAGTTTAAAATGAATGCATTTTGGACTAGAGTCAAGAATGTTGAATTGTCATATGTCCAACAGTGGAACAATGAAATTCTCACTTGTACCATCTTAACTGTAGACACAATACACATAAATAATATATGATAAACACAAATATTCAATACATTATTAACCGCAATACTAATACAAGAACCCATACTCCTTAGTTCCATGACAGTCCATCGAAGTTTATAGTTGAGGTCAGTGTTATGTAGTGTTCACGTGCCTGATGGTTGCTGGGACAAAGTTGTTCTTGAACGTGGTAGTCACGGTTTTCAGGCTTCCATTCCTTCTTCCCGGTGGTGGCAGCAAGATGAGAGCGTGACCTGGATGGTGTGGATCTTTCATGATACTGGCTGCCTTTTTGAGGCAGCGTCTCCTGTAGATCCCTTCGGTGGTGAGGAGGTCAATAGACAATAGGTGCAGGAGTAGGCCATTCGGCCCTTCGAGCCAGCACCGCCATTCAATGTGATCATGGCTGATCATCCCCAATCAGTACTCCGTTCTTGACCTCCCCATATCCCCTGCCTCAGCTATTTTTAAGAGCCCTATCTAGCTCTCTCTTGAAAGTATCCAGAGAACTGGCCTCCACCATCCTCTGAGGCAGAGAATTCCACACACTCGCAATCTCTACGTTCTAAATGGCTTACCCCTTATTCTTAAACTGTGGTCCATGGTTCTGGACTCCCCCAACATCGGGAACATGTTTCCTGCCTCTAGCGTGTCCAAACCCTTAATAATTTTATATGTTTCAATAAGATATCCTCTCATCCTTCTAAACTCCAGAGTATACAAGCCCAGCCGCTCAATTCTCTTAGCATATGACAGTCCCGCCATCCCAAGAATTAACCTTGTAAACCTACGCTGTACTCCCTCAATAGCAAGAATGTCCTATCTCAAATTAGGGGACAAAAACTGCACACAATACTCCAGGTGTGGTCTCACTAGGGCCCTATACAACTGCAGAAGGATCTCTTTGCTCCTATACTCAACTCCTCTTGTTGTAAAGCCCAACATGCCATTCGCTTTCTTCACTGTCTGCTGTGTCTACCACTCTCTGCGGTCTCCTTTGTTCCTAGGCATTCAAGATACTGAACCAGGCTGTGATGTAACCAATCAGTGTGCTCTTTAAATTGATTTGAATGAATTTGATTTGTGATTGTTTACCGGAAATGTCAGGTATATCTTTAAAAGCTTTATAATAGGTCCTTTTGGATTTTAAACCTTTTTTGGTGCTACTCTCTAATGATCAAGCTGTTTAACAGCTGGTGTAGCCGAGGGCAGTCTCAGCTGTCAAAGAACTTGCATGGGATTTATGATCAGAGCGCCTTGGAATTGAGGCAATCGAGGCATATGGGGTTGATGCAAGGAAAAAGCACGAAGGGAAAGGAATGGATCTGATCTAATTGAATGGTGAATCTGATGAGCGGAATGTCTTCTCCTGAATCTATTTCTCACATTTACTGTGGAGGAGCTAACCAAGTTGAAACTGGGCACATCCAGAAAGGTTAATCTTGCTAAGGTGCATTAGGAAAGGGTAACCTGAAGGAGGAAAGGGGGCCAGAGAGTCAGGAGATCTTAGAAATAGATTTCCACAGCTTGGAGCCTGCATCATGAGTAGACTTGGTGAAGGTTTTGCTAAACACTTGCGCTCGGTCCACCAAGGCCTGCTGGATCGCCCAGTCGCTAACCATTGTAACTCCTCTTCCCAAATCCCTTACCAGCCTTTCTGTCCTGGGCCTCCTCCATTGCCAGGCACAATCTGGAAGAACAGCACCGTATATTCCACTTGGGTAGTTTACAATCCAACAGTATGAACATTGCATTCTATAATTTCAAGTAATAACCATCCCTAACACACACCTCCTCATTCCCCAGTCCCACCCTGGTGCGCACACATTTCATCCACCATCAGTCACCCTACTCCTTTCCACTCCCACATTGAGCGAGTGCAATGCACGAGGTTAATTCCCGGGATGGTGGGACTGTCATATGTTGAAAGAATGGAGCGACTGGGCTTGTACTGGAATTTAGGATGAGAGGGCATATTATTGAAACATAATAAGCATAAGATTATTAAGGGATTGGACACACTGGAGGCAGGAAACGTCCCCGATGTTTCGGGAAGCCCAGAACCAGGGGCCACAGTTTAAGAATAAGGGGTAGGCTATTTAGAACGTAGATGAGGCAAAACTTTTTCACCCAGAGAGTTGTGAATCTGTGGAATTCTCTGCCTCAGAAGGCAGTGGAGGCCAATTCTCTGGTTCAATGGCTGAGGCAAATGGTGACTGACTCAAGGGAACATTAAGGCAACACGATCAGTGGCACAGCTGGTAGAGCTGCTTCCTCACAGCACCAGAAACCCATGATCCAACCTGACTTCAGGTGATGTCTGTGTGGAGTTTGCACGTTCTCCCTGTGACTGTGTGCGCTTCTTCCGGGTGCTCCGGTTTTCTCCCACATCCCAAGGATGAGTGGGAATGTAGATTAATTGGCCTCTGTAAATTGCCATAGATATGTAGGGAATGGATGCAAAAGTAATATAGAACTAATGTGAACAGGTAATCAAAGGTCGGTGTAGATTTGGTGGGCCGAAGGGCCTGTCTCCAGGTTGTATCTTTCAATCATTTCAAAGCAAATGACTGGATTGGTTCACTGCCGTGATGGTCTTCTCGTTTCCCCTGCTCTCTGGCAGTGATTATATTGGCCATGTTAAACCATTCCATCCGCTTTGTTGTTACTGACTCTTGGAGTTCCAGGAGTGGTCAGTACAACCCAGTTATCCCCAACCTGCTAACCCACAGCCTCCTAAATATCTCCTTCATTCTTCTACCAGTCACTTTCTTGGGATAATAGAGCCCAAATAGATAAGAAAGGTTTATAGATCGGAAAGATTTATAGGGATATGGGACAAACAAGGGCAAATGGGACTAGCTTAGATGGGTAGGAAGGAACTGCAGATGCTGGTTTAAACCAAAGACAGACACAATAAGCTGGAGTAACTCAGCGGGACAGGCAGCATCTCTGGAGAGAAGGAAAGGGTGACTTTTCGGCTTGAGACCTTTCTTCAGACTAGTTGGGGATGAGGGAAACAAGAGATCTAGGCGATGATGTAGAGAGATAAAGAACAATGAATGAAAGATATGCAAAAAATTACGATGATAATGGGAACAGGCCATTGTTAGCTGTTTGTTGGGTGAAAATGAGAAGCTAGTGCGACTTGGGTGTGGGAGGGATAGAGAGGAAGGGAACTCTGCGGTTACTTGAAGTTGGAGAAATCAATATTCACAGTCCGAGATGGGGTTTCTCAGTCAGCATGGACGAGTTGGGCACAAGGGCCTGTTTCCGTTCTGTATGAGTCTATGACTCTTAAGGTGGTGGGTCTGAATTATCCATTTCAGGAACTGTCTTGTACACCCGGCAAGCAGCTTCTATTTTTGCTTGTGTTTGTCTTCTGGAGTGTTGCGTACAATGCTGAGTCATCGAATACGCCTCTATAATATGTACAGCGATCCATTCTGCCAAACTGATTAATTTTAAATTACTTTAGAAGATCTTAAACAGCTGGATATACAGGAAGGATGCCACAGTTGTGTGCTTAGGTTAATGATTGATTTGTAATACATTCTCTTAAATATCATTATCCTCACATTTTCTAGCTTGCTGTCTATTTAAATAAAATATGAGGATGACACTGTGCAGAATGATGATTATTAACTTTGTATCTCATTGGAAGGCACTTTATTTAGAAATAATCTCCAGAGGTGGTAAACCTCTGCAAAGTATGTTTGAATATAATGAAATAAAATTGTTAACAGTAGCAAGGTTAATGGTGTACAGCTGTTTATTTCTACAATGCTGTCAGGAAAACCTCTGTATAAACAACATTAATTTTGACTTAGAATTGATAGAATATGGTGTTACATGTTAAATTCAGGTTAATTGGAGGTGGGACGTGGAGGCAGATTGGACAAAAGTAGGAGAATAATAATTTCCTTGCACCTGTTGCAGTGATGGGTGAATGTATGTGAGGGGGGGTTGTGTGTGGAGTAAATGACAATGGCTAGAGGTGAAAAGGAGATAAAATGGTCTCAGATATTATAACAGCATTAAAAGACACTTGGGCAGGTTCATGGCCAGGAAAAGTTTAGAAAGATATGTGCCAATCGCAGGCAAATGGGATGAATTTAGATGGGGCATCTGGTCGGCATGGACTAGTTGGGCTGAAGGGCTTGTTTCTGTATTGTATGTGACTTGATTAGATAAGGAGAGAAGAGGAGGAGTGAAATGTTAAGCTGATGGAATGGGCAGGGGGTGTAGTAACAGGGGGATAAAAGGGAAAATGCAGGACTTGGGGATGGAAGTTGAGCGTATGGAGCAGGGTGATTCAGGAGATGGGAGTAATGTATGTGCACCAGGATGGGGAAGTGGGGAAAAGAAAAGGGGGGAGGGGTGGACGTGTATCACTTGATATTTGCGTACCAGGGTGGGTGGAATTAAATTTGGATACAATCTCAATTTGTAATCTTCCATCCAGTGCAATTACTGGATAAAAGTTGTTCACCGTTTACACCAGTGTGAGGAAGCAGCACAAACTCCAAATATTTATACCTTTATTACAATATAATGAGTTTAAAAACTGACCGTTTCCAAACTGCTGTCCTTTGTCTATTGTGATTGCTCCTGTCTGCATCTCCTGGTGATATCAATCACAATTCTCATGAACACGAATTGAAGAAAAGTATCTATCCAGTGGTCAGAGTGCTATAGCTTAGATGCTTAACTTGCAAGGAATGTGGCTGATAAGGTGTAGGTTGGGGGATTTTTGGGGGGGTCTGGGTGCTGTGAGGATTGCACAAAGTGTGTTGTTCCTCGTTCCGTTTGTTTTGACCATTTCTGTGGGCACCACAAGAATGCTGCTCATTAAAGAACTTCAAAGTCTGAAGTTAATCCCTGCATCTGGCAGTGAAATGGCTGAAAAAAAGGTCTCTTCCATTAGAACTCGATGTGTTTATTTCGTAGACCAGCGTTGATTGAGTGTAATCATTCATAGGGTCAGAACTGTGTCAGTGTTGTGTCTCTGATATCTCTCCAGCTTTAACAGAACGCACTGGTCAGCATCTTGTTAGATCAGAGTAATTGACCTGAATGTTCATATGTCCTCAGCTGCTGGCTTTAGCAGGGAACATTTACAGCAATTAAACCTCATGATAATGAGAAAGTTTACAGAGAGCATTTCTCTCTGTACCTATTGTAAAGTGCAATACTGTGTGCAGTTCTGTTCGCCTCATTACAGGAAGGATGTGGAGAAGGTGAAGTTGTTTCAGCAGGATGCTGCCTGGATTAGAGGGAATTAGCTATAAAGAAAGGTTGCACAAACTTAGATTGTTTTTTGTGGAGCGTCGGAGGTTGAGGGGAGACCTGATAGCAGTGTAGAAAATGATGAGAAGCATAGATAGGATAGACATAACCTTTTTCTAGGGTGGAAATGTAAGACTAAAGGGCAAACATTTAAGGAGAGTTGGGGTAATGTTTAATGGTGTGTGGGCAAGTTCTTTTACACAGAGGGTTGTGTGTGCCTGGAATGTGCTACCAGGGGTAGTGGAGGCAGATACAGGAGTGGCTTTTAAGCAGCTTTTAGACAGGAACATGGATATGCGGGGAATGGAGGGATATGGGTTATGTGCAGGCCGAGATTTGTTTAACTTGGCATCATGTCCGGCACATACATTGTGGGCTGAAGGGTCTGTTCCCATGCTGCACTGTTCTATGTATATTGGCTCATAAATATTAGTACATAATGATTAATTCTCGACAAAAACTTCCCCAGCCGCAGATTGTTTAGACAGGCTGCTCTCATTTATAGGTACGCTCCAAAATTCAGATGACAGATCTCATTTACTTCTGGGAAAGTTATGACTCTGTCTTCTACTCTTGTCTCGGGGGAAGAACCAGAAATCTCGTTGAGGCTCCAATACCTCAGAAGAATAAACAGTTTGAGGTCCCTCTTGACAGATCGTATGTTAATCTTAAATTCTGTCTACGCTGTCAGATGTGTTTTAAAATCCTGGATTGCATACCGTAATATTGTTATGTACTCCGTGTTTACATTTTGTACAGTGGAATTGTGGATGTGTTGTCAGTGGCATGAATGCTAGTGTGTATCTGACACGCTAACATGGGGAGGCATCTGGACATACAAGTTTCTTTCATGCCAACAAAGTACTGCTGGTGGCAATTTCACAATCTGCCTGGTCAGCAGAAGTAGTTTCTTGCTGAAATTCATAATTACTTCAGGGCTATCCAAGGACTATAACACCATTTAAAAGTCATTTGGACAGGTACATGGATAGGAAAAGTTTAGAGGGATATCAGCCATACACAGGGAAATGGGACTAGTTGAGATGAGGCATCTCGGTTGGCATGGACAAGATTTCTGTGTTGTATGACAAATCTCTGGATCAGAACAGGAACTTAAAACCTTCTGACTCAGTAGTGAGAATGGCACTCACTGAGTTACAGCTCACACAGGAAAGCTAATGCGATATCTGACAAACAGAAGGGCCTGTTTCCATGCTGTATGACGATGTCTCTCTAACCGTTTCTTGTAAAGACCATCAGTATTCAATTATCTATATATTCATTCTGCTGCAAAGATTTAAAAACCAGTGCAATGATATCCACTGATGGCTGAGAATTCTATTCTCCTTCTTCTTGCCGCATTTATTTTGCAAAAATCTCAGTTCTTTTTGACACCCATTCAGTTATAAATCTGAAGTTACTATTCAGCCACAGTTTTTGGCAGTTATATAATTTATTTTTATGTTTAAGAAGGAGCTGCAGATGCTGGAAAATTGAAGGTAGACAAAAATGCTGGAGAAACTCAGCGGGTGAGGCAGCATCTATGGAGCGAAGGAAATAGGCACCGTTTCGGGCCGAAACCCTTCTTCAGACTGATGTGGGGGGGGGAGAAGAAAGGAAGAGGTGGAGCCAGTGGGCTGAGGGAGAGCTGAGAAGGGGAGGAGAAAGTAAGGACTACCTGAATTAAGAGAAGTTAATGTTCATACCGCTGGGGTGGTCTGAAGAAGGGTTTCGGCCCGAAACGTTGCCTATTTCCTTCGCTCCATAGATGCTGCCTCACCCGCTGAGTTTCTCCAGCATTTTTGTCTAATTTATTTTTATATTCTTTTCAGTTAAGCCAAATACAACTGCATACATCTCCTTGGAAACAAACAGTATAACTTCCCACAGATTTGCAATTGTAATTGTGTCTAAAACAGTGAATGTATCTCACAGGGAGTTTACAGCTTTTTAAAATATTTCTCATTATATGTCTATTGTAACCTTTTTGAATATTTAGTTAATGACAATGAGTAATATGATGATAAAATCTGTGGTAGAGTTTTCAGGGAGAAATGGTTTAAAAGTAGCTGAAGAAAGATTCTAATCATATGCTGGTAATCAGGAGTGAACATTTACTGGAATTATTCACCTACGGCAAGGACAACTAGTTACACAGAACCACATTTCCAACTGCCCTATTTTAGGTAAAATTGTGCTCCTTGGAACATAAGCACGTCAAGTGTGACAAACCTAGATATTTGTTAATGAATGAACCTCGGGTTTTAATTGGTCTACATTTCCTCCCACCTTTCTCTGCTGCGCACGAACACAAACAGTGACGACATTATGAGCTGACTATACATTCTTTGTCAGCATTACTGCAAAATGGAGTCACATCACTCAAGACCAGAGCCTTTAATTGTCATATGTACTGTCAATGGAACAATTACATTCTTACTGCTGCGGCTTTATAGGCCCTTATATGCAATAACATAAACTGTACATATAATAATCAATAATATAATAAATTAATAAGAATAATACTAGGTAACAATGATAGTGGGTAGACCCACAGAGTCTCTTGCCCAGATTTGGGGAATCGAGAATCAGAGGACATGGGTTTAAATTGAAGAGGAAACGATTTAATAGGAATCTGAGGGGTACCTTTTTGTGGTACGAGCTGCCAGAGTAGGTAGTTGTGGCAGGGACTATCACAATGTTTAAGAAACAATTAGACATGTACATGGATAGGACAGGTTTAGAGGGATATGGGCCAAACGCAGGCAGGTTGGACTAGTGTAGATGGGACATTTTGGTCGGTGTGGGTAAGTTGGGCTGAAGGGTCTGTTTCCACGCCCTGTGACTCTAGTGTAAAATTGAAGTCCATGGTGCAACCACATAGAACATCATAGTTGCTGAGGTTAGTATTGTGCAGTGTTCAAGAGACTGATGGTTGCTGGGAAGGAGCTGTTCTTCCTGGGCGTTCGAGTTACCAAATCAGGCGGCGTTGCAATCAGTCAGTATGCTGTCCACCGTACACCTGGAGAAGTTTGATAGATTATTTGGTGACATCCTGAATCTCCTTAATCTTCTAAGGAATTAATACCCCCCCTCCCATTATCGACAGATTTGTGCACTTTTTCAGGACAGCTGGATTAATCCCCGTGTGGCAGAAAAATATCAGAAATTCACTCCGGTACATCCTCTGCCAAGTGAGACAAACAACGTCAGAATTGGCTCTCAGAAATGTTAACACTTCCTTTTAACATGAATTCTGTTATTCTGTCTCACTGGACAGCTGATGCGAGGAATCTTCATTATAAATGGATGTTCTCCTGCTGTTGCCAGGCAGTGTTAAAACATTTGGGAGGTCAGGGAAAGGACGCAACAATTTTGGGGGGAATTTCCAAACTTTTGGCGGGGTTTTCTGTTGGCTCAGATTCTCACAACCTCTGGTTGATGACTCAGGTCAGGTGCATGTAGAATATCTCATTATGTTATTCTGAATATCAGTAAGCGAATAATCCTTGGAGTTTCTGCAAATGTTTAACTCTCATCTAATATTATTGAAACAGATTAGATGTTCATATACCCATTGCTAGTGCTAATGGGCTGCCATGCTTCCCCATGAGGTGTACAAAATCATGAGTGGCACGGATGAGGTTAACAGTGTTTTTCTCAGGCAGAGGATTCTAAAACTAGAGGGCGTAGGCTTCAGGTGAGAGGGGAGAGATTTAAGAAAGATCTCGGGGGTAACGTTTTTCACCAGAGGGTAGTCTGTATCTGGAATGAGCTGCCAGAGGAAGCTATTGAAGCAGATACAATTATGACTGAAAGGACATTTGGACATATGCATGGTTAGAAAGGACTAGACTAAGTGGGACCCATTGGGTCCCTGTTACACGGGAGGCCTGGTCCCCCAAAGCCACACGTTTCTCAACGCAATATTCCACCACCCTTGCCTATCCCCCTCCCATCAAATCCACCCCTCCCTGTCCCTCTCTCCCTCTACTTCCCCCACTCTATCCCACCCCTTATTCCTCCCCCCTCCCTCATTCCTCTCTCCTCCCTCCCTCCCTCCCTCATCCCTCTCTCCCCCTCCCTCCCTCCCTCTCCTCTCACTCCCTCTCTCTCCTCTCACTCCCTTCATCTTCTCTCCCCCCCTGCTGTGGGCCGGGCTGCGGCGCTCCCTCTCTCTGTGTAACGGTGCGTTAAGGCCACATCTGGCGTCCGCGCCCAGGAGCCGCTGAGGCGCTGCCCATCCTGGGACCTGCGGTGTCCCTCATCAGCGGATAGACAGTGGGGTTCGGCGCTATTGCGTACTATTTTTCTGCAAATAGAAAAACCACGCAAACTGGAAGAGCACAAGATCAGTGCGTTAGTTATGTATAGAAGATGGATGGATGGATGAAAATTTAGAGGACGATGGGCAAAATGCAGGCATACTAGATTAGCTCAGTGTGCCAACTTGACCCGACCTAAGTCTGACGAAGAGTCTCGACCGGAGAGGTCACCTATTCCCTTTCTCCAGAGATGCTGCCTGACTTGCTGAGTTACTCCAGCTTGTTGTGTCTGCCAACTTGGTCAGCATGAGCTGAAGGCCCTGTTTCCATGCTGTATGGCTCTATGGCTCAATGACTCCCAATCCATTGATCTCTGAAAGTGCAATTATAATTTGATAAAGACATAAAAAATGCCAACTCAAATCCACAAGTAAAGGAACATTGGTACATTATTGGCCAAAGGGAATGGTTCTGATTTTCCCACTGACCCAGTGCTCATTTCCAGCTCATTGTGTTTTATTTCTTTGACAAGCTAGCTTTGAACACAATCACGATATGATGAATAAAAGATAACAGATAATTGGCCCGTTATCCACATTAATATCATTATTAAAGGTCAAGATTATAAATTATCTGGATCATTTATGTGCCTTCTATAGCAACAGTTGCTATGGATACCGTAACTGTTCTAGCTTGGCTATGCTTGGAACCACACAACACGAACAAAAGAGTTAAATATAAATTAAACACAAAAGAGCTCAAGCTAAAATATAACTGCCTACATATCTGCCAATTTATTAGTGGCAGTGTAATTTTGGTTAAATAATGAGATTGTAGGAATGGTGTAACAAGTCTTTTGTTTGGTATCAGTACAAGTCTAATTCTGCATCATCAATGCAAATTCTGGCTGTGTACTGAAGTTATGGATCATATTTACTTCAAACTGACTTTCCTACAACAGAGTGTGTGAGGTGTGGCACTTTGGTATGTCAAACTAGGGCAGGATTTGCACGGTAAATGGTGGAGCAATTGGATAATGTTGCAGCACAGTAGGATCTGGGAGTACAAGTCCTTGGTTTCCTAAAAGTGGTGAATCAGGTGCACAGTGTGGCGAAGAAGGTGTTTGATATAGAAACATAGAAACATAGAAAATAGGTGCAGGAGGAGGCCATTCTGCCCTTCGAGCCAGCACCGCCATTCATTGTGATCATGGCTGATCGTCCCCAATCAATAGCCCGTGCCTGCCTTCTCCCCATATTCCTTGATTCCACTAGCCCCTAGAGCTCTATCTAACTCTCTCTTAAATCCATCCAGTGATTTGGCCTCCACTGCCCTCTGTGGCAGGGAATTCCACAAATTCACAACTCTCTGGATGAAAAAGTTTTTTCTTACCTCAGTCTTAAATGGCCTCCCCTTTAATCTAAGACTGTGGCCCCTGGTTCTGAACTCGCCCAACATTGGGAACATTTTTCCTGCATCTAGCTTGTCCAGTCCTTTTGTAATTTTATATGTTTCTATAAGATACCCCCTCATCCTTCTAAACTCCAGTGAATACAAACCTAGTCTTTTCAATCTTTCCTCATATGACAGTCCCACCATCCCAGGGATCAATCTCCTGAATCTACGCTGCACTGCCTCAATCACAAGGATGTCCTTCCTCAAATTAGGAGACCAAAACTGTACACAATACTCCAGATGTGGTCTTACCAGAGCTCTATACAACTGCAGAAGAACATCTTTATTCCTAACATTGCAAACATTGGGAAGGGTATTGAGTACAAAGTCTGAAGAAGGTTCCCGACCCGAAACTTCACCCATCCATGTTCTGTGGAGATGCTGCCTGTTGTGCGGAGTCACTCCAGAACTTTGTGCCCTATTGAGTACAAATGCTAGGACATCATTTGTGCAGCACCGTGGCACAGCAGTGGAGTTGCTGCCTTACAGCGCCAGAGTTCCAAGTTTGATCTTTAGTTCGGGTTTGTGCTTGTCTGTACGGAGTTTGTATGTTCTCCTCATGACCTGTGTGGGTTTTCTCCGGGATCTCTGGTTTCCTCCCGTACTTGAAAGACTTACAGGTTTTATAGGCTAATTGGCTTGGTACAATTGTAAACTGGCTCTAGTGTGTTTCGGGTAGTTTAAGTTTGCGGGGATCACTGGTCAGCATGGACTCGGTGGCCTGAAGGGCTTGTTTCCCTGCCTTATCTCTAAACTATACTAACCCAATCATGATGTGTTCAAGTTCAAATTTATTTGTCACGTGCACCATAATGTGTCATGGACCCCTTCCAACGTCGGGGTGATCAAGCTCCCACATCGGGGGGGGGGGGGGATCTCAGCTCCCCCGTGCCGGGCGATTGGACCCCGGGTCGGGGCTAGTCGAACCTCTTGCGACTTTGGAGCTTCCCGGCATCAGTCTCTACTCAAGACTGCGACCTCCTCGGTGTTGGAATCTGCAGGCCGCAGATGAGGCGTCGATCCTAGGCAAGAAATCGCAGGCTCCGATGGTAAGTCCACAACCCTGCGGTGGGGCTCAAAGTCAGTCTCGAGCAAGGCCGCCAGCTCCATGATGTTAGGCCGCAGAGGGACCGGAGATACGATCCGGAAAACAATCGCATCTCCGGCAAGGTAAGAGATTGAGAAAAAGTTTATTTTTTGCATCAAAGCTGTTAGATTGAGTTTTCAGGAATGGAAGTCATATTTAGAGTTACAACTAATGTCTAACTTACAAAAGAACTAGTATTAAATAGTTAACTGGATGAATAATTTTGTGACTAATGGCTTTATTTTTAGGAAAAAAGGAGCATACCATTTTACTTCAGCAGCTTGTGTGAATAATTCATAGTGAAGTAAAACTTGTGCATGGTAAGCACTTCTTCATTAAATTGTGTGTGACATGCTTATTAAAAGATGAGGTTTATATTGGCTGTGCCACAGGCTGGATTGCAGTTGGTGGATGTAACAACATAGCCTGCTGTCAGAGATCGAGTAAACAGTATGTGACAAAACTGATGCATTTTATCAAGTTGGGCATATTAAGATAATATGCTTCAGATAATCTAAATTGTACTTCATAGACATTTTATTCAAGGTTTCAGGATTTGTATAGTCTTTGCATTATATAATATAACCCTATATCTAAATCATAGTGTCATACAGCATGGAAACGGCCCCTTCAGCCCAACTCATCCATGCTGACCAAGATACCCCATCTAAGCTTGTCCCATTTGTGTTTGGCCCATGTCCCTCTAACCCATTCCTACTCTTATACCTGAATGAATGAATGAATACGTTTATTAGCCAAGTATTCACATACAAGGAATTTGCCTTGGTGCTTTGCCCGCAAGTGACAACGACAAACAGTGAAAGCTAGGAATGACACATAAAACATTAAACATTCATAATAAAACATTATTGATTAAACATGTGAATTAAATAAAATACCAGAACAAAGGAGGCTACAGATTTTTGGTTATTGAGTAGAGCTAATACTCGTGGAAAAAAATCTGTTTTTATGTCTGGCTGTGGCAGTTTTGACTGTCCGGAGTCGCCTTCCAGAGGGAAGTGATTCAAAGAGTTTGTGGCCAGGGTGAGAGGGGTCAGAGATGATCTTACCTGCTTGCCTCCTGGCCCTTGCAGTGTACAATTCATCAATGGAGGGAAGGTTGCAGCCAATAACCTTCTCAGCTGTTCGGACGATTCACTACAGCTTCCGGATGTCGCGCTTGGTGGCTGAGCCAAACCAGACCATGATGGAGAAGGTGAGGACAGACTCTACGATGGCCGTATAGAATTGGACCATCATTGCCTGTGGCAGATTGTGCTTCCTCAGCTGCCGCAGGAAGTACATCCTCTGTTGTGCCTTTTTGACTGTGGAGTGGATGGTAGCCCCCCATTTAAGGTCCTTGGAGATGATGGTTCCCAGGAACTTAAAAGACTCCACAGATGTGACTATGGTGTTGTTGATGGCGAGTGGGGTGTGGGGAGGGGGAGCTCTCCTAAAGGCTACTATCAATTCCACTGCCTTAAGAGCATTGAGCTCCAGGTTGTTGCGATGGCACCAGGCCGCCAGCTGTGTCACTTCCTGTATGTAGGCAGATTCTTCCCCATCCTGGATCAGTCCAATCATGGTTGTGTCGTCTGCAAGAGAAGCTTGACAGAGGAGTCAGTGGAGGTGCAGTCCATATGTTTTTTTTAATGTTATTGTACCTGCCTCAACTACTTCCTCTGGCAGCTCATTCCTTATACCCACCACCCTCTGTGTGAAAAAAGTTGTCCCTCTGGTTCCTGTTAAATCTTTCCCCTGGCACCTTTTAACCTATGACCTCTGGTTCTTGATTCCTCTACCCGGGGTAAAAGACTCTGTGTATTCATCTTTTCTATTCTCCTCCTGATTTTATGCAACTCTATAAGAACTACCTGCCACATGCTCTCCAAGAAATAAAGTCCTAGCCTGCCCAAACTCTCCCAAAGGCTCAGGCTATTGAGTCCTGGCAAATCCTCCCTGCTCTCTTTCCAGCTTGGTGTAACCAGATGAAGGGCCAGGAGTTTAGCCATTCCCCAATTTTGTATGTTTGTATGAGTTGAAATCGTGGAGCCCTTCATTTGATATAAAATAATTCACGTTATTTTCAAGAGGAGATGATACCTCACCAATATTTTGTTGTTAATTTGCTGAGTCCTGACAACAAACTGTGAGCAAATTTACGTCCCATATCTAAGGAAGGATTGACAGCACTGGGCCTCTACTCGCTGGAGTTTAGAAGGTTAAGGGGGGACCTCATTGAAACATACAGAATAATGAAAGGCAGAGATAGAGTGGATGTGGAAAGGATGTTTCCGCTGGTGGGAGAGTCTAGGACCAGACGTCATAGCCTCAGAATTAAAGGGCGCTTTTTTGGAAATGAGGTGAGGAGGAACTTCTTTAGTCAGAGGGTCGTTAATCTGTGGAACACTGCCATAGAGAGCTGTGGAGGCCATCAGTGAATATTTTTAAGATAGACATAGACAAATTCTTGATTAGAACGGGTGTCAATGGTTATGAGGAGAAGGCAGGAAAATGCGATTTGGAGGCTGAGATCAACCATAATTGAATGGCGGAGTAGACACGATGGGCCGAATGGTCTAATTCTACTCCTATAACTTGTGAACTTGTGAACATCATTGTATATCTTCTCTGTGCTCTTTCCAGCTTCATAACATTGTTCCCATGGCAGGGCATCCAAACCTGAACACATTACTCCAAGTGTGGCCTCACTAATGTCTTGAACAATTAGGGACTGCATTTATAAAACATGAGTTTGAAACCAAATACTGTTTGGGAAAATTAATGGAATATATTTAATGTAAAAAAAAAAATTAATCACTGTTAGGAGGTTTACTTTGAAAGAAATGAAATACAGTGATATAGACATGTTTTAAAAGTGTTCTTGAAAAACAAAGCGTGAACAATATCATATGGACAATGCTAAGCAGATGTTTTATTGTGTGAAGTAGAAATGGGGATTTGTACGTTTTCTGAAGTAAAAGCAAGTGAGTGGAGCATTCAGCCGATCAAGCCTGCTCCAAGATTCGATAAGATACATATAGATACATGAACAATAGGTGCAGTAGTAGGCCATTCGGCCCTTCGAGCCAGCACTGCCATTCAATGTGATCATGGCTGATCATCCACAATCAATACCTCGTTCCTGCCTTCTCCTCGTATCCCTTGATTCCGCTAGACCTATCTAACTCTCTTTTGAATGCATCCAGTAATCGGCCTCCACTGTCTTCTGAGGTAGAGAATTCCACGGATTCACAACTATGGGTGAAAAAGTTTTCCCTCATCTCAGTTCTAAATGGCCTACCCCTTATTCTTAAACTGTGGCCCCTGGTTCTGGACGCCTCCAACATCGGTAACATGTTTCCTGCATTTAGTGTGTCCAATCCCTTAATAATTGTATTTGTTTCGATAACATATCCTCTCATCCTTCTAAATTCCAGTGAATACAAGACAAGCCCAGTCGCTCCGTTCTTTCTGATCATGATTGATCTCTTACCTCAGTGCTAATTTCCTGCATTAAGCCCAGATACACTTAACATTTAAAAATCTTTCAATCTCTGTCTTGAGCAGACTCAGTCAGTGAGCTTCCACAGACGCTTGAGGGAGGGAATTCCAAAGATTCACTGCTCCCTGCGAGAAGACATCTCCCCAGCACAGTCCTGAATGGGCAGTCCCTTAGTTACAGATTGTGACATCAGGTTCCATGCTGCCAGAGTATGCTTTATCCCTGCATTTCGCCTGTCCATGTATCAATAAGATCTCTTCTCACTCTATGAAACTGAAGAGTTGAGGATATTCTGGTTATTTTCAAAATGCAAAATGCTTCTACTTTCCCTTTCTTTCTCGATCTCTGAGTCTGGCAATGCTGAATTCTGAAATTTGTCTTGAGGGTTTTTTTAGGTGACATTTTAACCCTCTGATACTATACTTCTCCTGTTAGCCTGGAGGGATGTGCATTAAATATTTAGATATTGTCTCTGCCATGCTTTTTATATAGTTTCCTCCTTCACTCACACTATGCAATCACCATACCTCACTGCACCAGAGATCCAGAGTCAATGCTGACGTTGGGTGCTGTCTGTGTGGAGTTTCCACGTTCTTCCCATGGGTTTCCTCCCACATCCCAGAGCCGTACGGGTTTGGAGGTTAATGGCCTCTGTAAATTGCCCTTAGTGTGTAGGAAGTGGATGCGAAAGTAGGATAACATAGAAGTAGTGTGAATGGGTGATCAATGGCCGGAGTGGATTAGGTTGGCTGAAGGGCCTGTCTCCATGCTGTATCTCTGTAATAAAACAGTCTGTCCAAAAAAACAGTTCTGTGAGATGCCCTTGCTGTCCTGTAATTGCTGTCCATGGCTGCTTTTGTGGTAAAGATCATCTCTTTACGTTTGACCCAAACAATAAACAGACTATGATCAAACCAGCAAGAATAAATCCTCCCAGAGACTTTTAGTGGCATATCGCTCCTCTGAATATTGAAAATAACAATTTTTGGGGTTATAAAAATATACACACACACACCGAGACCGATCAATCAATTTGTGGCAAAGAAGTTATTAGGAAGTAAAATTGCAGGATTATGCAAAAGCCTCCTGACAGATTATAATGTATTGCAATATTTAATTACAGCCACTGTATCAGTGCAGTGTGCCCTTATGGGTGACTAATACAATATAAATGTATTTGAAGAAAATTATAACATGCTTAAAAAGTAATCTTTTAAGTGTGGCAGGCCTCTCAATCTGA
Source organism: Amblyraja radiata (assembly GCF_010909765.2). NCBI lineage: Eukaryota > Metazoa > Chordata > Chondrichthyes > Rajiformes > Rajidae > Amblyraja > Amblyraja radiata. The sequence goes on along the minus strand of NC_045964.1, from coordinate 46,821,575 downwards.
AAACTATGGAATCAGAAATATTTGCATGCTTGAAGCTTGTACGTTCTTTCGATTTATTTCAGTGCTGGAGATGTGTACAACCCCATAAGCTAAAGTGTAGTCCTGATCTTCCAACCTACCTCTTTGTGTCCCTTGCACTTTTTCCTGTCTGTACTTTCTCTGTAACTGTAATACAATAATGCTGTAACACTATATTCCGCTCTGGCAGTTTTCTCTTTTTACCTGTTGTACTTGTGTATGGGCTATAGTATTTATAGTGTCGTTTATTTTTGACAATAGCATGCAAGCAAAGTTTTTCACTGTATTTGGTACATGTAACAATAATAGACCTATAAAAAGTTGCTAAAATAATGTACAAAACTATGGCCCTGATTTATTTTCCTGTAGGAATTCTATCCTATCAGAGGCGGCAAGTATAAGTAAATTCTCTATCCCACACTCCTACATATGCTGTTTTGCCCATTGTTGGGAAATGGCAAAGTAGTATGTGTCAGAGAGTGGGGTAGAGAAGTTTACTCACACTTGCTGCCCCTAATAGGACAATAAACATTCCTGATCTCCTATCTCCTGCACCACACTTCACCTGTCAGGTCGCCCACTTCATTCTTACCTTCCCCCATCACATAACAAATGGTGAGCATTTCAGAGCTGCGAAACAAGACCCGTATATAACTGAGGCTGCAAGGTATCCACGAAAGGAACAAGAGTCATGGTGTCATACAGCATGGAAACAGACCCCTCAGCCCAACTCATACATGCTGACCATGATGCCCCATCTAAGCTGGTCCCATATTCCTCTGAACCTTTCTTATCCATGTACCCGTCCTTAAGGATGCTTTATCCACCTCTTCATTTCATGTTAACTTCATGTCTCTGCTCTGTGTTGGAATGACTCCTGAAACATACGTACTTATCTATATCACATTTGAAGACCTTTGGACATATTGCACTGTGCATTTGCTCTTTCTTCTAAGACTGTGGTGAATACACCATTTTTCTTTCCCCCTGCCTGGTAGCGATTCTTTTCGTAGAACAGAGAGACTGTTGAAAGTCTGCCCTTTAGGTAAGGTAGCTCTGGGAGGTCCAGACTTGTGGGGAGTTTAGTCAACAGGTGAAGCCCTGTAGGGATGTAGTATTAGCGCAAGTATAGTGGAGGAGCAAAATCCAGGCCATTGAGTTGACACATCAATGTGTGGAACCTCTCGGTAATCGTACCTGTGTGGAATATTTTTCAGCAATGGCAGATCGCTCTGTGCTTCAGTTTTAAACTAATGGGTTGGGTTCAGATTAATTAATAAACTATTTTGAAACTTACCACCCTGCCATTACAAATCACTGCCGAATGGCTATAATTAGCTCAACATGTTGGAACAAGAACTTAATACAGTTACTTAAAGCCTTCTCGTCTCCAGTACATGGAAGGTTTCTTGTACAGACTCAGTCTGAGTTATTAATTCGTTACCCTGAAGCAGAAATGATGTGTCTTTCTGCTTTTACCCTAATTGTAATGCAATCATGCCAACTAATCGCCATCAGCTGCCTGAGTATCTGTGAAATGGTGACAACCAAGTTATGCTGTGGCTTACCTACTTCAGTAGCTATATCCGCATAGATGCTTCTGTCATAAAATGCATGTTTTTTTAATGCAAAAGTGATCTCAAACTGTACATCAAGGGCGGCACGGTGGTACAGCGAGAGGGTTGTTGCCTTACAGCGCCGGAGACCCGGGTTCAATCCAGACTACAGGTGCTGTCTGTATGAAGTTTGTACATTCTCCCCGTGGCTGCGTGAGTTTTCTACGAGATCTTTGATTTCCTCCCACATTCCAAAGAGGTTAATTGGCTTGGTATCAATGTTAAATTGTCCCTAGTGTGTGTAGGATAGTGTTAATGTGTGGGGATCCCTGGTCGGTGAGGACTTGGTGGGCCGAAAGGCCTGCTTCTGTGCTGTATCTCTGAATGAAAGTAAACTATCTCTCCCTTTATTCAGCAGATTCAGCAGATCATTAAACATTGGCAAATAATTATAAGTATGCTGTAACTACATCAACATGTTGACTAGAGCAGGCATTATCAGGAACATTACCTTTCCCAGGAAACCGTAGATGTTGAAATATTGAGCCAAAATCAAAGTGCTGAAGGAACTCAGTGGGTCAGGCAGCATCTGTAGTGCGTATAGACTGATGATGTTTTGATGCGGGACCTCACCTCTCTTTCCAGCTTTCTCCCCCCTACTCCATCAGTCTGGGGACAGGTTCCGACCCAAAACTTGGACTGTCCATTCTCTCCATAGAAGCTGCCTGACCCGCTGAGTTCCTCCAGCACTTTGTCTTCTGCAATAGATTCCAGTATCTGCAGTTCCTTGTGTCACCAAGGTAAACTGTGCTGCAGCTAAACAACCAAAGAGCAGCACCTGCAATATCAGATAATAGGAAACTCCTTAACAAATACAAAAATTCTTGGAAACTCAATCATAAATAATTCAGGTATATAAAAAAAACCTAGGAAAGATATACACGAGTGTGCCATTTACCCAACATATACTTTTCTAGTCTTTATCTTGGATTTATGAAATATCCATAGCACAACATTCAACATTCACATTAGCTGTTACTTTACTCGTAACACCAATGGACCACTGATGTCACTGTAGTTCTGATTTTCTTGTTTCCCTCTCCCCTGACTCCCAGAAAAGGGGTCTTGACTGCACCTTGACTGAACGTTACCTATTCATTTTCCCCAGAGATGCTGCCTGACCCGCTGAGTTACTCCAGCTTTTTGCTGGAAATCCACAATTGCATTACCCCTTCCAAACATGATTGGGGGAAACCATCAAAACAATTTAAAATTCCATTTTTATTCAGTGTCGATGAATCAAAAAGGAAACATAAAATCAAATGATGGAGGTGCCTTGCAGGTATGTGTTGTGCAATCAAGTATTTCTGAGCTGTTGTACTTCATCCCTCCTGCACAAAGGGTGACTGATGAATCACATTTATCTCACTCAGTGCTCCTTACCTGACATCCCCAGCCAATACCTGAGGCTACTTTCATTGTCTGTCCCTAACATTGATATTCCTCCAGTTTGTTTTTATTAATCTGGGCATCACTGACAACTCTAGCACTTATTTGCCTATTACTGACTGCTCTTCACAAAGTGGCAGGGAGCTGCCACTTTGGGTGATGTGTATCTTGGTTGTTCCGTGGCATGATTGTTTGTGCTTTCAAGAGTAAAGAGTGATTAATGATCATGTGTAGTGGCACCGGAACAATGACATTTTTACATGCGGGAACTGAACAGATGTGTCAGCTCAATAACGCACAGATAAACATAATAATCAATGAAATAATAAATCGATAACAGTAATGCAACCAAATACACAGCCCACAGAAGATCACAGATTTTAGTGTTGTGCAGTATTTAACAGCCTGATGATTCCTAGGAAAAGAATGTTCTTGAAACAGAAGTACCGTTTTCAGGCTCCTGTACATTCTTCTGATGGTAGTAGCGAGATCAGAATGTGGCCAGGGTGTTGGGGCTAATAGCCAGTGAGTTTTAGTACTTTGATGCTACAATGACAATGGCCTGGCAATGTATGCTCCATATCAAGTTGGATTGTAACCTGCAGGACAACATGTGGAGAACTGTGGTGTTCCACAGCGCTTGGAACACCAGAATGATCTCTCTTCACTGATATAGGACGACGCAAACACATGATAATATTTGTTAGTAGATCATGAGAGTTATCCCTGTTTCTTGCTCAATAATTATACCTGGCACTATATTCTTGGTGTTCATTATCTAAACGCCAATACGTCAAAGAGTCATAGTATTGTGCAGCACTGAAAAAGGCCCTTCTGCCCATCTTGTCCATATTGGGCTTTTCCCATTTGCCTGCAATGAGCCCATATCCCTTTAAAGCACTCGTATCCAAATATCTATCCGTATGTCTTTTAAAAGTTGCAACTGTATCTGCTTGTGTAGCTACCTCCAGTTATAGACTGTCCACAGAGCGAAAAAGTTACCCTAAGGTCTTAAATCTCCCCCTCTCACCTTAAGCCTATGCCCTTTAGTTTTAGAATCCCCTACCCTAGGAAAAAGACTGTGATCATTTACTTTATCCATGCCCCTCATGATTTTATGTATGTCGATAAGGTCACCCGTCAGACTTTTACACTCCAAAGAATAAAGTCCCAACCTAACCAATCTTTTCCTCTAACTCAAACACACACACCACGTAACATCCTGGTGAATCTCTTCTGTACCCTTTCCAATTTTTTAAGGTTATTTGAGAGAGCTAGCTTTATAGGCAGAACAGTGGCATAGCTGGTAGAGCTGCTGTCTCACAGCTCCAGAGATCTGGGTTTGATCTTGACATTGGGTGTTCTCTGCATGGAGTTTGCATGTTCTCCCTGTGACCGCATGGGTTTTCCCCGGCTGTTCCGATTCCCTTCCACATCCCAAGGAGTGCGCATTTGTAAGTTGATTGGCCTCTGTAAATATCGTGTACAGGCATGAGATTTCTCCGCGCATCTGCGGATTTTGAAATTTGGTAAGGCATCGCCGCCGCTGCCAGGTTTCACCGCCGCCGTGGGGTGGGAGATTGCAACCTTCACGTGGTCCGCCCTGTTTTGACGAATGCAATCAATCCGGTGTGCACAATCAAATAAGATAAAATAGAACAAGTTGTCCTACAACTTTAGGCTGTGCACGCCATACGCAAGAAGAAGAAGACCGCCGCCGTGGCCCCATCGCCGCGAGGTTTCACCGCTGCCGAGGCCTCGCCCCTGTCGACGACTCACTTCACTTCTCCGTGGTGCCCCTGCCGCGGTCGCCATCGGCCGCTTCATCCGACCCGGCTTCTACCCGCGAGGCCCCGATCGGGGTTCTACGCGGCGATCCAGGAGGCATCAAGACCGCGGCGCTCTCGATAAAGGCATCTGGCCACGTTCCCAGTTCACAGCCGCCGCCCGTCGAGATGCCTTCTCGCTGTGTGGGCCGTCGGGAAGCCTTCTGGCCGCGCAATACAATGTATTGTTGCGTTTTCATCTTGGACTCGCCATTGAGTCAGCAATTAGCGTTACTTAATAGTCACTGTCTTTGCAAATTCTGCCAATCAGAATATGTCCTGCAATCAAAAGAAGATAAAAGATTATTTGCTTATTTTTCTTTTTTTTTTAAATAATTTTAATAATTTTTAATAATTTGACCATAGAAATAAAGACATTTTTAATTTTGGGAAGTGTTATTTTCAAATAATGTCTTAAATTCCAGATTGAGATGTTAATATTTTGTCCACTGTACTTAATTTGTCTGAGTAGTTATCTAGCACTATATGATAATCTTTGAAGTAGACGGATCATAATTTTCATCCTAACTGTTAAGAGTTGGATTTGAAATTAATTTGGCGTTTAAATACAATGGTAAAGGATACTTCTCTCTAATTAGAGTAAACAAGCAAGGAACAGGTATCATGTTACAAGTAGGTGTAGGTGTAATATAAAATATTTTCAATATGATGAGTGAAAACAAGCAAGGAGTTGGTGTCATTTTAAGGTATGATTATCATAAATTTTCTGTCAATTAAGAAGTGATAAGCAAGTAAAATGTGATATTTTAAGGTACAATAAAAAAAACAGTATAAATTAAGGGTAAACAGGCAAGAAAACGGTGTAATTTCAAGGTACAATTATCAAAAAATGTCTGCATATAAGGGCGCTGCCCTCTTTTACCCCCAATGCCTGGGACGTTGCCCCTTGGAACCCTACTAGGGGGCAATGCCCCCTGGACCCATCTCTCTTCCTCTTTTATCAGATTTTTCCTGTCTCATGCCTGCGTGTAAGAAGTGGATGCAAAAGTTGGATAACATGGAATTGGCATGATTGATGATTGGCATGGACTCGGTGTGCTGAAGACCCTGTTTTCCACGCTCTATTTAGAACATAGAAAATAGGTGCAGGAGGAGGCCATTTGGCCCTTCGAGCCAGCACCGCCATTCATTGTGATCATGGCTGATCGTCCCCAATCAATAACCCGTGCCTGCCTTCTCCCCATATCCCTTGATTCCACCAGCCCCTAGAGCTCTATCTAACTCTCTCTTAAATCCATCCAGTGATTTGGCCTCCACTGCCCTCCGTGGCAGGGAATTCCACAAATTCACAACTCTGGGTGAAAAAGTTTCTTCTCACCTCAGTTCTAAATGGCCTCCCCTTTATTCTAAGACTGTGGCCCCTGGTTCTGGACTCGCCCAGCATTGGGAACATTTTTCCTGCATCTAGCCTGGCCAGTCCTCTTATAATTTTATATGTTTCTAAACTAAACTAGTTTACCATATAAAAGCTGTAACTGTAACAGGTATGAAGTGCTTTAAGGTGTTATATTTAGTTATTATTCCACAGACTGTGCACTTCTAGCATGACCAGTATAAGTGTCCACACCTAGTTGCTCTTGTGAAGGCGAGGGTGAGCCATTTTCCTGGGTAGTTGCACTAGTTCTGGATGCACAGTTTGGAGCTGGAAATCTGTCACTGGGTCTATTAAACAATTGGAACACAATGGTGTGTGTCCCTAGTAAGAAATGGGGGTAGAGAAAAATGCTGGAGAAACTCAGCGGGTGAGGCAGCATCTATGGAGCAAAGGAAATAGGCAACGTTTCGGGTCGAAACCCTTCTTCAGACTGATGTGAGGGTGGGGGGGGGCAGGAAGAAGAAAGGAAGAGGAGGAGCCAGTGGGCTGAGGGAGAGTTGAGAATGGGAGGAGAAAGTAGGGACTACCTGAAATTAGAGAGGTCGATGTTCATACCGCTGGGGTGCAAACTACCCAAGCGAAATATGAGGTGCTGCTCCTCCAGTTTACGGTGGTCCTCACTGGCCATGGAGGAGGCCCAGGACAGAAAGGTCGGATTCGGAATGGGAGGCGGAGTTGAAGTGCTGAGCCACCGGGAGATCAGGCTGGTTATTGCGAACCGAGCGGAGATGTTCGGCGAAGCGATCGCCAAGCCTACGCTTGGTAGGCTTGTCTTCACAGTGATGAAGTGGATCAATGCCAAGAGCCAACAGTCAAGAATGTTTACTTGTCATGTGTACTGGCAAAGCAACAATGAAATTCTTCCTTGCTGCAGCATTTAAGTGTCAAACCCCATTCAGGGTCAAAAGTTAAAATTCGGGCTAGAAATCCAGCAGATAGATAGTCTGGAAGTGGGCTTGGGAGTTTGAATTGCAGGGAGAGGTTGGATAGTCTGGGACTTTGTTCTTTGAAGCATAGAAGGCTGAGGGGTGGCCTATTGAGGTGCACAAGATCACAAGTGGCATGGATAAAGTGAACGCTCAGTCTTTTTCCCAAGGTAAAGTATTCAAAAACTAGAAGACATGGATGGGCTGAATTGGAGAAATTTAAGAGGGTCCTCAGAGGCAACTTTTTAAACTCAGATGGTAGTCTGTATCTGGAGGAAGCTATTGAAACAGATACAATTACAACTTCTTAAAACATTTGCACAGATATATGGATCGGCAGCATTTAGAAGGATGTAGGTCAAATGCATGCTAATTTGAATAGCCACTATGCCAACTTGGTCGGCATGGACAAGGTGGGGTGAAGGGCCAGTTTACATGCTGTCCAGCTCCATGACCTGTCTATGACTGTGACTGAAACAATGCCTTGCATTTAATATCAGCATGACCTCCGTAAAGGCCGAACCGTTGAGTTTCCCATCCTGAAATCTTCCTCTCTCCACCCCCCACTGCCTTTCTCTTCATGAATGGAGCAAATAGAGGGGCCCTTTTCTCCAGAGAGTTGTTGATTGCAATTGCTGCCATGATAACTAAAACAAATGTACAACGGCACGGTGGGAGGATGTCTGAAGTGAGGCTCTGCTTTGTTTGCAGCGCTGGCTGCATCTAATGTTATTTCAGGTGAATGCAGACAAACACATAAAATTGATGCCAAGTTCGAAATGCAGATCCTTTTCCTGTATATTTTGGAAAAATAATGTCGGTATTTGTCAGAACATTTTAACATCCGAGCCAAAGACCAAACAATTTGATTTGTTCACTATTGTATGCAGATGTCAGCAGCTTAACATTTTGTTGGACTAAGGCGATCATTTAAATGGGCAGCACGGTGGTGCAGCAGTAGAGTTGCTGCCTTACAGTGCTTACAGCATCAGAGACCCGGGTTAGATCCTGACTACAGGTGCTTGTCTGTACGGAGTTTGTGCGTTCTCCTTGTGACCGCGTGGGTTTTCTCAAGAGATCTTCGGGTTCCTCCAACACTCCAAAGACGTATTGGTTTGTAGGTTAATTGGCTCAGTATAAATGCAAAATTGTCCCCAGTGTGTGTAGATAGTGTTAATGTGCGGGGATCACTGGTCGGTGTGGACTCGGTGGGACGAAGGGCTTGTTTCCACACTGTATCTCTAAACTAAATGAAATTTACTGCTAACTATCCTCTCTCCTTGGGGCAGAGTGGAGTGGTGGCGATCGCTCTTGTACTGGGAACCTCAGTCATGCTGCTGATCGATCACTTTTACTAATCAGCAATGTAATAGTTGAACATAAGATAATAAAACACATGTTCTGAAAGGGTTTTGACCCAAAACGGCATCTGCCCATTCCCTCTGCAAATACTGCCTGACCCATTAAATTCCTCTTTGTGCTTTTTGTTCAAGATTCCAGCATCTGCAGTTTCTTGTATCTACGTGTTCATATATTTCAGTTACAACTTTTTGTCATTAATAGTTCGATAAATGAATCAACAATGCAAAAAGAATAATTAACTTTTTAAATGAAAACATATTCTTACAGCACGGAAACAGGCCCATCAGCCCAAACTATCTATGCTGACCGAGATGCCTCATCGAAGCTGGTCCCATTTGCCTGCATTTGGCCCATATCAAGGGAGCCGCGAGCACGGCACGAGTGTTCCGGGGAGCCCCGTGGAGCCCGATCCATCTGCCAAACAACCGCGCCGCCGTCGCCGACCAGAACGACGACTGACGACCGGAATGCGCCCCGGTAGGCCTGACTCGCCCCAGGTGGCGAGGCCTGTCTGGGCCGAAGGAGCCTCAGAGGTGGCAGCAATAGGAGCCTCGGCGGCGGCAGCGGGAGCCTTGGCAGTGGGAGCATCGGTGGCGATGGGGCCTCGCGGTCGATGAGCGTGAGGGGGTAGGGGACCCGGCGGGGGGAGACCACCGTGAAGAACAATGGTAACCCGACGTGGGGGGACCGCAAGAGGGACGGTGGGAGAACAAAGGGGGACCCGGTGTGGGGGAGGGGGAGGGGCTCTCTAGTTTAGAATCCTCTGCCCAGGGGATGTCTGTCTGTTTGTTTATTTGTTTGTTTGTTTGTTCCGGTGGAGGCGCTGTGCACACGGTAGCCAGCCAACAGTTGCTTGTCTTTTTCGTTTTGTCTTCACTTTTAATTTCAAGTTTTTGTATAACTTGTGTGTTGTGACTGTCGGCAGACCAATTTCCTTCCGGGGATGAAAAAAGATTTATCGTATCATGTATCCCTTTTAACCTTTTCTATTCATCTACCTGTCCAAATGTATTTTAAAAGTTGTTGTAGTACCTGCCTCAAATACCTCCTCTGGCAGCTTGTTCCATATACCAATCAGACTCTGCGTGAAAAAGTTGTCCCTCAGGATCCTATTAAATCTTTCCCCTCTCACCTTAAACCCTATGACCTATTCTGGGTAAATGGTTCTCTGCATTCACCCTAAATATTCCCCCCCATGATTCCTATGGCTCTATAAGATTGCCCCTCAGCCTGCACTTCAAGGAATAAAGTCATAGCCTGCCCAACCTTTCCCTATAGCTCAGGGAAATATAAGATTGAAAATTAAGTTGGGAATGTATAAAAGTGATGGTTTATTCTGCTACAGCAACAAAGTATAGTTGCAAGATGGAGGAAATCAACAATATTTTATCCTCTCTCTGTTATTTAGTTTTATTATTGTTTTGTACCATTCAAGCCTCATGTATCTTCCCAGTTAAACCCCAGTTGCGGCCCCAGTTAAGGTGGTTCAATGGTGTTTTTATTGTCATAGGTGCGAAGTGCTAACAGTGAAATTATTTTTCTTACTGTTCCCTGTTCCTCAATTAGCAAATGTACAGAAATAGTCTACTGAGCCCGCATGCAAGAGGCGACATCCTTTGGCGCCATTTTTTAATCTATAACCTTGGATTTATAACTTGGCAGGGATTTACAACCTGTTTAGGAGCAGCAGAGGGTCAGGCACTGCATTAATACCTTATATTTCTGGGCAAATTTACTCAGTTACACTTGGTACATAACTGTCACTTGGATGATTTAAGAGGTCATGAGATTATTTCAGGGCATACAAATCGACAGAACTGTTTACAAGTGCAATTTGACTGGGTCAGGTGGTCGCCATAACAACTTTGGGATGATCATAGTGAAATTCAAATCTTGGAAGTCTAACATAGATTATTTGTTCTATACCAAAATCAAGCCCTTACATTTTTTAAGGATGATTTATAAGAGTGCATTTATGAAAACAGCATTTGCATTATAATATAACTGTCAAAGAGTACATTGGATTTTATAAGATCACAGGGCACTGAAATAGTCCATTTGTCCATCTAGGTGGTGCCTCCATTTCAACCTCATCCACATCTCCTGTGTTGCCCCAGTCAGTTGACCTGCAGTTACTTTACCCAGGGCATAGAATCATAAAAGCATACAACATAGAAACAGGCCCCTTGTCCCAATCCACCCATGGTGACAAAAATGCCCCAAATAAGCTAGTCCTGTTTTTGCACATTTGGCTCATATCCCTCATAACCTTACCATACATGAACCTGTCCACATATCTTTTAAATGTAATTATTGTACCCACCTCAACTACCTCTTCAAGTAGCTCAATCAATATACCCACTACCCTTTGTTGCCCAGGTTCCTATTACAACATTATGCCCTCTAATTCTTGATTTCACTGCCAAGGTTAAAAGATTCTGTGCATTTACATTATCTATCCCCCTCATGGTTTTATACACCTCTATAAGATCCGCCCATCAGCCTTCTGCCAAGAAATAACGTTTTAACCTGCCCAACCTCTCCCGACAGCTCAGGCTCTCGACATTCCAAAAGCCTCATAAATCTCTGCACTATTTCCAGCTTAATGGCATCTTTCCTATAGCAGGGTGATCAAAATTGAACACAGTACTCCAGGTGCGGCCTCACCAACTTGCATGTTCATAAATTGGAAATTCTCAATGGCAGGTGATTCTAGGGAAAGCGTGGGATTTAACGCCATTGGAAGCTGTCCTCAGACTGGCTGGGCAGCTGTGGCCCACCTTCTTAAGGTGTTGTCAATTTGAGGTCTGGTTTAATTTAACTTCTGGATATCATTCATTTATAAACAGCCAAATAGCGGTGAAATGGGTGATAGGAGGCAGTTACCTGGCAGGAGAGAATCAGGAGGGGCAAGCTCAGAGCCCACCATGGGTAAATTGGCAAGTTGGAGGATTAGGCAAGCAGTGAGGACAAAATGTGGTTAAAACAGAAGTGGGGATAGCAAGTCCTCATATTTTAATAGAGTAATTTTCCTGAGCTCTAACTGATACAAACTTAGCCTGGTCGAACAATGGAGAGAGTGCAAAAAATATTACAATAACACCTTGACTCTTGAATATCTGGAATGAGTTACCAGAGGAGGTAGTGGAGGCAGATACAATTACAATGTTTAAAAGGCATTTGGACAAGTACAGAAAGAAAAGGGGCAGTGGGATACAGCATAAGTGCAGACAAATGGGATTGGCAAAGGCATCATGGTTAGCATGAATGAGGTGGGCAGAGAGTTCATGTTTCTGTACAGTATGACTATGATAGCTTTTGTTGTCTTTTTATTTCTTCTTTGCTACTTACTTATTTACTTGCCTATCTTTGTGTTGTTATCAAATTTCACAAGCATCACTGAGTGCCTTCCTCTAAAAAATGTTTCTTTCTCATTAGAATGTATGTTCAATATTTATCCTGAAATATCCATAACGTTCATTAAATGTGCATCTCGCAAAGTAAAATAGCCATTGAGTGTGTCCTGGTTGTTCCGTAGTAGAATTATTGCTGTAACATTACAGGTCGATTAATGCAATAAAACACATCATATACAGATCATATCAATAATATAATAAATGAATAACTATAATACTAGGTAGTCATAATAGTGCAATTAGTGAAGTCTGTAATGCAACCAAAGATACTGTCCATAGAAGGCTGAAATTAGTGTCGTGCAGTATTCAACAGCCTGATGATGCTGGGAAGAAGCTGTTCTTGAACTTGGAGGTCACAGTGTTCAGGTTTCTGTATCTGCTTCCCGATGGTGGTAGTGAGATGAGGGCATGGCCAGGGTGAAGCGGATCTTTGATGATATTGCCTTTTTGAGCAGCACCTCCCTTCGAAGAGGGGGAGGTCAGTACCCATGACGTACTGAAGAACGGTCTCCACCCGAAATGTCACCCACTAAATGCCTGCCCCAGTGAGTTACCCCAGCTTTTTGTGTCTATCTTTGGTGTAAACCAGCATCTGCAGTCCCTTCTTACCCATGATGTACCAGCAGTATATATAATCTCCTTAGTACCTAGGCATTCAATATGCTCTCTACCGTACACCTGCAGAAGTTCAATGGAGTGTTCGGTGACATGTTGAATCTGTTCAATCTTCTAAGGAAGCAGAGACATTGATATGCTTTCTCTGTGATTGCATCAATGTAATATTGAACAACTAATATAGAAAGCCAAAAATAAGATAAGTTGTACTTTAGCCAGATTTCTGTCTACTTTAACTCAAGGAATTAGATTTCTTGATGAATAACCATCAAAAAGAATCAAAGAACAAAGCAAGCCTATAATTTGGGTCAATTACTCCCCACTGTTTGTTCCAGTACAGTTGTTTGGCTGCACTGAGACTGACAGTGATGAACACAGTAAAACTTGGAAGGATAGGCAGAAGGAATCTGTTTTTCCCTTTGTTCCTTCATCTGTATCTTTTCCTCACGATTGCTGGAGTTGGAGTGGTAACCGCTCTGCAAGAATATTCCTGTCAGCTGGAGCTTGTGTGTGCATTTGTTTAAAAAGAATGCACTGACCATACAGATGGCAAATTTAATGAGACAATGTTCTAATTATGACTACTTTATCATATAACAGGGGCACAGCATCAGAAAGAAACCAAACATATTTTAAATGCTATATAGTCATATAGCACGGAAACAGGCCCTTCAGCCCAACTCATCCATGCCGACCAAAATGTTTAATCTAAGCTGGTTCCATTTGGCCCATATCTCTCTAAACCTTTCCTATCCATGTAACTGTCCAAATGTATTTTAAATGCTGTTACTGTACATGCCTCAACTTCCTCTGTCAGCTCAGTTTATAGGTTACTCCACATGTTCCTATTAAATCTTTCCCCTCTCACCTTAAACCTATGCTGTCTAAATCTTGATCCCCCTACTGTGAGTGAAAGACTGTCCACCTGTCTGATGGAGCTTGCACTGTGGTAGGCTTTGCCTCCCTTTAGTTTAGCCTGATTACTTGAGCCCTGGAAGGTATAACCTAGAATGAGGTGAGACACGTAATGTCATTGTGATATTTAACTGTGCGGCATGGTGGCGCAGCGGTAGAGTGCTGCCTTGCAGTGCCAGAGGGTTCAATCCTGACTATGGATGCTTGTCTGTACGGGGTTTGTACGCTCTCCCTGTGACCTGCGTGGATTTTGCCCGGGAGCTCCGGTTTCCTTCCACACTCCAAGGCCGTACAGGTTTGGAGGTGAATTGACTTGGTAAATTTGTAAATTGTCCCTAGTGTGTGTCGGATGGTGTTAGTGTGCAAGGATCACTGGTCGGCGCAGACTCGGTGGGCCGAATGGCCTGTTTCCCCACTTTATCTCTAAACTAAACTGGCCTCAGTGCCTCCTTGAAGCACTTTGGTTGCCAATCCCGTCACCTACCTTTGTTCAAGTTACACATGTGGAAGGAGGCACTTGAGGTTTGGTTGGAGACTTTTGAAATTGCTTCAAATTCGCTATTTTGAGCATAAGGTTTACAATTCCCTCAGTGATATTTTAGAAATAGACAACTACCTCTTCATTTCAGGCGAATGAACGTGGGGAATTTGGAGTCCGTAGGGAGCTGGAGTACAAAGCTAAAACCCTGATACGTACAAAGATCCCAGAACGTTAACTCTGCCCTTGCAAGCCCCGATAAAGGAAGGTATTCCAAGATGAATCTACTAACTCAAGGGATTAATGATCAAAGTCATAAACATCGTCATTTGCAAACCTTTTATGAGGGAGCTGTAATTTTAGTACTTGAATTAATTTGATAAGGTTGTTTGAAATCAACCTTTTTCAACTCGGTGAATTTCTAATGTTTATATATTGAGCTGTGCTGCAAACAAACATGATAAGAAACTTTTCCCTCCCTAACTCTGACTTGAAAGAGATTGTATGTGAGTGTGTGTGTGCTCCTCATGGACTTTAAAAATTGCAGTCAATTGGCAGAATACTTTGTTTATGATTCACGGTGTTATATCTGACTCGACTCCCTGAGGTTACTTCTCAATCTATGTACGTTATTAGACTTTCAATTAAGCCTGCAATCCATTCAGTTTCATAAATTATATTAATTATAAATTAAGATCACATTCACCTGCTTTTCTTTCTTTTGTCTGAATTCTCTTTTTCTAAAGGGCCGTCTTATGTTCATAGAACTCGAGGGCCTGAGCTATTGGGATAAATTGGGCAAGCTAGGACTTTATTCCTTGGACTGCAGGAGGCTGAAAGGTGATCTTATTGAAGGGTATAACATCAAGAGGGAATAGATAAAGTGAATGCAGTCTTTTTCCAAGGGTAGTGGAAATCAAGAACTAGATGGCATAGGTTTAAGGTGAGAAAGGTAAAACTTTATAGGAACCTGAGCGACAACTTTTTCCACAGAGGGGGGTGGGCATATGGAATGAGCTGCTTGAGGAACATAATTTAAAAGACACTTGGACAGGTACATGAATTGGAATGGTTTAGAAGTATATGGACTAAATGCAGACAAATTATATTTCCTGGAATGTCAGGACTTTCATATGAAGAAAGACTGGATAGACTCGGCTTGTACTCGCTAGAATTTAGAAGATTGAGGGGGGATCTTATAGAAACTTACAAAATTCTTAAGGGGTTGGACAGGCTAGATACAGGAAGATTGTTCCCGATGTTGGGGAAGTCCAGAACAATGGGTCACAGTTTAAGGATAAGGGGGAAATCCTTTAGGACCGAGATGAGAAAAACATTTTTCATACAGAGAGTGGTGAATCTCTGGAACTCTCTGCCACAGAATGTAGTTGAGGCCAGTTCATTGGCTATATTTAAGAGGAAGTTAGATGTGGCCCTTGGGGCTAAAGGGATCAGGGGGTATGGAGAGAAGGCAGGCACAGGATACTGAGTTGGATGATCAGTCATGATCATATTGAATGGTGGTGCAGGCTCGAAGGGCCGAATGGCCTACTCCACCTATTTTCTATGTTTCTATGTTTCTAAATGGGAATAGCTTAGATGGACATCTTGGTTGGGATGGATGAGTTGGGCTGAAGGTCATGTTTCCCTGCTGTGTGATTCTATGGCTCTATGTGCATCTTTTTTTAAACTAAGGCACAGTCAGGCATATAAGGCTGTACTCCTCAGTCCAGCAGACCAGAGCAATTGCAGTGTACACTCTCTGCGGGACTTGTGAACAGATACAGAGCCGACAAACATTTGGCAAGCTGACGAGACCACCCACAACTGTAAAATAGCTATCTCACCATGCTGTAAAATAGGGTCTGTAATTTTCCAAGTATCTGTTGGAAACTGTTCCTCATCAGCTTGGTTCATGTTCATTCCTGGGCCATGCTGTGACCCCCACCACTTTGGTGACATTTCAGTGACTTCTTAGAAATATGCAGGCTTGGGGAGGGGATGCTTTGAAGCTGCAACCCAGGACTGGAAGCTCAGATATATCAGCATCATCAAATGGGTTCTACATGAATGCAGATAATCCACTCTCGAGCACACACCACTTCCCAGCGCACAGAGTGGGTGGTAGATTGCAGATAAATCTAATGCCATCTACTTTCTTATCTGTGGTCAGAAGAACAAAGCCATTGGCAGGTTTGAGTTTAATCTTCATCCCTCCGTTCCTCTTGAGGCTGATGGTGCTGCTGCTGATCCCATAACGACTTTGTGTGGATATTTCCCAGATGTTAGAGAGTTACAGATCCGCACAGCACAGAAACAAACCCACACAGTTAAACAGCTGGTTGGGTGGTGCCGCAACAACAAGCTCCCACTCAACAGCAACAAAACCAAGGAACTAATCATTCACAATCGGAAAGAGAAGTCAGAAGACCACGCACCAGTGTTCATTGGTGGGTCGGCAGTGGAGAGAGTTAGCAACTTCAAATTCCTGATATCACATTGGATGAGCTGTTCTGGGCCCAGCAGGTAGAAGGCATGCCTGCACCAAGTTTTAAAGGATGGTGGAAGGTAGCATTTTGGACAGGAGGCTTGGGACTAATGTTGTACCTCAGGGATCGGTGCTGGAGAGCCGGGGCTGAGGGAGGGATGGAAGCAGAAGCAGCAGCAGGGACAGATGCAGACGGTGATCCGGGGCTGGCGAGTGTTTGCTGGGCTGATGAGTGTTTGCCGGGCTGGCGAGTCGCTCGTTGCAGCTCCGGCCATGGACCAGCTTCAGTACCCCCAGGCCAGTGATCGCTCAGCCTCCTTACTTTCAAAAACGCTCCATTGCCCCTGGTTCAGACAGAGAGCACTGCCAGATGTGAGCGGGGAACTGAGGCCAGTTGTCCGTGATGTCTGGATCCCAATGCTCAGCACTTTGTGTTTCGGAATTGGCTAATGTTATTGATTTGTAATTAGCCTGGTTTGTAATTAGTTGACAAAACCTTAATTTATTAATCCGGAATATCCAGGGGGATGGGATAAGTGTAATATTAAAAAGACATGCAAGGTGTCAGGCTGTCTGTCACAACATACAGCCCCGATAACCCATTATTTCCTTCAGTTAAATATTGGGAAGGTAGGACTATTTTAAAGGGGTATATTTTAATGGAGTGACAGAGATACTTGCAGGGGAATGTGTGAGGAGGTTATTATTTGTCTTTAGTTTTAGCTTGAACCAGAACATCTGAAGATTCAACGTTTAATATAGTAATTGTGCTGATACTGACTCCAACCAACCACGTAATGAATATCATCCATTCCGGAGATTTTATTTTTCTGATGCAATTTAAACTTCACTTGGAGTTCAATCACTTCAATGTAAAAGTAATTGGGAATGGGGAGCATTGGAACAAATATTTGCCCTCGGTACATATTAACTGGAATCTAATAATGTATGCATGTTGGTAGGTCCAATCAAAATAAATATATATTTTTTAATCATTGTTGTGTCATGAATACCACAGAAAATATTATGTACTCTCAAGATCACATTAAATAGAATAATATTGCTTAAATATATAGTTATTGGACTTTGCATTTCGGAAAAGTCCCAGCTGCGAGGAAGACAGTAACATACTGAAAATATTGGGGGTGAAAATGACTTCAGGACATTTTGTTAGGAAAATGAAGGAAATGGTAACAGAATACATGCAAAAGTGAGTATAATTTTATGGATGAGAAAGTGTGTTCAACCAATTGATGACTTCTTTGACAAAGTAACTAGCATGTTAGATAACAAGGAAGCCAATGGATGTAGCAAATTTTGATATACAAAATTTGGTCTGTGAAGTGCCCCATAAAAGATTACCGCATTAGATAAGCACCTATGGACTTGAACGTCATAGGTTAAGTCCAGGGGGTCAGATATTGGGCTTTATGTGTGGGCCAGGTATATTGTTAGTAGAGAGGGGCTAGGAGCAAGGCCAAGTGTGCATCCAGAGTCAAGGTCTGGAATAGTACTAGGTGTGCAGTCAAAGCTGGGACAATGGTAGTGTTCAGCACTGGGAATCTACGCAGGTAAGCAGCTATGATCAGGGTAGAATAGGGGGCCAGGTGTAAGGCTGGACGCAGGGTCAGGAATGAGAGAAGGTATGCAACTGGAGTCTGGGTCAGGAGTAGTACCAGGTGTGCAGTGAGACCCAGGTTGGTCAACATGGGCCAAGTGTTTGATTATAATCTGATTTCCATACATGAATATACTAAGATCATTCATGTGCTGCACCTGTGGATCAGAGCCTGGTTCTACTGTGGAATGTAATTAGGAATGTAATTTAGCCTAACCTTATTCATAGCTAATCCAATTTAAAGCATAAATATTGCATTCAAGTGTAAGTTAAAAGACTCGCTACAGTATGTACCAGATTGCACAATTTCAAGCTGAAAAATGCAAAAGCTCCACGCCCTGCACACCCTCCCTCCCCTCTCCCATGCAGGGGGGTGGGACTATTGCAGGGGGGTGAGACTATTGTCGATGGGACATGTTGGGCTGAAGGGTCTGTTTTAACACTGTATGACTCTTTGACTATGACTCTAGTCTAGGCACATTGGAGCACAAGAGGCTGGGGTCGATGTTATAGAGGTGAATCTAATCATGTACAGAGTGAAGGCATAGCTTCTTTTCCCAGGTTAGGCGAATCAAGAACCTTGAGGACACAGATTTGAGTAACGGGTATATAAATTGAGCTGCCTGAAGAGGTAGCTGAGGCAGGTACCATAACTTCATATAAAAGACACTTGGATGAGAACATGGACAGGAAAGGTTTAGAGGGATATGGGCCAAACAAGGGCAAATGAGACTAGCTTACATGGTCGGCATGGATAAGTTGAGCCAAAGAACCAGTATCCTTGGTGTATGATTCAATGGATTCTGTGAATATGACTAGTCATTGCCAAACATAGCTGGAAGATTGGCTTGTCGAAGCCATATCATTTCCCACAGCGGCTAATAAGGCTGCTTTATGATCAGCTACTGTGAAACTAAATCAAATAAACTGATTTCAAAAATATTTGCTCTTTACATATGAATAATTTGGCACCACCACCCATGAAGAAATGGAATTCCCACAACTTTGTCTTATGCTGGGACTCAATTTAAATATGAATAACACTTTCTATCCTTTGAAATACCTTTCATTCATTCATCTTTGAGAACAGAATGTAATATGATTGATTAAATTATAAGTGAAATGTAATGCAATGTGTTCTTTCCTAGTCAATGAGTCATAGAACTGTACAGAATGGAAACAAGCCTTTCAACGCACCTTGTCAATGCTGACCCAAGTTAACATATTGGACAAGTCCCATTTAACTGAATGTGGCCATTGTCCCTTTAATCCATTCCTATTATATAACTGTTCAATGTCTTTTGAATGTCATAATTGTTTCCATTTCAATAATTTCCTGTGACAGTTCATTCCAGATATGGACTACCTTGAGTTTGAAGAAGGGTCTCGACCTGAAACGTCACCTATTCCTTCGCTCCATAGATGCTGCCTCACCCGCTGAGTTTCTCCAGTATTTTTAGCTGCAAGCAAATTCACTTTATCAATGCCCCTCATGATTTTGTACACATCAATAAGGTCCCTCAGCGTCCCACACTCCAAAGAAATCAATCCCAGCCTATTGAACCTTCTTCCTATAAATCAAGCCTGCAAGTCCAGGTAATATCCTTATGAAACTCTACTCACCCTTTTCAATTCAATTACATCTCTGTTGGACATTAGAATGCACACACCCGTAATTAAGATCCTGTCGTATATCAACTGCTCAATAAATATTTGGGATTTTGGTCAAGATTCAAGAGTGTTTAATTGCCATATGTACCAAAAACAGAGTAATGAAATTCTCCCTTGCAGCAGCATAACAGATGCAATAAATCAAAATGTTTTATACATGAAAAAGTACCAATATTAGTGCAAAGCAAAACCCTGAAATTGCTAGTGCAACCAAGACCGTTCGTAGTTTAGTTGGTATTTGTTGTGTTCAAGACCCTGGTGGTTATTGGGAAGAAGCTGTTCCTGAACCTGGAAGTCATAATTTTCAGACTCCTGTACCTTCTTCCTGATGGAGTGAAATGAGAGCGTGGCCTGGCTGATGTGGGTGATGCTGGCTGCCTTTTTGAGGCAGCACCTCCTATAGATTCCTTCGATGGCAGGGGGGTCGTTATTGATCTATCTATGACAGACTGGGCAGTGTCCACCACTTTTTGTAATCTCCTTTGTTCTTGAGTGTTTGAGTTGCCGAACCAGGCCATGATACAACTAGTGCTCTCTACCTTATACTTGTTGAAGTTCAAGACAATATTTGTCAACATCCTGGGGTTACCTGAAAATTGGAACCAATTTGAGTCAGCAGGTACTTGGTGAGATGGGAAGCAGATGAGGTACATGAGGTCAGATGATGGAAGGGCAGCCAGGAGACAACTGGATAAGCCAGGCCAGGAGATTCCTGCAGCAATTGAACCGAGGCTGGTGCATCAACGTGCGATGTTGCAGATTGGGAGAAGGAAGCTATTGTTGGCTGAAGGTTTGCTCCACAGTCAAATGGAACACCATGGGTGTTCTTGGTCAGGGAGAGACTGAAAGACAAGGGTTTCTAACCAACTCAAGTCACATTTGCTATTTGCCCATCTAATAACTGGAATTCTGCCGATCAATTCTGACTCTCTGAGCAATATCATTCTGCCCATTTCACACAACTCCACAAGTTATGTACAACTTTTATCCTGCTGTATTCTTACTTAATCTTCTTGTTAATGTAGATTTGTTCAAGAAAACTTCTGTGGTTACACTTGGAGTCACAGTCATACAGTATGAATGCAGGCCCTTCGGCCCAACTCGCCCATGCCAACCAAAATGCCCCATCTCAGCTAATCCTACCTGCCCACATTTGACCCATATTCCTGTAAACTTTCTGTACCCTTGTACCTGAACAAGTAATTCATTAGCTTGCGTGCATTTGACCCATATTCGAATAAACCTTTCCCAATGTACTTCACAAGTATCTAATTAGTACTTTGGAATGTCTGGAGGATATAGAAATCCAATGAAAATGTTCCTTTTGTATTTGAAGTGCCAAACAATAGCTTGTAGTGGAAAGTTACATTTTAAAACTTTAGAAATCCCAGCACCTCAAAATACTGACTGCATCTTCCTGTTTTCTACAGGACTATTATGTGATAGACACATTTCTCTTCACAACAAGAGGCTTAGAACTGTTGAAACCATCAGAACATGGGAGGCTCACATAATGTTTCAGTTAAGAATTAACTGAAGCTCTGTCCTCACCTCCATGGATCTCAGATGTTTGTATTTAATCTCATTAAACCTGCACTCCACATGAGTGTACTAGTGTCCAACTGTGAACAGAAAAGCAATGAAATTAGCTCATTTTTTCCACGCTCATGTCAAGATTTTTAAAAAGTCTTCACAAAATTAATTGACTTTGTAAAAATCACGATGCTGTTGCTCTAAACATTTTTCCCTATCAGAATAAGTTATCGAATGAATAGTAAACTGCAGTACTTTTTACTGACTCTCTTGAATACGCCTTACCTGAGGAACTCTGTGACAAACTTGGTAAAATTGATGTCTCCGTGTTTTATCAGGGGGTATATTGAGTGGTGTCATGTGGTCTCTCTGGGCATTTATATTTTTTCTGTTTCTGTGTATTTGATATTAGAACGTAACATTTTCACTCAGAGAAACAGTGTGGAAACAGGGCTTTTGGCTCGCCGAGTCCACGCCGACCAACAATCACCCATACACTAGTTCTATCCTGCACACTAGGGCCAATTTACAGAAGCTAATTAATCTACAAAACCGCACGGCTTTGGAGTATGGGAGGAAACCGGAGCACCTGGAGAAAACTCACGAGGCCACAGGGAGAACGTACAAACTCCATACAGACAGCACCCATAGTCAGGATCGCTCCAGGGTCTCTGGCACTGTAAGGCAGCAACTCGACCACTGTGCCATTGTGCCGCCCATCTCTCACTTCAGCTAAAATGGTAGCTTACTGACTGGTTGCATCAGGGCCTAGTTTGATAACTCGACTCCCAAGGAATGAAAGAGATTACAGAGAGTGCTAGACACTGCCTGATCCATCACAGGGACTGACCTCCCCACCATCGAATGGATCTACAGAAGGCGCTGACTCAGAAAGGCAGTCAATACCGTCAAACACCCACACCATCCTGGACACACTCTCATCTCACTACTACCATCGGGAAAATGTACAGGAGCCTGAAAACTGTGACCACCAGGTTCAAGAACAGCTTCTTCCAAGCAAACATCAGGCTCTTGAATACTACACAACACTCATCTCAGTAACTATGATCTTCAATGGACTACATCTTTGTTTGCACTATGGACTCTGCTTTTGTACAATTATGGTTACCTATAATTACAGTTATTTGTTTAATGTGTACACGGTGTGTATATATTTATCTCTACATTATAGTGTTCACAGGCTTGTTAAGCTGCAGCAAGTAAGAATTTCATTGTTCTGTTCCTCGTGCATATGACAATTAATCACTCTTGGCTCTTGAAACGCACAGCTTAATCACGTGGTGTTACTTGGTCCTCACTATGACTATCTTTGCTCTCGCTGGCAAACCTTTTGGTCTCTTTAGTGATGTCTGACATGAGTTGTTGAACTGCAAGTAGTGCTGTGCCTTAGATTGCATAGAAATTGGATCTGGGCACCCTAAAGGCTTCATTTACAACACATTACAGATCAATTATATTTTTATCCCTTAAGGACTGGTAAACAAAACTTCCAGTGCTCCAGACTGCAGTGGCACTCTGCCTTCCCTTAGCATATTTACCTCCTGAAAGCTGGAAAAGAGAGGTTCTGAAAATGTATTCTGTGTCACCAATGCCCAGGGCAGATGCAATGGGAAGACTCCTATGCCGATCACAAAGTGCAGCTACCAGTCATAGTAGCTGGCTACACAAGGGTAGCTGTTTCATGATGGGGATATAAGAGGGCGGTACAGTTGCTGCCTTACGGAGCCAGTGACCCGGGTTCAATCCTGACTACGGGTGCTGTCTGTATGGAATCTGTTCATTCTCCCCGTGACCGCTTGGGTTTTCCCTGGGTCCTCCGGATTCCTCCCACATTCCCAAGACACACAGGTTGGTAGGTTAATCGGCTTGGTAAAGGTTGTAAATTGCCCCTAGTGTGTAGGATAGAGCTAGTGTGTATGTGGATCGCTGGTCAGCGCAGACTGGATGAAGTCAGCATCTATGGAGGGAATGGACACTAGAAACATCGTCTGCCCATTCCACGGGTATTTAGTTTAGTATAGAGATACAGCAGGGAAACAGGCCCTTCGGCCCACTGAGTCTGCACTGACCAGCGATCCCTGCACATTAACGCTACCCTACACACACTAGGGTACACCAAGCCAATTAACCTGCAAACCTGGACGTCTTTTGGAGTGTGGGAGGACACCATACATCTGGGAGAAAACCCACGCAGGTCACAGGGAGAACGTACCACCTCCATACAGGCAAGCACCCGTAGTCAGGATCGACCCCGGGTCTCTTGCTCTGCAAGGCTGGAGCTCTACTGCTGCGCGCCGTGCCAATTGCTATTTGATGATAGCACAATGTTGATGGGCAGCTGGGCTTGTTTATGTATGGAATCTCTCGGTATCTCTGGCCTTATTAAAAAATAATTTCTCACTTCTGAATCGATTTAAAATGAATTCATCAAACTGATTAAGGTAACTCTGGTTTGTGCAAAATCTATCTCTTTAATCAGACTCTTTTGGACTGAAACAACTGACTGCCCTGAGGGATGTGAAAAGAGAAAAGGCCCTTTTGGTTTGCAGAGGGTTGTTAACAAGCAACAGTACATCAAGAAATCTAACAACCACTTCATTTTTGCAAATATCTCAGATTTACCCCATTAGCCCATGTTATTTCTCAAGCACATTAATGTAACACTGCTTGCATTTGTTTCTGTCCCACTACCATGAGAAACAGTCATAGAGCGGTACAGCACAGAAACAGGCCCTTTGGCCTGCCTTGTCTGTGCCAACCTAGTTGGCATATATTGTGTGAGTCCCATTTGCCTGCATTTGGCCCATTTCTAAACCCACCCTATCCATATAGTGTCCAAATGGCTTTTTAAAGTCGTAATTTTATCCGCTTCAATCGCTCCTCCTGACAACTCATTCCAGGTATGGACTACTGTCTGAGTGGAAAAAGTTGCATCTTAAATCTCTCCCCTTTCACCTTAAACCTGTGCCCTCTAGTTTTGGAAATCTCTACTCTGAAAACCATTCACTTTATTATTGTCCTTCATGATCTTGTACCGTATATCATAATAAGATCATCCCTCAGCCTCAGCACAGGTAACATCCTGGTGAATCTCTCCTGCACTCTATCTCAATGACATCCATTACGTGCCCGCAGACTGATTGGAGCTCTTGGAATTACCTCCAGCTCAGATTTAACACGCTGACTGCAGCCCACGTGTGAAGACACCTGTATCTCTTCAGCTCCTCACTGGCCTGACCATTCCCTCTTCATCTCCTGAATGTACCATCTTCTTGTTGCCTTTCCCACTCTCTGTCAGTCACCCTTCTAACTTTATCTGAGGATTTGGCCCTTTGCTGTTTGCTCGCTAATCTCTGCCATCCCTGTCACAACTGCTGCTGCTGATTATCCCAGAGCAGCCTTCTCTACTCTGGCATCATCTGTTATCAGCAACATTCCAGTCCCCTTCAAAGGGCCAGGCTCCCGAGCGTACAACCCCCACCACCCCCCGCATCTTTCCTGACTGATTTCTCCACTCGATGACCACTCAGTGTTCATTGTTTATCACAACATTCTTGAGCCAACCATTTGAAATGACATTGAAATCCTGGGCTACTAACCTCAGCAACTATGATCTTTATACTTCAGACTTTAGAGATACAGTGTGGAAACAGGCACTTCAGCCCACTGAGTCTGTGCCGAGCAGCGATCCCCATACACTATCACTACCCTGCACACTAGGGACAATTTTACAACGTATCAAAGCCAATTAACCTACAAACCTGTACGTCTTTGGAATGTGGGAGGAAACCCGAGCAGTCAGAGAATATCCATGCAGATCACAGGGATAAAGTATAAACTCCGTACAGACAGCACCGGTAGTCGGGATCAAACCCAGATCTCTGACGCTGTAAGGCAGCAATTCTACTGCCGCCCTGCTATAGACTGTCAGTGGTCGTAGTATGGACTTTGGTTTTGCACTATTATGGTCTGGTTACCTAGTATACCGGTTATTAATTTATTGTAATATTGATCATTATATATTTATCTGTGTGTTATTGCATTAACGGACCTATAAAACTGCAACATATAAGAATTTAATTGTTCTGTTTCCGGCACATATGTTGACTTGCACAAGAGGCATGTTTGGTCCTTGCCAAATACACCGTACAAAGCCAACTGTGAAGATTAGACTTGTTGTATAGACATAATGAACTGCAGATGCTGTTCAATACACAAAACAACACAAAGTGCTGGAGTAACTCAGCAGGTCAGGCAGCATCTCTGGAGAACATAGATCGGTGATGTTTCGGTCAAGTATGAAAAAGGGTCTCAACCCGAAACGTCATCTATCCATGTTTTCCAGAGATGCTGCCTGACCCGCTGAGTTACTCCAGCACTTTGTGTTGTTTTGTGAAGTTTAGACTTGTCTTAGATTAGGTATGTTTGTCGAATCAAGCATTCCTACAGTTATTTAAACCATTAAGTGTTGAAAATCAGACAAACTGTAGATGCTGACAAGAGCCAAGGTGGCGTGGGTATTTTATATCATCTGCGTTTTTTAGTCAGCACCTCCTGTAGATAGTGGGGAGTTCAGTACCTGTGATGGACCGGGCAGTGTGTACCATTTTCTGCATCTTTCTTTGATAGAGTATTCAACTACTTGCAGAAACTTCCCAACCTTCGAAGGAACTGGAGGTATGGAGGAGCTTTCGTTGTGATTATATCAATGTGCTGGATCCAGGACTGATCTTCAGAGATATGCACGCTTAGGGAAGGAGATGATGATTGAACACAGATCTATAGTAGATGAGCAACATATTGTTCTTATTGTCCCAGTTGTCCAATGCAGGGTGGAGAGCTGTGAGATTGCAACTCCTGTTTATCAATTGTGGCAGTAGGCAAATTGTAGTGAATATGTGTCATATGTTAATATGTGTCATAACCAACCTCTCAAAGCACTGCATCACCACAGAAGTCAATGGTAGTCATTGAGGCTACCTTCTTCAGGTCATGTGATAGGAGCAGAATTGTGCCAATCGGCCCATCAAGTCTACTCCGCCATTCAATCATGGCTGATCTATTCCCCCTCCTAACCCCATTCTCCTGCCTTCTCCCCATAACCTGACACTCGTACTAATCAAGAACCTATCTATCTCTGCCTTAAAAATACCCATTGACTGCCTCCACAGCCTTCTGTGGCAACGAATTCCACAGATTCACCACCCTCTGGCTAAAAATTAAACCTTTGACCAAACAAACAGTGTTTAGTTTAGTTTTGAGATACAGCGTGGAAACAGGCCCTTCAGCCCACCGAGTCCACACTGACCAGCGATCAATCATGTACACTAACACTATCCTACACACACTAGGGACAATTTACACTTATACCAAGCCAATTAACCTACAAACCTGTTCGTCTTTGGAGTGTGGGAGGAAACTGGAGCATCCGGAGAAAACCTACACAGGTCACGGGGAGAACATACAAACTCTGTACAGAAAGCACCCATAGTCGGGATCGAACCCAGTTCTCTGGCGCTGTGAGGCAGCAACTCTACCGTTTCTCTCTTTCCCTCCCTGTCTCTTATTTTCCCTCTCTTTCCTCTCTCTCTCTCTCTTCCTTTCCCTCTCACATTCATCCCCTCTCTCCCTCTCAGTCTGAAGAAGAGTCTCGACCTGAAACGTCGCATTCCTTTTCTCCATAGATGCTGCCTCACCCGCTGAGTTTCTCCAGCATTTTTGTCAACCTTCAGTTATATTGAATTAGTTGTTTATTGACCTTCAAAGGAATTTTTGTTTATATTTGGATACAGGGAGCTGCAGATGCAGGTTTACAAAAAAAGACGCAAAGTGCTGAAGTAATTTGGTGGGTCAGGCAGCATCTTTGGAGAACATGAAGGTGACGTTTCAGATTGGGACTCTTCTTCAGTGGTTATAAAGGGGGAAAGAAAGCTTGAAGGGAAGGATAAAACCTGGCAGGTAATAGATTGAAGGTACACAAAAATGCTGGAGAAACTCAGCGGGTGCAGCAGCATCTATGGAGCGAAGGAAATAGGTGACGTTTCGGGCCGAAACCCTTCTTCAGACGGAGGAAGGGTTTCGGCCTGAAACGTCACCTATTTCCTTCGCTCCATAGATGCTGCTGCACCCGCTGAGTTTCTCCAGCATTTTTGTGTACCTTCGATTTTCCAGCATCTGCAGTTCCTTCTTGAACAGGTAATAGATTGATGCAGGTGAGAGGGGTTTTTGATAGGCAGATGGTAGATAAAGGCCAGAGATGAAAAGACAGAAGGTGCGAGACAAACATGGAGTTGTGAATTGTGCAGCTAGAGGAAGGAATGTAGGTGGAATGGGAGGGGGAGGGGAGAAATGGGTGTGAGTCCAGATGGAGCATGTTGGGTTAGTGGGGGGTGGGGGGGAAGGGGAGGAGGAGAGTTTAGTAGTCACTCTCTAATCCAAGTGTATTCTAAATGCAGCTCTAGTATTTGCTATCAGCTCAACTCAATTTGCTATCAGCTCCACTATCTCCTCTGGCAGCTAATATTGGTTTATAATTGTCATGTGTACCCAGATACAGTGAAAAGCTTTATTTGTGTGCTATCCAGTCAAATCACACGAATGCAATCAAGCCACACAGAAGAACAACGGGTAATGCAAAAAGAAAAATACCAGAATGCATAATGTTTGTTACAGCATTGTAATATTGGAGTGACAGATAAAAAGTCCCATGTCTCACATGTTTCACAAAGCAACGTGAAGTGTAGATGGAGTCGATGGTGGGAGTACTTTGGGTGAATATGTTGCTCAGACATAAAAGTAATGAAAATACTAATGTGGTGGATCACTGCCCATCTGGTAAGATGTACTTTCTATAAAACAATGGCTGGCATGGTGGCAACAGCGGTAGAGTTGCTGCCTTACAGCGACAGAGACCCATGTTCGATGCTGATTACGGGTGATATAGACAATAGGTGCAGGAGTAGGCCATTCGGCCCTACGAGCCAGCACCGCCATTCATTATGATCATGGCTGATCATCCACAATCACCCCCATCCACAATCTGCACTGTATTTGTACATTCTCCCTCGAACACGTGGGTCATCACCGGGTGCTCTTCCCACATTCCAAAGGTGTGAAAGACGTGAGATTAATTAGCTTCTGTTAATTGTCCCTCGTGTGTAGGATAAAGCTAGTGCATGGGTGATTGTTGGTGGGCATGGACATGGTGGGCTGAAGGGCCTGTCTCCACACTGTATCTCCGAACTAAACTAAATATCTTTCTAATGAATACAACTGAATGATAGCCAGTATTATTACAATGCATGTCACCTTGAATTATTTCTCGCTGCTAAACACATGATGTAATAATCAGTATGTGACTTTGATAAGCAGTGCTGTTTCTTTATTTTTTTATTTATTTATTTATTTATTTATTAGAAGTAGACATATTATACAATGTAGTTACATATTATAGTAGAAAAAAAACTTTTCATATACATCAGTCATACATTATTTAAATTTTCCATTATCAATTACTTCTGCTTCTAGTATTTTTATTTTTTATAGAAAGCGAGAAAAAGAGAGGGTAGAAAGTTACAAATAAAAAAGAAAGCAAAAAAAAAACACAACAGAAAAACAAGGGAGGTGGAATGGGTTACCTGTGATACATCAATGGAGATAGGTTCGTAGGTTATAAAGTATAGAGTATAGTTTTTCATCTGTTCCTGAGTTCAAGTTTCAGCTGGGTCCTCGTGCTGTGCCAGTCTATCCCTTCAGATAGTTAATGAATGGAGCCCAAATTTTATGGAAAAGATCTTGTTTGTCCATTAAGACAAGTCTAATTCTTTCTAAGTATAGGGTCTCCGACATTTCCGTAATCCACATTTTGATTGTGGGGGTTGTAGGGCCTTTCCAAAATTTTAATATTAATTTTTTTCCGGTTATTATACTGTAATTGAGGAAGTTTCTTTGGTTTGTTGTGAGTGTTAAGCTTTGTTCTGATATTCCAAGTATTATTAATTTTGTGTCTGGGTCCAGTTTTGTATTAATAACTTTTGAAGTTATTTCAAAAATATCTGTCCAGAGTGTGCTGTTTCTTTCTGCAATGCATGTCGGACAATCAATTATTTGTGGAGTGGAACACACTACAGCCGTTTTCAGAATGAACCATGCCACTCTGGAAATTTGACTGCCCCTCTTGCACACTCTACTGTATGTGCTGCTCTAGAATCTTGGTCTGTGTAAGTAGTATTCCAAGTAGACCAGAGACAAGAGTCAAGAGTTTTTAATTGTCATATGTACAGGCAATGGAACAATGAAATTCGAACTCAATAAAAACGCAGCAAAATACACAACAATCAATAATACAATAAATTAATAGCTGTATTACTCGGTAACTATAATAGTGCAAAACCAAAGTCTGAAGTGCAACCAAAGACAGTCCAGAGAAAATTATTTTTGCTGAGGTTAGTGTTGTACCATGTTCAAGATTCTGATGGATGCTGTGAACAAGCTGTTCTTGAACCTGGTGGTCATGGTTTTCAGGCTCCTTTACCTTCTTTGCGATGGTAGTAGTGAGATGAGTGTGGCGTGGGTGTTTGGGGGGGGGGGGGGGCGGTGGTCTTTGACCATTTTGGCTGCATTTTTGAGTCGGCACTTCCTGTAAATCCCCTTTGATAGTGGTGAGGTCAATATCCACAATGGACTAGCAGCTCCCTGCGACACAAGCAGCACACGTTATGTTTAATCCAGCCATGGAAAATACTATGCAAGACCATGCTCCAGATTTAGAACCATGAAACAGTGATGGATATTCTGTGACAGATAATTTTCTCACTGCTTCATGAAATGTGGCATAAATATCACCAGGCAGGACATTTATGGCTGAATATTACCATGGAAAGTGAACGCTGAATTTCAATTTAATCTGCCCTGTTCTCCGAGTCCCTGTTCACCCTTCCCCCACCATATCCTGCTTATCAAGCGTTTGTTCCCTGCCTTGTCTCGCCTGTCAATCAGTGGGCAGAGAAGCCGGAAATGTGCTGAGAAGGTTTAAAAGCCACCCTGCAGTTAATATCAGCAGGAGATCTGGGAAAACTCTCCTGCAAGATTCCCATCCTCACATTCTATCCCCGCTGTTGTTATGGCTCTGCTTAAACATAGCAGCGCTGTTGCCATTGTTGATAGTCAGCTCAGAAATATAGAAAGAGAAACATGCGTTTAGTTAAACACAAAGTGCTGGAGGATCTGAGTGGGTGAGGCAGCATTTGTGGAAGGTATGGACAGATGACATTTCAGGTCGGGACCCTTCTTTAGGTTTAGGTATCTTATTGTAACATTTACCGAGGTACAGTAAAACGCTTTCTTTTGAATGCTATCCAAACAGATCAGATAATCTTGTTAATAAATACAATCAAGTCATGCTCAAGTATAGTAGATAGAGCAAAGGAGAAGATACAGAGAGCAGAATATTTAGGTTTATTATTGTCACTGTACCGAGGTGAAATGCTTGTTTTATATGCTATGCAACACAGATCATCTATACCATACATAGATACAATTAGTTCTAACTCAAGTATAATAGATAGAGAAAAGTGGAAGATACAGGGTGCAGAATATAATTCTCAGCATTGTAGCGCATCGGTTCCTTAAACAAATTCCAATGTCCTCAATGGAGAAGGGGTGAATCAAACAGTGCTTATGGAAGGACTAGTCAGAAACCTGATAAAGATGGGAAGAAGCTGTTCCTGAGTCCTGGTGGTGTGCACTTTCAAAATTGTAAATGGAGTTAGAGCCAAACTTGGGCATACAATCGTGAGTGTGCGGGGCGTATAATAGGGGACTGGGAATACATCCTTGTGGAACACTGGCACTAAGAATTATTATGGAGGAGTGTTGTCACCTAATCTCATTGATTGTAGTCAAAGGAGAATCAGTGGATGTAGTTTACCTGGATTTTCAGAAGGTCTTTGATAAGGTGCCGCACTTGAGGCTCCAGAACAAGGGGTCACAGTTTAAGGATAAGGGGTAAACATTTTTTACACAGAGAGTAGTGAATCTGTGGAATTCTCTGCCACAGAAGGTAGTTGAGGCCAGTTCATTGGCTATATTTAAGAGGGAGTTAGATGTGGCCCTTGTGGCTAAAGGGATCAGGGGGTATGGAGAGAAGGCAGGTACAGGATTCTGAGTTGGATGATCAGCCATGATCATATTGAATGGCGGTGCAGGCTCGCTCGAAGGGCTGAATGGCCTACTCCTGCACCTATTTTCTATGTTTCTATGTTTCTAAATAAGATGTGAGCCCATGGTATTAGAGGGAAGATACAAGCTTGGATAGAATAT
Source organism: Amblyraja radiata (assembly GCF_010909765.2). Taxonomy (NCBI): domain Eukaryota; kingdom Metazoa; phylum Chordata; class Chondrichthyes; order Rajiformes; family Rajidae; genus Amblyraja; species Amblyraja radiata. The sequence continues at coordinate 46,789,967 of NC_045964.1, read as the reverse complement.
TGGCTGAAAGTCAGAGGCAAAGAGAGGGAATAAAGGGGGCTTTTAGTGGTTGGCAGCCAATGACTAGCGGTGTTCCGCAGGCGTCGGTGTTGGGGCCACTTCTCTTCACATTGAATATTAATGATTTGGATGATGGAATTGATGACTTTGTGGCCACGTTTGTGGATGATACGAAGACAGGTGGAAGGGCAGGTAGTATAGAGGAAGGGACAAGTCAGCAGAAGGATTTGGACAGTTTGTGACAGTGGGCAAAGAAGTGGAAGATGGAATACAACGTGGCACAGTGTGCAGTCATGCACTTTGGTAGAAGGAATAAAGGCGTAGACTATTTTCTAAATCGCGAGAGGATTCAAAAATCAGAGGTGCACAGGGTCTTGACAGTGCTGGTGCAGAATTCTCAAAGGGTTAATTTGCAGGTAGAATCGGTAGTAAGGAAGGCAAATGCAATGATAACAATTATTTCAAATGGACTAGAATATAAAAATAGGGATGTAATGCTGAGGCTTTATAAGGTGTTGGTCAGACCACATTTGGAGTATTGTGAGCAGGTTTGGGGCCCATATCCGAGGAGCGATGTGCTGGCATTGGAGAGGGTCCAGAGAAGATTTATGAGAATGAACCCAGGGATGATTGCGTTTACTCATGATGAGCATTTCATGGCTCTGCGCCTGTACTCGCTGGAGTTTAGAAGGATGAGAGGACACCTCATTGAAACTTACGGAATAGTGGATGGTGGCCTGGATAGAGTGGATGCGGAGAGGATGTTTGCACTAGTGTGAAAGTCTAGGACCAGAGGGCACAGCCTCTGAATAGAATAATGTACCTTTAGAAAGGAGATGGGAAGGAATTTCTTTCATCAGAGGGTGTTGAATCTGTGGAATTCATTATCCCAGACAGCTGCGGAGGCCAAGTCATTGGGTGATTTTAAAGTGGAGATTGACAGGTTCCTGATTAGTCTGGGTGTCAAGCGTTACGGGGAGAAGGCAGGAGAATGGGTTGAGAGGGAAAGCTGGATCAGCCATGAATGAATGGCGAGTAGACTCAATGGGCTGAATGGTCTAATTCTGCTCCTACGACGTGAACTTATGAGAAGATTTAATGCCTGTACATGATTCACTAATACACAGATTCCGCAGAGAAAATTCACGAGGATGTTGCCAGGACTCGAGGGCTTGAGCTATAGGGAGAGATTGGGAAGCTGGGACTTTATTCCTTGGAGTGCAGATGGATGAGGGGTGATCTTGTAACGGTGTACAAAATCATGAGGGGAATAGATACTCTAGGTTGAATATATAGTCTTTTTCCCAGGGTAGAGGAATCAAAAACTGGAGGGCTTGGTTTACGGTGATAGGGGAAAGATTTAACAGGAGCCTGAGGATCAACCTTTTCACAGAGGGTGGTGGATATATGGAACTAGCTGCTGGAGGAAGTAGACGAGGCAGGTACAATGGCAACAATTAAAAGAAACTTGGACGGGTACATGGATAGGAAAGGTTTAACAGGTTCTGGGCCAAATGTGGGCAAATGAGATTAACTTAGATGGGGCATCATGATCGGCATGATTGGGCTGGGCTGAAGGACTCTTTCCATGCTGTATGATTCTATGGCTCAATATCTTTCCCTTTCATATATGTAATATCAGTGCCAGGGTGCAGTAGTATCTGCATTTAATTTTGTGCAACTGTTTTTAAAGGGCATTGGAGTCATTTTCATCAAGCCAACCATCTGAGTTGAGGACTGTGCTGAAAGCAGTGTATGCCAAGTAACAAATTGGTGGCAGACATCTTCTTTTTCAGAGAAAACTTGCAAAGTTAAACATTGTTGCTGATTAAAAATACATTGCAGTAATAATTCCTTTTGCACAAATGATTTCCAACTTTCTATAGTGGGCCTGATGTGGCCACTGACAAATTGTTTGGGTAAGATTTGACTCCACATCAAAATTGTTGTTGGCTGGATGACGAAAATTGGGTAAATTTCCCTCTGTTCTCTGGCCAACTTTGTACAGAGCCATTGGAAACACATGAGCTGTTCTTTGAGCACTTTATAGTTCTTCTGCAGGGCGTGGAACACAAGTGGGGGTGGGCTGTGAATTTTTCTTGGGGCCCACTACAAACAGACTTAAAACCTCCAGCTGTTGACTGAGTTTATGTCTTGGTTTAGGTTTATTATTGTCATGTGTACTGGGGTAGAGCGAAAAGTTTTGCTTTGCTCGCTAGCCAAACTGATTGACATGATTGTATTTATATACAATATTATCTAATCTCAGGTGTAAAGATGCAGAGTGCAGAATATAATTCTCAGCCATCATAGTGCACCAGTTCCATAGACAAAGTCCAATGTTCACAATGAGGTAGTGGTGAATTGGTCACTACCCTAGCTATGAAAAGACCATTCACAAGCCTCAGAACAGAAGGGAAGAAGCTGTTCCTGAGGCTGATGGTACGTGCTTTCAAGCATTTGTATCTTCCGCCTGGCAGGAGCAGGGAGGGGAATGATCGATCTGGGACTATGTTGGCTGCTTTTCCGCGGCACCATGAAGTGTAGTTGGAGTCAAAGGTGGGAAGTCGGGTCTGCGTGATGGACTGGGCTTCATCAGCTACTCTGCAATTTCTTGTGGTCTTGGGCTGAGCTGTTCCCAAAGCAAACTGTAAGGCAACCCGATGGTATGCTTTCTATGCTACATCTGCAGAAATTTGTAAAGTCCCACCAACTTTAATTGTGGGACTCTGGAGAAGAGGAGGGTGGGTGTTGACTGTTTCTTCTGGCTCAGCTTGTAGAGGCTGTATTTGTTTAGTCGGAAAGTTGTTAGGTTTGGGAATTTAATTTCAGTGTGTTTGCTCGAGCTGTGCTATTTGAGAACCGGCTGTCTGGGTGCGTAGCTCCCATTGTCCAGACGTCTGATGAGCAGGGGGTGAAAGCAGCAGCCTGCGGGCATCTGGTGAGACAGCATGGACTCCCAGAGGCAACGTGATCTTGGGACCAGCCCCCTAACACTGAATGAAATCACCAAAACATACATCATAGAACAGTACTGCACAGGAACAGGCCATTTTGCCAACAATATCCATGCTGAACGTGATGCATAATTGAACTAATCTCCTTTGCCCTGCACATGATCCATATCCCTCCATTCCCTGCATATCCATATGCCTACCCAAAAGCCTCTTAAAAGCCACTATTGTAACAGACTCCACCACCACCCCTGGTAGCCCACCAACCTCTGTGTTAAAAAAAACCTGCCCCCACACATTTAGTCTAAATATTGCCCCTCTCACCTTAAACCTATGCCCTTTAGACTTTGGCTTTTTCACTGGGGAAAAGGGTTCTGACTGTGTACCCTTTCTATGTCTCTCCTAATAAGAATCTGCACCCCCACAGCCACAATCTATCCACAACAGTATGGAGAGGTTGGACAGGCTGGGACTGTCTTTATTAGAGTGCACGAGGCTGATCTTATAGCAGTGTATACAATCATGAGGGGAATAGATATGGGTCTTTTTCCCAGGGCAGGAGAATCGGGAACCAGAGGACATAGATTTAATGTGACAGAGGACATAGATTTAATTGAAACATGAGGAGCAACCTTTTCACGCAGAAGGTGGTAGATATATGGTACGAGCTGCCAGAGGAAATAGTTGAGGCCGGTTCAATAACTACATTTAAAAGACATTTTGGCAGGTAAATGGATAGAACGGTTTAGGGGGAATTGGGCCAAACGGATGTTTAGATGGGGCATCTTGGTCGGCATGGACGTGTTTGGCCAAAGGGCCTGTTCCTGTGACACAAATTTGGTGAATTTACCGAATAAACTCTCACTCCATAGGAGTGACTAATGTTACACTGGAAGCCACATGAAAAAAGACTAAGGTTAATGATCTTAAATGTGGCATGTTGGTGTTTGTGGGAGATGGTCAGCTGTGTATCCCACATGTGAAAAGTGCCTCCCCCTCAGAGATACCCCTTTGGTGTTGAGTGGATTGCAAGCTCCAAACATCCTGAAAGAATCTACTTAAAGGCAAGTTATTCCGTGTTTTGGTTTAACATTTGTGAAATACCGTCCTTTAAAGCACTTAACTGCTAATGAATCCAGAAACTTCAATAAACTTTATCTCCCTGTGGCTTTGCCTTCTCCTTTCTTTGTGAATTTATATTAGTTCTTATTGACAAAGCATTTTGTGTTCCCCCGCCACCTGGGACAAGCCATTAACATTCCACATGAATGCAGTAATATTGTCTATCCACTCCACTGCTGAGCATAACATGAAAAGATATATAACAAATAAGTATCAAGTAATTATTTTTGTTCCTTTTAGGAAGTGTAAAAACTGTAACACTCAGAGAGCTCCTGTTGGTAATTGAACAGTTGCTATTGTCAGATTATTTTATTGTCTATTGTGAATAATTCCAAGAAACTGTGGGGTGTCTTGGCTTGCGAAACAGTCCTTAAACATCAACCCTCCATATCATCCCATCAGTCTTCAGTTAAACTAATACAGGTGCCGGTGAGTCATAATTCGCTTCAACCGCGACACCACGGACGTTTGATGTAGATTTGAATAAATATGTTTTGGAAGTTTCAATTTAGTCAGAGATTTTAAGAACAATCAGTTGTCATCTCCAACAAAGACATCTGTGATGGCTTAGTGATCCAAGCTACAGAATGGCAATGTTTGAGGAGAAACAACGAGGCATGAATGTGGGAGCAATTAAATTACTGTCGTTTACCGGCAAAAGCGTTTTCATTGATGAATAAAGTCTGTTTCTGGGGAGAGGATCATCAAAAGTCATGTTTGTTCAATTGTCGTATGTGCTGGCAACCGAACTATGAAATTCTTATTTGCTGCAGCTGAGCAGACCTATGAACATGATAAAACACGTTATACTGTATTATAAAAGATAATAATCATTAATACAATAAATTAATAACTGTAATACTAGGTAAGTATATTAGTGCAAAGTTCACGATGATCACAGTTGCTGGGGTTAGTGTAATGCAGTGTTCAAGCGGAAATGGCTGTGCTGCTCTTGGTCTGTGACACCACACCTTGTGTTCAGCCCCAACTCAACCCCATGGCTGCATTAGTCTCCTATTTTCCTGCAGCTCCAATTGTGCTGGCCATCTCCTACAATGCCAACTAGTCCTCAGGAGGTGGAACCCAGGTCACGTCCAGAGCAGCCTGATGTGTCCTGACACCTCATCGGCTCTAAGGTCTTCCAAAGATCTGTCATAACGATATCTAAAATCACCAGGAAGAGAATTAAATAGTTATACACATCATTTGAAAAAGTCATCACTTATGTTAAATAAACACATTTAGCGAATATAAATTAATCCTAAAAAATGTGAATATTAATTAAAGTAATGGGGGGAAATCCATTTACATAGAACATAACAGAATATAGAACAGTACAGCACATGAATGGGGGCTTCGTAGGGGTGTGTCTGTTAGGGGTGGGTGGTCTCACTGTGGGAGCGCCATCACCAACAAAACATAATTCAGTCCATCATACACGCAGGTAAAATGATGCATTTGCTTGGAAATTGTGCAAACATGTCTCATCACCCACCTCATTCTGAATGATTCTTCGTCAGAATGTATTTTTGGTTTATTTTGCTGAATTTCTTATGAATGCAATGACTCACAACCTTAAAATGTGTTAAGAGTGATTGTACACAATCCCTGGGTCACAGCAACTTTCTCTTTCCTCTTTAGTAAAGTACCAGAAAGGTTTTCATACAGCTTATCAGAACTTCCTCAAATGTTCTAGACCGTGGGCTGAGGCACTTTTTCATTTCATTTTGTGACCCAAATCACGTATCTACCTGTATTTATAGCATATTGTGTACAAATATGATAGAATTCATACCTGAAACTTCTCAAGAACAAAACCTGCACATATTTTAAAAATATGAGAAAAACCTCCAATTTTCCATGTAGTAATTGTCCAATCAAAGCACATTTAACATTGAGTCAGATGCCAATTGACCAATCATGCGCTATGTTTCATGCTAGCTAGGCAGCGAGCATACTGGGAACATGGCGGCCTCCTAATAACATCACAACAATAGCAAGGATTCGAAGGAAGAAAGGTAATGCTAACACTTGCTGATAATTTTGTTTTAGAACTGATTTATCTTTGTAAAGTTATGATATTGTGAACTGTGAAATAAAAATCTATACATAACTAAAACTCTGGTCTTGTGCTCTTCCGGTTTGCACGGTTTTTCTATTTGCGCAAAAACGGTATGTGATAGCGCTACGATTTTTTGTCAGCTCACTCACCGTTATCCTGTGCAGCGAGTGCAACAAGTTTCAATCCGATCGGTAGTAAAAGTTAGCGAGGTTTAAAAATGGTTAAAACCGCACATGCGCAGATCGATCTCATCTCCTGCCAGTCATTGCTGCGTGGATTCGTCTCTTCTCCAGTCACTCCCTGGGACGGTCCGCCCCCTTCCTGTGCAATCGCGTCTTTACTGGAGCTGAGGGACGTTGCGGGTAGCCGGCGGAAGTCTCCAACCGGACAATTTTCAGAGGGACCGGAAGCAACCTGGCCCAGAACGGAGTTGGAGATGTCGCCAAACGGAAAGCGGAGGGTCTGATCCTGGCGGAGGAGAGCATCCAGTGCCTGCTGCGACTGCCATCGCAACGCCCCGTAGCTCCAGCCACTTCCCCTCTGGTCCTCCTCACTGGCTTCTGCCCCCCTACCCCATGATACCCCCCTCTCCCCCATGGCTCTTCCCCTGTCTTTTCTCGCTCTTCACCACCCCCCTCCCCCCCCCCTCCCGCCCACACGCGTTCGTAGCTGCTGGTGCTTCCAGGCTAAGCTGAGGATCTGAGGCCTGGCTCTAAGGGTGCCGATGGCTAATGTTCCTCTGGGGCACACAAGAAGGGAGAGGAGCAGAAACCTCGAGATCCTGAGGATATGAGGATGGGGAGAAGAGGGGATAGAGGGAGAGGAGGGGAGTAGGGAAGGGAGAGTAGTTATGAAGGGAGGGAGGGAGTGACTGAGGGAGGGAAAATGAGAGGTGAGGGAGGGATTGGGGGAGGGTAGGAGGAGAGAGAAAAGAAGGGGGAGGAGGTGAGGAAAGTGGGGGAGGAGGGGGAATAGAGGGAGAGGAGGGTAGTGGGGGAGGTGAGGAGGGATAGTGGGGGGATAGGGGGAGGTGACCTATAGAGGGATAGGAGGGGGTTAGGGAGGGGAGAGGATTTATGGAGGGAGGGAGGGACTGAGGGAAGGGGAAAGGAGAGGGAGAGAGTGGTTGGGGATGGGAGGAGGAGAGGGGAAAGAAGAGGGGGGGTGAAGAGGAGGGGGAGAGCTAGGGATGAGGGGAAATGAGCTGCACATGTGCAGTTGGGAGCTATGGGTGAAGGGTGGAATATTGCGTTGGGGGACCAAGCCTCGTGTGACAGGGTCCCATTAGGTCCCACTTAGTCTAGTGATGAATAAAAATATAGAGCTAGGGTTAGGATTAGGGTCAGGGTCAGGATTAGGTTTAGGCATTTTCCTCTCAGTGGAAGAGGGTTAGGGTCAGTGGGACAAAATGCCCTCTGGTGCTCAGTGATCTCCCCCCTGGAAATTCCTTTTCACTATGTACTGCCACTTGGTTCTGGCCCACGGTCTCATCACCCTTGTCCAAATCTATTCGCCTTAGGTTTGAGTTGATGCTAGATTAAGGCCATTGGGCTCTTGTGTATGTAACGCTTCAATCCATAACCTCTCTGCTCTCTTCCATCGCCCTGTTGACCAATTTATGTTTGTTTCTAGGCCCATGATCTCTTGGGACTGGATTCCGTGTTGCTGGAAGTGTCTGCTAATGGGTATGGACTGGTCTCCCCTTGTGATGTTGCTAAAGTGTCCTGTCAGTCTGACTCTGATGCTGTTACCTGTTTCGCCTATGTAAGTTACACTCCTTACATTTAATTGAATACACCACATTCATTTGCTCACAGGTTATCCTCTGTGCAATCTGGCATCCCTTCCCTGTCACACTGTTCCCTATGTTTTTGGCTATTACCAAGTGGGTGCAGGCCCTAACACCGTCTTTGGCCACAGTTTGAGTTTGTGTGTGGACTTGTACCGACCAGGATACCACTCAGGTTTTTAGCCCTCTTAAATGCTGACATTACTTTGTATCCCTGCAGTGTGATAAATCCCCTTTGGAATTGTTCAAAGCGACATTTGACTATTTTGTGGGCCTGGACAGCCATGTTACTGTATCTTGGTATTAGTTATCAGTTTCAAACCCAGCCTAGGTCTGGGCCCTTGAATGCTTTTTAGAAAATCTGACTTAATGTGTCTTAATTTCCGTCTGCAGCACCCCCTCTGTCGAAGGGCAGTGAAGAGGATGGTTATGGCCTGGTTGAAATCCTCCTCCCTGGTACATATCCGGTGGAAGTGGGTCAGTTGTTGTAAATAGCTCTTTCTAAGCTTCTCCACAGTCTAGTTCAGTCAATAAAATACTGATTCAAGTACTTGAGCAACTAAACTTTATTTTGGACTAGACTAAGTCTAGACTACACAGGAGGGCTGGTCCCCCAACGCTATATTCCACCTCTCCGCCAATTCCAATATTGGTGGCCAGTGGGGGGGGGCTTTCTGAAGTGCTAGTATGGGTGTTGTGGGCTGAAGGGTCTGGTTTCCAGAGGGCTAGTATGGACATTGTGGGCCGAATGGATTCTTGGGCTGGTAGCTCAGTCACTCAAGCCTGGTGGGCTGGCAGTTGACTCACGGCTATACCTTGAAATTCCATTTCAAGCAGAGTGCGGGCCACCAAATTCAAATGAAGTTTCCCACCATTTCAAGCAGGGTGCAAGGCCACCAAATTCAAATGCAGTTTCCTACCATTTCATCCAGGGTGCAAGGCCACCAAATTCAAAAGCAGTTTCCTACCATATCAAGCAGGATGCAAGGCCACCAAATTCAAAAGCAGTTTTCTACCATTTTAAGCAGGGTGCAAGGCCAGCAAGGTGACCTCTCCCTCCCCCATCTTGCAGAGACTGAGCCACGCCACACTTCCGGGTTTTATAGTCTCTCCCCCTCCCACCAGAAGGGGCGTGGCCTTCATGGCGGTGATTGACAGGAGAGAGAATCTCAACATTTTTTAAACACTAATAACACTTTTATTTTTCATCAATGGGAAAATTCCACTTGTCCTGCGCGGCGGAGGGGGACCCTGAGTAAGATGGCCAAAAATCACAGCCGTAAGTGGTAGCATTTTTTCTAAAATCAAAATGCAGTGCGAACAGAAAGTGGTCAAGATGAGACTTTTAATTATATAGCAGGGTTCTCGCTTAACCTTTTTTCCCTGTTGCCAGCCGGGCAACCTAGGCAGCTTTTTAGGCTGCCAAATGACAGTTTAGGTGATCATTTAAAACGGCTTGCATGACACGTGTGATAATGTGCTCGAACGAAGTACGTAGTTACCAGTCAGAATTATGGTCAATGAAGCATTCACACATTATTTCTGCTTCAAATAAAGTCACAAACTAAACATATTCACCAATTAAGACAAGATATATACCACAATGACATGCAACAAAATTACAATACAGTATCTCATTTCTTTTTACACGTTGCAATGAATGCAATTTCTATTATTTCTTTCCACTTCCAAACAAAATTCTGGTTCAAGATTCAAGATTCAAGATACATTTAATTGTCACATGTGCCAGATGGCACAGTGAAATGAAATTCCCATACAGCCATACAATAAAAATAAAGGACACAACACACTATAGAATTTAACATAAAACATCCCCACACAGCAGAATCAAAGTTCCCCACTGTGTGGGAAGGCACCAGAGTCAGTCTCTTCCTCCACTGTTCCCCGTGGTCAGGGCCTCCCCGTGCCCTCCGCAGTTGCAGCTACGGGCGGCCCGATGTCCAGGACCGCTCGCCGGGGTGATACAAGTCCGACGTCGGGGCTGCGGGACGTCCTCAGCGGCGTGGACACCAGAGTCGGCCCCCTCCTACTGAAGCCGGCGGCTTCCAAAGTCCGCAGGCGCGCCGGGTGGAGACTGCTGCTGGAGACCCTCTGCAAGGCGCCCCAAGACTCCACGATGTTGTTCAGCGCCGCCCGCGTTGGAAGCTCTCTGCACCAGAGCTCCACGATGTTGGAGCAACGGCTCAACGCTCCGGAGCTCCAAACGGTGACCCAGGTAGGCATCGCCTGCTCCGCGGTGACTCCAGCGCTGCGCCGCCGCTGTAGCAGCCCCGGTCCGGTTCCCGGTCCCCGGCAGGAAAGGCCGCTCCGATCCAGCTGGTAGGCCGCGAGGTGGGGGACGAGGACGCGACTCGGAGAAATAGTCGCGTCCCCGCCAGGAAGAGACTGGGAGACGGTTTTCCCCCTTACCCTGCCCCCCTCCCCCACATAGAAAAGTTAAAGTTTCCCCCTAAAACAGACTTTGGACTAACTGAAAATAAAAAAAAGATAGAAATGACAGACAGGCTGTAGGCAGAGGCTGCTGCCAATGCAGCGCCCCTAGAGGATTATTCAGTGTATGATCAACCTCGTGAGACCAAGTGCAGGCTTGGCGATCGCTTCGCATAACACCGCCACTCAGTTCGTAATAACCAACCTGATCTCCCGGTGGCTCAGCACTTCAGCTCCCCCTCCCATTCCAAATCCGACCTTTCTGTCCTGGGCCTCCTCCATGGCCAGAGTGAGGCCCACCGCAAATTGGAGGAACAGCACCTCATATTTTGCTTGGGTAGTTTACACCCCAGCGATATGAACAATGGCTTCTCCAATTTCAGGTAGTCCTTGCTTTCTTCCTCCTTCCCCTCCCATTCCAAGCTCTCCCGCAGCCTACTGTCTCTGCCTCATCCTTTCTTTTTCCCGATACCCCACCCTCCCCGACATCAGTCTGAAGAAGGGTCTCGACCCAAAACGTCACCTATTCCTTTGCTCCATAGATGCTGCCTCCTCACCCGCTGATTTTTTCCAGCTTTGTCTACCAACGGGATCCCACCACTGGCCACGTCTTCCCATCCCCTGTCGGCTTTTTGCAGAGACCGCTCCCTCCGTAACTCCCTGGTTAATTTGTCCCTTCCCACCCAAACCACCCCCTCTCCTGGCACTTTCCCTTGCAACCGCAGGAAATGCTACACTTGTCGCTTTTACCTCCCCCCTTGACTCCATTCAAGGACCCAAGCAGTCTTTCCAGGTGCAGCAGAGGCTCGCCTGCACCTCCTCCAACCTCATCTATTGCATCCGCTGCTCTAGGTGTCAGCTGCTCTACATCGGTGAGACCAAGCTTGGCAATCGCTTTCCCCAACACCACCGCTCAGTTCGCAATAACCAAGCTGACCTCCCGGTGGCTCAGCACTTCAACTCCCCCTCCCATTACGAATCCGACCTTTCTGTCCTGGGCCCCTCCTCCATGGCCAGAGTGAGACCCACTGTACATTGGAGGAGCAGCACCTCATATTTTGCTTGGGCAGTTTACACCCCAGCAGTCTCCTATTTATTTCGCTCCATAGATGCCGCCTCGCCCGCTGAGTTTCTCCAGCATTTTTCTCTACGCATTCACACAAGTTCTGTTATCCCACTTTCCTCACCCACTCCCTACACATTAGAGGCAATTTTGCAGAGACAAGTTAACCTACAAAGCCAATGCGTCTTTGCGATGTGGGAGGAAACCTACATGCTTGCAAGGAGAATGTGCCTGAGGACAGGATCGAACACAGATCTCTGGCGTGTGAGGCAGCAAGTCCACCAGCTGTGCCACTATATTTTATTTTCCAACACACAAAAAAATTATACTTTGATAACTTTGGTTACTAAAAAAAAAAAGAAACTATCCATTTTCAGTTAAGTGACGCTGTCCCCCTTTACGGCTACTGTATGTTTTAATTCAGTTCAAAACTATGCAGCTGTACATTGGCCATAAAGTTGCTGCCTAAAATTGCCAGAGACCCAGAATTGATCCTGAATATGGGTGCTGTCTATATGGAGTTTGCTCCTTTTCCCTTTGATCACATGGGTTTCCTTCCACATTCCAAAGGTGTGCAGGAACCTTTTTCAGACCCAACCCAAAACATAATATTTTCCTTTTGTCCAGAGATTCTGTCTGACCTGTTGAGTTACTCCAGCTTTTTGTGCCTCGTGCAAGCAGAGACACTCCAAAAGGTCACGCAGTCCCAAGCACTCTTCCAGAAGATCGACAAAAGATCTTGTGGGGGCTGCCTTTTATAGGTCCCCGAACCTTGAGGGGCTGAACCACATGGGGGTGGTCTCTTTATAATCCAATCAAACATATTGATTATAACAGTACATAATTGACAGTTCCCAGCCCAATAACATAATCTTAAATACATTGTATTCGAAAGAAGCTTCCAGAAGGAAGCCAACACAAATGAATAGTGCAACATGTGCCCTGGTATTCAAACAGTTCCTCCAAGGCTCAACATTTCAACCAATCAACAATTGACAAAATAACCATCTCCAACATTATTTATACTATTTACAATGCCCTTGCAGTGATCCAATCATAATGATGCATTTAAGGTTCGTTTGCAAAAATGCTATACATTTTATCAGGTTAGGAGAAACAAGGAGAACACCTGGATCCTTCACCATCCTGCATACCAGTCTAAGCCTAGACTGGCTGGCGCCATCCAAAGCGTGTAAATTTCAGCTGACAAGGGTTAAGTAATTTTGACAAATGCAGGGATTCTCCATTTTATGGTGTCTTTAATTCGGTCAATATTAACATTGTGACTTTACGATAGGTGTGTTTTGGGTTGTGGCTCGTGGTGTGCAGAAGGGTGTGGGTGTCTGTGGTTTGAAAAAACTTTGGTAGCTAGCTTTTGGTCCTGGTTATCTGATGGTAGTTTAAAGATGGTGGTGTCAAGGAAGTCCACACTCTCCTTGCTTGTTGTGGCCTTAACCTTGATGGAAGGGTGGTGGGCATTAAGTATGTCAATGAACTCCTCTAACTCCCCTTCTGAGGGTGTCCACACTCCCCAGATGTCATCTAGGAAAATATAGTAGTACACTGAAATATAGTAGTACACTGAAAATATAGTAGTACTTAGGACATTTGAGGAAGACTGTCTCTTCCCACTCTGCCATGTATATGTTGGCATAAGCTGGAGCAAACTTCTTCCCCATTGCCGTCCCTTTGACTTGTAAGTGGAACTCCCCGTTAAATTCAAAATCATTCTTAGTCAATTCCAGACTTAGTCTCTCTGGGTCAGGATTTTCCTGCAGGATGTTTTTAACTGCCTGTATCCCCCTGTCTGTCTATGTTTGTGTACAGGCTTTCCACGTCCATGGTAACGAGTATTGCATTGGGCGGTATGTTCAGGGAGTTAACTATTGGGGTGAAGTGGTTGGTGTCTTTGATGTAACTGGGGTGTTGCTGTGCCAGTGGGTTACCGTTGTGGTCAATGTATTCCGACACCCCATAGCATTCGCTGGTGAGGGAGAGGCGGCTTTAGGACGGGACAGGATTGCTTGTGGCAGCGCGGCCGTGACGTCATTTCCGGTCAGGTTCAGGATTTAGGTTAGGGTCAGGTTCAGGGTTAGGGTTGGGGTTAGGCATTTTCCTCTCAGTGGAAGAGGGTTAGGGTTAGGGCACGGGTCGGCAACCTATGGCCTACCGGCTAGATCCTGCCCGTAACCCAAAAACATCCAGCCCGCCGCCGTTTTTTTTTTTCTGAGGACCTCGGTGATGGAGCTGGCGCTATGAGGGTGCTGAAAGCGGTCCTGGGCTGAGCCGAGCAGCAGGGAGGAATAAAGGGGGTCAGTCAGTCAGCCGGGCTGTCGGCCACCCATGAGGGGTCGGCCAGGCTGTTCGCCGGCCAGTGGGTGCAGTGAGGGGTCAGTCAGGCTGTCGGTAGGCCAGTGTTGTAGTGAGCGAGCGGATGGTCTGATGGAGCCGGCGCTATGGGGGTGCTGAAGGCGACCTGGGCGGCGTGCAGGGCAGTGCTGCTCCCCACCATGTTGACATGCGGTGTAATTGCGGCGTTGGGTGGGCTGCTGCTGATGATCCAGAAGGGCAAGCTGGCTGAGGTGGATGCGCTGAGTGGCGGAGCCCACATGTACGGAGCCCACAGCTGGTCCCACAGCTGGTCCCAAAGCGGCTCCAGCTCCAGCCCTGGGAAGCTCTGGAAGGGGGGGGGGAGTTAGGGTTAGGCATTTTCCTCTCAGTGGAAGATGCCTTAGCCTTCCCCAAGCCTGCCACTGCCCCAGTCCCACTTTGGCCATGACCCCCACTCTGCACACTGGCAGTTAGTGGGTTTCAGTAAACTGGGGAACGTACAGGATCTGCCCTCACCCATTAATTAGGCGGGTTCAGGAGCCGGTGAAACCCGGGACCTCTGTGGCAATCCCTTATTCAATGTTTCCATGTACAGCTATATATTATTGAGCACAAGAGGGCGCTGTTACTTTTTCTAATTAGCTTAATTAATTAGTGTGCAACCTTTTGCACTGACCAGTTATGAATTCCTTATCAATTATGTTTTATCTAAATCTGTGCCAAATTTCAAGTAGATACCAGACATGGGTCGCGAAAGTTAAAATCTAGAGCACCTAGGCCCTTGGCCTATTCTGCAATCAATGAATTACAGTCATACAGTCTGGAAGCGGGCCCTTCAGCCCAACTTGTCCATGCTGACCAAGATGCCCCATTTGAGGTGCCGCATTTGCCCATGTTTGCACTATACTCTTCTGAAACTTTCCTATCCAAATTATCTTTTGTCTGAAGGCCAGTCATTGCAAAGTGCTGCAAAGATAAAATGAATGAGGAAGGAATTACTTTCTGATTTATTGTACTCGGATACAGTGAAAAACGTTGCGTTGCGAGATATCCACTCATATCCAGTGATGTACATAATATAATCAAGTAGAGCAAAGGAGAAAATAATATAATCAAGTAGTGCAAAGGAGAAAATAATTTGAATGCAGAAAAAGTGTTACAGCTACAGAGAAAGCACAGATTTTTTTAAAAAGTTGCAAAGTCTAGTCTGGTAACATTGGGAAAGAAGCTGTTCTTGAATCTGGTGGTGCGCGCGTTCAAGCTTTTGTATCTACTGTCCGACGGGATAAGGGAGAAGAGGGACTGACCGGGTTATGAGTGGTCCTTGATTATGTTGGCCGCTCTTTCGTGGCAGTATGAAGTGTAGATGGAGTTGATGGGGGTTGGATGAGTGTGGTCTGTGCGATGGTCTTGGCTGCATTTGCAACTCTGCAATTTCTTGCAATTTCCGGCAGAACTGTTGCCAAATCAAGCTGTGATGCATTTGGATCATATACGTTCTATGGTGCATCTGTGGAAGTTGGTAAGAGTCATTGGAGTCATTGGAGATATGTGATATACCCTTGGCTTTCTGAGGAAGTAGAATCATGGGTGTACTTTCTTCTCCATAGTTTCAATGTGTTTAGACCAATATAATTTATCGCTGATAGTTTCAGCTAGAAACCTGAATCTCTTGACCATCTCCACGTTGACACTATCGATGCGGATTGGGCCATCAACTCCCCATGGCCCAATGAACTCCTCCATGTTTCCCAAAGTCAATCACTAGTTCCTTCATCTTTCTGACATTGACAACAGACAATAGGTGCAGCAGTAGGTCATTCGGCCCTTCGAGCCAGCACCGCCATTCACTGTGATCATGGCTGATCATCCACACTCAGTACCCCGTTCCTGCCTTCACCCCATATCCCCTGACTCCGCTATCTTTAAGAGCTCTATCCAACTCTCTCTTGAAAGCACAGAGAATTGGCCTCCACTGCCTTCTGAGGCAGAAAATTCCACAGATTCACAACCCTCTGGGTGAAAATGTTTTTCCTCATCTCCGTTCTAAATGGCTTACCCCTTATTCTTAAACTGTGGCCCCTGGTTTTGGACTCCCCCAATACCGGGAACATGTTTCCTGCGATTAGCGTGTCCAAACCTTTAATAATCTTATATGTTTCAATAAGATATCCTCTCATCCTTCAAAATTCCAGGGCATACAAGCCCAGCCGCTCCATTCTATCAACATATGACAGTCCCACCCTCCTGGGAATTAACCTTGTGAACCTAGGCTGCACTCCCTCAATAGCAAGAATGGCCTTCCTCAAATTTGGAGACCAAAACTGCACACAATACTCCATGTGTGGTCTCACTAGGGCCCTGTACAATTGTTCCTGTACTCAAGGGTGATGTTGCCGTCTTGACATCATGCGTGTACTCCTTGTACACAATCTCATAATTGTTTATGATCTTACCCACCACAGTAATCTGCAAACTTGTAGATGAAGTTAGACCAGAATTTAGCCGCACAGTCACGAAGCTACAGTATAGGGTGTACATTATGGGACTGAAAACGCATCATTGCAGGGCACTGGTCTTGAGAGTTATTGTAGTTTAGTTTAAGTTAATTTTAGTTTAGTTTGGAGACACAGATCGGAAACACCTACGAACCAACCAGCGATCCCTCCACACTCCAAAGGGCCTGTCCCACTTAGGCGACCTTATTTGCGAGTTCAGAAGACCCTGCGCTCGCCACACGCTCGCCACATGGTCGCCACATTTTCGTAGGTGGTCTCTGGTGAGTCTCGTTCATGGTCGAGATGAGTTCCCGCATGGTGGTAACTATTCGCGGCCTCAGTATGGTTGCGCAAAATATTTCAACATGTTGAAAATTTTCCGTGACCAAAAATTGGTCGCCATGGAGAAGATCGATACTTTTGAAGTCGTAGTGCAGTGGTAACGGGGTCGCCATGACGTTGTAGGTAGTCGAGGTAGCCGTAGGTAGTTTTAGTTAATCTCCTTTGCTGACCGGGCATTTTAATTGGCTCATTGGTGAAAGAAAAACGTAAGCATGAGTTTTCAGAACCAAGGAAAAATGTGAAATGCCCACTCCTTCTCCCCTCCTTCTCCCCTCCTTCACCCCCCTTCTCCCCTCCCCTCCTAACCCCCCCCCCCCCCTCCCCACTCTTTTAAAGGACTTACTGTAAACAGTGCTAGCCACCTTTAACCTTCCTGTTCATCGCGGGTATCATCTTGGCTTTGCACCGTGTGAATTTCAGACAGCGCTTCCCTGCTTTCCCTGGCCTCCGCCTTTACGATGTGTTTGTGTGTGTGCGTTTTGCGCTGACGGTCATTCCAACTTGCGGTTTTTCAGATGAGTGCCCCCGAGCTTGAAGGTCGCAGACAGTCTGCTGAAAAGTCGCGTAAGTGGGACAGGCCCTTAACACTATCCTATAGACACTGGGGACAATTTACAATGTTACCAAGCCAATTAGCCTACAAACCTGTACGTCATTGGAGCGTGGGAGGAAAACTGGAGAACCCGGAGAAAACCCACACAGATCACAGGGAGAACGTACAAACTCCATTCAGGCAGTACCCGTAGTCAGGATCGAACCTGGGTCTCTGGCACTGTAAAGAGGCGACTGTGCCGCTCAATCGAACCAACCACCTAAGAATATCTCTGTATATTTTACAGTCCTCCGCTCTTCAAGCCTACATTGCTACTTTCAGTGAAAGTGTGGACATCGTCTAAACGATAGGAAGCACAACTCAGCTCCCCGCTCAGCAGAATGAAGTTAATGATTATCTCAACAGCAATGTATTTGCAGTTTAGGATTGTTCACCCATCATGGCTAACGGACGGGGATATGACAAGCACCACACCAGACCATCACATCGAGGGTTGAGGAGAGATGTACTGCGAACAGCTGCCGGCTGTTTTCCTGCATGGCTGTATTTACATAAGGGACATTGCCAGCATTCCAAGGCAGGGTCAGTCCTGGGGTTATTCACATACAATTGAACACCAACTCCTCAGTTTTTTATCTCTCCAAGTGAAAGTGAGAAAAAATATTAACTCTCGGGTGGCAAGATACCAAACCGTGTCTCCGACAGCAAACAGGATGATTTATAGCTGCTGTTTTGTGTCCAAATATCACATGAGACTTCATAGTTTCTATGGCGACTACAGGTGATAAAACGTCCTCCATCTCACAGGCTGAACACAATAGCCAATGTTGTGTTAGGAGCACAGTTCCCCCACTTGGAGGAAATAGCATCAAAGATAGTGTCCTTAGTTGGATTTTGCTAATTCTCTCAAATAAGAAACCTTCAGCGTATTCTTCTGAGCACCTTATTTTTAACCCATCACCAGTTTCTCACAGCAGTTCATGTTGGCGGATGTCAGAGCCACTGGATAGTGGTCATTAAGGCACGCAACATTATTTGCACTGGACTGATAGTGGTGTTCGTGAAGCAGGTGAGGACCTCAGGATGGTGCAGTGCTAGGTTAAAGATCGGTGAAACTGATCTGCACCGGTCCTTATGATGATTCACTTTCAGGAAAGTCGATCTTGCATCTGTCTCAGTGACAGCTGGTACAGGCACAGCTGAGAGTGGCGGGGTGGGTGACGTTTCTTCACTGACCATCTGTTCAAAGCGGGCGTAAAGTGCATTGAGTTTTCGAGAGGGACCCATTTTTGCTGGCGATACCTCCCACCTTTGCTTTGTGGCCAGTTATAGCGTGCAAGCCTTGTTACAATTTACGGGTTTCCGTGTCATGGCCTTGAGACGCCAGATTGGTCTGGAATTCCCTCTTGGCATCCTTATTGGCTCTGCGGAGATCGTAGATAGATTTCTTGTACTGATAGTCTTGATTTCTCGATTGACTTGAACGCAGCAGACTTGAAGTTCAAAAATCGACACAAAAACCAGGAGTAACTCAGTAGGTCAGACGGCATCTCTGGAGAAAAGGAATAGGTGACGTTTCGGGTCGAGACCCTTCATCAGTCTGAGTTACTCCAGCTTTTTGTATCTATCTGTGGTTTAAACCAGCATCTGCAGTTCCTTCCTACAGACTTGGACTTCCCCTGGGAGTGGACCTCACGGTTCATCCATGCTTTCCAGTCGGGGAACACACATACAGTATTGTCTTCTTTGGTGCACGGTCCATTACATACTTGCTGATGAACTCTGTGGCATCAACAGCATGTTAAACATTGTTAGCCGCAGAGTCCTTGAACATGGACCAGTCCACCGACTCAATGTTGCGAAGAATCTCATTTGTTTGCTCAAACCAGCACTGCTCTACCTGGTTGTTGCCAAGCAAGTTGTGATGCAACCGGATAAGATGGTTTCCACGGTGCCTCTATAGAAATTGTTCAGAGTCATTGGAGAAATGCTGACTTTCCTTAACCTTCGGAGAAAGTAGAGGCATTGGTGAGCTTTCTTGGCCACGGCATCAATCCTAGCATAGCTTGAAATATTGCACTCTATGGCTCTGTGATATAATACTTCATTTCCCAATAGCTTTCAGTGATATGTGCACATACAGGCAGGGCCCTCAAATAACTGACACTGGCCAAACTCTGAATTATTTTAGAAAACATCTTCTTTTGCAATTTTCTCAGACAAAATGTGGGGTTAAGCTTGGTGCATCTACTTCAGAATGCATTGGTTCATGACAAACCATTCCGTGAGGTTATAGTATTCCAGGAATAAATGCTTCACTTCTCTCTCAACATCCGTCAGGGTTAAAATCATTAGACATCTGTTTCCAATGTTTCTTTTTAGTTTGCATCTTGTTGTATAAATAGGCCATTAACCAATTGATCATAGTAGCCATTCATTAAAAAAAAAGATTTTTTGAGCATGGTATATTTAGCTTCCGTGTTTTCTGCAGTCTTGTTTATATTATATAACTGACTGGCTCAATGAAATGAAGACTAATTCTTTCAATATTTATATGTGCAATTCGTAAAAACCCTGAACAATATGCCAGGATTTTCGATGAATTTGTTGTTCGTTAATCAGGTTTAATGAAGATTTGAATACATTTTGGAGGCTTTAATCTCTGCAGAAATTTCAGGAACCATTATTTGCTATCTCCATAAAAGACATCTGGGATAAGTTAGCGGTAGACACAACATGCTGGAGTAACTCAGCTGGACAAGCAGCATCTCTGGAGAGAAGGAACGGATAACGTTTCTGGTCGAGACCCTTCTTCAGGCAGTCATGTGTACTGGTAATGGAATAATGAAATTCTTACTTGCTGCAGATTCAGGTTCATCAACACAGTAACCCAAAGACAAATATACAATAATAAATAATGATAACTAATTAATGTAATACTAGATAACTATTATAGTGTAATACCGTGGTCCATCGAAGATAGTGGTTGCTGAGGTTAGAGTTGCGCAGTGTTTAAGAGCTGGATGGTTGCTGGGAGGAAGCTGTTCTTGAACCTGTTGGTGATATTTTTCAGGTTCCTTCCTGTACCTTCTCCCCAATGGCAGTCGTGAGATCAGAACATGGGCAGGGTGATGTGGATCTTAGATGAAATTGGCTGCCTCTTTGAGGAAGCACCTCCTCCTTTAGACCTCTTTGACGGTGAAGTCAGTACCTGTGATGGACTGGGCAGTGTCCACCACTCTCTGAAATCCCTTTCATTCCTAGACATTCAAATTACTGAACCAGGCTGTGATACAAACAGTCAGTACGCTCTCAATCATACATCATTGCATGCTTTATTCAGTGATTATCCACATATGTATAGATCACCATAGTTTGTTCCATGAACATGGCAGCACAGATATAGAGGGTAGTGAAGAAGGTGCTTGGCATGTTTGCATTCATCGTTCAGGGCATTGCGTACGGTAATTGGGACGTCATGTTGCAGCTGTACAGGTTGTTGGTAAGACTGCATTTGGACTGTATGTTTTAGGTGCCCTGGTGTAAGAAAATATAATTAAAAAGGCTGCATGAAGATTCTCGAGGATGTTAGGAGTACTGGAGAGTTTGAAGTATGAGGAGATGTTGGATAGGCTGGGGCATGTAGTAGTGAAGGAGGCTGAGGGGTAACCTATTGGAGGTTTATAAAGTTACTAGACTAAGTGGGACCCGTTGGGTCCCAGCATCACACGGGAGGGCTGGTCACCAACACATTATTCCACCCCTCCACCAATTCCCATATTGCTCACCAGTGGGGGGGCTGTCTGTTGCGCTAGTATGGGTGTTGCGGGCCGAAGGTACTGGTTTCCAGTGGGCTAGAATAGACATTGTGGGCCGAATGGATTTTAAAAGCCAAGCCAAGGCAAACAATTGGGCTGCAGCCACCGGACAACCAAAATTCATTTTGTGAACACAAACTTGTTAAAAAGGTGAGGCAAACAATTGGGCTGCAACCACCTGACAACCAAAATTCATTTTGTGAACACAAACATGTTAAAAAGGCGAGGCAAACAATTGGGCTGCAGCCACCTGACAACCAAAATTCATTTTGTGAACACAAACTTTTTAAAAAGGTGAGGCAAACAGTTGGGCTAGCACTTTACAGCCGCATCGAGGAGACTCACCGTGGAGTAGACGTGCGTTCAGTGTTATTCGCATCTCAGAGAACCGTGATCCTCTCGCTTCCTGGGTCTTGCATAGACTGAGTGAGGGACTACACTTCCGGGTTTTATATTCATTCCCCCCTGCCGCCAGCAGGGACAGCAGAGAGAATGGGGAATTTAAAAAATATATTAATATCTATCTGATTTTTCATCAATGGGAAAATTCCTCCAGTCCCGGAAGGCGGAGGGGGGCTCTGAGCGAGGTGGCCAAAAATGACGGCCGTAGGTGGCGGCGTTCTCTCGGAAATCGCAGCACAGTGGGCCAAAAGTGGTCAAGATCAGACTTTTAGTAATATATATAGATGATACAAGGTTAATATCCACAGTCTTTTCCCCGGGATAGGGAAGTAAAAAACTAGAGGGCGGAAGTTTAAGGTGAGAGGGGAGAGATTTTTTCACAAGGGGCAACTTTTTTCACACATAGGGAAGTGGGTATATGGAACAAGCTACGAGGAAGTAGTTAAGGCAGGTAAAAAAACACAATTTAAAACACATTTGGACAAGTGCACGGAAAGGAAAGGTTTAGAGGGATCTGTGCCAAACACGGGAAAATTAGATTATCTTAAACGGGGTATCTGGGTCAGTATGGTCGAGATGGGTTCAATGGCTGGTTTCCATGCTGCTTAGCTCTAAGGCAAATTAGTGCACCCGCCAGTGAATTATATGCAGTTCAGTTTAGAAAGCATTTCCTGCAGACTGCTCAGAGAAGGAAGGCGACTGACAATCCATTCTTGAATTGACTGATTCATGCTGACGTTAAGCAGATTATTATCCAGTGGTTTACGTCACTGATAATTGCTTGCACAACACATTACAAGTACATTCAGAAAGATATAATTTAGTCATACAGTCATACAGCAGGGAAACAAGCTCTTTAACCCAACACGAATATGCCGACCAAGATGTCCCATCTAAACTGGTCCCGTTTGCTCATATTTGGCCCATACCCCCCTCTAAACCTGTACAAGTGTCTTTTAAATGCTGTTATTTTACCTGCCTCAACTACGTGCTCTGGTAACTCATTCCATTTACCCATCACTCTCTGCGTTTAAAAGTTACCCCTCAGGTTCCTATTAAATCTTTCCCCTCTCACCTTAAACCTATGCCTTCCAGTTCTTGTTCCCTCTACGCCGGATAAAAGACTCTGTGCATATATCCTATCTATTCCCCTCTTGATTTTATACACCTCTATAAGATCATCCCTCAGCCTCCTGCACTCCAAGGAATAAAGTCCTAGTCCGCCCAACCTCTCCCTACAGTTCAGGCCTTCAAGTCCTGGCAACATCCCTGAACATTTTCTCTACTTTCCGGCTAAATGGCATATTTTCTCTAGGAGGATGGCCGAAACTGAATACAATACTCCAAGTGTGGCCTCACCAAAATCCTGTGCAACTAAATTTCTAATTCTCTTGCAAGTTGTATGATTAGCTTGTTTGGAAACTCTGGAAGCTGCCGTTCATTTCTATCAACCATATTATGGCAACTCGTTTAATCTTGAGTGACAACTTGATGTAAACTTCAACAACGCCTCTGTCACCTTCAGCAGTCTTACCATAACACACTGTTATTTTGTTTATGTTTATTAGAGTTGTGTTTTGAGATACAGTGCGGAAACAGGCCCTTCGGCCCACCGAGTCCGTGCCGACCAGTGAACCCCAGCAAATTAACACTAATCTATGCACGTTAGGGACAATTTGACAATTATACCATGCCAATTAACCCACAAACTTGTACGTCTTTTGAGTGTGGGAAGAAACTAGGGAAAACCCACGCAGGTCACAGGGAGCACGTACAAACTCCATACAGACAAGCACCCGTAGTCAGGATCGAACCCGGGTCTCCAGCGCTGTAAGGCAGCAACTCTACCATTGCACTACCATGCCACCCTTTCAACCAGTATTTTCTCTGTACCTTCATTAAGGCTGTGTCAGGCACTCCAAATGGAAGATGGAATAGTTTTCATTTTTGATATCTCAGTAAAATTCTTGGAGTTGTGTTTTGACGTACGTTCACTGCAGTGGGTGAACCTGCCAGCCATTTGGGCAGGGTATTCTGAATTGTTGTGGGCTTCATGGCCTTGGGACATAGACAACAGATGGGTCAGGGTCTGAGCTAGACCATAATACCAGCTGCCAGCTGTACAGAGGTAGGTACAATCTCGAATGCAGCAGTGAGGCTGGGCAGTGAGTCTCAAGAGATTCAGCATTACTGGCAACCTTTCCACAATCACACAAATGTTTCACGTTTCAGGTTTATTATCATGTGTACGAGTGCGGTGAGATACAGGTACAATGAAAGTCTTGCTTGCAGCAACATTGCATGCGTATAGACTCAGACAACACGCAAAAACAAATCACACATAATTTGCACATACAATTCTAAAAGAAAGAAGATAAAGCAACAAAAAAAAACAAGAAATTAGTGCATTTCTGCACATTAGTGCAAAAACAAGAAAGATAATAGGAAGAGATAATATAAATCCATGGTTGTGCAAGAAGTGGTCTGCAATGCTCCATTGTCAAGATAGGATTAGAGTTGTGTAGGTTTGTTCAAGAACCTGATGGTTGTAGGAATGTAGTTGTAATGAAAAAATAAAATAAAATGTATTTTATTGATAAAGATATCAGTATCTCTTGCACACTATTCTGCACTAAACTTGTTTGGAACTTAGGGTGGCACGGAGGTGCAGCGGTAGTGTTGCTGCCTTATAGCTCCAGAGACCTGGATTCGATCCTGACTATGGGTGATATCTGCATGGAGTTTGTACATTCTCCCTGTGACTGTGTGGGTTTTTTTGGTGTTCCGGTTTCCTCCACACTCCAAAGACGTACTGGTTTGTAGGTTAATTGACCAGTAAAAATTGTAAATTATCCCTAGTGTGTCGGATAGTGTTAGTGTACAGGGATTGCTGGTCATCGTGGACTCAGTGGGCCAAAGGGCCTGTTTCCACGCTGTATCTCTCTAAACTTATCTCTGTTAGTGGAGTTAACCTTTGGGTAACGTTCCTGGTATATAGAGGGGAATTTAAACTATAGGATGAACTTATGTTTTTATTTGATTAGTACTCTGGGTGGGTTACAGATAAGAGAATACCAAGAAAGGCATGGTCCATATTTAAGAACCCTCCTAATTTTAGCTAAGATTGTGACATCAGTGGAAATATTGTAGATTAAACACAACACCAGAACATTTTTGGCCAATGTGCCTGACTGCTCAGTCACCACCATCAGTGTTGCTATATCAGGAGATGAGGCTGCCTTAATAAACCATAGAATAGTACAAGGCAGGAACAGTGGCACAACAATGTCCGTGCTGAACATGATGAGAAGTTAGACTAATCTCTTCAGCCTGCCAACTTGGTGATGTTCATTTAGATAGTTGCTTCATTGCCCAATACTTGCAATTCTGCAGCGGATTTTCAAAAGAACATCAGTGCAGGTTACTGTCCATTCCAGGAATCTAGTGAGGTAGCAGTTGTTTTTTTACTCCAAGAGCTATCACGCCAAATCCCCACCATCCATGCCATGACTCTTCTTGCAGCTACCATCGCGAAGGAGTTACAGAAACCTGAGGTCGCACACCACCAGGTTCAGAAACAACAACTTTCCTACAGCCATCATTCTTGAACAGACCTGCACAACCTTAATGTTTAAGAAAGAACTGTAGATGCTGGAAAGAGCCTGCCTGAAGAAGAGTCTCGACCCGAAACGTCACCTATTCCTTCGCTCCATAGATGCTGCCTCACACGCTGAGTTTCTCCAGCATTTTTGTCCACCTGCACAACCTTAATCCTACCTTGACAACAGAACACTACAGACTACTTGTACAGACCTCTTGCAATACCATGGACTTGTTTTTTCTCTTTTTAAATATGTTTTTATACTAATCTCCTAAACGGTTTGCACAATCTTGCGTTTAGAGGTTTATATCTAGTTTATGTATAATTTATAATTTTTTTGTGTTGTTTCACATGGATATGCAGGCAATGGATATTGTGTAGTCAGATGAGATCAGTTTATCTTGGCATCATGTTCAGCATAGACATTGTGGACCACAGGGCCTGTCCCTGGCTGTACTATGTCTGTTATATGTTTGAGTCTAGGTTCCAGTGATGTTGCTCCAAGCAAAGTTTTCATTGTAGGCTACCTCACTGTACTCGTGCAATCGACTATAAACTTGAAACTTAAAAGCTGAACTGAACCAGGGGTAAGCAGTGAATACAAAAAGGGTGTGTCGCTCAGAACGCCCACAGAAAGACTCATACTTTTAAACACAAGTCTAAGCACCGTGAAACACCAGGGTCATGTTTCAACAGGTGCTGTGATCCGTGGCATTATTCAGAAAACTGAATAACAACATGGAACTCAGATCAGCATTAGTGATTAGTCACCAAGTGACAAACGTACTGAAGACATTTACAGCAGGATCAGGACTGAGAATAGAATTGAACTGGTCATTTAAAGTTATTTAAATACGCTGTGCTTTTTCTGAATTAACTAATCACAATTGCAGCTACAGACACAAAGGGCTGAAAGGTGAGAAGTATAACTGGAGTGGCATGGTGGCGCAGTGGTAGAGCTGCTGCCTTACAGTGGGTTTGATCCTGACCTGGGCTTGATCCTGACTGACTACGAGTGCAGTCTGTACAGTTTGTACGTTTTCCCTGTGACTGTGTGAGTTGTCTCCGGGTGATCCGGTTTCCTCCCACACTCCAAAGACTTCCGGTTTGTAGGTTTGTTAGCTTTGGTAAATGTGTAGGATGTAGTGCTAGTGTAGTGGGTGGTCAGCATGGACTCGGTGGGCCAAAGGATCTGTTCCCACGCTGTACAGTATCTCTAAACTAATCTTAACTGGATTCAAGATCTCCTGTGTAAGAGAGTGGGTGGAGCTGTTTGTAAATGAACAGTCTAATGCCAGATGTATCTAAGTATGGGTTGAATAAGTGGGAGGAGTTGTCACACACTGCCAATGTAGGGAACACTTGACGAGTAAAATGCTTTAGTTATCATTTATCAGACTGCTCTAATGAGGGGTAATGTAGGATTTGTACAGAAGGTAGCCTTACTCCATCAGGATACAAAATGACAGACTGATTATAGAAGGGATGTTTATTCCCTACCTTGGAAATTAAGTTATATTTCTTTTCATTTCAGAACCGTCTGATACAATGGAAACAGAGCATATTCATTATGTCAGAAGGCAACAACTGAAATGCAGGACCTTATCTTGTCCAAGGTTACAGGAGCCCAACAACCAACCGTGTTATCAGAGTTTAATGTTCCCGGCCAGGATCCGGTATCTTCAGTTTATTTTCCAGTTGGGATTTCTTCCATCAGATAAGAGAAATTGCAAATTGTTTCACAAGAAAGGATACGGATGGGAGTGATTTGCAGGGGGCTTTTGAACTGAACATAATTTTGCCCAAACATGAACCTTCAAAGTTGCCAAGTTATATTCTGACTTGCATAATTGAAGCTGTTGCCGTTCACGGTGTTCTGGTTCTGGTTGATTGCTGTGCAAACACCTCATCAGTGGTTATCTCGCGCAGGTCGGAGCGGGATCCATAAGCAGTGTGTAGATTGTGTCTGCTGGAGACTGGAAGATCCAGTTTACATGTCAAGCCAAGACTGTTTCATTGTCAAATGTACTGGCAACGAAACAGTGAAATTCTTACTTGCTGCAGCTTAACAGGCCCGTGAATGCAATAACGCACAGCAATCAATAATACAACAAATTAATGATACCAGGTAATCATAGTAATGCAAAAAGTTCATAGTGCAACCAAAACAGTCCCTAAAAGAATATTGTTGCTGAGGGTGTTGTGTTCAGATCAATGTGTACACACAACTGAAGATGCAGAAGCTGTGTATGTGTCTGATTATGTAAATATGTGTGCATGTGTGGTGTGTGTGCATGTGAGTACGGTGTGTGTGACTTGTGAGTGGTACATGTGTGTGTGTATAAGTGTCTGTGAATGGTGTGTGTGTTTATATGCGTGAATGCGGTGTGTGTGTATTGTGTGAGTGGTGTATGTGCATGCAAGTGTGTGTAGTGTGTGTGTGTGTGTGCGTGTGTGTGTGTGTGTGTGTGTGTGTGTGTGTGTGTGTGTGGTGTGTGTGTGTGTGTGTGTGTGTGTGTGTGTGTGTGTGTGTGTGTGTGTGTGTGTGTGTGTGTGTGTGTGTGCGTGCGTGCGTGTGTGTGTCCATGTCTCAAATTAGTCCCGCTTGGCATTTCCAGTCTCCTCAGCAGTAAGGGATAGCTATGTTCTAAATGATCGTTCACATCCTCGGGGGATCCAGAGATAAATGTGTGGGAAGGCTCCCACATCCAGCGCTGTGGTTGACTGGAAATGCGCCACATATTTGTCAGATTTCAGCAAGTTAAACACTATCGAAAAGACATTAGATTTCTTTGAAAGCTGATGGAGCATCCCTGTGGTCTCAATGACGCTGATCCACCCATTACAGGACACACGGGAACTGGGGTGTGAGCTGGGACCCAGGTGGCCATCAGTGTTTAATGTTTTAAAGCTAATTTGATTCTGTTCTTGGATTATCATACTGTCAACATGTTGCAGAAATGAAAGAACAACAGTCTGTTAGTATAATAGGGTCACAGAGCAATACAGCATGGAAACAGGCCCTTCAGCCCACCTTAACCATGCCAACCAAGTTGGCATATTTGGAGAGTTCCATTTGCTTGCATTTGGCCCATATCTCACTAAAACCCTTCCTATTCATATATCTGTCGCAATATATTTAAAAAAGCCATAATTGTATCCAGTTCTATAGCTTCCTCTGGCCGCTCGTTCCAGATACAGCCTACCTTCTGAATATCATTGTCCGTGAGGTCCCTCTTAAATCTCTCCCCTCTCACCTTAAGTCTACTGTATGTCCTCTAGTTTTAGTACCATCATGTGGAAAAGACTAAGCATTCACTTTATCCTTGGCCTTCATGAGCTCAATAAGGTCACCCCTCAGCCTCCTACACTCCAAAGAGAAAGTTCTAGCGATCCAACCTCTCTATTATAACACAAGCCCGCAAGCTCAGGTAACATCTCTTCTGCACCCTTTCCAACATAATCCTCCCTATAGCTAGGTGACCATAAATGCACACAGTACTCCAAGTGTGGTCCTACCAATGACGTGTGCAGTTGCATCACGACGTCCCAACTGTTGTACTCAATACCATTCCCAATGAAGGCAAGTGTACCAATGGTGGCAGCACAGTGACTTCATGAAGGAGGACTGCCTGAAACAGTAGTAATGAGGAAAAACCACACCATGTTTAATCAGAATGATAGAACATATGGGAAAAATAATTCTGATCACTCATATTTTGAAACAGATATCACTGAATCAGAATACATAGCCAGACTTGGCCCTCAGGTAATTGTGTCACCAATCCCAACTAAAGCAACATGAAGTTAATGAAAGCATTTATATGGTATTTGAGCAATGCCATTTCGGAATATTTAATACAATTTTTGCACAGTTGTAGAGTCACAGGGCTGTATAGCAGGGAAACAGGCCCTTTGGCACAACTTGGCCATGCCGACCAGATGCCAGATCTAAGCGAGTCCCATTTGCCTGTGTTTGCCCATATCTCTGTAAACATTTCCTATCCATGCACCTATCCAAATGTCTTTTAAGTGTTGAAATAAGGAACTGCAGATGCTGGTTTAGGGAAAAAAGACACAAAATACTGGAGTAATTCAGTGGGTCCAGCAGAATCTCACGAGAGGATAGATAACATTTTGCATCAGATCCCTTTCTTCAGACTGATTTCTTCATTCTGAAGAAGGATCTTGAGCTGAAACATCACCTATCCATGTTCTCCAGAGGTGTTGCTTGACCTGCTGAGTTACTCCAGCACTTTGTGTCATCTTTTAAATGTTGTTATTTTATCTGCCTCAACCAACTCCTTTGGCAGTGTGTTCCAATATACCCACCACCCCATGTGTGAAAATGTTGCTCATTGGGTTCCTATTAAATCTTCCCCTCTCATCTTAAAACTGTGCATTCTACTTATTACTTCCCTATCCTTAGAAAAAGACTTTCCTCTCATGATTTTATACACCTCTTTATGACCATCCCTCAAAATTCTATGCTCCAAAGAATAGTCCCAGCCTGCCCAAATTCTCCCTATAGCTCAGGCCCTCAAGTCCTGGCAACATCCTCGTATATCTTCACTGCACCCTTTCCAGTTGAATGGCATCTTTCAAATAGCAGGCTGAGCAGAACTGGACAGAATGCTCTAAATGTGCCCTCACCAATGTCTTGCACTCAAACCTGCATTTCCACTGACCTGCTGACATACACCAGCACTTAGTTTATTTTTTGGTAAACTATCATCTGGAGTTCCTTGAATCCACATTTTCACTTGTGCAAGGCAGAGATGTGACAAGTCAAGGATAAAATTAAATCTTTACTGCATTTATCCAATAGTTGAAAGAAAGCTGCCTTTCATAGGGGAAAAATGATCATGTAAATTATACTAGTGTTCAGTAATTCCACTGAATTTTCACCTTAATTAGTTGCTGTCTGTATTGAGATTCAAATGACCGGGCAGGGACACAGAAAATTGAATACATTAATTGGTTTTTATATGAGGATTTGTCTCGCACAGCCAGAAATTGAATCACAAGAAAATGACAGTCCAATTTCACACACTGCAAGTGAGACAATCACGACAGAAAATAGGGCCATTTCATTTTATACTCACCAGAGAACCGAAGCAGAGATGGGGTGAATCTTTCCATTCCGTCTATGTTTGTTCTGTGCTAAAGCAATCTCAAACTAATGCCACGGAACTGCCTCTGCCCACATCTCTACATTATCTGTTTCAGATATTGAACAGCTTTCTCTTTATACCTTTCTCTTAACTATTCCATGTTCTCCGGCAACCCTCAGATAGAGAAAGTTTAACACAGGAACTTTATAACTGCATAGTGGTGCAGTGGTAGAGTTGCTGCCTTACAGCGCCAGACACCCGGGTTCAATCCTGACCACTGATGGTCATAAGTGATAGGAGTCGAATTGGGCCATCAAATCTAATCTGCCATTCAATCATGGCTGGTCCATCTCTCCCTCCTAACCCCATTCTCCTGCCTTCTCCCTATAACACCTGACACATTAAGCTTGCAAATTCCCCCTGTGATCGCATGGGCTTTCTCCAGGTGCTCCGGTTTCCTCCCGCATCCTAAAGATGCATGGGTTTGTAGGTTAATTGCTTCTTTAATTTGTCCCTGGTATGTAGGATAGAACAAGAGATCGTTGGTCTGCGCCATCTTGGTAGGCCAAGGGGCCTGTTCCCACATTATATAGCTTAGATCTCAGCCTGGAAACAGGCCTTTCAGCCCACCAAGTCCGCAACGAGCAACAATCACCTGTACACTAGTTCCATCCTACACACTTGGGAAAATTTACAGAAGTCAATTAATCTACAAACATGCACATTTTTGGAATGTTGGAGGAAACTGGAGCACCTTGAGAAAGCCCATGCAGTCACAGGAAGAATGTGCAAACTCCATACGGACAGCACCTGTAGTCAGGATCGTACCCGAGTCAATGGTGCTGTAAGGCAGCAACTCTATCGTTGTGCCACCTCATCTCTAAAAATAAAATAGAATATTTGGTTACACCACTTTACTTAATCTCTTGTGTAGGAAGGAACTGCAAACGCTGGTTTAAACCAAAGATAGACACAAAATGCTAGCGTAACTCAACGGGACAGGCAGCATCTCAGGAAAGAAGGAATGGGTGACGTTTCGTGTCGAGAACCTTCTTCTCGATCTGAAACGTCACCCATTCCTTCTCTCCAGAGATGCTGCCTGTCCCACTGAGTTACTCAGAGTATAGCATTTTGTGCCTATCTCACAATTTCTTGTTCCTCAAGTATTCTTAGGGAAGTTTTAAATTAAGAGTCATATAGTTATATATACAGCACGGAAACTGGCCCTTCAGCCCAACTCATCCAGAAGCCGACCAAGATGCCCCATCTAAGCTAGTCCCATTTGTACGTGCATGACCATATTACCCTAAACCATTTATTCGTCTAGCTGTCCAAATTCTCCCACCAGTGGAAACATCTCCACATCCACTCTATCCGGGCCTTTCACCTATTTTACCTTACTCAACAACTTTTGCTGGCAGCTTATTCCGTATACCCACAACCTTCCATGTGGAAAACGTTGCCCCATAGCCCTATTAAATCTTTCCCCTATCACCTTTACTTCATTGAAGATAGACACAAAACGCTGGAGTAACTCAGCGGGACAGGCAGCATCTCTGGAGAGAAGGAATGGGTGACGTTTCGGGTCGAGACCCTTCTTCCTCTAGTTCTGGATTCCCCTACCCTGGAAAAAAGACTCTGTGGGAACATGATTTATTTTACAAAGTCTTTTGTGCAATACTAGACTCTGATAGTGTATCATATACTCAGAATGCAGAATGGTCAGGTCGGGGGGTAGATCCCCCCCACCACGAGCACCATGTAATCCCGTGCTACCTGCTCCATGGTCGGACTGTCTCCCCCATCTGGTTTGCCTGGTGAGGAGGGGGCTGTGGACCCCCAGTAGGACCAAAAACAAGACCTGTCAAAGGGCGGATGAGCTCCTAGCAAGCCATCAGCCATCCATACTTCAGTAGAAGTTGCGATCACTGTCGTACATAGCATTGTAAGGCACCGTGCCCTTTGTTGTTTTCAACGATGATGATGAGAATGCAGTAGCAAGCAATGCTTTAGTTTAACAAATTGATAAGAATTAATGTTGTCATTAAGAAAACTTTAATTAATCGGAAAGAGGACAGATTTATGAGGTTATCCAGCCAGTGTTTTTCAGATGTCCTTCAATATATACAGCACGGAAACTGGCCCTTCAGCCCAACTCATCCAGAAGCCGACATTTTCAATCTGTCACTGGCCCAGGGTGTTGTCCCCACTTGCCTCAAGACATCAACCATCGTGCCAGTGCCCAAACAGTCAGCCACAGGGAGCCTCAACGATTTCCGCCCAGTGGCACTCACCCCTGTCATTGCTAAGTGCTTTGAGCGGCTGATCTTGGCTCACCTCAAAGCCAGCCTCCCCCCCACACTGGACCCCCATCAGTTTGCCTACCGGGCCAACAGGTCTACAGAGGATGCCATAGCGGCGGCCCTACACTCTGCCCTGACCCACCTGGACAACAACAACTCCTACATCAGGTTGCTGTTCATTGATTTCAGCTCCGCTTTCAACACTGTCATCCCCGCCAGCTTGATCACCAAACTCAGCGGGCTTGGCATCTCCACCTCCCTCTGCAACTGGACACTGGATTTCCTCACCAACAGACCACAGTCTGTTAGGGTCAACAACCTCAACTCCACCACTATAACACTGAACACCGGCGTGCCACAGGGCTGTGTGCTCAGCCCTCTCCTCTACTCCCTCTTCACCCACGACTGCATCCCTAAGTACGGATCCAACGCCATCATTAAGTTCGCTGACGACACCACGGTGGTAGGACTGATCAGTGACAACGATGAGTCAGCCTACCGAGAGGAGGTCCAGCACCTGACAACCTGGTGTGCCAATAATAACCTCGTCCTCAACTCCAAGAAGACGAAGGAACTTATTGTCGACTTCAGGAAGGTCAGAGGGGGCAGACATACCCCCATCCACATAAACGGGACTGAGGTGGAGCGCGTCTCCAGCTACAAATTCCTCGGGGTACACATCTCGGAGGATTTGTCCTGGTCCCTCAACACCTCCAAGCTGGTCAAAAAGGCACAGCAACGCCTTTACTTCCTGAGGAGGCTCAAGAAAGCCCACCTGTCCCCCCAGATCCTGACCAACTTCTACAGGTGTACCATCGAGAGCATCCTGACCGCCTGCTTCACGGTATGGTACAGCAGCTGCACTGTTGCGGACAGGAAGGCACTACAACGGGTGGTGAAAACCGCGCAGCACATCATCGGCGCCCCGCTCCCTGCCATGGATGCCCTCCACCGAAAACGGTGTCTGAAACGAGCTGGGAAGATCATTAAAGACCCCTCCCACCCCAATCATGGACTGTTTGCCCTCCTCCCATCAGGGAGGCGGTACAGGAGCCTCAGGTCTCGTACCAGTAGGATGAGGAACAGCTTCTACAATCATACCATCGCATTGCTGAACTCGGAGTCCCGCCGATAGATTCCTCCGGTCCCTCCGTCCCCATTGTTTAATTATTTTGCATTTTCTATTGTTCTGTATCCTCTTTTAAAAAAATTTCTATATTGCACTACTACGGACTGACGCAAAACTGCATTTCGTTGTACCCATACTCAGTATTTGTGCAATGACATTAAAGTTGAATTGAATTGAATTGAATTGAATTGATTGAACACTTTGGAGCCTGTCAAATGGTTTTATATTCAGTGAGATAATATGGCATGAAATATTTAGGTTGTGCACTTTCCATTGCCTTCCGGATAAAAAGCAAAACAGATTTAAGGCAATTTATTTCCTGCATTCACGGCTGGATTTATTTGTGAGTGTGTAATTTTAGATACATTCGTATTGAAAAGAAATCTCTTACTGTTTCAGACGTTGACATTAAATGTGGTGAGTCACCAAACTCAAGTGGTGATGAAGGGGAGAACAGTCAGACAGTGTGACACATGTGACAGTGCTGACAGATATGTGTCTGCAAAGACAGCCATTTCCTTCTCCCTGGTGGGATTCAGGTCAGACCAAAGTCGACGGTTCAGTATATCTTAAATTCCTTTAGGGGTCTAATGTTTTGGTACACGCTCCCAGCAGACGGAGCTAACACAGTCAGATATCTTCAAAGTGCTGTGCTCTGTGTAGCAATGTTACAAAATTTTGAGATTTTAAAAATCAAGTCTGTAATTTATCCCATCAGATAAAGCATAAAAATAAGTTTAATTTGACACCTAATTCACTTTCATATCTCAAGTATTTAAAAAGTTATGGCCATTTTCATACTCGGAAATGAGCATCTTGTTCCCTATTGATTTTCTATGGACATAACAAAAAAGTTGTGATCGTGAACAGTCAAAAGCCCATAACTTTCTTAAAAATTAAGAGAACTGAATGAAATTTTCAGTTATCATAGATTGAAGCATTCTGAAACAAATATAAAATAATCTTACTTGGATGACCTGAAATTAAAGCATATAATTAGTTAGTTACCTAATTGTAGCTAATTTCAGACTTCAATTACTAGATCTAAACATCTATCCATTTCTTAATAAATTATTAACATTTTTAAATAGCCTAAATGTCCAAATAATATTCACAAATAATTCACAATAAAACATGATTTTTAAATCTCATTTACATTAATTTATAGACCAAATGGAAGGAATTCAGTGTTCAATTGCTGTAAATAAATGCCCATTTAAATCAGCTTTCCAGTGGGATCCTGTGGAACGCGCTGGTTTAGAACGTTCACATTGCGGTAGATTTGTGCCTCAAATGCCGAGAAAAATACTGCGCGATATAATGGGCCCAAATTGAGCTACTCGCAATATTAAATTTTGTATAAAAGGATCTTTAGAAGCCCTTTTGAATGTAAAAATATACAACCTAACTTCTGCTATTTTCTTTATGAGACCCTGCGGTTGCTGACGGTCGCGGGTTTAAAGATTGATTTTTAAACTACTATAACTATTATTCAAGGCCTTTAAACCTAATAATAGCTTTTGCGACGAGGTCTTCCAGCGATTTTTCGTTAATAATTAACTAGGCTGAACATTTTCGATTGGAACAGCTTAGAGAAAATCGCGTTTTAAACCCGCCCCCTCTAAACGGCGCCAAAATCGCGCACACCCTCAGCGGCAGATCTTCAAAGACGCTTCAGGTACGCTTTGCAACATACCTACTCTGTGTGCATCCGAGAAAGCAATTTCTTTCAGCAACTTTCAAGTTAATACTTTCAAGTTAATACTTTCAAGTTAATACTATCGTTAATACTTTCAAGTTAATACTTTCAAGTTAATACTTTCAAGTTAATACTATCAAGTTAATACTTTCAAGTTAATACTATCAAGTTAATACTTTCAAGTTAATAAAGGCTCCAACCCATTATTTGCTTAATGTGCACTGGATTTCCGTCAGTGTTCTGCAGTTTAAAAATAGTGGCCCTTCACTTGGCAAACTCAAGAGACAAGAGCGTTAAATTATCATGTGTACTTATCAGAACCAGGAGCTTCAGCTTAACAGGTTTGTTAATGCAATAAAAGCATTGATATACAATGATATGAAATGGGGTCCAAGTACATACAGTAACTCTCTGAAATTAGAGACTAGAAGCAGAGTTTTAAGGTGAGAGCAGCAAAGTTTAAAGAAGATGTGCAGGGCTAGTTTTTTTTTCCAGAGAACATAATGGGTGCCTAGATCGTGCAGCCAGGGGTGGTGGTGGAGACAGAAATAATAGTAGCATTTAAGAGGCACTTAAATACATGCAAGATATGGAGAGATATGGATCATGTGCCGGCAGAGGAGATTAGTTTATCTTGGCATCATGTTCAGCACAGACATTGTGGGCCAAATAGCTTGTTTCTGCACTGTACTGTTCTATAAAACACAGACAGACAATAGACAATGGACAATAGACACTAGGTACAGGAGTAGGCCATTCGGCCCCTCGAGCCAGCTGTGATCATGGCTGATCATCCCCAATCAGTACCCCGTTCCTGCCTTCTCCCCATATCCCCTGACTCCGCTATCTTTAAGAGCTCCATCTAACTCTTGAAAGCATCCAGAGAATTGGCCTCCTGAGGCAGAGAATTCCACAGATTTACAACCCTCTGTGTGAAAAGGTTTTTCCTCATCTCCATTCTAAATGACTTACCCCTTATTTTTAAACTGTGGCATATAATTTGATAACATATAATTATCAAAAATACATTAATTAATAACTGTAATACTAGGTAAACATATTTGTGCAAAACTGAAGTCTGTGGTGCAAGCGAAGACACAGTCCACAGAGGATTATAGTTGCTGAGGTTAGTGCAGTGCAGTGTTCAAAAGTCTTATGATTGCTGGGAAGAAGTTGTTCTTGAATCTGGAAGTCAAATTGCATTTGACAGTATAATCTTTCAATGTAGTCTTTTCATATGTGAACTAAGCCAAAGTCAGTGAAGTCTGACAGAATCGTCCCCTTTCAGCTGGCCATTTGTAAATCTCCAAGACAACATCTTCATGAACCAGCAGGAAACATTGATGGGTGGTTGCAAAATCATCAGGAAAATCAAACCGCTGCGTTGCCTTGGTTACTGGAGATCCAAAGTAGACGTGTAAGATTAAATTAGCAAATGTTTCATTCATGCATTATGTCAACCCCTCTGTTAATTTAACAGCAATATACCATCTTCATTACAATGCATGTCATTTTTATGTGTAAAATTTATTTGTGGTATTTGGTTTTTGCAAAGACTTACCCTTCTAACCCTTTGTAGTGAAGGTTTTTGGCATTGAGTGATGGGCTGATGAAAAATGAAGGCACCATCAACAATTCCATGCCATCTCTCCAGGAATCAATACATCGGTCCGTCCAGTCAAATCTGTCCATTACTGAAACCCAAGTACTCAATTATATACAGCTACACTGGTTATCCTCATTCACCTGAGGTAAAATAGTAAGATTAAACGAGAACTTACCAGTTTGAAGTTTGATCTGTATTTTATGAGGAGTTACGATGAGGGATTACGTGAAGAACCCGCTCAGTGCGCAGGCGCGGCATACTTCCAAGCAGCGGTGTGGAATCACAGATAGACACAGTTATTTTGAAGTAAACATAGTAAAGATAAGGAGACATCAATTTATTAGTTTGATCCATATAATGAGGGTGGGAGCGGAGGGCACGTAATCCCTCATCGTAACTCCTCATAAAATACAGATCAAACTTCAAACTGGTAAGTTCTCGTTTAATCTTACTATTTTACTTCGGAGTCACGTGAGTGACTACGTGAAGATTTCAAAGCTCTGTGATTTCAAACCGTGTAACAGTTTCATTTCACTCACTGCCGAAGTTCTTGAGGGAGGAAGTGTTATCGTAATGAACCAATGAGTCTATTTGTAGAAAAACACAATGGTATTTTTTAAACAATAACAACAAAGAATTAAGTTGCTCCCCTGGGCTTAAATTAAATATTTGCAGTTCGTAAATCTTTACTGCAAATAAACCAGGTTTTGCCAACGGCTTATTATAAAATTTCTGAACGGTCTTTTCCCTTCCCACCATCCTGCTGTAGCCAGGATGTGGTGTATAGGCATGTCCATTCTTTAGCCGTCGACATGGATGCTGCCCTGGTGGAATAAAATTTGTACATGTTAGTGTTTATCCCAGCAGTTTCTAGCACCTGCTTGAGCCATCTCGCAATGGTTTGGCTCGTACCCCACCATAAGGTTTTTTGTGACTGACCCACAAGGCTTTTCATCTCCCTCGAATATTCTGGTTGTGTCTATGTAGGATAGTAGGTAGGTCATGGCACATAACCGTGGTTCTGGTGGGTAAGCCACGACTGGATTAGGTGTTCCTGGTCTGCTCTGTTTGACCAGTCGCTGGATAACGATAGATCTGGTCTGGAGCTGTGATCATGTTGTCCAGTCGCAATAGGTGTAGTGACTGGACCCTCTGAGCGAATACAAGTGCCATCAACCTAAGCGTCTTTAGTGTAGCTTGCTCGAGGCCGGGGGATCTGGCTGGTGGCCATTCCCTGAGATATGTCAGGACCACACTGATATCCCAAATATGGGTATACCTGGGCTTAGGGCTTGATATTGTAAATGCCCTTCATCAGTTTTACCACCAGTGGATGGGATCCCATCGCCTGTTGCCCTGCCGCTGGTTTGAGATATGCAGAAAGAGCACTCTGCGCTGTGTTGATGGCACTGTAGCTGATCCCTACATCGTGGTGTAGATGGCCAGGAACTCCAGTATGGTGGTGGCTGTAGCTGTTGCGTATGTTGTCCATGTTTCCTGGCAGTACTTCTCCCTTTTTTGATGCTGGTTAAGTACTGCCTCTTGGTGGATGTTCGAAGGGATGCCGACATGGTGGTGATGGTTTGTTTGGACAATCCCAGTTCCAGGTAAGGTCTGTTCAAACTTGCAACCCAGGCGTTTAATTTTCTCATGGCATGGGTGTTTAGCTTACCTGGTAGGTAAGTAGCTGATAGCCAAATATGTCTTTCGACATACCATTGCCAAATCATGTTGACCAATTTGTCGCATGATAATGATTTTATGCCACCCATATGGTTAATATAAGCCATCACCGTAGTATTTATCAATTTGTAACCGAACATGCAAGTGCTGCATATTAGATACATATGCTTTTAAACCATAAAAGGCGCCCAACATATCTAGATAGTTAATGCCCAGTGTAAGTAGTAATGATGACTCTAGTTTAGTCCATCTACCACTTGTGCTGGATATGGAGTTAGTCGCTCCCCAGCCTTGAGCACTGGCATCTGTTTGAATAACTAAAGTAGGGTTAGTGATAAAGATAGGGCTGAAACTATGCCAAACGTTTTCTGCCCACCACTGTAGCTCTGATATTGCTTCAGTGGGTAAGTTCATGACACGATCATAGTGACCTGTATGTCGTTTTATTGCCCGTACCTTTGCTCTCTGTAAATATTTTGATAGTGCAAAGGTCCGAATTGTGTAGCCGGAAATGCTGCTACCATTTCCCCAATTACTCTTGCTACTTGTCGAATAGTTGGTCGCTCGTTGACCATTAATTTGTTGCATGATTGTGCTAATTCAACCATTTTTGCCTTTGGCAAGGTAACAGTCATATGGACTGAGTTAATTGTGAAGCCCAGGTAGTCCATGATAGTGGATGGCTTCAACTTAGATTTATCTGGATGTAGGACGAACCCCAGAGTTTCGAGGAGCTGTTTTGTAGCTGATACTGCTGCCACAGCCAATTCCATCGTTTTCCCTACTATGAGAATATCCTCCAGATATGCCATGACAATATGTTTTTGTTTTCTTAGTATTGCCATGGCTGGGTTCAATATTTTTGTGAATAATCTTGGGCTGAAGTTCGCCCATAAGGCAATGCTTTGTACCATCCAGATAAATTTTAGGTATCTGCGATGATCCTTGTATATGGGTACTAGATAGTAAGCATC
This sequence comes from Amblyraja radiata, assembly GCF_010909765.2. NCBI lineage: Eukaryota > Metazoa > Chordata > Chondrichthyes > Rajiformes > Rajidae > Amblyraja > Amblyraja radiata. The sequence continues at coordinate 46,750,473 of NC_045964.1, read as the reverse complement.
TTTAAGATAAATGCTTGCCATGAAGTGTCCTTTGGAATTCAGTTGTTTGGCTGTAACATATGTCTCCATTTTGAAATGTATATACTTAACAAATTTGTTTAGTGATGTTAAGTCAATGATGATGCGACAGACACCATCTTTTTTGGTTTTAGTGAATATATTCGATACAATTTCCAAAGGTTCATGTTTGGTCTTTTCGATGACCCCCTTTGTGATAAGTCTCACCAGTTCAGCTTGTCCCTCACGTTTCTCTTTGACGGAGGGAGAAATACCCTTTGGGGCCATTGTTGAACTGGCGGCGTTTTTTCTGACATGAATTGTATTTTATATCCTGTAATGTTGTTGAGTATATACTTGTCACTCGTGACCATACCCCATGCTTCTTTAAACAAGTGTAATCTCCCCCCTGTTAATAAAGCACCCTTATTCTCTATATGCTGGTAGGGACCAGACCCACCTACCTCCATGGTTATTGGCGATTCTGTTTCTTCATTTTCCTGAAGATTTTGTTCTGACGTGCTGGCGATGTTGGGGGGAGGCGCATTTTCCAGAGGGTCCGCTGCGGGCCCTGATCTGAAAGATCTTTGGGGATAATGTGCGGACCCCAAGCGTTCATCATCCCATATTGCGGACGTCGACTGGTGGATGCCGTGGGGTGCTGCCACTTGGGTATCGGAGGTCTTGGTTTGCTCGTCCCGGGGCCTGCCCTCATTAGGCCGAAGGTTTTTGATGCTTCCTGCATCTCCTTCAGTTTTTATTGAAATCTTTCCCAAATAGCAGCGCGTCCGTCTCCGCAGCTGGGGCTTTACACAAGCCAGCAAATTTGGGATTGAGGGCAGGTCTTATGTTTCCCTCCGGAGATTGTTGATCTCAAATTGTGTGGTACACATTAATGCTGGCACGTATCCATCTCCGTGGTCTCCACGGAACGAGCAAAGGCTGTGATGGCTGACGTCAGGAGCCTTAGGATCCGCTGTAGCTTGAGTTCTTGGGTCTGGATGTGTGACCCACATGCCCCCAGATTTGGCTGTTGACACTTTTTACTTTGAGGGCTTCACCGTTTTCTGGTGCTGTGTTGTTTCAGCACCTCAGCGAGCACCTTTTCCAGTAATGGTTGATGCTGGCCGCCATTCTTGGTTCCAGCGGTGCTCCAGCCCGTGGGGTTGCTACAAGCGGTCCATCACACCCAACAGCTCTTCATGTTCCTGCACCCCTGGCATACTCCCGAATTCATCCGCCTGCCCCTGTTCCAGACCAGCCCAGCCCTGGTCACCAATGCTAGCCTCCAGTAATGAGGGAGCAGAGGGCAGTGCATGAGGCACTGTGGAGGGGGTGCCTGACCTCCCTCCGCGAGAGCGCTCTTTCTGCGCATCTCGCTGGAGCTGCTCCAATTGCTGTTGGATGCAGCTCAGGCGGCTGTCTCTCCTCCATTTAGGTGGAGACATGTCCCCGTCCGAAGAATCGGACGCCACCGGCCGGATGCCTGTTCGGATGGCTAGACATCCAGCCCGCAGTTCAGGCACTAGCGGGACTGGGCTCGGCGCGGTGATGGGGATAGCGGGGCGACCGGTAATTGTTCCTACTGTCTGTTGCTGCCCCCCCTGCAATGGAACGCTCCTCCGCTGGAGTCGAGCGGGGGACAGGTTCTTCTGGAGCTTTTGTGCCTTGTAGTAGCGAGAGCGCCCCTCAAGCAGCGCGTCTCGCAGGCACCTGCTCCATAAGCCGCTCCAGCGGCTCAGGCGGCTCTCTCTCCCCCCGTGCGGGTGGAGAGACGTCCCGTCCGACATCGGGAAACACCTGCCGGATGCCTCTCGGGTGGCTATGCGTCCAGCCCGCTGCTTCAGGTACTAGCGGGCTGGCCTCGGCACGGTGTCGGGGAATTACGGAACACCGGGTCGCTCCTACCGCCTGTTGCTGCCCCCCTCCCCAACGGGAAAACGGGGGACAGTTTTGTTCCAGAGCCTTTTTCTCTGCCTGTAAAAAACACAAGCAGAAAAAGGCTCACCTGTAAAAGAAAACCCGACCTCAGGGTTCATCCTGTAACGGGACAGCCTATCTCCCATGGCAGCCGCTGTTGCACTGCTGGCGTAATGCCGTGCCTGCGCACTGAGCGGGTTCTTCACGTAGTCACTCACGTGACTCCGAAGTAAAATACAACACAACTTCCAGCAGTGATTTTTGTGTTGTTAACGGGAATTCTCACTGTTTTTCCCACGGTAGAGGTTTTTAATACTGGAGGACATAGTAAGGGGAGAAATTTAAGAAGGACCTCAGGGGTAACTTTTTAACTCAGAGGTTAGTCCGTATTTGGAATGAGCTGCCAGAGGACATTACAGAAGCGGATACAATTATGACTGAAGAAGGGTTTCGGCCCAAAACGTTGCGTATCTCCTTCGCTCCATAGATGCTGCTGCACCCGCTGAGTTTCTCCAGCATTTTTGTGTACCTTTGACTTTTAAAAGACATTTAGACAAATATATATAGATAGTAAGGGATTAGAGGGACATGGCCATATGCAGGCAAACAGGACTAGCCTAGTTTGTCAACTTGGTCGACAAGGTGGCCCAAAGGGCCAGTTGTCGTGCTATACAGCTCTGTGATTCTATGTTCATATGACTGCTTATATACTTTGATTTTAAGAAAGCCTTTGATATGGTGCTGCACATGAAGCTGCTAAACAAGGTAAGAGCCCATGGTATTAGAAGGAAGATACTAGCATAGATAGAAGGTTTGCTAAAAGACAGAAGGCAAAGAGCGGGAATAAAGGGGGCTTTTTCTGGTTGACTGCCAGTGATTAGTGGTATTCCGCAGGGGTCGTTGTTGGGGCCGCTACTCTTCACGTTGAATATTAATGATTTGAATGATGGTATTGGTGGCTTTTGGGACAAGTCTGTGGATGATGCGAAGATAGATGGAGGGGCAGGTAGTGTAGAAGAAGTAGGGAGTCTGCAGAAGGGCTTGGACTGGTTGGGAGAGTGGGCAAAGAAGTGACGGATGGAATACAGCATAGCAAAGTATGTGGTCATGCATTTTCATAATAGGAATAAAGGTATGGATTATTTTCTAATTGGGGAGAGGATTCAGAAATCCGAGATGCAAAGGGACTTGAGAGTGTTGGTACAGGATTCCCTAAAGGTTAATTTGCAGTTTGAATTGGTAGTAAGGAAGGCAAATGCAATGTTAGTATTCATTTTGAGAGGACTAGAATATAAAAGCAGGGATGCAATGATGAGGTTTTGTAAGCCACTGGTCAGATCACATTTGGAGTATTGTGAACAGTTTTGAGTTCCGTATCTGAGGACGGATGGAGTGGCATTGGAGAAGGTTCAGAGGAGGTTAACGAGAATGATCCTGGGGATGACTGTTAACATATGATGAATGTTTGATGGGTCTGGGCCTGTACTCGCTGGAGTTTGGAAGGATGAAGAGGGATCTCATTGAAACTTACTGAATTCAAAGGCCTGGATAGAGTGGATGTGGAGAGGATGTTTCCATAAGTCTAGGACCAGAGGGCACAGCCTCAGAACAGAAAGACGTACCTTTAGAAAGGAGATGAAGAGGAACTTATTTAGCCAGAGGGTGGTGAATCTGTGGAAATCATTTCCACAGGCGGCTGTGGAGGCTAAGTCACTAGGTTTTTTAATGCGGAGATTGACAGGTTCTTGATTGGTACAGATGTTTAAGGTTATGGCGAGAAGGCAGGAGAATGGGGTTCAGAGAGAAAGATAGATCAGCCATGACTGAATGGCGGAGTAGACTCAATGGGCTGAATGGCCTAATTCTGCTCTTGTAACTTATGTCTTATGAACTTATGAGCTGCTACTGTAGCCGTTATGGTGGCTGGCATTGAAGCAAAAGAGATTGGAATCAGCACTCTATTAGGAGAATAGTTCTATAACCATCCCTGGGCCTAATTCATTCAACTAACAGTTCTGCAGATATGAGCTCTTATTTGAAGCATCAGGACATTAACCTTATGACATTGCTATGCTCAGAAGGACTTCTTTCCTGAAAAAAAAGGCCAGAGCGATCTACTTCTCGAACGACACCTGAGGAACAATGTGGTCTGATTGACCTACAAAGTTTGCCTTGAAGACACAAGGAACTGCAGATGCTGGAATCTTGAGCAAAACACAAAGTGCTGGTAAACTCAACAGGTCAGACAGCATCTGCAGAGGGAATGGACAGATGGCGTTTTGGATCAGTGTTCTTCTTGAATGACTTACTCCTTTTATTGTAACCTTACTGCTCCTGTTGACAGCCTTTGCAACTTACTGCTTGAGCTGCTCCTTGGCCTTGACTCTCTTGTCTTTGAGGTGGAGAGTGGCTGAGGCATGTTTTGTCAACAGGCAGCCAGATCTGTCCCGGGCAGTATCTCCAGCAGCCTGTTTCTTTGAGTCAAATCTGTTGCTACTTCTCAGAGAGAATCAGAAGATACTGAGGTCATTCTGGGACAATAGAATTAACTTTCTTGTAGCTAGTGAGAGTAGAAAAGGTGATACAAAAACAAATTAGTGTAATTACTCAAATTTCCTTTTAACAGGTGAAAATTTAATGATCTTCATGCTTAGCTTACAACCCAATGGTATGAGCATTTATTTCTCCAATTTCAAGCGATATTCCTGATCTTCTCCCTTTCTTTACGCAGCATTTCATCATTCATTCATTCATCATCGTTGAAAACATTAGCGACACAGTGGTGCTGGTTTCCGACGGGAATGGTGACGGATGGACCACACATCTCTGTCCTCCAGTTCCTGCGGACTTCCGCCACTGGAATATAGGATTTTGGTGTGTGTGCTTTATCATCATTCCTTACAATGCTATGTACGACAGTGATCGCAACTTCTACTGAAGTGTGGATGGCCATTGGCTCGCTAGAAGCTCATCCGCCCTTTGACAGGTCTTGTTTATGGTCTTGCTCGGGGTCCACAGCCCCCTCCTCACCTGGAAAACCAGGTGGGAGAGACGGTTTAGCCGCTGACTATCCGACCATGGAGCAGGTAGCACGGGATAACATGGTACCCGTGGTGGGGGGAACTCCCCCCAACCTGACCTTACCCAGCCCCACCCCCAAAATGGTGCACACATATTTCTCCCATACCCACCACAGTCACCCTGCTCCTTCCTCCTTCACAAGCTCATTTCCCATGCAAAACTTGAATTCGCTGAATGTTTAGGAATCAGATATTTGTATAAAAATATACTTACTGCAGGTTTCAGTTATTACATTGAGTGTATATTTAAAGCTAAAAATATATTTTACTGACGAAAATAACTGTTCAGTGAACTTTTTAAAGAGTTTAATTATGTTCAAATAAAGTGTAATTCACTTAGATTAATAGAATATTCTCCACATTGTGGACAGAATATCTACTCTTCCATACTCACTTTTTCCATGTTTATGTTCCAATACTTCTGGTCAGTGATTTTTTGGCGTTGATCTTGTGCACCATTCTTGCTCAATAACGTCACACAAAGCACAGGAGCTGCAACAACACTCCAAGTCTACAATTTATTTACTTTTTTAATTTTCTGCTAAATTGACATTCTTCAAGCTTATTGTTGTGAAATTAGGTTTGATCTGAAATAAATAGCTTTGATGTCAAATGACCATTGAAATTAAAGTTTTCCCCTCAATATTATTGAGGGCTTGTGATGTGTGGTTTGTTGTTATGTAGGTGTTGCTGACACTTGAGACTACCAATCCTGTCCGTTGCCAGTGGTTTACAGACCAGAGCCAACACTGAAATGTAAGTCACATAAACTAAGTATCTGATCTTTCTGGATGGGACCACAATGTGCATGCCAAGCCTCACGGGACTTACCCTTGGGAAGAGTATAAATCATGCATTAATCTGAATCTTTGGCTTGTTTCCATCAGCTATTGGAACACTGAAGTAGCAAATATATTGAGGGATAGTTTATGCCTATATTTCATACAACCTCACCAACTACAGAATGAGGGGAGGTGAGTCTGAAAGTTAAAATTTGATCGTTTTCTCTGTACTTTCTCGCCCATATTTGTTTATTTTACAATCATAAGCACCCATAGAGTCACAGAGCTGTACAGCAGGGAATCAACCCATCTTGTCCATATTGGGCTAGTCCCTTTTGCCTGCATTGGCCCATGTCCCTCTAAACCCTCCCTATCCATATATATCCATCCAAATGTCTTTTAAACGTCGTAATTGTACCCGCTTCCTCTGGCAGTTTATTCCACACTACGGACTACCCTCTGAGTGAAAAGGTTGCCCCAAAGGTCCCTCTTAAATCCCTCCCCTCTCACCTTAAGCCTATGCCCTCTAGTTTTGGAATCCTCTACCCTGGCAGAAAGACAGTAAGCGTTCATTTTATCCATGCCCCTCATGATCTTGTACACCTCAATAAAGTCACCTCTCAGCCTCCTAGGCTCCAAAGAAAAATGTCCCAGTCCGTCCAACCTTTTCCAATAACTCAGGCCTACAAGTCCAGGTAACATCCTCATGAATCTCTCCTGCATCCTTTTCAACTTAATGACATTCTTCCTATAGCTGGGCCATCAGAATTGCACACAGTACAGTAAGTGTGGTCTTGCCAACGATTTGTACAGTTGCAACATAATGTGCTAACTTTGGTACTCAATACCCCTCCCAATGAAGGCGCGTGTGCCAAAGGCCTTCCTCACCACCCTGTCCATCTGACTCACCACTTTTAGAGCACCTGTACTCCCAGATCTCTCTGTTGTGCAAAGCCTGAAAATCTTGTTTCCTCATTTGCTTGATTCTGTCTTCATGTTCTTGAAACACAAATTACTTGTAATGAATTGAGGCAATATTTGTAAAATATTATGTCAGAATCAAATGTATCAGACTTTAGATTGGGTGTTGTACCTACCCTTCCTTCTCCAATGCCACTGCCAGTTTCAATTACTGTTATCTTTGTTCTTTCCCAAAAAGTACCTGTTGCTGCCCTACCTGCTGACCACATTATGCTGGTTGCTTCAGAGGTGTGTGTTTCGCCAGTCTTCATGACCGATTTACATCACAAATGGCTACAATACTCAGAAACATTGTTTAAGGAAAGCCATTGCAAGCCATGGACGGAGGAGAGGATCGGTGATCGGGCTGTGGGCTCACCTTGGATGCGCTCTAGGGGTTCCGTGATCAGCCGCAGGAGGCACCTGGTGCATGGAGGCTGAGCGATGGCCGTGGGAGGCAAGGGTTCGGTGCGACCGCGGGTCGAGGTGTCGGCAAAGTGGACCGCTGGAGGCCCTGCAGCAGCCGGGGATCTCGTAGATTGGGCGCCACTGGAAGCTACATTGAGGCCGGGTGAACGGATCAGACATGGCTACTACACCAGCATGGAGAGGCAGAGCAGCGGTGGAGAACACCGACAGCATCGCCAGGCTAGGTCAACCCTGCAACACCGATCCAGTGCCACCAGGGCATCTGGCCTTTAAGGCCAAGATAAGACTCTTTACTATTAAGAACTTTGAAACTTGAAGGGCACGAGTTGGTGGCAGAAACGTGGTGACTCTTTGTCTACTGCCTTGGTGAAGTTAACTATTCTTACACACCTATCATTGCACTTTGGTACATCTATGATTGTGCTTATCTATAGCATGATTTTTACTGGATTATATGTACAACAAAGAATTTTACTGCACCTATGTACATGTGACAATAAAGTATCATTCACTCACTCACTTTCAACTCCTTACACTGTATCCCACCACAACCTTACTAAGCATCAAAGGCCTTCAAGAGTCATGAGTCTAGAAAGTTTTATTACTATATGTAATGGCAATGGAACAATGGAATTCTTATTTGCTGCTGTTTAACCGGCCTGTAAACACAACAACACACAAATAAATATATAATAATCAGTAATACAACAAATTAATAATCAGTAATACTAGTTAACCATAATAGTGTAAAACCAAAGTCCACGTTGCAACTGGAGACAATGTCCATAGAAGATCGTAGTTACTGAGGTAAGTGTTGAGCAGTGTTTAAGAGCCTGATGGTTGCTGGGAAGAAGCTGCTCTTGAACCTGGAGGTCACGATTTTCAGGCTTTTGCACCATCTTCCTGATGGAAGGAGTGAAATGAGAATGTGACCAGGGTGGTGTGGGTGTTTGAGATATTAGCTGCCTTTTTGAGGCAGAGCTTCCTGTATTTCCCTTCAATGGTGGGGAGGTCAATATCTGTGATGACCTGGGGTGTGGCTCCATAGTTTAACAATAAGGGGTAACCCATTTAGAACGGAGATGAGGAAAAACGTTTTCACCCAGAGAGTTGTGAATCTGTGGAATTCTCTGCCTCAGCAGGCAGTGGAGGCCAATTATCTGGATGCTTTCACGAGAGAGTTAGATAGAGCTCTTTAAGATAGCATAGTCAAGGGATATGGGGAGAAGGCAGGAACGGGGTACTGATTGTGGATGATCAGCTATAATCACAGTGAATGGCAGTGCTGGCTTGAAGGGCCGAATGGCCTACTCCTGCACCTATTGTCTATTGTCACTCTCTATAGTTCCCCTCATTCCTGGGTTACCAAACCAGCCCATGAGGCAACCAGCAGTGTTCTCTCTACTGCAGCCTGCAGCAGTTCGATAGAGTATTCAGAAACTCATCAATCTTCAAAGGAAGTAGAGATGTTGATGAGTTTTCATTGCGATTGAATAGATTCTTGTGATTGAATGCGTTGGTCTCAGGACAGATCTTTGAGGGTCTGCATGCCCAGGAACTAAATGAGATATAGTTCCTCCATTCAGCTCATGAGCTTAAGTCTTATATCTGCTGTAAACTATGTGAATCGCTTGCTTGTCTGACAAGCAAGAGGTTGTAAGATATACAAGGACAAAGTAAGCAAATGAAACTTCCTTTGATAAACCTACCACCTACAGTGAGATGCTTGGGCAGGTCTGCTCATGAGTCACAGTCTCATTAACAGCAGCAGCACTGTTAAAATATTGAAATAATCTCCTACCCAGGACATGGAGCGTGTGGTTGTGCATTCCTCCAGGAACATTGTTGGTTAGTCCTCCTGGCCCACAGCCACACTGCCTCCCTCCCAGTCACATATAAAGAGAACTGGACAATGGTGCCAAAGGAAGCCAGTGTACTCCATAGTGGTAAATTAGCTAAAGTCATAGAGACACATAGCGGGGAAACATGCCCTGTGGCCCAACACGCACATGATGACCATATGCATCATCTCAACTCGTTCCTTTTCCCCATGTTTGGTACAAGTCCCTCTGAATATTTGAGTAACTCAGCAAGTCAAGCAGCATCTGTGGAGATTTACGACAGGTGATGTTTCAAGTTTAGACCCTTCTTCAGACTCTCCAGTCCACCTGACCTGCTGAGTTACTCCAGTATTTTATGTTTTGCTCAAGATTCCAACATCTTCTGTTCCTTGTGTGTCCCTCCAAGCCTTTGGAACAAAAGAGGTTGAGGGATTTCCTTATTGAGTGTACAAGATCATGACGGGCATGGGAAAATTGAACGCTCACATTCTTTAATTCTCCAGGGTAGACGATTCAAAAACTAGAGAGCATGGAATTAAGGTGAGAGGGGAGCGATTTAAGAGGATTTTCTGTGGCACCTTTTCCACTCAGAGGGAGGTCCATGTTTGGAATAGGCTGCGAGGAAACTATAGAAGTGGGTACTATTATGACTTTTAAGATCCAGAAGTGGCGACGCTGCCCTAGCAGCTGCGGCTCGCCTGCAGTCCGTCTGTTTTTTGTTCTTGTTTTGTTTTCTTTGTCCTGTTTTAGTTAAATTTAGTTTATTAGGTTGTGTGTGTGTGGGGAGGGGTGGGAGAAACATGGTTTTGGTCTCTTCCTTCGGGGGGATGCGACTTTTTCTTGTCGTATCCCCCGTCTCCGTCTGCGCTGAGGCCTAATGGCGGAGCTGGCGGCCTCCAACTGGGGCTCGAGGCTCCGGAGGCAGAGCCAGCCAGGACTTACCAACACGAGGCTGGCCAACTTCGGGGCTGTGGCGGTGGCGTCCCAACTTCGGGGCTGTGGCGGCGTTCCGGCGACCCAACTTCGGAGCCACGGATGACATTGTCGGGAGCTCGCAGGTCACAGGTTGGTGACCTGTTTTTCCGGAGCTCCCGCAACAACAGCTTGGTCCGCTGGACTGGAGGGTGGCAGCTTTGGCAGCTTCGACCGCCCCGAGCCGCGGAGTTTGAACCGGCCCATTCGCGGAGCTTGGATTCAGCCGTGGGACTGACTTACCATCACCCGGTGGGGTCACAACATCGGAAGCCTGGATCGCCTCAGCGCAGAGGGAGAACAAGGAGGGAAGAGAGAAGGACTTTAAGACTTTTGCCTTCCATCACAGTGAGGAGGTGTCTGGTGAACTCACTGTGGTGGATGTTAAATTTGTGTCTATTGTGTGTTTTTGTTATTTTATTCTATGTATGACTGCAAGGCATGAAATTTCATTCAGACCGAAAGGTCTGAATGACAATAAAGGATACTTATACTTATAAAAGAAATTTGGACAGATACAGTATATGGATATGAAGGATTCAGAGGGCTATTAACTATATGTAGGCAAATAAGATTAACCCAGTATTCCTACTTGGTCAGCATGGACAAGGTGGGCTGAAGGGTCTGTTTCCATGCAGGAAAGCTCCATGAATCCATTGTAAGTTGGGTTGATTCAACCTTATGGTTTTTGAGGCCTGTGACCCATGCTAGAGGAGAGGGGATCTAAACGGTGTCTAGGAAAGGTTGTGAATTTACAGAGAGATTTTGTCGAGGGAGACCAGATTTCAATTTTGTGAAGGGAATGGTCAGATGATGTTTAAGGTCGAGGCCCTTCTTCAGACTGATCATCAGTCTGAAGAAGTGTCTCAACTCCAAATGCCTGACCCGATGAGTTCCTCCAACACTTTGTGTTTTGCTCAAGTTTCCACTATGAACAGTTCTTGTGTTTCCAGATTTCAATTATTCTGTACTTTGAAAAACCAGAAAAGTGAGTTTCCCCACTTCTATTGCCAAAATATACTTGGCTTTGGTCACTGAACAAGAAAGCATTGACTTCATCAAAGCCAAGTTTTGTCCCACCCCATCCCCCCCCCCCCCCCCCCCCGTCCACAACTCCATCGGTGTGAAGGAGGGTCTCAATCCAAAACATTGTCTGTCTATTCCCACCACAGAAGCTGCCTGACCTGCTGATTTCCTTCAGCACCATGTTTTGCTGAAAGCTGTTTGTCTCCTTTCCCACGTTTCCCTCCCTTTCCATCACCTTCCCTCACTCTCTCTTCCCTCATCCCCCTCCCCCTCCCCTTCCTCCCTCTCACCCCCTCCCTCCTCTAACCCCTCCTTCCTTTCCACTCTCCCTCCATGTACCTCTCTACCCATCCCTCCCTCTACTTCTCACCCTCCCTCCCTCATCATCCTTCTCCCTCCTCCATCCTGCTCCCCTCCCTCTCTCTCCCTCACCTCTTCTTTCTCCCTCCATCCATCCCTCCCTCTCGCTCCCCATCTCACCCATCCCCCCTCCCCACCTCTGTCCCTCTCCATCTCTCCCTATCTATCTCGCTCCCTCCCTATCTCTCTCCCCCTCTGCATAGCTCTCTTACCCCCTCCCCACCTCCCTTCTTGCCCATCTCTCTCACTCTCTCTTCCCATTTACATCTCCCTCCATCCCCATCTCCTCCCCTTCATCATGTCTTCCTCCCTCCACATATCTCCATCCCCTCACGTATCTCACACCCCTCACATCTTTCTCCATCCCTCCTCATCTCAATCTCACTTCCGTCCCCTCCCCCAGCCTATATAAAATTGTCCTCAAGCTGCGCATAGTTAGGAACAGCACGCCTTCCAGACCGTGTGATCATCCCTTAGAGGAGTGTTCATATTTCAGCCGCAGGGCGTAACATGTACAAATATGTCTCATGCAACATGCGAGCAGACGGAGCCACTGGGGTTCAGCATATGGTGAACACTGGGAGAGATGTTAGTTGAGTTACAAAACCAGAACAATAGAACCTCCTTGTTGCAAGCCAGTGAAATGTTGCTCGTTCAATGCTGGGCGAAGGATCAGACACTGGGTTACAGAGCAGGGGGGGAGATGGGCGCAGGGTGGTGTGTAGTCTGGGACTGTGTGTAAAGTGTTCTGGCCGGGTTGGAGGGATCTGTTCTTTGGTGTGCACATGAAAGCAGTGACACACACACACACACAGCGAGGCAGACAGGAGCTGACATGTCAGGGGAGTGGAGCAAACCATCCCAGTAACCAGGAGAGGGGGATTGCAACACAAAGCATGAACCAATGACTTCCAGGTGCCCCGCAGTTCTGTGCGACTCTGACTCCGACAGGGGCGAAGGGAGAGAAGGATCGAGGATAAAGCCAGCTTCTGCCCAGAGCTGACACGCACACACAAACAAACATACACACACAGTCGCAGCCAGCCTATGTGTGTATGGGGACTGAGCAGAGCAGCACATGCAGTCCGCTGCCGGCAGCAGCGCAGATGTGGCACTGAAGTTTGTCTTCTGCAACTCTTCCCACTTTACCGAGTCTTGGGCGGACATTACACTTGGACTGCTGAGCATTTGGGAGCACTTTCAGCGGTAAGAGACTGCCGGCTTTACTTCAACATTTTTTTTTAATAAGAAGGGCTTCGTTGTGGTGAAAGTAACATCTATAAATCTGCTTGCAAGCCTGTATAGAGGCACTTTTGAGCTCCCGTAGAGTTGGACGCAAAGTTACTTCCAAGAGATTCTGCGATTTTGAATGATTCCCAATTCGCTGTGAAACTTGATATCTATTTTGGTGTTCGCTTTGCTTGTGCTGTATCTGTGGCAAATGTTTATATCCTCCATGTACAATCCCGGTGGAATGTTTTAGTCAAACTCCCTCTCACCGGGAAAGACTGTCATTCCTGTGGTTTTTTGTCTGAACCCACGTCAGTCCCCACAGGACTGAGTGGAGCAATCCTTAAAAGATTTCTGGTAAATGTGTTTGGTCTGTAAGATTTCTGTTGTCTGAATATTTTTGCTTTCTATCTTTCTTCTCTAAACATTTAAGATCTTGGAGACAAACATTAACTCCGCTTCAAAGCCGCGGGGCGTAGTTTGTGCGATCGCTGGCTTCTGCCGAAGAACTGCATGCGGTGTAATTGTTACAACACTGCGAGTTATTTCCTTTCTTGGGTTTCTGTGAGTTGATTTATTTTTTTGGGATCAGATGGATGGATAGTGCCCAGGATAACTTCTAACTCTCAAGTCCCTCACTAAGCCTTTTTATTTATACAGAAACACTGTAGAAACCATAAACCCTGCCACTGGAGGCCTGGTCGATTCTGTCAGTGGTCCGTAAGGCAACACAATGCTCTTATGTTTGGGGGTGGAGAGCCCTTGTTCAACGTGAATCGGTGATCACGGCGAGCCAGCCCACCTTGCCCTGAATTTCCGTGCGATGTTTAAATCGCCTTGCATGATCCTATTGGGCCCCGTAAAAAGTAACATTGTTGCAAGGTTTGTTGCGAAATGACGAAGCAGCCAATGGAACGAGTCCACAGATTTGAATACACTGTTCCACTGAAGGCCTCTCTTGGGGCAGTGTGTGTGTCACTGACATGTTGTGGTCTTTCCAATTAATCTCACATTTGACATTTGTTGGAATATTGCAACAAGAACAAAAAGCTCAAAGGCTTTTGCTTGTTTGCTGGGGGAGTGCCGAGGCAAATCAAAATCACCTTTTGATTTGCCTTTTAAGTGACTGAAGCCAAGTATCTTTGCCTGTGTTCCTAGCCATGCACACAGGGGCAATGGAAATGTCCCTTTACGCCGTCCCTGCTGCAGCGTAGCAGTTAATTAAAGCTGATTTTAATTTCACTCTGTGGTGCTCCAGGGAATTAGCACTGCTTTTAGGAAACAGTAAAACATTGCGGGGGAATAAAAGGCAAACTAAGCTGGTTCTTTGAAAAAAAAATACATTCAAGTCAAGTGTTTTATTGTCATGTGTCCCAGATAGAACAATGAATTCTTAGTTGCTGCAGTGCCTTGAATATGTAAACATAGTACACTGTAAACAATATGATAAATGAGAGAGAAAAAAAGTTTAGGGTGTGTATATATATACACATACTCACAAGTACACACACACACACACACACACACACATACATACATACATACATACATACATATGTATGTATATGTATATATATATATCACGGCGAGCCAGCAATTCGCCCTCCCCCTGCTAGTTGAGCCATTGTGACATCATCAGTTGAAGCTGGTCGGTTTGAAATTAAAGCTATTTGATTTTTATAATATATATATATACATATACACACACACACACACACACACACACACACACACATATATATCTTATACATAAAAGTCTGATCTTGTACGTGTGTATATATGTATGTGTGTATATGTGGTTGTTTTTAAAAACACTACGCGGTAACGATTACATTTTTACATATTCCGATTAACATTTTTCCTGTAGAGGCCGGGATCACCTATCTGAACATTTCATGCTTTATTTCTCGACTTATTCTTGACTCATTACTGATTAAAAGTCTAAAAAAAACTCAAAAGACTTTGAAATTAAAACCACCATCTTCAAATGATGATGTCACAATGGCTCAGCTAGCAGAGACCAGCCTCAATGAAGATTTCATCCTATATTTGACACATTATTTGCAATTAAAGCTTTAAAAATGCCAACCTTCACAAGATTTTTACATATTCTGGTTCATATTTTCCCCTCGAGGCAGAGATCACTTTCACTGAACATTTTATGCTTTATTTCTCGACTTATTACTGATTAAAGTCTTAAAAAAATCAAAATATCTTTAATTTCAAACCGACCAGCTTCAACTGATGATGTCACAATGGCTCAACTAGCAGGGGAAGGGCAAATTGCTATTGCAACATGCAGGGCAAGTGGAATTTTTTTTAAAGATCATTGCTGAGGAGGGCAAGGGAGTGCTGGAATCTTACGTTAGGGAACAGCTTGAGTTGGAGAACCAGGTCTCCCGAGGGGCTACAGGTAGGGAACGGGTGCGTTGGGGGAACAGACCCAATGGGTCTGCACTTGGTGTATATATACACATACTCACAAGTACACGCGCGCACGCAAATACACACACACACATACATAAATACATATCAATTAACATACATATATATATATATCCATTAATATATATATACACACACACGTTCAAAAAAAACAAAACAATAGTAGTGCAATCATAGTCTATTGAAGTTCAGAGCTTATTTGAGGTTGTAGGGGTTAATACCCTGATGGCTGTGGGGAAGAAGATGTTCCTGAACCATGACGCTACAGTTTTCAGGCTCCTGTACCTTCTTCCTGATGGCAAGGGTGAAATGAATATGTGGCCAGGATGGTGTGGGTCTCTGATGATGCTGGCTGCCTTTTTGAGGCAGCGACTCTGATAAATCCCTTTGTTGGTGGGGAGACCAGAACCGATGATGGACTGGGCAGTGTTCACAACAGTGTTACAGTAAGATGTCTTGACAGTGTGAGTTTATTTTGATCATGAGTGATATGTCTATAAAGGAAAGATTGGAACTGTCCTTGATATTCTATTCAGGAATGAGGTCTATCTGTTACTGACATGTTCAGTGTGACCACTGATTCTGGAATTCCTTACTCAGCATGGTAATAGTAAAGGTTTTAAATAAAAATACATTGATAAAGTGAGTTAAAAACAAAAACACGGTGCTGATGGAATTCAGTAGGTTGGACAACATCTCTGGAGGACGGGGGAAGGAACTGCAGACTAATTAGATTCTGTTTTTAAAGTAAACAGGACGGGGAGAGGTGACATTTCAGGTTGGGACCCAAACCAACATCACAACCCGAAATATCAACTATCCATGTCCTCCCAAGATGCTGCCTGACTAGCCGAGTTACTGTAGCACTTTGTGTCTTTTTTTGTGGCATCTGCCGTTCCTTGCATTTTAGTGTAGTATGTATATGGAACTGCCTGAGGAAGTAGGTGAGGCATTTGGACAGGTACATAGATCGGAAAGGTTCACATGAACCAAATGCAGGCAAGTGGAACAAGCTTGGAGGAGGCGTCTTGGTTGGCATGAATGTGTTGGGCCGAAGGGACTGCTCTTGTGATGTATGATTCCATGGACAGAGGAAACTGTTAAAACTAAAAGCCTTAACTGAGGCTGGATTCCCGTATGCTAATGTCCTGCCCTGGTCAAATGTTTTTGCTTGCATTGATAAATTAGTTTGTTTTTGTTTACTTTAAAAACAGAATCTAATTAGTCTCATTAAGCTTCCGGTTCCCCGAGGGCCTTGTATCTGTGAGGGGAAGCTACAATAAACAGATGACATTGTTCACAGCTGTCCTATTGGGATTTGTGTTTCTTAATCTAGACATAGTTGTACATTTTTAGCTTATGTGACCAGTTAAAATGTGACTGTTACAGAGCAAACTAAAGCTGCCTAGAGCGATGCACTAGGTTTAAGCCCAACATTAGATAGACGAGATGCTGGAGTTACTCAGCAGGTCAGGCAGCATCTCTGGGGAAATGGATTAGGTGACGTTTCGGGTTGGAACCTTCTGAAGAAGTCTGTCTATCTTCGTAATAACCAGCATCTGCAGTTCCTTCCTGCACATTATTTCAGGCTAGTTCATATCTGGAGTCAGCTAAAAGAGGAAGCTATGGAAGCTAATACTATTTGGACTTTTAAAAGGCATATGGACTTTTAGGAGAGGTTAGGAAAGGTTTAGACTTAAATGGGACTAGCCCAGTATGCCAACTTGGTCGGCATGGACAAGGTGAGGTGGGCCGAAGGGCCTGTTTGATGCTGTACTGCTCTCTGACTCCAAATTGATTTCATATCTTTGTGTTATTATATCTCTAAATTTGATTGATAATGGTTCAATCGTGCAAAACATCTTCAGCGTGCTTTCTCACTGTCTGTTTGGGAGAGGTGCTATTATGCCCTCCAACTAAAAGAAGCCTCTGGAGTTTTTGAAAGTAAACAGTAAAGTTTGCTGCTTTTGAACTGTAAATGATCCATGGGCCCATTTCCCACTGCACCAGCCTCTTCCTGGAACCTGGAACCTCGTCTGTTCATTCCTTCCACGGATGCTGTCTGACCCGCTGAGTTCCTCCAGTACTTTATGTTGTACCTGATACGTTGTTGATTGCTCTGGCAAACAATGGCTTAACAATTCTTGAGAAAGGACTCGAACAAAAAAACAGTACAACACAGGAAAAGGCCCTTCAGCCCACATTGTCTGTGCTGGACATGATGCCAAGTTAAACTAATCTCCGTTGACTGCACGTGATTCATATCCCTCCATTCCTTGCATATTCATGTGCCTATTTAAAAGCATCTTGAATGTCATTCTTGTATCTGCCTCCATCACCACCCCTGGCAGTGCATTCCACGCGCCCACCACCCTCTGAAAAAGTTTTTTTTTATAAACATGCCCTGCACATCTCCTTAGAGTGTTGCCCTTCTTACCGTTTAAAGCTATGTCTTTGACATTTCCATCATGGAAAACAATTCTGACCGTCTACCATATCTACGCTTCTCATAATTTTATATATCTCCATCAGGTCTCCACTCAGCCTTCATTGCTCCAGAGAAAAGAATCCAAGTCTATCCAACCTCTCCTTTATAGCCATTAACTTCTAATCCAGGCAGCATTCAGGTAAACCTCTTCTGCATCTTTTCCAAAGCCTCCACATCCTTCATGTAATGGGTGACCAGAACTGCACAAAAAACTGCATAACCAATGTTTTCATATCATTGTTATGCAAATGATACCCAACTTTATTTGCCGCTGAGGATGGAAGACGCCTTTTCTGCAAAATCACTTCTGTCTTGTCTTGAGGACATTAAGTCCTGGATGGCCCTAAACTTTCTAGGATTTAATGAAAAGAAGACAGAGGTGATTTTATTTGATCCCAATGGCTGCCGTGAACCTCCATTTGTTGATTTAGGTCCATTGTCACGGTATGTGAAGCCGACAGTTTTGAACCTGGGTTTTAGGATGGACAGTGACTTTAAGTTAGATCACCAAATAGGCGCGGTGGTTAAGTCCAGCTTCTTTCACTTAAGGAAGCTGGCAAAGGTGAAGCCCATTCTCGAGCGGCAGCATTTTGAGACAGTAATCCATGCCTTTATTACATCTAGGCTGGATTACTGTAACGCACTCTATTTTGGAGTTGCTCGTTCTTCACTGACTCGTCTCCAGTTGGTTCAGAATGCTGCTGCTTGCCTTTTAACTGGAACTCGAAAGAGGGAGCACATAACACCAATTCTGGCCTCCCTCCACTGGCTCCCTCCACTCGTGCACTCTCGAGTTCATTTTAAAATTCTGTTATTTGTTTATAAATCTCTGAATGGGCTCGCCCCGCCTTACCTCTCTGAGCTGCTCCACCCATACGCTCCTGCCCGGTCCCTCAGGTCAGCTGATCAGCTGCTCCTGGAGGTACCGAGGTCTAAGCGGAAGCTCAGAGGGGATAGAGCCTTCTCTGTTGCTGCTCCGGCACTCTGGAACGCTCTGCCGTTGCACGTCAGACAGGCCCCCTCACTGTCCATCTTCAAAGCCAGTGTTAAAACACATTTATACTCCCTGGCTTTTGACCATGCATGAGACTTTGCTCCTGTTTTTAGTGTTTTTAATATTTCTTTATTTTGAATATCTTTACTTACTCCATCTTTTAATTGTTATTATTGGTGTGTATTAACTTTTGTGTCAATGATTAGTGATGTACAGCACTTTGTTGCAACTATGATTGTTTTTAAAGTGCTCTATAAATAAAATTATTATTATTATTATTATGTGTAATATCAGTGATTTTCATTATCAATTAATAATTAATCCTGTATAATTATTAGTAACATCATGTGTAATTTCATATTGGTGTACAGTTCATGTATAATTAGAATCAGATTTATTGCATTGCTGTTAGCTGAACACTTTACTATCATAGTATTGCTCGACACTGTTTAGCCAAGTTGCTGAATTATACCTCTTGTGAGCGAATCAAAGAAAATTATTTAACAGATATTTACTGGAAATATTATATGCCTAAAGATGTAGGCACTTCTAAGGGTTGTCTATAAACTGCAGAATATTTTTACTAGTTTAGATTCATCTTTCATCCTTGAATTACCATTAACCACAACTTGTATTTGTATAGCACGTCTAAGGCAAATAATAATCTGAAAGTCTTTCTCAGGGGTGTGATGGAACAAGCTTTGCCATGACCTTGACACAGCAACGGGGCAGAGAGCTAGCTTTTTAAGCTGGTAATTTAATGGAAAGGTGGCAGTCAGTGAGAAATAAAGAGGGAATTCTGTAAGTTTGGGGTTTGTGGCATGTGAAGGATTGGCTGCCAATGGCTTCCTTACTTTATAAATTTAAACAATTGTGCAGTGGCACAACTAGTTAAGCTGCTGCCTGACCACACCAGAAACTCCTGACTACAGATGCTGCCGTGTTCTCCCTGTGATGTGTTTCCTCTGGGCATTCTGAGTTTCACCCCACCTGTGGATTGGTGGGTTAATGGGTAATTGTAACCTGTCTCTGTTAAGTAGGTGAGTGGTAGAATCTGGGGGGAGTTGATAAGAAGGTGGGGGAAATAGAATATTGGATGCCTGTAAATGAGGTTGATGGTTGTTGTGAATTCAGTGGACCTAAAGGCCTGTTTTGTGCTGTATGTTTCTAGGACAATATAAATTTATAGTATACAGTGGTAAAACTTTGAATAACATTAACAACCAGGTCTGTTCAATCTTATACTGTTTGGGGGCAATTTATACTACCTTTTGTGTTTTAAGGGAGATCTTGGAAAATATCATCAATATTGGTTTATTTTTGTCACGTGTACCGAGATACAAGAAAAAGCTATGATAGACAATAGGTGCAGGAGTAGGCCATTCGGCCCTTCGAGCTAGCACCGCCATTCAATAATGATCTGATCATGGCTGATTGAATTGAATTGAATTGAATTGAATTGAATGCCTTTATTGTCATTCAGACCTTACGGTCTGAACGAAATTTTGTGCCTGCAGTCATATATACAATCATACAATAATAACAACAATAAACACAAATTAACACCACCACAGTGAGTCCTCCAAGCACCTCACTGTGGTGGAGGCAAAATTCTTAGGGCTGCAGTCCCTCTTCTTCTCCCTCTGCGCTGAGGCGATACCCCACCGGGCGATGGTAAATCAGTCCCGCGGCTCACCGAGCTCCACAACGGGCCGGCTCAAACACCGCGGCCCGGGGTGGTCGAAGCTGCCGCCCTCCAGTCCAGCGGACGCAGCCACTGGCCCGCAGCTGAACCCAGGACTCAGGTCACCGCCGCCAGAGCACCGTTCCAGCCCCGAGCCGGATCGCCCTCATCCACATTCAATACCCCGTTCCTGCCTTCTCCCCATATCTCTTTTGCTTGCTTGTTATCCAGTCAAATCATATTTTACAATCAAGCTGTACACAAGTAGAACAGGTAGTGCAAGCGGAAATTCCCAGATTGCGGTATCGTGTTACAGCATTGTAGCGTTACTGATACAGAGTAAAAGTCCAGTATCCACAATGAGGTAGGTCAGAAGATCAGGACTCCAGCCCAGTTTATGGGAGGATTGTTTAGTATTCTGTTAACAGCTGGAAGGAAGCTGTTCCTGAATCTGTTGGTTTGTGGTTTCAGGCTTTTGGTATCTTTTGCCTGATAGGGGAGGGGAGAAGAGACAATGGCCATGAGTAGTCCTTGAGTATGTTAGCTGTTTGCCCGAGGCTGCATGGTGCAGATAGAGTCAATGGTGGAGAGTCCCGCCTGGACTGGGCTACATCCACACCTTTCGTTTTTAGTTTAGTTTTAATTTAGTTTAAGATTACTCTCTGCAATTTCTAGCAGTCTTGGGCAGAGCTGTTCCATTTGGGAGAGCTTTTAAAACATATGTTCTAAATGTCTTTTTAGCAGCTGATAACTCTAACAACGGATAAAAGCTGAGGATTATCAGCAGAAGAGGAAGAAGAGTAGTTTGAAGCCTATACTTCTGATAGCGTGTGTTTCGAATATGGAGTATTTTATCTGATACAATAACTACGTGAAATTTTAAGAGGGATTTGGATCTGTGTATGAAAGTGACTAATGTATAAGGTGTGGAGGAATACTGGAGATTTGAAGGTGATTGTCCTTGTTGAAGAATTGACAGGGTACTGTGTACTGAACAGTGTTGATGCCTCTGATGCTTTGATCAATTTTCAGTAACTTGGTGGGAGCAGGTCTGCCCTGTGCCAGTACATTGTGAGTCCGACCACCGA
Organism: Amblyraja radiata; assembly: GCF_010909765.2. NCBI lineage: Eukaryota > Metazoa > Chordata > Chondrichthyes > Rajiformes > Rajidae > Amblyraja > Amblyraja radiata. Next base: position 46,729,177 of record NC_045964.1, on the reverse strand, counting down.
TCAAGAGATTAATATCGTAATGTGGACTGACATCTCAGTGGAGTGTTAAACTACAGCTCTCTCAGGTGGAAAGATCCAATGGAATTTTTCAGAAACCAGAGGAGGTCTCCTGAGTTCCGAGACAAAATGAATCCCTCATGTAATGCATTGAATAGGAATTTATTGACATAAAGTTCCATCTACAATGTATTCTATCACTCTGTTCAAGAGTATTTATCTGGAGTCGTTTGGCAGCCCCATTTTTTAAATACTGCAACAGTGACAAAACTTCAGAATTATATCTGGAGGAACAGCACCTCATATAGAGCATATATAAAAACAACACCTTGGGTAGCATACAATCCAATGGTATGAGCAAAGCATTCCCCAGGTCCAAGTTATACCACCTGTCCGCACCCTCTCTTTCCCCTGCCCATCAGGCCACCCTGGCTCACTTACCAATGAAGGCCAGTGTACCAAAAACCTTTTTCACCACCCTATCTACCCTATTACAGAGGTGGCACAAATGTGAGTGAAAGGACTGAGGAAAGGAGATTGTAACGGAGTGTAAAAAGATTCAGTGACAATCCCAAAATGAGAGACCGTCAACGTGAAACAAGTGTGCAAACGCAGCTGGAATGAAAGTGTGAACAGTGATGTTAAATACCGAGGGGAATGCAAACAGTTACACAAAGACTAAGAAGTTATTTTTCTCTACATGACTGCTGCCCTGGCAATCAATAAGCATAACATTCTACTTCATTGATTAGGCACAGCTTTTAACTACAAATAAAGATCAAGTTGCATCTCAAGGTTTATTCTTTTAAACTTTAGTTTGATAAGCCATAAAGCATAAATGAAAAGTAATTTTAAAATTCCCTGAGGACAGCGCATTAACTTTTGTAGTTAGGGGACTACCCAAATGTTACAACAACCAATGACAACTTAATTATCTTTCCAATTCCAAATATCTAACCAGTTGTCTGACTGCGATATTGTATTTCTATCAAGAGGCAAGAGTGTTTAATGGTCCTTTGTACTGGCAGCAGAACAATAAAATTCTTACTTGCTGCAGCAGTACAGTTTATATTAATGCAATAACACACTGATAAATATGCAATAATCAATAATACAATAAATTAATATTCATTAGTGTAGAAACAAGGAATTGCATATGCTGTTTACCAAGGAAGGACACAAATGCTGGAGCCACTCCGCATGTCAGGCAGCACCCCTGGAGATCATGGATAGGCGATGTTTCGGGTCGAGACCCTTCTTCAGACTCTGTTAATCAGTTATACTAGGGAACCATAATAGTACAAAATCAAAGTCTGTAGTGCAACCAAAAAAAAAGTAGTCAGCTGCCAATTCTGGTTGCTGAGGTTGGTGTTGTGTACCGTTCAAGAGCTTGATGGTTGCTGGTCGAAGCTGCTCTTGAATTTGAAATTCATCTGAAGTTTTCATGCACTTGTACCTTCCTCCTGATGGTGGTAGCAAGATAATAGCATGGCAAGGGTGGTGTGCGTCTTTGATATTTGCTGTCTTTTTGGGGCAGTGCCTCCTGTAGATCCCTTCAATGTTGAGGAGATCAGTATCTGTGATAGCCGGGGCAGTGTCCACTACTCTCTGTGCCTCCTTTGTTCCTCGTACATTCCATCATATGGTTGTCAAATTCTCTCATTAAACAGTATGGCTGCACGGTTCAATTCATATGCAACATGCTTATTGATGGTCAGTCTTGTTTATAATTGATTTTCAAGATGGTGTTGCTGCCTGGCTCAGGTTATTGCTTGGGCTGGTTTGTTTGCAGAAGGGAATGAAATGGCTATCTTTGAACTGTTGCAGTTCAATGTTAAAGCAGCTAACATAATGTTCTTATTTTTTGTGTGCAAGTGATTGGTTTGAACAGGAAACATACCGTCAACAAACATTGGTTGGGAATAAACTCATGGTGACAAGAGTGTGTGAAAGATAGCGGAGTGTCTGAAATGATTAGCATTACTGACCAGTTGAGACATTATGACAGTATATTCCTAGACATGGAGTCATATAGCCTAGAAGTTTGAAGAAATGTCCCCGACCCAAAATGTTGGCTCTCTGCTGCTCCATCTACAGATGTGCCTGACCCATTGAGTTCATGCAGCACTTTATGTTTTGAGCATGGAAATGGGTCTTTCAGCCCATTGTCTCAGCACCAACAATCAAGCACCCACCTGTACAAATCCTATTTTGTCACCTTGCAACACTCATCAACTATTCCTAATCTGAATAAGAGTCCCGACCCGAAATGTCACCCATCCTTTTTCTCCAGAGATGCTTCCTAACCCGCTGAGTTACTCAAAGGACTTTTTGAGTTACTCAAAGGACTCAAAGTTACTCCAGCACTTTGTGTCTATCAACTCTTCCTAATCCATCAGCTCCCCATCCTCATTAGGCCAATTGACAGTAGCCAGCCAACCAACCAGCATGTCTTTGGGATGTGGAAGGAAAGCAGGGCATCGTGGGGGAATCCCATGTAGCCACAGATAGAATGAGCAAACTCCCCCGTCAGCACCAAAGGTCAGGATCCGACGTGGGTCTCTGGACCTGGGAGACAAGGAGGCCAACCAAAGTGTCCTCACTGGTTAAAGACACAGATCGGATCACCGGCTAGCGTGGTAAGTCACCAATGTTTAAGTGTCAGATGTACTGGCAATGCAACAATGAAATTCTTACTTAACGCAGCTTCACAAGCCAGTATTTTTTGGTTCAGTTTATTACTACAAATAACACACACATAAATATGTAGGAAGGAACTGCAGATGCTGGTTTAAACTGAAGATAGGCACAAAAAGCTGGAGTAACTCAGCAGGACAGGCAGAGAAGGAATGGGTGGCGTTTCAGGTTGAGACCCTTCTTCAGATTAGTGAGGGGAAAGGGAAACTAGAGATATCAATGAAGATGGAGAGATATAGGACAATGAATGAAAGATATGGAAAAAAAAGTAACAATGATAAAGGAAACAGGTCATTGTTAGCTGCCTGTGGGGTGAAAACGAGAAGCTGGCGATTTGGGATGCACATAAATATATACAGTAATAATTAATACTCTACTAAATTAAGAATTGTAATAAGTGAGTTCGGTATTCCGAAAAACACAAGGAATCATGAGATTTGTCAAAGGTCATTAGTGATAAAGAAAAAGCGAACAAAGCACTGGCTGTATAAACTGTGTATAAATTATTAACTATTCTACCAACGAATTAATCTAGAATTCTGTCAACACAATAGCTTCCTTTCTTGTTCTGCTGTTCACACACAACTTACACAGTCCCAATTCTAGTTCAGTTCATTAATCTGCAATTATTAGATATTCAAAAAGTTAAAGAATTTATTATTTTCATTTAGTCCTTAATGTGTTTGCTATTGGAATAAGAAAATATTACTTGTTTGAAACATTTTCTTATCTTTATTCATAATTTATGTGTAAAAATATATTTCATCTGAGGAAAGGGGGTGCCAGGTAGCGGGAGAGTGGGGGGTGTAACAGCGAGAGAGATGCGAGTGGGAGACGGGGGGAGACTGGACCGGCGGAGACTTACTTAGCAGCTGAGCTGCTGCGTGTGTACAGACCTGCATTTCATCCGTAGTCAGGATCAAACCCGGGTCTCCGGTGTTGCAAGCGCTGTTGAATTGCGACTGGACCGTCCTCGTCCCCCTCGTCCCCCCCCACCCCCCCCCCCCAATCTCCCATCCCTGGCCGGAGATGTCCGGGGTGCCCCTGGACTGACGGGACACCAGCCCGGAACAGTGACGGTCCCAGGCTTACAGGCAGCGCGGAGAAGAAGCTCTAACTCCAGCTCAACTCTGCTCCAACTCCCGACTAACCCATTCCCCGACGGGCCGGGAACCGTCATCTACACCTCTCTCCTTATCCAGTGGCTGTCGGTTAACCCCCTCGGTGCCGGCGAAAGCCGAGCACCAGTCATCAACGGGGATACACACAAAATGCTGGAGTAACTCAGTGGGACTGGCAGCATCTTTGCAGAAAAGGAATAGGTGACGTTTCGGATCGAGACCCTTTTCCAGCTCTTCGGCTTAGCTTTTGCGAAGGTTAATTTACTCAGTGGAACATGGAGCTATCTGCATTCCCACTGGGGAACGTACTTTGATTACCATCAGAAGCGGTTTAGGTGTGGCAGCTCTATTCGGTTCACTCAAGCCCATCAGGCATGTGGCATCATGCCTGTTCCCAGCTAATCGGCTGGTTCTTGGTAAAATATATTGGGGACTCACCAAGAATATTGAGTCCTGGAAACCAATCAAAGGGTCAGCGCACCTCCTGTTGGGCAAATGTGCCTTGACCTGTCATTAGTTGGCTCAGCGTTTGCTCAGATGGAATATTCAGGACCTGAGTCAGGACCCTTTTTCACACCAAAGAGGATCCTTTTGAAGAAGGGTCCTGTCCCCAAACGTTGTCTGTCCATTCCCTCCACAGATGCTGCCTGACTGGCTGAGTTCCTCCAACACTTTGTGTTTTGCTCAAGATTACAACATCTGCAGTCCCTTGTGTCTCCATATTTAGATCCTGTATTGATTTAGTAATTGGAATACAATTTAATTGAGGGAGTTCAAATTGAATTGTAAACCACAGAATGAAAGCTGAAAGGGCAAAGGATAAATCCCAGATTAATCTAAATTCTCACTTTAATTCTGCGCCATTTATTAATTTCCTTGACATGTTTTACAAGCGACCTTCCCTCAGTGTTGTTGTTGGTTGTGGAATCGTGCTGCTTCATCAATGTTTAAAACAGGGCAGCAGATTTAAAATAATAGATCTTTTACCCTGGTTCACTCTTTCGTTAGGCAGGGCCCAAATTCCCACTAATCAGAAAAGAAAAGGAATGAATAATGGGGCTGAAAAATATAAATAGTAAAGATTGTTGAACGGTACAATTAAATTCTCATTTGCTGTAAATGAAATTATCAATATAATAAGCAATAATACAATAAATAAAAGGTAACCATAATAAGATCATAAGTGATAGGAGCAGTATTCGGCCATTCGGCCCAACGTCTAGTCCGCCATTCAATCATGGCTGATCTATCTCTCCCTCCTAACCCCATTTTCCTGCCTTCCCCCTATAGCCCCTGACACCCGTACTAATCAAGAATAGAACCTATTCAGTGGAGAAAAATACTACTTTCATTGCTGCTTTCCCAGAGATAAATCGTCCATAATTAAAATAATTATATTTTATGGTTTGTAGGGTGGTCAGTCAAACTAGTCAGAAATGTTGGGGAAGTCCAGGACAAGGGGTCACAGTTTAAGGATAAGGGGGAAATCCTTTAAGACCGAGATGAGAAAAACATTTTTCACACAGAGAGTGGTGAATCTCTGGAACTCTCTGCCACAGAGGGTAATTGAGGCCAGTTCATTGGCTATATTTAAGAGGGAGTTAGATGTGGCCCTTGTGGCTAAAGGGATATGGAGAGAAGGCAGGTACAGGATACTGAGTTGGATGATCAGCCATGATCATATTGAATGGCGGTGCAGGCTCGAAGGGCCGAATGGCCTACTCCTGCACCTATTTTCTATGTATCTATGTAATATGGAAAAGCTGGGAAAGGAAGCAGATTAAGAGATTTGGGTGTAGCTGATCCAACGGGAGTTGAATTGGTGCGAATGGTGGAGTGACAGGTATACTGAAGGCGTGAGGCATAGGGGAAGTGCCATTGAAATTGTAGAATCCTTTGCGGTTACTTTGGCCTCTGGCTAAAAGCAGGCCCACAATTAGTTTAGTTTATAGTCATGTGTATCGAGGTACCGTGAAAAGCTTTTGTTGCAGGCTAACCAGTGAGCAGAAAGACAATGCATGATTACCATCGAGCCGTCCACACTGTACCAATAAATGATAAAGGGAATAAAGTTTAGTGTAAGATAAAGTCCGATTTAAAAATAGTCTGAGGGTCTTCAATGAGGTAGCTTCGGGATCGCTCTCTATTTGTTGATAGGATGGTTCAGTTACTTGATAACAGCTGGGAGAAACTGTTCCTGAATCTGAAGGTGTGTGTTTTCACACTTCTGTACCTCTTGCCTGAAGGGAGAGGGAAGAAGAGGGAGTGACCGGGGTGATACTCCTCCTTAATCATGCTGGTGGCCTTGGCGAGGCAGCGTGAGGTATAAATGGAGTCAATGGAAGGAAGGTTGGTTTGTGTGATGGTCTGGGCTGCGTACACAATTTTCTGCAATTTCTTATAGTCTTGTAAGGCGCTGTTCCCAAACAATGCTGTGATTGTTCTGTTGCTTTTTATTAGAATGACTGTATGAGAAATCAAATTCCTCGTATGTTGCAAAACTTACTTGTCTAATAAAGTATGATTATGATGCATCCCGATAAAATGCTTTCCATGGCGCTTCCATAGAAGTTGGTGAGATCTGATGAATTTCCTATAGATAGAAAGGCCTGTTCTCGTGCTGTACAGTTCTATGTTCCCAGAAGCTATAGAATACTTTCATTGTCAGTCAGCAGCATGCAGTGGGATGCATTGGGGCTGGGAGAGAGGGCGTACAGGTTGTTTGGATGTGGCACTGGTTGTCTTAGTGGAGGAGGTTTGCAACAGGAGGAGTATCCTTGCAGAGGTAGTCATCTCCTCTCCAACACTGGCTAGCTGGGTTTCAGTATGCAGCCCCATTACAGGGTAAACAACAAGGTTCCCTTCCTGACAACTGACAGTTCGCAAGTTGGAAATGTGCCTGCCTGCCTGCCAACACATCCCAATGAAGACCAAGGGCAGGCAGTCGTTAAGCCAGGGCACCAAACTTGCCCATTCAGGTAGTACCATGAACTGAATTCCCGCACTGCAGAAGATGCTTGCACCCCCCCTCCCCCCCCTCAAAAACCGTCACGGCACGGTGGCACAGCGGTAGATTTGCTGCCTTACAGCGGCAGAGACCCGTGTTCAATCCTGACTACGGGTGCTGTCTGTACGGAGTTTTTACGTTCTCCCCGTGACCTGCATGAGATTTCTCAGAGATAATAATAATAATAATAAATTTTATTTTTGGGTGCCTTTCAAAAATCTCAACGACACCTTACAGAGATTAACAAGAATAATAAAACATATAATCGGAATAAAATAAATAATAAAGACATCACCAAGACACAAATTAAAAACAGAATTCAATCTAAAGACAAAAAATCAAAAACACAATGTGAAAGAGAGAGCAGCGCCAGCGTCCACTCTCCCTTCCGACAGCCATCTTGGACACAGACTAACATGTTTACTTACACACAAAAAATCATCGCCCCACAATGGTTACCACTGTGGGGGAAGGCACAATGTCCAGTCCCCATCCCCAGTTCACCCAAAGTCAGGCCTATTGAGGCCACCGCTATTGCCTCTACGGAGGCCCGATGTTCCTGGTCGTTCTCACCGGGTGGTGTTGCCCCGGCGTCGGGAGAGTCCTCTCAGCGGCTGGGCCACCTGGAACGGCCGCTTCCTGACTGGGGACCGCGGCTTCCGAAGCCGACAAGGCCGCGCCGGTTTGGAGCTCCCAGGCTCCCGATGTTAGAGTCGGCGCCGCCCGCTCCGCAGATCCGCAGATCCGCAGCCCGGAGGTGTTGATCTCGGCGGTCACAGCTCACCGGAGCTCCAGTGCGTCGATCCAGCGCGGCGACCCAGGTAAGGCATCGCCCGCTCCGCCACATTTTCTCTAGTGTGTGTAGGATAGTGTTAATGTGCGGGGATCGCTTGTCGGTGTGGACTCGGTGAGCCGAGGGGTCTGTTTCCGCACTGTATCTCTAAACTAAACGGAAATTTTTTTATCCCACTGGTCTCCTAAACACTTGCTCCGATGTGTCGGCTGTACGGAGGTTGGGCATTCCTTTACTTCCAAACAATTTCTTTAAAACTGAAAATTAACTTGTGTTCCTTCGGACTTGCATTGTCAATGGAGTTCTCTCTCTTTTTGCTTGTTGTTTACTTTTTTTAATAAATTCCTATTGATTTCTCCTCTGCCCACCTTAATCTCATTGATGGGACGGGTTATTGGTTCCTTAAATTATTATGCAGGGAAGTTTTATGAGGATGTTGGCAGAGGTCAAGAGATATTGATGTGTTATGTCTGAGAAATCGTTCAAGAGGTGACCTACTGGTTCAAATGAACAGTCATCAATCTGAAAAGTCAACTCCTCTTGAATTGAATTGAATACATTTTATTAGCCAAGTATGTATACATACAAGGAATTTGCCTTGGTGCTTTGCTCGCAAGGATAACAACATGACGATTAAAAATAAAACATTAGAATTTAAACATGTGAAGAGTAAAATAAAATACCAGAGCGAAAGGAGACTACAGACTTTTGGCTGTTGAGTAGAGCTACTGCTTGTGGAAAAAAAAGCTGTTTTTATGTCTGGCTGTGGCGGCTTTGACAGTCCGAAGTCGCCTCCCAGAGGGAAGCACATCAAAGAGTTTGTGGCCAGGCTGAGAGGGGTCAGAGATGATCTTATCAGCTCGCTTCCTGGCCCTTGCAGTGTACAGTTCATCACTTTCCACAGTTACACAGAGAAGTTTGGGCTAGAACCTGTGGAGGTGGAGTGCAGGAGGCTGAGGAATGATCTTATAGAGGTGTCTAAGATAATGACGGGAATAGGTAGTGTGAATCCCACTGAGAATCTTTTCCATGGTAGGGGAGTCGAGACCTAGATGGCATGAGTTTAAGGTGAGGGAGGAAAGATTTAATAGGAACCTGAGGGGAAACTCACACAGAGGGTGGTGTGTGTATGGAATGAGTTGCAAGAGGAAGTATTCAAAAGGGAACTGCAGATGCTGGAATATCGAAGGTACACACAATTGCTGGGGAAACTCAGCGGGTGCAGCAGCATCTATGGAGCGAAGGAAATAGGCGACGTTTCGGGCCGAAACCCTTCTTCAGACTGATGGGGGGTGGGGAAAGAAAGAAGGAAAAGGGGAGGAGGAGGAGGAGCCCGAGGGCGGGCGGATGGGAGGGTGGGAGGAGACAGCTAGAGGGTTAAGGAAGGGGAGGAGACAGCACGGGCTAGCCAAATTGGGAGAATTCAATGTTGATGCCGTAAGGACGCAAGGACCCCAGACGGAATATGAGGTGCTGTTCCTCCAATTTCCGCTGTTGCTCACTCTGGCAATGGAGGAGACCCAGGACAGAGAGGTCGGATTGGGAATGGGAGGGGGAGTTGAAGTGCTGAGCCACAGGGAAGTAGTTGAGGCAGGTATCCTCCACAAGAGGAAGTAGTTGAGGCAGGTATCCTAACAGCATTTAAAAGACATTTATACAGGTACACGGATAAAGATATCGCTTGGAAACACCCTTCAGCCCACTGAGTCCACACCGACCATCGATTGCCTGTTCATGCAAGTTCTATGTTATTCCACTTTTGCATCTTCTCCCTACACACTAAGGGGAATATACAGATGCCAATTAGCATAAAAACCTGCACGTCTTTGGAGTGTGGGAGGAAAGCGTAGGAAACCCACGTGGTCAATGTGCACAATTGATTGATTGAAAGATACAACATGGAAACAGGCTATTCTGCCCACTGACTCCATGCCAACCATCAAATCACCTGATCACGCTGGAAACAAGGAACTGCTGATGCTGGTTTACAAAAAAAGACAAAGTGCTGGCCAGCGGGTCAGATAGCATCACTGGAGAACATGAATAGTTGATGCTTTTGGTCAGGAGCCTTCCTGTTCACACTAGTTCTATGTTATCCCAGTTCTGCATCCACACCCTACACAGTCAAGGCAATTTTACAGAGGCAAGTGACCTACAAGCCCGCATGTCTTTGGGATGCGGGAAGAAACTGAAATACCAGGGGGAAACACAGACGGTCACAGAGGAAATGTGCACACTCCACAGAGACAGCACCCAAGGTCAGGATTGAACCCACATCTCTGGTGCTAAGAGGCAGCAGATCTACCAGCTGGGCCTCTCTGCCATCTAAGTTCAAGATTCAGGTATAAAACAAGAAATACATAACTCGGCCAAAATTGATTCAGTTCTTTGCTATTGGTGTTGGTGTGTTATTGTTACATGTAGCGAGGTGCAGTGCAAACGTTTGTTTTTGTGCTATCCATTCAAATCATACTATACATGAGTAAAATCAAGCCGTACACAAATATACCAGGTAGTGCTTAGAGGAAACATGCTAGAGTGCATCATACAGTGTTACGTAATTATCCTGTTAGTTACACAAAAAGTGCAGATATAAATGGAAAAATGTAAGGACTCAATGAGCTGGGAAAATCCCGACCACACCCTTAGTTAATGGTGGCCATGTCATTAAATATATTCAAGGAAGTAAATACATTTCTTAACGTTAAAGGGATTATGGAGATAAATATGGAACATGGTACCCATGGAGATGAGCATCTATGATCATTATAAATGATGAACCAAGCCTGATTCCAATTTTCTATTTCTAAGATGTTTTAATAATAAATAATAACATAATTCAGATTCAGATTCAGATTCAACTTTGCCGGGTACAGTACAGAGACAACGAAATGCAGTTAGCATCTCCCTGGAAGAGCGACATAGAATATGATTTCAATAAATAAATCTATTTACATGCATACAGTCATAGACTTATTTTTCCTGTGGGAGGAGTGTCCGGGGGGGGGGGGGGGGGGATTGGCAGTCACCGAGGTACATTTTTGAGTAGTGCGACAGCCGCAGGGAAGAAGCTGTTCCTGGACCTGCTGGTCCGGCAACGGAGAGGCCTGTAGCGCCTCCCGGATGGTAGGAGGGTAAACAGTCCATGGTTGGGGTGAGAGCAGTCCTTGGCGATGCTGAGCGCCCTCCGCAGACAACGCATGCTTTGGACAGACTCAATGGAGGGGAGCGAGGAACCGGTGATGCGTTGGGCAATTTTCACCACCCTCTGCAGTGCTTTCCGGTCGGAGACAGAGCATTTGCCATACCATACTGTGATACAGTTGGTAAGGATGCTCTCGATGGCGCAGCGGTAGAAGTTCACCAGAATCTGAGTGGACAGATGGACCTTCTTCAGTCTCCTCAGGAAGAAGAGACGCTGGTGAGCCTTCTTGACCAGAGTTGAGGTATTGTGGGTCCAAGAGAGGTCATCGGAGATGTTGACCCCCAGGAACCTGAAGCTGGAAACACGTTCCACCTCCGTCCCGTTGATGTGGATGGGGGTGTGCGTGCAGCCCCTAGACTTTCTGAAGTCTACAATGAGCTCCTTGGTCTTCTTGGAGTTAAGGGCCAGGTTGTTGTCAGCGCACCATGCTGCTAGGAGCTGGACCTCCTCCCTATAGGCCGACTCATCGTTGTTGCTGATGAGGCCAATCACCATTGTATCATCTGCATACTTGATGATGGTGTTAGTACCATGTACAGGTGTGCAGTCGTAGGTGAAGAGGGAGTAGAGGAGGGGGCTCAGCACACAGCCCTGTGGAACGCCGGTGTTCAGGGTGAGGGTTGAAGAGGTGTGCTTGTCTAACCTAACAGACTGGGGTCTGTTGGTTAGAAAGTCCAGTATCCAGTTGCAGAGGGAGGGGTCGATGCCCAGGTTACCAAGTTTGGTGATTAGTTTAGAGGGTATAATGGTGTTGAATGCTGAGCTGTAATCGATGAACAGCATTCTTACGTAAGTGTCTCTGTTGTCGAGGTGGGAGAGGGCGGAGTGAAGTGCCATTGAGATGGCATCCTCCATACTCCTATTCTTGCGGTAGGCAAACTGATAGGGATCCAATGTGGGGGATAGGCAGCCTTTGAGATGTGCCAGGACCAGCCTCTCGAAGCACTTGGTGATGATGGGGGTAAGTGCAACTGGGCGGAAGTCGTTGAGGCTTGCCGCAGTGGAGTGTTTTGGCACCGGCACGATGGAGGTGGTTTTAAGGCACGTGGGGACAACTGCTTGGGCAAGTGACAGGTTGAAGATGTCAGTCCAGACGTCTGTCAGCTGCGCAGCACAGGCCCTGAGGACGCGCCCGGAGATGCCGTCAGGGCCAGCAGCCTTACGTGCATTAGTCCTACTCAGTGCCACGTACACATCGTAGGGGGTGAGTGTGAGGGGTTGGTGATCAGCAGGGAGCACAGCCTTGATGGCTGTCTCTAGATTGTCCCTGTCGAAGCAGCCATAGAAGTGGTTAAGCTCCGCAAGGAAGGAGGCGTCGCTGGATGTGGGGGTGGTGTTGGTGGCTCTATAGTCCGTGATGGCCTGGATACCTTGCCACATGCGTCGGGGGTCGGAGTTGTTGTTAAAATAACCTGAAAACACTTTAACAATTGGACTACTTTACCATAAGCACTAGTACAGTATCTAGATTACATTTGCTATTGAGCAAAATGCTTTGTGTAAACACAGCTGAAACTGTGAAGCTGCAGCCAGTTTTGGCTTCTGGTAATGGTGATCAGAAGTTATTCTGTAATGCCCCTGTCCCACTTAGGAAACCTCTGGAGACTTTGCGCCCCACCCAAGGTTTCCGTACGGTTCCCGGAGGTTGCAGGTGGTTACCGGAGGTTGCAGGTAGTGGAAGCAGGTAGGGAGACTGACAAAAACCTCCGGGAACCGCACGTAAACCTTGGGTGGGGCACAAAGTCTCCAGAGGTTTCCGTTCAGGTTTCCTAAGTGGGACAGGGGCATTACTTTAAAGAAGCAGAATTTAAATTGGGTTTCTCATTACCTTGAGATGGCCTAACATCCTTTACAGTAAAGTTTCATCAGTTTTGAATAAGACTCCCGACCCAAAACATTGCCTGTCCGCTGCTTCCACAGATGCTGCCTGACCTGCTGAGTTCCTACATCACGTTGTGTTTGTCACTTTACAGCTAATTACTTATAAACTGTGGCAATGTAGGAAATGCAACAACCGACTAACAGCCAACAAGTCCCCGCAAACACTGTTGTGGTACAATCTTGATTATGTCCAGATGAAGGGTCCCGACCCAAAAACGTCATCAGTCCTTTCCCTCCACAGATGCTACCTGACCTGTTGAGATCCTCCAGCACTTTGTGTTATGCTCGATTCCAGTATCTGCAATCTCTTGTTCCTCCAATTAGTTTTTGTAATGTTTATCGAGATCTGAACATTGATAGGACACTAGGCAGACGTCTTCTGCTTTTCTTCCAAGTATTTGTGGTGGGATCTGTCATGCTGTGGACAAATAGCCTCCACTTAATGTCTTAATTGGAAGGCACTGCCTTGTATCTCTCCATAGGAACAACATGAAGTTGTGTGTCTGTACCACTAATAATTTTTAAACTCTCAAGCTTCTATCTCTCTGCCAATATTGCAGCCAGCTAAAATCCAGCTCACGCTTTGCTGGATTGAAGTTCAGTGAACAGAAGAGTTTATTTTGAACCAGCAGTCACAGAGGGATTTCTGCATGACTTGGGCAATGGTAGGGTGATTTCAGAGCAGTGTGTTATTTTGGTGTTGCAAAGTAACAGGCATCGGGGATTAGCACAGCCAGAATAATACTTAACATCTCCAATTCTCAGTCAAAAATAGTTCCCCTCATCTCGTTACCAGCCATTTAAAACAAAACCTCTCATTCAGTTCAAATGATGCAAAGTTTGAACACAACTCTTTGTGTGCAGTTTTAACATGGCAAACTCAATCTAACATGTTTATAGGTTCTCGTTCTAAAACAATGGAGTGTGTGTCTGCAAATGTTTTTTTTTTAATCTGTTGGCTGAGTTGTAATTGGCTCGACAGTGTGTACACAACTGGAGCAAAAAACATTCTTGTACATATTCATTTATTTTATGCAGTAATAACAACTTCCGCATGAGCAAACCTCTCGACTACAAAGCCCAAACATGTCAGTTGGAGTTTGGGTGGATGCGACTCGGATCTTCGTTCAGTAAAAACCTCTGTCAACAGCAAAAGGGAAGGGGCACGGAGATGGTGCAGTGGAGAGACAGAAACGTTTGGCCCATGTTAGTTTATTCATTGTTACGTGTACAGAGATACAGTGAAGAGCTGCATGCTACCCAGTCAAATCATACTGTACATGTGTTACAATAGATCCCCTTCTGGAACAGCTCGCAGAGAGTCGCCATCTTGTAACTTCCAAGTCTCTGAAAAGTCCAAGGAGATATGCGATTTCTTATTTCCTCACTTGAAGGCTGAGTGTCCTGGCGGCACTGGATAGATGAAGTGGAGTCGGTCTGGCCCAGTTGGTGCCTTCCACCGCCGCTCCTTGCAGCTGTTGCAGGCTGCACTTGATCCGCTTGCTCACCCGGCTGCTGTAGGGCCTCCCGCGGCCACCTCCGCCAACAGCACTTATGTAGTTAAATAGGTTGAGATTTATTATTGTGATGTGTACTGAGGCACAGCTAAAAGCTTTGTTTTGCATGCTATCCAATCAAATGGGGTAACACTATCCAAAAATATAATCAAGTCAAACGCGAGTATACAAGGTAGAGCAAAAAGGAAGAAGCACGTGCAGAATATTATTCTGTACCTTTCGCCATTATAATTCCAGAGACAAAGCACAATGTCCACAATAGGGTCGAGGTGAACCGGACAGTACCCAAGCTTATGGAAGGTCCATTCAGAAGCCTGATAACAGAGAGGAAGAAGCTGTTCCTGAGTCTGGTGGTGCATACTTTCAAGCTTCTGTATCTTCTGCCTGAAGGGATCAGGGAGAAGAGGGAATGACTAGGGTGAAAAAGATCGTTGATTGTGTTGAAGATAGAGGCAAAATGCTGGAATAACTCAGCGGGTCAGGCATCATCTCTGGAGAAAAAAAAGGTGACGTTTCAGATTGAGACCTAAAATGTCACCTATTCCTTTTCTCCAGAGATGCTGCCTGACCCGCTGAGTTACTGCAGCATTTTGTGTCTATCTTCAATGTAAACCAGCGTCTGCAGTTCCTTCCCACACTCCTTGATAGTATTGTTTGATTTCCTGAGTCAGTGGGAAGTGTTGATAGAGTCGGATGTCTGGTCAGTGTGATGGACTAGGCTACATCTACAACTCTCTGCAACGTCTTGCAGTCTTGGGTACAGATGTTCCCAAACCAAGCTGAGGTGCAACATGACAGTATGCTGTCTATAGTGCATATGTGGAAGTTTGTAAGAGTCATTGGAGACATGCCGAGCTTCCTCACACTCCTTAAGAAGGAGAGGCATTGGTCTTCCTTCTTGGCTGTCTCAACAACATCATTGGTCCACAACAGATACTCATTGTTATTATTAATGGCAAGGAACTGGAAGTTCTTGACCATTTCCACTTTGGTGCCACTGATGAAGATTGGGGCATGTACTCCACTACTGTAGCTTGAATTCTCTTCTGCAAGTGTAATGGGGAATTAATATTTCAAGGCCCCCAGTTGTTCCTGCAACAGCACAAGGTCTGACCTTTCACTTTACGATGTAAGTGTTAGATTATTTATCTGTCTCAGCACCAGGTTTCCAATGGAAATGCCCTGTTTCTGCAGACCTGCCACTGAAAACCTCATCAGTGCCTTTATAAACCTGTCGACTGAACAACTCCATTGCATCCACAGGTTATCACCTTCAGAAAATTCATTCTGTTTGCTGCCTGTGTCCTAATTAACCCAAGGCCCCTGTGTCTGAAGAGTCAAGTGTGTTTTATTGTCATATGTCCCAAATAGAGCCATGGAATTCTTACTTGCAGCATAGAAACATAGAAACATAGAAAACAGGTGCAGGAGGAGGCCATTCGACCCTTCAAGCCAGCACCACCATTCATTGTGATCATGGCTGATCGTCCCCTATCAATAACCCGTGCCTGCCTTCTCCCAATATCCCTTGATTCCACTAGCCCCTAGAGCTCTATCTAACTCTCTCTTAAATCCATCCAGTGATTTGGCCTCCACTGCCCTCTGTGGCAGGGAATTCCATAAATTCACAACTCTCTGGGTGAAAAAGGTTTTTCTCACCTCCGTCTTAAATGACCTCCCCTTTATTCTAAGACTGTGGCCCCTGGTTCTGGACTCGCCCAACATTGGGAACATTTTTCCTGCATCTAGCTTGTCCAGTCCTTTTATAATTTTATATGTTACTATAAGATACCCCCTCATCCTTCTAAACTCCAGTGAATACAAGCCTAGTCTTTTCAATCTTTCCTTATGACAGTCCCGCCATCCCAGGGATCAATCTCGTGAACCTACGCTGCACTGCCTCAATCACAAGGATGTCCTTCCTCAAATTAGGAGACCAAAACTGTACACAATACTCCAGATGTGGTTTCACCAGAGCCCTATACAACTGCAGAAGAACCTCTTTACTCCTATATCCTCTTGTTATGAAGACCAACATTCCATTAGCTTTCTACACTGCCTGCTGTACCTGTAAGCCAACTTTCAGTGACCGGTGTACAAGGACGCCCAGGTCTCGCTGCACCTCCCCCTTACCTAACCTAACCCCATTGAGATAATAATCTGCCCCCTTGTTTTTGCCACCAAAGTGGATAACCTCACATTTCTCTATATTATACTGCATCTGCCACGCCTCTGCCCACTCACTCAACCTGTCCAGGTCACCCTGGAACCTCCTAACATCCTCTTCACAGTTCACACTGCCACACAGCTTTGTGTCATCCGCAAACTTGCTAGTGTTGCTCCTAATTCCCTCTTCCAAATCATTAATATATATGGTAAACAGTTGCGGCCCCAACACCGAGCCTTGCAGCACTCCACTCACCACTGCTTCCGCTCTTTGCTTCCGGTCTGCCAACCAATTTTCTATCCATGTCAACACCCTACCCCCAATACCATGTGCTCTAACAACAGAATATGTAAACATAGTGCACTGTAAACAATACAATAATAATGCAATAATAACAATAATAGTCTACGTAGTTTAGAGCTTATTTGAGGTTGTTGTGTTTAATAGCTGAATGGCTGTAGGGAAGAAGCTGTTCCTGAACCTGGACATTACAGTTTTCAGGCTCCTGTACCTTCTTCCTGATGGCAGGGATCAAATGAGTGTGTGGCCAGGGTGGTGTGGGTCTCTGATGATGCTGGCTGCCTTTTTGAGAAAGCCACTCCTGTAAATCCCTTTGATGGTGGGGAGCTCAGAACCCATGATGGACTGGGCAGTGTTCACCACTTTTTCAGGACCAATGCTGTTTAAATAATATATGGGCAAACGACACCAAGTCATAGAGCTGAATAGCACAAGAACAGGCCCTTGGGCCCACCTTGTCAATGCTGACAAAGTTGGCACATTGGGCTGGTCCCATTTGCCTGCATTTGGCCAATGTCAATCTAAACCCTTCCTAAAAATAGCCCTTGCTTTCCCTCTCTCTCCATCTCCTCCCCTTCCCAGTTCTCCCACCAGTCTTACTGTCTCCGACTACATTGTATCTCTGCCCCACCCACTCCCCTGACATCAGTCTGAAGAAGGGTCTCGACACAAAACGTCACCCATTCCTTCTCTCCAGAGAAGCTGCCTGTCCTGCTGAGTTAGTCCAGCATTTTGTGTCTACCTTCCTTTAAGTCTTAATTGTATCTGCTTCCACAGCTTCCTCTGGCAGCTCGTTCTAGATACAGACGACCCTCTGAGTGGAAATAGTTGCCCCTGAGAGCTCTCTTAAATCTCACCCCTTTCACAAGCCAATGACCTCTAGTTTTAGCATCCTCTGCCCTTGTCTGGAACGTCCCAGTAGTTCCTAATTTGAGGAAAGACATCCTTGTGATTGAGGCATTGCAGCGTAGGTTCACGAGATTGATCCCTGGGATGGCGGGACTGTCATATGAGGAAAGATTGAAAAGACTAGGCTTGTATTCACTGGAGTTTAGAAGGATGAGGGGGATCTTATAGAAACATATAGAATTATAAAAGGACTGGTCAAGCTAGATGCAGGAAAAATGTTCTCAATGTTGGGCGAGTCCAGAACCAGGGGCCACAGTCTTAGAATAAAGGGGAAGCCATTTAAGACTGAGGTGAGAAAAAACTTTTTTACCCAGAGAGTTGTGGAATTCCCTACCACAGAGGGCAGTGGAGGCCAAGTCACTGGATGGATTTAAGAGAGAGTTAGATAGAACTCCAGGGGCTAGTGGAGTCAAGGGATATGGGGAGAAGGCAGGCACGGTTTATTGATTGGGGACGATCAGCCATGATCACAATGAATGGTGGTGCTGGCTCGAAGGGCCAAATGGCCTCCTCCTGCACCTATTTTCTATGTTTCTAAGTAGCCCTCTGGCCTGATCCAGGCTTAAGCTGCCTGTTGCTGGTCTGAAGAAGAGTCATAACCTGAAACATCACCTATCCATGTTCTCCAGGGATGCTGCGTGACTCGCTGAGTTATTGAGTGAGCCAGGAACTGCAGTTCCTTGTTTCTAGATGATTTGGTGTGCCTTTGATTCTGAACTGAGTCATCAACTTGCTGCAGCTGGGCTGTGCTGTTTCCAACGTGTCTCCAACCGGAAGTGATTCATTCTGATGCACTTCTCCCATTGAGGCCTGGAGAACAGCCACCATTCACATCCTCTCCAACACACTGAGAGCAGCTGTCAACAACCACTGCCCCATGGCCACAGTGTGTCATTACCTCTTCACACTGTCGGTGAGGCTCCGGTTTGTCGCTGAGAGTGTCCAGGCCTAGTTTTAGTGCATGAACGCACCAGTTAACCACCAGCTGTGTTCAGAGCTTCCCATGAATGCACCGTTCACACAGCGGGGAAACAAAGGCATCATCTGCACACACACACGCCCAATCCCTTGAGTTGCCATACACAGATTCAAGGTGGTCCCTCACCGCCCTTTTACCTGTCAGCATGAAGACGATTAGTTGTGTTGCGGGGAGCGGCTGAACTGTTCTTTATTGTGGCAATGACGTGCTCTTGCTTATTACCTGTAACCCTTGTGCGCAGTTGAGAAATAGTTGAAAGATACACAGTGGAAACAGGCCCATGGCCCACCAAGCCCAGGCTGACCATCAATCACCCGCTCACACTAGATCTACTTTACCTCACTAACACATCCCAGGGCTCGAAATTAGCGGTTGCCCGGGTGCCACTGACCACTCAAAGCGCCGCCGGGCAACCTAAACACCGAGTCATTTTGCCCGGCTTGGCAACCAGATACTGGTTTGTGCCGAAGATAAAACACAAAAAACTGGAGTAACTCCGCGGGTCAGGCAGCATCTATGGAGAAAAGGAACGCAACGTTTTGTGTCGGCGGTGACGGCTGTATTGCGTGGGAAAGATACTAGGTGTGGGGTGAGGAAGGGTCGGAGCAAATTACGGGCCCCGAACAGCGGCTCCATCTCCTCCTCCTCCCGCCCCCCGCACGCCCTGATAGCGGCCGCTGCTTGCAAATGCGCTAACAGCACTTTCAAAACAAAACGCCGAGGCCGGGAGGAGGGAGGTAGGGGGAGGCCTCGGCGTGCGGGAGGGTTTGCTTTGAAAGCGCCGTTAGCACATTTGCAAGCAGAGGCCCTTATCAGGGCGGGCGGGGTGCGGGAGGAGGAGATGATGGAGCCGCTGTCGCGGACGTTGCTGCCGCTGTTCGGGGCCCGTCATTCGCTCCGACCCTTCTGAAGCAGCTGCACCAACGATACTATAGCTATAGGATCTTCGAGCTGCACTGCTCGGCCCCGCACCTTGCTGTTGGCTGGCGGAGGAGGGAGGCGGTGGCGAGGAGTTCCCAACGGCCAAGGCAGCGGGGCGATGTTGTCCGAGGAGCGCTGACCCTCCTTCCTCCATACCTCGCCCCCCCTCTCTCCCTCTCTCTTGTACACCCCCCCTTATCCTGTGACCCCTCCTCTCCATCCCACACTGATCCCCATTCCCGCCTCTATTCAGTCCTCACTGACATCCCCTGTGCTCCCCTCCCCATCTACCCCACCCCCCCCCCCCCCCGCCTCAATCTATTCATCCTGCGCTGATCACCCTATCCACCTCGCATTGATTCTCCTGCCACCCCCCCATCCATCCTACACTGGTCCCCCAATTCATCCTGTACTTACCCCCCTTCCCATCCATCCTGCACTTCTCCTGCACTTCTCCTCCATCCATCCTGTACTGATCCCCCATCCATCCTGTACTAATCCACGCATTCATCCCGTACTGACCCACCCTACATTTACCCTGCACCCCCTCATTCATCCCGTAGTGATCCCCCATTCATCCTGCACAGACCCTCCGATCCACACTGTACTGACGCCCCCCCCCATTCATCCTGAGCTGATCTCCCCCCCCCCATCCATCCTGTACTGATCCTCCCATTCAAGAAGAATGGGGGGAACAGTCTGAAGAAGGGTCTCGACCTGAAACGATGCCTATTTCCTTTGCTCCATAGATGCTGCCTCACCCGCTGAGTTTCTCCAGCACTTTTGTCTACCCCCATCCATCCCGTACTGAACCCCCCCCATTCAACACCACTGACATCCCCCGTGCTCTCCCCCTCACAATTTTACCAACTGCATCCAACACGTACTAATTCACCTGCCTCAATCCATCCATTCTGCACCGACTGCCTTCTAAACCCCCCCCCCCCACCCCCCCCCGCCATCTATCCACCCCGCCATCTATCCACCCCGCACTGATTCACACACAACCCCCTCCTTGACCCGATTGTCCTGGGAATGTCTTCAGAGCGAACATTGACTATGTTTGATAACGGAATGCAATCAAATGTGTTTTAATTCCCAATGTTATTATTTGTTTTAATCCATAAAGATGGATTAATTAAATTGTGAACACGTGAAACATTAAAACCGCAGTGCTCGATTGTCACTGCTGCCGTTGACACGTTATTACAGAATTCATTTTAACGGCAAACCAATGCTCTTAATATGGAGTATCAGTACTGTGGTTATTTAATGAGCAACATTCACAACTATACGTACGCATATATGTTACCATGGTCCAGGATTTATTGACACAGGTTGATCATACGCTGAATAATCCAACCACATTTTTGTTTGGAAATGGAAAGAACTAATAGAAATTGCATTAATTGCAATGTGTAAAAAGAGTTGAGATACTGTCATAATTTTGCTGCATGTCATTGTGGGATATATCATGTCTTGATTGGTGAATATGTTTAGTTTGTGACTTTATTTGAAGCAGAAATAATATGTGAATGCTTCATTGAGTATAATTCCGACTGGTAACTACGCACTTTGTCCGAGCACATTATCGCACGCGTCATGCAAGCCATCTTAAATGACCACCTAAACTGTCATTTGGCAACCTAAAAAGCTGCCGAGGTTGCCCGGCTGGCAATAGGGGAAAAAAGTTAAGCGAGAGCCCTGCATCCACTCCTTACACACTAGGAACAATTTACAGAGGCCAATTAATCTACAGAGGTGAATGTCTTTAGGATGTGGGAGGAAAGTGGAGAACCCGGAAGGAACCAACGCAGTCACAGGGAGAACGTGTAAACTCGAGTTCAGTATTGAACCCGGATTGGTGGTGCTCTGAGGCATCAGCTCCACCAACTGCACCACTGAGCAGCCCAAAAAGCACATGTATCATAACGATGATAACATAACATGTATCAAAACGGTGCAGGGGGAGGTCATTTAGCCTTTCGAGCCAGCACCACCATTCACTGTAATCATGGCTGATCATGGCTAACCCGTGACTGCCTTCTCCCCATATCCCTTGATTCCGCTAACCCTGAGCTCTATCTAACTCTC
Source organism: Amblyraja radiata (assembly GCF_010909765.2). Classification (NCBI taxonomy): domain Eukaryota; kingdom Metazoa; phylum Chordata; class Chondrichthyes; order Rajiformes; family Rajidae; genus Amblyraja; species Amblyraja radiata. The sequence goes on along the minus strand of NC_045964.1, from coordinate 46,707,589 downwards.
TTTTAAATTCATCCAGTGAATTGGCCTCTACTGCCTTCTGTGGCAGAGAATTCCACAAATTCACAACACACTGGGTGAAAAAGTGTTTTCTCATCTCTGTTTTAAATGGACTCACCTTTATTCTAAGACTGTGGCCCTTGATTCTGGACCCTCAACATTGGGAATGTTTTTCCTGCATCTAGCTTGTCCAGTCCTTTTTATAATTTTATACGCTTCTATAAGGTTCCCTCTCATCCTAAATTCCAGAAAATACAAGCCCAGTCTTTCCAATCTTTCCTCATATGACAGTCCCACCATTCCGGGGATTAACCTCGTGAACCTAGACTGCACTGCTTCAATAGCAAGGATGTTCTTCCTCAAATTAGGGGAACAAAACTGCCCATAATAGTCCAGATGTGGTCTCACCAGGGCCCTGTACAACTGCAGGACCTAAACTCCTATACTCAAATCCTCTCGTTATGAAGGCCAACATGTAATTGGCTTTCTTCACTGTCTGCTGTACCTGCATGTTTATTTACAGTGACTGGTGTACAATGACACCAAGGTCTCGTTGCACTTCCCTTTTTCCTAATCTAACACCATTGAGATAATAATCTGCCTCCTTGTTCTTGCCGCCAAAGTGGATAACCTCACATGTATCTACATTATACTGCATCTGCCATGCATCTACCCACTCACTCAACCTGTCCAAGTCACCCTACAACCTCCTAGCATCCTCTTCGCAGTTCACACTGCCACCTAGCTTGTGTCATCTGCAAATTTGCCAGTGTTACTTTTAATTCCATCATCTAAATCATTAATATATATTGTAAATAGTTGCGGCCCCAGCACCGAGCCTTGCGGCACTTCACTCGCCACTGCCTGCCTTTCTGACAGGGACCCGTTTATTCCTACTCTTTGTTTCCTGTCTGCCAACCAATTCTCTATCCATGTCAATACCCTACCCCTAATACCATGTGCTGTAATTTTGCCCACTAATCTGTGTGGGATCTTATCAAAGGCTTTCTGAAAGTCTAGATACACTACATCCACTGGCTCCCCATCATCCATTTTACTTGTCACATCCTCAAAAAAATCCAGAAGATTAGTCAAGCAGGATTTCCCCTTCATAAATCCATGCTGACTTGGACCAATCCTTTTACTGCTATCCAAATGCACCATTATTACTTCTTTAATAATTGACTCCAGCATCTTTCCCACCACCGATGTCAGGCTAACTGGTCCATAATTCCTCGTTTTCTCTCTCGCTCCTTTCTTGAAAAGTGGGATAACATTAGCTACCCTCCAATCCACAGGAACTGATCCAGAATCTATAGAACATTGGAAAATGATCACCAATGCGTCCACTATTTCTAGAGCCATCTCCTTGAGTACCCTGGGATGTAGATCATCAGGCCCTGGGGATTTATCAGCCTTCAGTCCCATCAGTCTACCCAATACATACCTAATGCAAATTTCTTTCATTTCCTCTGTCTCCTTAGATCCTCTGTCCTCTAGTACATCTGGGAGATTGTTTGTGTCTTCCTTAGTGAAAGCACCTGTTCAACTCTTCTGCCATTTCCTTGTTCCCCATAGTAATTTCACCTGTTTCTGAAGCATCAAGAAGGTGAGAGAGTCCTGAATTAGTATCTGTGGGAGTAGTCCTATTTACTACTATTTACTTCATTGGTGACCCTTGGACTATCTTTGATTGGACTTTATTGGCTTTACCTTGCACTAAACGTTATTCCCTTATCATGTATCTATCTATACACTGTAAATGGCTCGATTGTAATCACGTATTGTCTTTCCGCTGACAGAATAGCAGGCAACAAAACCTTTTCACTGTACCTCGGTACACGTGACAATAAACTAAACTAAATGAAACTGACCCTGCCCAGAAAACAGATTATAAGAGGACTGGTTTACTAAAGATGTCTTCCAAACTAACGCAGCTTCCGCATCAGCCCCCCTATCATTGTACCTGGATGTTTGAAATGAAAAGTACTGCGATTGAATTGGTGGGCATTGGTTACAAGGAGAGGTTGGACAGACATGTATTGTTTTCTCCTGAATGTTGAGGGGAGACTTCCATCGGAAGTATCTAAACTTATGAGAGGTATAGATAGTAGATAATCAGAACCTTTTTCCCAGAGTAGAAATTAGAGGGTAAAGATTAGAGGGTATAGCTTTAAGGTGAGAGGGACAAAATTTAAAGATGATGTGCGGGGGGAATTTTTTTTTTCACACAGTGTGTCAGGTGCTGGGTTGTACTGCCAGGGATGATGGTGGAGACAGATACCATAGTGGTGTTTAAGACACTTTTGGATAGGCACATGGATAGGATGGGAATGGAGGGATATGAATTGCGTGCAGGCTGATTATATTAATTTATCTTGGCATAATTTTCAGCTTGGCAGCGTGAGTCAAAAGGACTGTTCCTGTGCGTTGCGGTTCTATGTTCTATTTCACTGATTGTAGTAAATTGGTTTTTTTTAATCCAAAATAACTAGCTGACTTTTGGAAAAAGCAGTATAACCAATCAGATCCCACTCAAATGCTGATTTAAACCATGTGAAATTAGCATAATTTCTAAATGCTTACGGTATGTTCCTCAAATGAATACTTTTGTTAATCATTCATTTGAAGAGAATGAAATCATTTATTGCACTCCCCCGCTTTTTATTCATTGCTTGAATACCAATGCGTTGACAATGGAATGAAATAAATATTTCAGGAGGAAAAGGGATCATTTTAGTTTAAAATCTTTCAAAAAAGCCTCCGTACCAAGGGAAGACTTGGTTGCAGTTATTGTGTAGAAAATAAATCATGAAATCAATCTACAGCACGCTACCACAACATCTATGGTTTTAGTAAAAACGGTATGAACACTGCCCACTCCATCCTGGTGTGCTCACATTTTTTACATCTCCCCTCCCCGACCAATTTCTAAGTTCCACATTTTACCTTTTTCACCCTCTTTCACCTGCCACCCCTATCCCTCCCTTCCATCTGCTTTACATTTCACTCTTCTCTCCTTGTCTGATACATTTTTGTCACCTTTTTGTCTCCTTTTCACCTCTAGTCTCTGTCACTCACTCCACCCATCTCATGATCACCTCCCTCCCTCACCTGTATCCACCAAGTACATGCTAGGCTTTCTACTGCCCTTGCCTCCCTTTCCTCCTCCTTACTCCTTCCTCCTCCTTAAGAAGGGTTCCAACGCAAAATGTTGCCTGTCCATGTTCTCCACAGATGCTGCCTGATCTACAGTTGCCCCAGCACTTTGTGTTTTATTCAAGGGTTCTAGTATGTTGATTAATGTTGGCTTGCTCCACCCCTTACTTTCTAATGGGATATTTTGCATCTAGCTGAAAGGACAGATAGAGTTTTGGAAAGACAGCACTCTCAACGATGTGAGGCTCCCTCAGTTTTGAACTGACGTGCCATTTCAGATTTTGGTCTTTGGTTTGTGGAGTGTAGTTTGAATCCACAACCTTATTGCCCTGAGGTAATCTGGGCTGGGTCCCTTTAACAGTTCCAGAGTCAAAAGTGAAGAGTGTTGAATTGTCACATGTACCAGCAAAAGAACAACAACATTATTAGTTTAGCTTAGTTTAAGTGATACAGTGCGGGAACAGGGCTTTCGGCCCACCGGGTCTGCGCCGTCCAGCGATCCCCGCACATTAACACCATCCTGCACAAACTAGGGATTTAATTGTTTAAATTCCATTTGGAATATTTTGGAGGACCAAGAAACCAAGAACCAAGAACAAGGGACAATTTACACTTTAAACAAGCCAATTAACGTACAAACCTGTACGTTTTTGGTGGGAGGAAACCGAAGATCTCGGAGAAAATCTATGCAGGTCACAGGGAGAACGTATAAACTCCATACAAACGAGCACCCATAGTCGGGATCGAACCAGTGTCTCCAGCGCTGTAAGCACTGTAAGGCAGCAACTCTACCACTGCGCCACCGTGCTGCCAAGGCTTGCAGCAGGTTTACAGGGCTGTAATTGCAATAACACAGATAAACATATGATAATCAAAAATACCATAAATGAATAACTGTAACACTGGGTAAACATAATAATGTAAAACCACAGACTATAGTGCAACCAAAGAGCAGTCGTTAAAAGATCCTAGTTGCTGAGGTTAACGTTGTGTAGTGTTCATGAACTGTAAAGTTAGTGGGAAGAAGCTGTTCTTGAACCTGGGGGTCATGGTTTTCGGGCTCCTGTACCACCTTCCCAACGGTAGTAGCGAGAAGAGAGTGTGGCCAAGGTGGTGTGGGTCTTTGGATGATATTGGCTGCCGCTCAGATCCTTTTAATGGTGGGAAGGTCAGTAGCTGTGACAGACCAGTCGATTTCTATTGCTCTCTGTAATCTCCTTCGTTCATGGGCATTGACATTGAGATTTAACAATGGATTTCAAGGAGAAATATATAAATAGCCAAATATTCACAATACTGTTGTGGAGGGTGAGCACTTGGACGCCCAACCAGCTACAACACTCTGTCCTTAATTGAGGGGAAGTACCCTACCCATAAAGTCTATCCTAAACTCTTCCCATTCTCTTCATCTAATCCAGAGTATTCCAAGCCTTTAACCCAGCTTCGAGTGCCCCTGCTGCTGCTACCTCTGCTACTCCAATACCCTGATGTCTTACCAGCATCCCGACCAATGGTCAGGAGATGGGGATCAGCGGGTGGTTTGGCAGATGCATCTGTTGGCCATCTCCTGAGATCACCTTTTCAGACACTTCCTCCAGTGGTGATGCAAGTTATTGTTAGAACTGGATGCTTCTCACTGGATGTACTGATGTATTGTCAAACTATCCTTCTGCACAGTTCCAATATTCCTGGTATAATTGGACTGTCGGTGTTTTGCCCGGCATAGGTGAAAGGCGCATTATTCCAAGCTAATATCTAATTATAGACTTGAAATTCTCCAAATGTATCATTTGTATGGTTACATGAACAGAATATACTAAATTACAAGTGCAATTGGTATTCTTCAACTTATCTGATTGTTTTTTTCAAGGTACTTGATATGCATGATTTACCTGGTATTATGATCATTAATTTATTGTGCTATTGACTGTTGTATATTTATCTGTGTGATATAGCATTAATGGGTCTGTTAAGTAGGAATTTCATTGTTCCATTGCCGGTAGATATGACAATTAAACACTCTTGACTATACAGGGTGAATATATTTCCTTTAGAAAGCCATCTCTTATTGTGTGCCCATAATATGTTTTATAATGAGATCTAGTGAGAGTAACTGTTGTCTTGATGCAAATCAGGAATCGAGACACAGTTTGGTCAGTGAAACCCCTATATAAGATTGTTGTAATATCATTGTTACTTTGTTGTATCATTCATTTGTTCTATATCTCTTCACATCATCATCTATATCTCTTGTTTCCCTTTCCCGAGGCTTTCAATTTGAAGAAGGGTCTCAACCCGAAATGTCACCCATTCCTTCTCTCCAGAGATGCTGTTTCTCTCCAGAGATGCTGTCTGTCCCACTGAATTACTCCAGCATTTTGTGTCTACGGTTTAAACCAGCATTTGCTGTTCCTACACAAACCTACAGTGCCCTCCATTATGTTTGGGACAAAGATCCATCATTTGCCTTATTGCCCTGAGGTAATCTGGGCTGGGTCCCTTTAACAGTTCCAGAATCAAAAGTGAATGTGGTTAAAGTGCACATTGTCAGATTTTAATAAAGGCCTTGTGTATACATTTTGGTTTCACTATGTAAAAATTACAGCAGTGTTTATACATAGTCGCCCCCAATTTCAGGGCACCATAATGTTTGGGACACAGCAATGTCATGTAAATGACAGTAGTCATGTTTAGTATTTTGTTGCATATCCTTTGCATGCAATGACTGCTTGAAGTCTGCGATTCATGGACATCACCAGTTGCTGGGTGGCTTCTCTGGTGATGCTCTGCCAGACCTGCCTTGCAGCCATCTTTAGCTTATGCTTGTTTTGGGGGCAAGTCTCCTTCAGCTTTTTCTTCAGCATATAAAAGGCATGCTCAATTGGGTTCAGATCGGGTGATTGACTTGGCCACTCAAGAATTGACCATTTTTCAGCTTTGAAAAACTCCTTTGTTGCTTTAGCAGTGTTTGGGATCATTGTCTTGCTGTACAATGAACTACCGGCCAATGAGTATTGAGGCATTTGTTTCAACTTCAGCAGATAGGATTTGTCTATACACTTCAGAATTCATTATTTGTTTATACACTTCAGAATACACTACGATCAGCATTTGTATCAACAATGAAGATAAGTGAGCCAGTACCTTCAGCAACCATACATGCCCAGGCCCCACCACCGTGTTTCACAGATGATGTGGAATGCTTTGGGTCTTGCTTCTCTCCTCCATACTTTACACTTGCCATCACTCTGATATAAGTTAATCTTCGTCTCATCGGTCCTCAAGACCTTTTTCCAGAACTGTGTTTGCTCTTTTAAGTACTTCTTGGCAAACTGTAACCCGGCCAACCTATTTTTGCGGCTAACCAGTCGTTTGCATCTTGCAGTGTAGCCTCTCTATTTCTGTTCATGAAGTCTTCTGCGGACAGTGGTCATTGACAAATCCACACCTGACCCCTGAAGAGTGTTTCTAATCTGTTGGACAGGTGTTTGGGGGTTTTTCTTTATTATAGAGAGAATTGTTCTGTCATCGGCTGTGGAGGTCGTCCTTGGCCTGCCAGTCCGTTTGCGATTTGTAAGCTCACCAGTGCTCGTTTTCTTCTTAATGATGTTCCAAACAGTTGATTTTGGTAAGCCTAAGGTTTGGCTGATGTCTTTAACAGTTTTATTCTTGTTTCTCTCTCATAATGGCTTTGACCTTCATTGGCACAACTTTGGTCCTCATGTTGATAAACAGCAATAAAAGTTCCCAAAGGTAATGGAAAGACTGGAGGAAAGACTAGGTGCTGAGCGCTCTCTTATACCTGCATTAAGGAGGCAATCAAACACATCTGAGCAATTACAAACGCATGTGAAGCCATGTGTCCCAAGCATTATGGTGCCCTGAAATTGGGGGACTATGTATAAACACTGTTGTAACTTCTACATTGTGAAACCAAAATGTATAAAAATGGCCTTTATTAAAATCTGACAATATGCACTTTAACCACATGTGATTTTGTTAATTACAAATCTCAAATTGTGGAGCACAGAGGCAAATAAATAAATGATGTCCCAAACATTATGGAGGGCACTATATATATGTGTGGTGCTGTAGCCTGTTGCAGTTTCCTTTGTGTGCTGATATCAATTAACTGTGACTAATTCCGGGTGCCTTATGTGAAATACTACACAGGCTTCAATAAAGTGTTTCCTCTTTCCTTCTACAGTTTCCAGTTTGTCAGACTTTGGCCAGTTGATGCGGTAATTGATCTCTGCAGAAGGCCTGACTGAAGCAGGGGTGACCCGTGATAAAATGACAAGTTATTCAGTCACTATGAACAGAAATATCCATATTTACATAACTTTAAAAAAAAAAGAATGGGATTAGAAGTTACTGAATGCAAACTTTAATATTTGCAAGCAATAAATTCTTTATATCAAGAGTGTTTAGTTGTCAGGCACAAAATGCCAGAGTAGCTCAACGGGACAGGCAGCATCTCTGGTGAGTAGGAATGGATGATGTTTCGGGTCGAGACCCTGCTCTCTCCCTGAAACGTCACCCATTCCTTCTCTCCAGAGATGCTGCCCATCCCGCTGAGTTATTCGAGCTTTTTGTGTCTATCTTCGGTGTAAACCAGCATCTGCAGTTCCTCCCTACACGTTTAATTGTCACCAGACTAAGTGGGACCCATTGGGTCCTTGTCACAAGGGAGGCCTGGTCCCCCAACGCAACCCATTTCCCAATGCAATATTCCACCACTCGCCCGTTCCCCCAATGCAACCCGTCCCCCAACGCAATATTGCACCACTCACGCATAGCCCCCAACTGCGCAGGCACGGCTCATTTTCCCCTCATCCCCCAGCACTCACTCCCCTCCTCTTCACCCTCCCTCTCCTTTGCCTTCTCCTCCTCCCCTCCCCCCTCTTCTTTCCCATCTCATCCTCCCCTCCCCCAATCCCTCCCTCACCTCTCCCTCCCTCTCCTTTCCCCTATCCTCAGTCACTCCCTCCCTCCATAACTCCTCTCCCCTCCATACTTCCCTCCTATCCCTCTATCCCCCACTCCTTACCCCTATTCCCACCCACCTTCCCTCCTGACCTTCCCCATTGCCCTCCTCTCCCTCTGTTCCCCACTCCCTACCTCCCCCACCCCTCCTCCTCTCCCTCTATTCCCCCTCCTCCCCCACTCTCCTCACCTCTCCCACTTTCCCACTCTCCCTTCCTCCCCCTCAATCCCCCACACTCCCTCCTCACCTCCCCAGGATTTTCCTACTCCCCTCCCCAACTCAGTGGGATGGCAGGCGGGGGAGAGGGGTGAGTAATGAGGGAGAGAGAGACGGGACCAGGGCGTCCACTGGGCGTCCACTGTAATCCCCTGCGGCTGCCGCCAGTGGTGGGGGAGACAATAGACAAGTTACTGTGAGGAGGAGAAAGAGGAATTTGTGAGTGAGGCGGGACAGGCCACTGCCGGTGGAGCAGGAAGGTGCGTCACCATCCCGGCCGTGGCATTGACTGACAGGAGAAGAGATCAATCTGAATGCCGCTGACTGAAGGAATCTGCGCACGCGCGGTTTTTAAGATTTTTAAACCTCGATAACTTTTACAATATATCACCGATTGGAACAACACTTGCATTCACAGCACAGGAGAACGGTGAGTAATCTGGCGAAAAATCGTAGTGCTATCCCATACCGTTTTTGCGCAAATAGAAAAACCCCGCAAACCGGAAGAGGACAAGATCAGAGTTTTAGTTATGTAGCAGACCAAGTGGGACCCGTCGGGTCCCGTCCCCTCAACGCGCGGTTGCAGTTACACCAATCTCGCAACTTCATTACGTCTGCACGAAACAATTCTGTATATTCTGCCTAAGTTACGTTCACCCGATCATCCCTAGTCCATACACTATCTTGTGTCTACAATAGCACGATATGCCTCATTAATAAGTTCTTACTCCCTGCCAGGGGAAGATCTGCCAAACCCACTGAGCCACAGTCATAGAATCATATAGCATGGAAACAGGCTCTTCAGCCCCTTGCCCCTGCCGACTAAGATGCCCCATCTACACCAGTCCCACCTGCTCATGTTTGGCCCATATCCCTCTGAACCTTTCCTGGTAAAAGATTCAGAGGGGGCATGTCGAAGGTTTAATTGAAGGGTGAGGGAGAGCCGTGAAGGGAATGACATTTCGATTTCCAGTAGAGACCACGCTCTTCAAAGTAACAGCAGGCACTACTTTCCATTTATTTTCCAAGAGTTTGCAGGCTTTTCAATGGCATTGAAACACCGGTCCCACTCATCCGTCTGATGTGATCCATTTGCAATTGAAAGGAAAAGCAAAGGCTTCTTTCACCAGCTGCAAAGATGTTGAGATTAACATTGTGTGAGATTCTAACTGGTTTACGGTAAATCTGGACTGAAATTGGTAGCTTTCTGTTTCTCTTTCTTTGTTATCATCTGCTGTTCACATGCAAAGGGCAAGATCAACATTGTCTGGCCAGGAATGTGTGCCAGAGATATACTAATGCAATATAGGTGAGATGTTTATTGACTACCACAAGAACAGGTCCTTTGGCCCATATTGGGCCACTATGGTGGCCTAGTGGCGCAGCCTTACAGTGCCAGAGACACAGGTTTGATCCTGACTATGGGTGCTGTCTGTACGTAGTTTGTACATTCTCCCTGTGACCATGTTGGGTTTTCTCCGTGGGCTCCACTGTGTTCAGAGCCTTTTCATACCTCTAGTTTTCCTCTCCCCCTGACTCTCAGCCTGAAGATAGTTCTGGACCCCAAACATCACCAATTCCTTTTCTCCAGAGATGCTGTCTGACCCGCTGAGTTACCCCAGAATTTTGTAGTTATAAAACGAACATTGACATTGATCTACCAAATAAGAGCATTGGACTTATAGCTTCAATCGATCTTCTGATGAAAAACTGTTGGCATGACATTTATCAACCACGGGAAATATGCCATTGTGCTGGAAAGATTGCAGAGAAGATTTAAGAGAATTTTGCCAGGACTCGAGGGCATGTATTATCAGGGGATGTTGAACAGGCATGGAGTTTATTTTGGAGCACAGGACGCTGAGGGATAATGTTACCAATGTGTACAAAATTGAGGGGAATAGACAGGATGAATGCAGAGATTATATACAGGCTAGGGGAATCAAGAACCAGAGGGCACAGGTTTAAGGCGAGAAGGGCAAGATTTAGTAGGAACCTGAGGGGCAACTTTTTCACTCAGAGAGTGGTGAGCATATGGAACAAGCTGCCAGAGGAAGCAGTTGAGGTAGGTACAATAACACCCTTCAAAAGACATTTGGACAGGTACGTGGATAGGAAAAGTTTAGAGGGATATGGGCCAAACGCAGGCGAATTGGACTAGCTTAGATGGGACATCTTGATCAGCAGAAGGGCTTGTTTCCGTGCGGTACAACTGTATGACTCTAAATTAAAATAGAATTGAGAAATCTACAACAAGCATGTTACCAGCTGAAAAGAGCAAATAGCACATTAACTCACCAGGAATGTTTTGATGTCATGTTAATCGACATGATTTGTTTATGGATACTGTCATGCATGCTGTTCTCTTGTTTGTATTTGAAGCCACTTTCTATAACAACTTTGGTTGATTCGAGATCACCCACCATTGCAATGCAGCTGTACCAGTTGTGGTGAGACCGTACTTGGAGTACTGTGTGCAGTTCTGGTCCCCTAGCTCTAGGATGGATGTCTAAGTTGGAAACGGTGTCGAAGAGATGCACCCGGATGTTACATTCCCTCTTTATCCGCCTCTCTCCCACCCCAGTCATCCTCCTAGTTCCTCTGTTTGCATCCATATATCTCTTTGTAATCACCTCTTCCACAGCCAACAATGGACCATTGTGGTCCCCATCTTTCCTTGGTGCTGGCTCTGATTTGTTCTGAACAAATCAGCCCTCTAGTTTCATACCTCTAGTTTCCCTCTCCCCTAACTCTCAGTCTGAAGAAAGGTCTCAACCACATGTTACCTGGGTTTGTGGAAGAGTTATAGGGAGGGATTAGATGGGCTGGGATATTTTTCTTTTGCGACTAGGAAGCTGAGGGGTGATCTTATTGAGATGCTGTGGGGGGAAATCTTTTTTCCCAGGGTAGAGGATTCTTGAACTAGGGAGAATAGGATTAAGGTGAGAGGGGAGAGATTTAAGAGGGAATCTTGGAGGCAACTTTTTCACCCATGGTAGTCTGTATCTGGAATTAACTGCCTGAAGAAGCTGTATATGCAGATACAATAATGACTTTAAAAAGACATTTATGCAGTTATATGTGTAAAAAGAGTTTAGAAGGCTATGGGGCAAATGGAGGCAAATGGGACAAGCCCAGTATGCCAACTTCATCGGCATGGGCAAGGTTGGCCAAAGGGCCCGTGTCTGTGCTGTATGGCTGTATAGCTTTCTCACCAGCAGAGTTTTGCAACCTATCAATTTTTCCAGGTTTGCTGGAAAGTAATGTAAGAATGAAATGTTTCTACATGTGTTAAACGGTGAGTTGTAGAACTAATAAATTATGGACGGAATGTTGTTTTGCTTTTTGTTGGGTTATAATGTTACACAACGAATGGGTATTTCATTACTGTTGGCCATTAGGTTCCTATCTAAACACATGCCACATGCTTTGTGTGCCCTGGCATTTCCAGTCCCTGTGTTTTCTCTACCACTGCCTCAGGCAGCGCATTTCAGGTTCCAATCCCCTTCCCGGATATAAAAAATCCTTCAAATCCCCTCTCAATCTGCAACCTCTTAAACCAGGCTCTTGATCACTGCACAACACTAACCTCAGCAACTATGATCTTCTATGCTCTACGTCTTTGGTTGCACTGTGGACTTGTTTTTGCAGTATTATGGTCACATAGTATTACTGGTTATTAATTTATCGTATTGTTGATTATCATATAAATATGTGTGGGTTATTATTTCAATGTAGATGTAAAGCTGCAGCAAGTAAGAATTTCATTATCCTGTTGCTGGTACATCTGACATTTAAACACTCTAAATAAAACCTGTCTCTTAAGTGCAGTTAGGTGCTATCATGGATGCATAATCTTAACTTCTTTTTCATTATCCACATCCCATTTATATTTTTGTGCCAGGTACAAGAATGGCCATGTCAAATTAAGTAAAATGGGCAAAGTATTTCGGGAAGAATGTTAAAAGGTGCATGCAGCATGCCCTTGGCTAAGAGTTGTGCAGTGAACACTGAGCACTATTAATGAGGTATCCAAAGAGAAAAAGCTTAGACCAGACAATTCAGGAATTTTCATTCTGCTTTAGAATGTAAAATAATTTTTTTGGTAATTTCAAAGGTTTCAAAGGTCTTTTAGTGTCACATGTACCAATTAAGGTACAGCGATATGCGAATTACCATACAGCCATACTAAAAAAAAACAAGACACACAACTACATAAGTTAACATCATCATCCACCACAGTGGAATCCCCACATTCCTCACTGTGATGGAAGGCAATAAAGTCTAATCTTCTTCCTCTTTATTCTCCCGCGGTCGGGGCAGTCGAACCTCCCGTGTCGGGGTGATTGAAGCTCCCACGTTGGGGTGATCGAAGCTCCTGTGGCTTGGAGCTCCTGAGGTCGGTCTCTAACCAGAAACCGCGAGCTCCACAATTAAAAATAAAACATTATAATTTAAATATGAGAAGAATTAAATAAAATACCAGAGCAAAAGGAGGCTACAGACTTTTAGCTGTTGAGTACTGCTTGTGGGGAAAAAGGCTGTTTTTATGTCTAGCTGTGGTGGCTTTGACAGTCCGGAGTCGCCTTCAAGAGGGAAGTACTTCAAAGAGTTTGTGGCCAGGGTGAGAGGGGTCAGAGATGATCTTACCCGCTCGATTCCTGGCCCTCGCAGTGTACAGTTCGTCGATGGGGGGAAGGTTGCAGCCAATTCTTGGCTGATCAAACGATGTGCTGCAGCCTCTGGATGTCATGCTTGGTGGCTGAGCCAAATCAGACCATGATGGAGAAGGTGAGGACAGACTCTACGATGGCAGTATAAAACTGCACCATCATAGCCTGTGGCAGATTGTGTTTTCTCAGCTGCCGCAGGAAGTGCATCCTCTGTTGGGCCTTTTTGACTGTGGAGTCGATGGTGGCACGCCCCATTCAAGGTCCCTGGAGATGATGGTTCCAAGGAACTTAAATTACTCCACAGATGTAACTGGTGTTGTTGATGGTGAGTGGGGTGAGGGGAGGTGGAGCTCTCCTAAAGTCTATAATCAATTCCACTGTCTTAAGAGCATTGAGCTCCAGGTTGTTGCAACGGCACCAGGGCGCCAGCTGTGTCACTTCCTGTCTGTAGGCAGATTCCTCCCCATCCTGGATCAGTCCAATCAGGATTGTGTCGTCCGCAAACTTGAGAAGCTTGTCAGAGGAGTCTGTGGAGGTGCAGTCGTTGGTGTAGAGAGAGTAAAGGAGAGGGGAGAGTACACAGCCTTGCGGTGCTCCTATGCTGAGGATCAGCGGGTTCGAGATGTGCTTTCCCAGCCTCACAAGCTGCTTCCTGTCTGTCAAGAAGTTGGTGATCCGCTGACTGAGGGGTTCAGGCACAGTCAACTGGGAGAGTTTGGAGTGTAGTAGCTCTGGCACAATGGTGTTGAATGCTGAGCTAAAATCCACAAACAAAATCCTTGCATAGGTCCCTTGGCGGTCCAGGTGCTGGAGGATGAAGTGCAGGCCTAGTTTGACTGTGTCATCCACTGATCTATTGGAGGGGTCCAGCAGGAGGTTTTCAGGTGGGCCAGCTCAAATCTTTTAATTGTATTCATGATTACAGAGGTCAGTGCCACAGGCCTGTAGTCATTAAGACCAGTAATCCACATACTATTAAAACAACGAAGAAGGAAGGGACAGACAGACTGTTGGTGAGACAGCCATTGCTGGCGCCACCCGGTGGTTTTAATGGAAATGTGAATTAGAATATAGAACAATACAGCACAGCAACAGGCACCTCAGCCCACAATGCCCGTGCCGAACATGATGACAGGTTAAACCAATGCTCCTCTGCCTGCATATAATAATAACAATAATAATAATAATAATAATAGCTTTATTTATATAGCACATTTTAAGTCAACTTGCATTGACACCAAAGTGCTTTACATAAATTAAATAATAAATTTACATACAAACCATAGAAAAAGGTTAAAATTAAATAAAGAAAGAAAATGGACACAACACATTATAGAGTTCAACACAAACATCCCCCCACAGCAGAATCAAAAATTTCCACTGTGGGGAAAGGCAGCAGAAAGTTAAGTCCTCTTCCTCTGAAACACCCGAGGTCGGGGCCCATTTGTGGCCTTGCAGCCAGTCCGATGTTTTCAGGGCCCTCTTGCCGTGAAGATGGAACACTGGCGTCGGGTGAAACAATTCCTCAGCGGCTTGGAAAGCCTGGAGCGGCTGCCTCCTCCCCGGAGACCGGAGAACTCGTAGACTTCAGGCCGCGCCGGTTGGAGCTCCGACCCCGGCGAACTCGATCCCTGGCTCCGCGGCGCTCCAAATCCAGCGCCGCCCGCGGCCGGACGCCCGCAGCCACAACTCCGCGATGTTTGGATCGACGGCCACAGCGCTCCGGAGCTTACCGCACGGCGACCCGGTAAGGCATCGCCCGCTCCGTGGTTCCGCTCCGTGATGGTGTCCTTGCGCTGCGCCGCTGCCGAAGCTGTAGTCCCGGCCGGTCCCGACAGGAAACGCCGCTCCAGTCTCGATGGTAGGCCGCGAGGACGGGGCGAAGAAGCAGCTCGGAGGGATGCTGCCTCTCCGACCAGGTAGGGGACTAAGAATTAAAGTTTCCCCCTTCCCCCCCCCCCACCCACCACATAAAAGACCTCCACTAACATTTTGGACAGGACTTAAAATAAAAAAAAGGTGAAGAGACGGACTGCGGGCAGGCTGCCATACACAGACGGCGCCCACTCCCGCACATCCGCCATCTTGGAATGGAATGTATAAATATATGACCCATATCCCTCTACTCCCTGCATCTGCATATCTGAAACCTTCTTAAACACCACCGTACCTGCCTCCACCACCATCCCTGCCTGCGCATTCCAGGCACCCATCACTCTCTGTGTTTATTAAAAAAACTTGAGCATATCTCCTTTTAAATGTTGCCTCTCTCACCTTAAAGCAACGTACTCTAGCTCTTGACATTTCCACCCTGGGAGAAAAAGGTTATGACTGTCTATCCTAATCTTTGCAAGACAAAAGCATTTCAATTCAACTGCAATATATAGGAAAGCGGGTGATAAATATAATAATGTTATCACACTTTGATATATATATATATATATATTAAGAAACAATGAAAGGCATTTTAATTCAGTTGTACCATCTATGAAGGTGAGCGATAAATATAGAGATGATCTAACGTTGATACTAGGTCCTTACTGAATTTGAGATGGGGCATAGTTCTGCACATTGCCTGGCACGGGATTTAAAAATAACTCTTGCATTCAGGGAACCATAAAAATAATTCTCTCACATTTTCTACCCTGTTAAGTATAGGTTGTATAAAAATAACTCTCTCCTGTCATCATGTGACGTAACTCCCCAGCAACAGACCGTAATACCAAGACCCGTCAGACACAACGGGAGATGGAAGCAGAGCTGTCTGTTAACATCAGCTGTCTCAGATTGCCAGCATTACATTGTTTCTGCATCACGTTACAATGAGCTGCCTCGGACATAGAACGGCGTTGACTTTCATTAAATCAATGCAGTTCGATGTTCTGATCATATTGATATTTGCAAGGACTAAAATATTTAAATGTCTCAGTTCTGCCTTTGTTAATATCGTTTCTGCAATATTAATTGTTGCGATAATTTTTAATCCCGTATTGACCTTTCTGTCATGGGCTTCCTTCAATGTCAGAGAGAGGCAAAGGCACAAACTGCAGGAACAGCATCGCCTATTCTGCTTGGGTACCTTACAATCTAGCTGTATGAGCATAACATTCATCAATTTGGGGTAATTAACCTATAAACAATCAGCCCCATTCACCTGCTCCCTGTTTGACCTTTCTTCCCTGTGCCCCACCTTGACTAAGATGGACACAAAATGCTGGAGTAACTCAGCTGGACAGGCAGCATCTCTGGAGAAAAGGAATGGGTGATGTTTTGGGTCAAGACCCTTCTTTAGACTCGACCCAAAACGTCGCCCATTCCTCTCCAGAGATGCTGCCTGTCCCGGTGAGTTACTCCAGCATTTTGTGTCTATCTTCGGTTTAAACTAGCATCTGCAGTTCCTTCCTACACATTTTGTTGACTCATACCCATTCCTTTCTCACCCCTTCCACCTGTATTCATTTCTCTCGCTTCACAATTCGCAGGTCTTCTATCCTTGTCTTCTCATCTCACAACTTTTATAGAAACATAGAAAATAGGTGCAGGAGTAGGCCATTCGGCCCTTTGAGCCTGCACCGCCATTCAATATGATCATGGCTGATGATCCAACTCAGTATCCTGTACCTGCCTTCTCTCCATAACCCCCTGATCCCTTTAGCCACAAGGGCCACATCTAACTCCCTCTTAAATATAGCCAGTGAACTGGCCTCAACTACCTTCTGTGGCAGAGAATTCCACAGATTCACCACTCTCTGTGTAAAAAATGATTCTCATCTCGGTCCTAAAATACTTCCCCTTTATCCTTAAACTGTGACCCCTGGTTCTGGACTTCCCCCACATCGGTTTATCCCTAAACATCATTTATCCATGTGTTCCAGAAAAGTTATTTGACCCTTTGAGGTGCTCCACCACTTTGTGTCTTTTTTTTTTGTAAACCAGCAACTGCAGTTCCTTCTGTCTACATTAATTTACAGTTTTTGATGATAGTCAAGGAAATTCAATGAAGTATTGTGCACCATGAATTAACAGACGTTTTAACAATGTGGTTTGCCTGGTTGTGTGGTTATGATAACGTCTTCACAGCCAGACCTCACTTATTAATCAGTGTTGAGCTGAGATTCATTATGAGTTGCATTTCTGACCACACATCCTACCCACTTCCACATTCTCATCATTGACTTTCCACCATTCATCTGCTGCTGCAACCGTTAACAAGATCTGTGTCACATTAGGACTTTTATCCCCTTCTACTCCTATGCTGTCGCTCATCTCCACCCGAAGTTAAATATGCCCATCCAAAACACTTCTTGGCATATCTTAACCTGCACCCCTTTCGGTCCAACTGTTTCTAGCCAACAACATGCCCCATCTAAGCTTGTCTCATTTATCCATGTTTGGTCTATATCCTGGTTGAGAAAATGAGAAAAACATTTTTCACAGAGAGTGGTGAATCTCTGGAATTCTCTGCCACAGAAGGTAGTTGAGGCCAGTTCATTGGCTATATTTAAGAGGGAGTTCGAGGTGCTCTTGCGGCTAAGGGGATCAGGGGGTATGGAGAGAAGTCAGGTACGGGATACTGAGTTGGATGATCAGACATGATCATATTGAATGGCGGTGCAGGCTCGAAGGGCCGAATGGCCTACTCCTGCACCTATTTTCTATGTTTCTATCCCACTAAAGCTTTCCTATCCATGTACCTGTCCAAATATCTTTTAAATGTTGTTATTGTACTTGCCTCACCTACCCCCCCCTGGCAGCTTGTTCCATATATCCACCACTGTCTGTGTGCAAAAGGTTAACCTCCTCCTGTTACTATTAAGTCTTTCCCCTCTCACCTTAAACTTATGTCCACTCATTATCGATTCCTCTACCCTGGGGGAAAAGACTCTGAGCATTTACCGGGTCCTTTTCAGAATGGCAGGCAGTGACTAGTGGGGTGCCGCAAGGTTCGGCGCTGGGACCACAGTTATTTACAATATTAGCGATTTAGACGAGTGAATTAAACGTGATATCTCCAAATTTGTAGATGACACAAAGCTTAGTGGCAGTGTGAGCTGTGATGAGGATGCTGTGGGGCTGCAGGGTGACTTGGATAGGTTGGGTGAGTGGGCAGATGCATGGCAGATGCAGTATAATGTGGATAGATGTGAGGTTATCCACTTTGGTGGCAAGAACAGGAAGGCAGATTATTATCTGAATAGTGTCAGGTTAGGAAAAGGGGAGGTGCAACGAGACCTGGGTGTGCTTGTACATCAGTCACTGAAAGTAAGCATGCAGGTACAGCAGGCAGTGAAGATAGCTAATGTTTTCATTTGGCCTTCATTGCGACAGGATTTGAGTTTAGAAGCAAGGAGGTCCTGCTGCAGTTGTACAGGGCCCTGGTGAGATCGCACCTCGAGTATTGTGTGCAATTTTGGTGGGCATTATTGCTGTTGAGGGAGTGTAGCATAGGTTCACCAGGTTAATTCCCGGGATGGTGGAACTGACGTATGATGAAAGAATGGGTCGACTGGGCTTGTATTCACTGGAATTTAGGATAAGAGGGGATCTTATAGAAACATATAATCTTTCTTAAAGGATTGGACAGGCTAGATGCAGGGAAAATGTTCCCGATGTTGGGGGTGTCCAGAACCAGGGGTCACAGTTTAAGAATCAGGGGTAGGCCATTTAGGACTGAGATGAGGAAAAGTTTCTTCACCCAGAGAGTTGTGAATCTGTGGAATTCTCTGCCACAGAAGGCAGTGAATGTTCACTGGATCCAATTCACTGGATGTTTTCAAGAGAGAGTTAGAATTAGCTCTTGGTCTAAAGGAATCAAGGAATATGGGGGGGAAAGCAGGAACAGGTACTGATTTTAGATGATCAGCCATGATCATATTGAATGGCAGTGTTGGGTCAAAGGGCTGAATGGTCTACTACTGCACCTATTTTTCTAGGTTTCTGCCCTATCTATTCCCCTCATGTTTCAATACACCTTTGTAAGTTCACCCCTAAGCCTCCTGTGCTCCAAGGAATAAAGTCCGAGCCTGTCCAACCTCTTCCTGTAACTCAGGCCCTCGAGATCTGGCAACATCTTCAACCATTTTCTGCATATTTGTTCATTTATCCATCGGAGTGAGATTTAAATCGTATGTCTGGAATCTTTGAGTCCCATGAGTCGATGAGGAATTGATATATGATATATAAACAGGTGTGAGGTTTTTGTCGACTATTAAGGTAAACCGATCCCTGTTTTAAGCAAATATTGTGCAAGTTGTAGTCTCTCCCTGAGTTTGTCAGAACTGGTAGAGCGAGTGCTGTTATCATTTGTCTTTCTGAACCATGAAATGGGATTGTGGTCTATCAAATCCTACTGTTCAGTGTGAGTCAGTTGCAGTCTATGAGTCAGCAGAGGTTATGGATTCTGACAGAAACATGCAGATGATTACATTTTGGGAAAAGAAACAACAAAGGAAAGGGTTTGCAATCATTTCAACCATCACTGAACTTGGCATTGGAGAGATTTTTTTTTCTTCAGGCACACGAGAATTTGGAGATTTCTTCAAACATACAAGTGAGTAATACACCACAAAGTTGTGTTTGTGATTGCACTGTGACATTATTTTCAAGGGAAACTTTGGCAGAACATTTTGTGATGGGTTATATTGTTGCAATGGCTCTTCAGGTTAGGAGCATACATCTATCTCACTGATGATATTAATGTGTTATAAGTCTCCTACAGCAGCCTTCGAAAGCATACACATTTCCTTCTCAGCTAATGTGTAAATAGTATCTTTGGAATAAACTGTTAGCAACATCTCAGTCAGTTTACTGGTTTTGCTATTTTTTGTGTACTTCTCGCCCTGCTATAGGATAGATGCCAGAAAGCAGGAAAGACTCAAGCAAGCCTGAGCTGTAGAGGGTACACAAAATTGCTGGGGAAACTCAGCGGGTGCAGCAGCATCTATGGAGCGAAGGAAATAGGCGACGTTTCGGGCCGAAACCCTTCTTCAGACTGATAGGGGGTGGGGAAAGAAAGAAGGACAAAGGGGGGAGGAGGAGGAGCCCGAGGGCGGGCGGATGGAAGGGTGGGAGGGGACAGCTAGAGGGTGAAGGAAGGGGAGGAGACAGCACGGGCTAGCCAAATTGGGAGAATTCAATGTTGATGCCATAGGGACGCAAGGACCCCAGACGGAATATGAGGTGCTGTTCCTCCAATTTCCGCTGTTGCTCACTCTGGCAATGGAGGAGACCCAGGACAGAGAGGTCGGATTGGGAATGGGAGGGGGAGTTGAAGTGCTGAGCCACCAGGAGGTCAGGTAGGTTATTGCGGACTGAGCGGAGCTGTAGAGGGGTTGGTCAGGCTAGGGCTTTATTCGTTGGAGCAAAGTAGACTTATGGGTAGTCTTGCAGGGAGCTGCACAGCGGTAGAGTTGCTGCCTAACAGCGCCAGAGACCCGAGTTCAGCAGCAGGCGCAGCGCGGAATTACCATCGCGGAGCGGGGCGATCCCTTGCCGGGGATCGCCAGTGTTGGAGCTCCGGAGTGTTGGGCCTGCTGACTTTACCACCGTGGAGCTGTGGTCTGCGGAGCTTCTAGCCGCAGGCGCAGCGCTGACTTTAACATCGCGGAGGCCTGGTCTTTTGCCGAGGGTCGCCAATGTTGGAGCTCCATCCAGCTCGGCCTGTGGACTTCGGAAGCCGCGATCTCCGGTAAGAAGCAGCCGATTCGGAAACTCCAAGCCGCAGAGTGTGTTCCGATCCGTTCCGACGCCGGAGTTTCGATCATCCCGGCGAGAGGGCCTGTACATCGTACCGACCGTAGCGGCGACTGCAGTGGGTTCTAGGCCCTGACCACGGGTGAACACAGAGGAAGAGCGACTGAACTTTATTGCCTTCCATCACAGTGAGAAACGTTGATTCCGCTGTGGTGGATGTTTATGTTAAATTCAATTGTGTATTGTGTTCTTTTTATTCGTATGACTGTATGGTAACTCAAATTTCACTGCACCAATTGGTGCATGTGACAACAAATGTGAACTTGAACTTGAACTTAAAGTTGGGGTATCAAGAACTAAAGGGCATAACCATAAAGTGGGAGGCGAAACATTTAATAGGAACCAGTGGGGCTATTTATGTACACAGCCTGCGGTGGGTCAACAGAACAAGGTTAGGTGATTGAGGCAGGTACAAAAACAACATTAAAAGACATATGGATAAGTCTGAAGAAGGGTTTCGGCACAAAACGTTGCCTATCTCCTTCGCTCCATAGATGCTGCTGCACCCGTTGAGTTTCTCCAGCATTTTTGTGTATCTTCGATTTTCCAGTATCTGCAGTTCCTTCTTAAAAACATATGGATAAGTTCATGGACAGAAACATTTTTAAGGGAAAGTGACCAAATGCTGGCAGGTGGGGCTAGCTTAGATGGGGGAAACTCGGGAAAGGTGGACCATAGGCCTGTTCCCATGCTACATGACTAACTCAATTTCAAAATATTGACATGTTAAAAATAATATAATGACCTGTGCAGAGTTTGTCATGCCCTCAACTCTCAAAGTTAACTTCAAACTTTGTTAGACGTTAATTGCAGAATTCATTTCAGTAGTTGGATATAGATGAATAAATATAAAAGCAACTGGAAAATCTGGCAAAGGTCCTCATTCTTGACTGCTGTACTGTGTGCACTGTAGTGAAAAATGAAACTGAGTTCTATTTCTGTAATCAAGTTTCATTGTTGAGTTTTGGACATGGAATCAATAGATTGTGAGAAATGAACTTTTTTTGGTACTGTGCTGGGAGGCAGCCTGGAGGGACAGCTGTTCCTCTGTTGCAGTGGGCATTGTGCTGACTTTCTGTCCCAGGAATGTCCTCGCCCAGAATCTGGTGCATTAATTGAGTAAAGTATATCATGCCAATGGTTTGTTGGAAGTCAAAGGAATATTATAAAAATAACATTATAAAATGTGTTTTAAGAGCGAGAGGGTCAATTGTCAAGCATACCGGCAACGAAACAATGCAGTTCTTACTTGCAGAAAATTAACAGGCCTGTAAACAGTATGACACACGATTATTAGATAATCAATACTAGTTCCCCATATTAGTGCAAATCCAAAGTCCATAGTGCAGGTTACACAGGGCAGGATTTCTTGCTGTTAGAGGGGAGCAGCCATGATAACAATTGTCGTTGAATACTCTATCGAGTTTTTACTGTTATATGATAATTAGCATGCTAACTGGTTGCATCTGGCGTGGTTCAGTAACTCAAGCACCCAGGAATGAAGGAGATGACATTGAGTGGTAGACACTGCCTGGTCCATCACAGGTACTGACCTCCCCACAAGTGAAGGGATCTACCGAAAGCGCTTTCTCATAAAGGCAGCCAGTATCATTAATAACCTACGCTGTCCACTCCCTCACCTTGCTGCTGTCCCCGGGACAAAGGGACATGAGTGTGAAAATGATGACCGCTGGGTTCAAGAACAGTTCTTCCAAATAATCATCAGCCCCCTGAACACGACATAACACTAACCTGAGCAACTATGATCTTCATAAGTGATAGGGGCAGAATAAGGCCCATCGTGTCATCTCCGCCATTTTATCATGGCTGATCTATCTTTCCCTCTAAACCCCATGCTCCTGCCTTCTCCCCATAACCCTTGACACCCGTACTAATCAAGAATCTATCTATCTCTAACGAGAGTTACATAGAGCTCTAGGGGCTAGTGGAATCAAGGGATATGGGGAGAAGGCAGGCACGGGTTATTGATTGGAGATGATCAGCCATGATCGCAATGAATGGCGGTGCTGGCTTGAAGGGCCGAATGGCCTCCTCCTGCACCTATTTTCTATGTTTCTATGTTTCTATAAAAAATATCCATAGACGGCCTCCACAGCCTTCTGTGGCAATGAATTTCACAGATTCACCATGCTCTGACTAAAGAAATTCCTCCTCATCTCCTTCCTATGCTGTACTGTACTGAACCTGAATTCCACCAGCTTGACTGTGTGGTCATTAAATAATCTAATCTAATCTAATCTAAAGCAACGTCCTTTAATTATGAGACTATGACCTCTGGTCCTAGACTCTCCCACTAGTGGAAACATCCTATCCACATCCACTCTATCCATGCCTTTCACTATTCGGTAAGCTTCAATGAGGTGCCCCCTCATCCTCCTAAACTCCAGCGAGTAGAGGCCCAGTGCTGTCAAACGCTCATCATATGTTAACCATCTCATTCTTGGGATCATCCTTGTAACCTCCTCTGGACCCTCTCCAGAGCGTGCACATCCTTCCTCAGATATGGGGCCCAAAATTGCTCACAATACTCAAAATATGGCCTGACCAGTGCCCGAGTGAGCCTCAGCATTACATCCTGTTTTTGTATTCTAGCCCTCTCAAAATATATGCTAGCATTCTATGGACTGTGTCGTTGGTTGCACTGTGGACTGGATCCTCAACATCCTCATTAACGGAGCACAATCGGTACGAATTATCAGCAACGCTTCCTCCTCGATAACCATCAGCATAGGTCCATCCTCAAGGCTGTGTGAGCAGTCCCCTGTTCAACTCATTCTATACCTATGATGGTGCAGCTGAACACATTTTTAACACCACCTTTAAATTCGCCGATGATTTCACTGTTGTTGGATGGATTACAGTTAACGATTAGTCAGAGTTTAGGAGGTAGTTCAGTCGTCCGATTGACAACAACCTAACACTCAACATCCGCAAAACCAAGGAGCTGATTGTTGACTTTAGAAGAGAAGGGCAGAGATTCCACAGACCTGTCTTTATCGATGGGTCGGTGGTGGAGAGAGTCAACAACTTCAAGTTCCTGGGTGTGCAGATCTGAAGATCTGTACTGAGCCCAGCACATTGATGCAATCATAAAAAAAAGCATTTACTTCCTTAGAAGATTGAGGAAATTCAGTGTCGACGAATCTCTTGAACTTCTATAGGTGTAGAGTAGAAAACGTTGACTGGTTGCATCATGGCCTGGTTCGGCAACTCGAAGCCTAGAAATGAAGGAGATTACAAAAAGTGGTGGATGCTACCTGATCCATCATGTGCACTGACCTCCCCACCATCAAAGGGATTTGTAGGAGGTGCTGCCTCAAAAAGGCAGCCGACATCATCGAGAAACCACACCACCCTGATAATGCTCTCATTGCACTCCTGCCATCAGGAAGAAGGTATAGGAGTCTAAAAACTGTAACATCCAGGTTCAGGAACCGTTTCTTCCATCAGTCAATTGAACACCTTGACTCTTAACTAAACTTTGAACTACAAACTGTCTTAGTTGCACTAGAGATTTCGGCCTTAGTTTTATTGTATTGTTTTTTTTTTCATTTAGTTATTATTTGCTTGTTTTTTATGCTATATATAGGGTACTGTGTTTACAAACCTGTTGTACCGCGGCAAGTAAGAATGTCGTTGTTCCATTTTGGTATATATGACAATTAAACACTCGGTTTTGCACTATTATGGTTCCTTGGTATTACTGATGTTCAATTTATTGTATTAATGGTTATTATATATTTAGCTGTGATACACAATAGCTACACAAGTAATAATCTCACTGCTCTGTTGTCTGCTGGGTGTCTGAGCATCCTGCATCACTGAGTCTCAGATTGCATGGTCTGTGAACCACATCTACAGAAATCCCAATCTTTACAGAGGGAAACTGGCACCAATCGTTTGAAATAGAAACTTGTTTTTCATCAAAAACAAAGATGTTGGGGATCACAAGGTTCACTACTTTGGGCATTATCTAATCATTTCATTTTGAGCTATTTATGAGGGTTGTGACTTTTTCCATTCAATTTATGTCATCTGATAATGGGATAATGTACAATGGGAATATTAACACATTTAGCTAAGATGGGGCATCTTGGTCGGCGTGGACGAGTTGGGCCGATGGGCCTGCTTCTGTGCTGAATTACTCTCTGATTATATGTGGTAGATGCAAGGGGGAAATTATGTTGAGTTTAGGATGAATTGTGATAGGAGGTCCTCGTCCAATTTCCTTATGGGTGCGTTTAAACAGAAAAACACGGGCACTGAATGCTTTATAGGCATGATTTACACAGAAAAAGAATTGTACTACAGGACATCTGAGATGACCTCTTTCTTCAGTAAATGTGGTTTGCCCGCCCTGCTGTCATAGATGTGCCACTCACCCACTTCTCCTCTGAGTCCCGTACTTTGGCTCTCATTCCCCCTCCCCCCAGATGGCAGAAGGATGGAGTTTCCCTGGTCCTTGCCTTTCACCCCACTAGCCTCCGTGTCCAAGTCACGATTCTCTGAGATTTACACCAACTTCAATGTGTCCCTTCCCATCCCCACCCCTTTCTGTTTTCCACAGAGACCACTGCCTCTGCAACTCGTTGGTTCACTCACTCCTTCCCACCCTAACCAGATCTCCCCAGATACCTTCCCCTGCAACCGCAACACCTGTCTCTATACCTCCCCTCTCACATCCATCCAGGGACCCCAGCAGCCCTTCTAAGTAAGACAGAGGTTCACATGTGCCTCGTCTAACCTCATTCATTGCATGCTGTGCTCTCCGCATGGCCATCTTTACATTGGCGAGACCAAGCGTAGACGAGGTGACAATTTTGCCAAACACATGCACTAGGTCCGTCAAGGCCTGCTAGATCTGATGAAGGGTCTCGACCCGAAACGCCGCCAATTCCTGCTCTCCATAGACGCTGCCTAACCCGCTGAGTTTCTCCAGCATTTTATGTGTGCCTGCTAGATCTCCTGTTTTAACTCTCCTTCCAATTCTCCTACTGACCTTTCTGTCTTGGACCTCCCCCATAGGCCATGCACAAACTGGAGGAACAGCACCTCCTATTCTCAAATTTCAAGTAATACCTCCCTTCCCCACCTCTCTTTCCCATCCCCCTCCCCCCCCCCCCCCCCCCAACCCCATCCTGGTGTGCATGCATGCCTCCAACCACCCCAGTCACCCTGATCCATTCCCCTTCTTCATACACTCATCTCCCACGGTCCCATCTCCAAGAACCTCATTTCTCTTTTGTCTCCCTTTTCTCCTTCCCCATCCCTCCACCCATGTTACTTCCTCTGGCTTTACATTTCACTCTTCTCTCCTTATCTAATACCTCTTCGACTCCTTTTCACCACTAGCCTCTGTCACTTACTCCATCCATCTGCCAGTCCCACCCCCCCCCCCCCCCCAACCCCCCATTCACCTGTAATCACCTATCACTTGCCAGGCTTAGCCCCACCCCCACCTTTCGTATCCAGCTTTCTCTCTCCCAACTCATCAATCTGAAGGGACGTGAAACATTATCTTTCTATTTCCTCCACAGATGTTGTCTGACCCGTTGAGTTCCTCCAGCACTTTGTGTTTAGTGCAGGAAGGTGGAGTTTCATAACTCCTTTTAAACTTCACTTGTCAGATCTTAAGTTCCGTGCCACTAAGTTGCTGGTTGGGAAATTATTTTTTTATTTGCAGTTTAAGGCACTTATTCTGAAGTCAGTAGTGACATTCTGTCAAGCATCAGATCCCTGGGGGATTCAAGTATCCAACCGGGAGAATCATTTGCTTTTGTATCCCCTCCACCCCAAACCCATTCTTTAAGCAGGATCTTAACGTAGCCTTCTTCCGAATCAGACTGCTTTACATCCATTGCTGATATAAACTTTCAAGAAGCTGATGGGTTTGTTAAAGCAGACAATGTTTTAATTGCTCCCGTGTAACTATTCTATGACGAAGCTTAAAAGAATGTATAGGAGCCTCCAACTGTGAACTTTGCATTAAGTCAACAGCTGTGTCTAAGCTTGCCCGAGAGGTATTCTAATTACAGTGTAGAGGCTGACTGACTTCTCTTTGATGCTAACGTCGAACTTTCTTTCTCCCACCCAGCTGCCGTGAGTGTTATGACACGTCCAGAGCTGCCCTTCCCCCCGTGAGCGTATGATGATGAGGATTTGTTTACCACCATCCTTGGACGTTGTTTACTGGTGTGACTTGTAATGGGAAGGAACCCCCGGGCAACTGGGCAAACCATCTGAGGGCCTGCTTGGCGTGATGAGCAAGTTCAACTTCCAGAACAACAAAGTAATGCAAGACCGACGGAGCGTTTGTGTCTTCCTTCCCAACGACAAGGCTCTTAACATCATTGTCAATGTACGTTGAGTTCCTGTTTCCTAACTACATTTGGACGGGTACATGGACAGGAAAGGTTTAGAGGAATATCGGCTACAGTAGCCAAGTGCGACTAGCTTAGTTGGGGTATCTTGGTTAGTATGGACAGGATGGGCTGAATGGCCTGTTCTGTGCTTTATGGTTATATAACTCAAAAACATTTAAACTATAGAATGTATTTTAATGCATCTTTTCTGTCACCTGAAATCAATTAAAAATTGATGGACCAAATCTTAATCTATTGACAATCTTTGTTACAATTGCCACATTATTGGCTCTGAGGGCTGAGAGTGAATTTGCAGTTAAACGCAGTGACATGGGAAAGGTGGTGATGTGTTCGCAACTTCATCCAACAAAAGGCATGAACACATCATGCTGTTTTCCAGTGTTTCAATTCCTGGGACCTCATTGAATCTTAATGCTTGGTAACTGCCTTTACTAAATCACTTCAATATCTTGTGTTTTTCTTTTGCAGGTTAGAGCCTTGTGCCAAGAATTATTCATTCAAGTCTGTGACCTTCTAAGGCTTAAGGACTGTCATCTTTTTGGCCTCAGTGTCATACAAAGTAAGTGAGAGTTGAAACAAATCTTTGGTGTCGCCAACAATGAGATTAAACGCCATTCACAACAAAAATACCTTTTTGGAAGTATGTTCGGTGCTGCATATTAATCCATATTCATGTTATTATTTTTAAAATATATATGATTAATGCTTTTATGCTATTTTACCAGGCCTGAGCGTTTGTCTTTTATTCTGTTGGAAGTGGTGTAATTACTGAGTAACAGTTTTAGCCGTTGTAAATTGTCAGGTACTCAAGAACGAATCAACTAGGAAGCAATGCCAAAAATCAAGAGTATTAATTGTCATATGTACCGATAATGGAACAAGACAATTCTTACTTACTAGATGTCAGCTGATCAACATCGGTGAGACTAAGCGGAGGTTGGGCGATCGTTTCGCCGAACACCTCCGCTCGGTCTGCAAGAACCTACCTGACCTCCCGGTGGCTCAGCACTTCAACTCCCTCTCCCATTCCCAATCCGACCTCTCTGTCCTGGGTCTCCTCCATTGACAGAGTGAGCAACACCGGAAACTGGAGGAACAGCACCTCATATTCCGCTTGGGGAGTCTGCATCCTGCGGGCATGAACATTGAATTCTCCCAATTTTGTTAGCCCTTGCTGTCTCCTCCCCTTCCTCAGCCCTCGGGCTGTCTCCTCCCATCCCCCAGCCCTCGGGCTCCTCCTCCTCCCTTTTCCTTCCTTCTCCTCGCCACCCCCTATCAGTCTGAAGAAGGGTTTCGGCCCAAAACGTTACCTATTTCCTTCGCTCCATAGATGCTGCTGCACCCGCTGAGTTTCTCCAGCATTTTTTTGTGTACCTTCAATTCTTACTTGCTGCAGCTTTACATGCCCATGAACACAATAACAAACAGATAATATGTAATATACAATAAATTAATAACTGTAAGACTAGGTAACCATAATAGCGCAGAACTGAAGTCCGTTGCGCAATCAGAGGCACAATCCATAGTGTCACTTCCTTTAAATGACCATCTCAGGACTAAATAAGACAAATTATCTTACTTATTTCTCTGCTTTGAAATTATTCCAAGATTTAGTAGAGTTTGGACTTAATGCTGAGAGTTGTGTGTTGGAATCCTCAAGAAGGCAGTGTTTGATGGGGTTCCTTTTGTACAGGTCACACCCTGAACACGGAAAATGTTAGAGAGAGTGAGAGCTCAGCTCTGTACTGCACAGCCTTGCAGAGCTTAGACCCTTAGATCCTTCACTTGGCTATATTTGGAACTAGTATAAAGAAAATTGCATTTGAGAAAATGGAGAAATGCAGTTGAGAATTTTTATTTTTGGAAAAAAAAATCCTTTCTCATTACATTAAAGTTTACATCCCTTAGTGGGATACTGTCCTGTCCACTATAAGTGTATGCATCATCTGGATTCTCTCAATATTGGCTGCAATGTCAAATAAGAAAGATTATGTTTATGTTGCTTCACAGAAATCTCAAATCTAACTTGCAAGAACTTTAACATAGGGAAATTAAAATTTAGTTGGATTCCTTTTAATTTTTTTCGAACAATATTTCATTGCTTGGTTGGTTTATTATTGTCATGTATACTGAGATACGGTGACAAGCATTGTTTGTATGCTATCAATCAAATCATTTTGCATTTGAGCACAACAAGCCATACACATGTCCAAAGGTTATGCAAAGAGAAAAATATCAGAGTGCAAAATCTAGTGTTATAGAGTCATACAACATGGAAACGGGCCCTTTGGCCCAACCTGTCCATGCTAGCCAAGATGCTCCATCTTAGAGCATTGTAGCATTGCAGTCACAGAAACAAGTCCAATGTGGTAGATTGGAAGATCGACACTGAACCCTATCCTTATGGGAAGATGTTTGTTCATGCTTCAGGCATTTGTATTTTCCGCCTCATCGAATGGCCAAGGTGGGAGTAGTCCTTGACTATGTTGGCTCCTTTCCCGAAGCAGTATGAAGTGTAGGTAGAGTCCACAATGGGGAGTCTGGCCTGTTTGATGAACTGAGCTACAGCCATACTCTCTTCAATTTCTTGTGGTTTGGGGTAGAACTGTTGCCGAATTAAGTTGTGATGCACCCCAATTGGATGCTTCCAACACATAAGAAAGTTTATAAAGAATGTCGTCGTGAATTTGTCAATTTTTATGCAGCCGAGCACGGCAATCTTATTTTTGCCCATCAGAGCACTGTTTTTTTGGCAATGAGTTGAGAAAAGTCAGGTGCGTATAGTAATTAAGACCAATAACTCCTTCCATTGATCTAAATGGAAGATAATTAGGCTGGCTTTGTGGGGAGTCTGGGGAATCTCCAAGCTGACTTTCTTCTTTGTGCTCTGCCTGGGTAAACAGGTTTATGAAGTAAGGCTTCAAATATACGGTGGACAGGGTTTCCACAAAGAAACCGTGAATAAACAATACCACGCGAGGAATGTAGCTTTTATATCATTTGCACAATCAATCGGTGGAAAATCAGATTAGTAAATTTGTGTAAACATGCTTAGCAATTTCCCACCAACTCTGATTAAGTATTGAAACACATCATTTTGAACTCATGATTAAACCTCATCTGTTTCTTTGATTCCAAAAGGATTCTAAACCTTTGGGATATTTGGAGTGTGCCAAGTTTATTTTTTGCATTTTCTACCCCAATTATCCAAACACAATCCGGAGGAAAAAATGCATTGATGTGGTCTCTCTGAAATCATAAACAGTTAGAATTAATTACGCTGAGGTGCATTGAAATTTATACAGGCAAAACAAAATATGAGTCCATTACAAATTAAGTCAATAATGTTTTGAAAGGAAGTAAAATGAGTGGCACAAACCAGACTCTCGTAAGCTCGTGTTGTTTGGAAAACTGGACATTTATTAATTTTCAAAATATTGAGAATATTTAAACTTTTCAAATTTGTCAGCCACCGACTTTCTCCCTATTATGACAATCAGTCTGAAGAAGGGCCCTGATCTGGAACATCGCCTATTCATGTCCACCAGAGATGCTGCCTGATCCACTGATTTACTCCAGCACATTGCAGTTTTTTTCTACGGATGTTACTGTACGGATGTTACTGTACGGATGGGTATTTCTGTTCCCAGATCAATTCAAAAGCTTTTGGAAAGGTGTAGAGAGATATTGGCCAAACACGGGCAGATGGGGGCACTTTAGTTGCTATGAACAAGTTGGGCCTGTTTCCATGCTGTATGACTCTGTAACTCCATGGTTTGCTTTTCCCAGGCATGCCAGAATCTTTATTTCCCGTTCATTTGGTATTACATACTTGTTCTTTCATTTGTGAATGCCCCATCAGGCAGAACACTGTCATTTGTGATTTCTTTCACACACTGGATGAAGAAGCAGTCGTGCGTTAAATCTATCCGCTCTGCCCAGAGCACTGTGTGTGATAAACCGGCCTGATTACCTGACGCACACCGAGGAATGAGCAGTAGTACCAGGCTGGCTCATGGGACGGTGGGGGGGAGGCTTGGAACACCATCAGGTTAAGCACTGGATACTTGAGGGTCTGGGCAGGGCATCAGGGTGAGGAGGGGAAAGGGCATCTCACCATCTGCTGCGGTGGACAATTAAGATCATTCATCAATGGGCTTGGTGGTACGATACAATACGACACAAGACCAGTGAATCATGGAGGGGGTGATCTCATTGAAACATATAAGATTGTTAAGGGTTTGGACACGCTAGAGGCAAGAAACATGTTCCTGATGTTGGGGGAGATCAGAACCAGGGACCACAGTTTAAGAATAAGGAGTAGCCATTTAGAACGGAGACGAGGAAACACTTTTTCTCACAGAGAGTGGTGAGTCTGTGGAATTCTCTGAGGCGGGTTCTCTGGAGGCTTTCAAGAGAGAGCTAGATAGGGCTCTTAGAAATTGCGGAGTCAGGGGATATGGGGAGAAGGCAGGTACGGGGTACTGATTGGGGATGATCAGCCATGATCACATTGAATGGCGGTGCTGGCTTGAAGGGCCGAATGGCCTACTCCTGCACCTCTTGTCTATTGTCTATTGATAGAACTTTATTTATCCCAGGAGGGAAATTGGTCTGCCAACAGTCACAAAACACAGCAAGATGCATGAAATTAAAGTGACGAGTGGAAAGATCAGGATTAGGGTTGTGCAAAGATTTTGGGGGGGGGGGGAGGGGAGTCAGGCTACCCCACGACAGAAGGGGGAAGAGTTGTACAGTTTGATAGCCATAGGGTAGAAGGATCTCCTGAGCCGTTCTGTGCTGCATCTTGGTGGAACCAGTCGTTTGCTGAAGGTGCTCCTCAGGTTGACCAGTGAATCATGGAGGGGGTGAGCTGTATTGTCCAAGATGCTCCACAGTTTGAGGAGCATCCTCCCCTCCAAGACCACCTCCAATGACTCCAACTCCACTCCCAGGATGGAGTCAGGGTAGTCTCACCATAGAACAGTGCAGTACAGGATAAAACGATTTGGCCCACAATGTCCATGCTGATCATAATTAAACTAATGTCCTCTGTCTGCTCATAACTCACATCTATGAATGAACTCCCATTTGCAGAATAATCAGGATTCAAGATCACTGGGTCCGCTCTACAAGCATCATGTCCCTCGGGAGGATGCATTCTCTCCCATGAATTTTATTCTCCTCGCCATCTGATTGCAATCTTGCCCTGCTCTTGCAATACTCAACCAATGTTAGTTTCCAAAATGCTCCTGGTTCTGGTTCTGCCATCTTATTTCCAACTCTCTTACCATTCATGTGCCCATACTGTATCGTGGACAAGTCTTTCTTCGTCTTCCTTTGTTTCTTCTTCAAACTCAACACGTTCATCGTGAGTTTCTCGGTCCCAGTCCCAGTCAGACAACATCTCAAGAGTGTTTAATTGTCATATATACTGGCAATGGAATAATGACATATTTATTTGCTGCAGCTTAAAAGGCCCGATAAATGCAATAACACAGATAATATGTAATAATCAATAATACAATAAATTAATTAATAATACTACGTAACCAGATGATAACAAAACCGAACTCTGTAGTGCAACCAAAGACACAGTCCATAGAAGATCATAGTGGCAGAGGTTAGTGTTATGCAGTCTTCAAGAGCCTGATAGTTGCTAGATTGAAGCTGTTCTTGAATCTGGAATTACAATTTTCAGCCTCTTGTACCACCTTCCCAAGCTGAAGTAGCAGTGAGATGAGAGTGTGACCATAGTCGTGTGGGATTTTGATATTGGCTTTCATGTTGAGATAGTGCTTCCTGTAGATCCTTCAATAGTGGTGAGGACAATATCTGTGATGAACTGGGCAGTGTCTACTATTCCCTGTAGTCTCCTTCGTTCCTCGGCATTCGAGTTGTCGAACCAGGCCGTGATACAGCAGTCCATGTTCTGTTACCTGTATTCGTCAACCAAATCTCATCTTCCAAGGAAGTCGAGATGTTGATGTAGTTTTGGTGATTGCATCGATGTGCAAAGCCCAGGTCAAATCTTTGGAGATATGCACGTGCAGATATTACTCGTGGAGGAAAATAAGTTTGTGGATCCCCAGCTTTCCCTTCCTGAAGTCAACATGTTTCGATGTTGCTGAGGGGTATAGGTTGCCTGGATTGCAGGAGAACCTCTCTGCTTTCTCTGAAACTGAGTGTGGGAGCTTTTTCCATTTCCAAGCCTCTAGCTAATTGAAAACTAGAATAAATCTAAACTTATGATTGCGCAGAAAAAACTGTAGAACTGCAAGTATTTTACATTGTAGCCTCTGCTATCATTCAGTAAACAAAGCACTAGCTTTCCCAATGAAACTAACCTTGTGGTTCCCAGTTTGAGGGTGGCGGCTGAGGCAGAGTGAAGGACAAGTCAAAGTCAAGTAATTCTTCGTGTAAATCACATGCACAGCTGCTTTGGATGCGCTGAGTTTCTCTTGATCATCTTGACCTGGGGTTATAGGGAGAAGGCAGGAGAATGAGGTTAAGAGGGAAAGGTAGATGAATGAATGGTGGAGTCAACTTGATCGGCTGAATGGCCTAATTTTCTCCCATAACTTATGAACCTATCTTCTGGGTGAGACAGTGGGGTGCTACGAGAAACTTGAAGAAGAGGAAAGAGTTTATATTAAAACAGCAGAACGTTGCATCAATTAAAAACAAAGATTGCAAAACCTTACTGTGATTTTTAAATAAAAAGCCATTAGAGGCACAGAGTCTTACAGCACAGAAAAAGGCCTTTCGGCCCAAATCATCCATGCCGACCAAGATAGTTTATCTAATCTCGCCTGCATTTGGCCCATACCTCCCTAAACCTTTCCTAACTGTGTACTAGTTGAAGTGTCTTTTAAATTATGTTACTGCACCTGCTTCAATTACTTCCTCTGGCTGCTCATTCGGTAGTGCCATCACCTTCTGTGGAAAAAAGATCCCCCTTGGGTTCCTATTAAATCTTTCCCCTCTCACCTTAAACCTATGCCATCTACTTTTTGATTCCCCACCCCTGGGTACAAGACTGTGCTTTCACCAGAATCCTGTTAAAATGTAAAGCGCTCTAAAAAGTGAGAATGGAGCATCATTGTGGCAGCGCTGTTAACAGCTGCGGCTCGCCTGCAGTCCGTCTGTCTTTACTTTTTTCTGTTGTTTTTTTTGTCTTGTTTTGGTTAAGTTTTAGTTTGTTGGGTTGTGTTAGAGGGGGCGGGGGGGGGGGGTGAAACATGTTCTCTGTCTCTTCCTTCAGGGGAATGTGACTTTTTCGTGTCGTATCCCCCTTCTCTGCCTCCGTCTGCGCTGAGGTCTAATGGCGGAGCTGGTGGCCTCCAGCCTGCGACTGATCCCGAGGCTCCGGAGGCAGAGCCAGCCAGGACTCACCAACGAGAGGCTGGCCGTCTTCGGGGCTGAGGCAGCGGTGGCCCGACTTGCTGGTGCGGCGTTCTGGCTTTCGACGGCGGCCTGGAGCTGATGAGGCGGGGCTCGGAGCTGAGACTGCGGGACCCGGAGCTGGGGCAGCGGCCCAGAGCGGAGACTGTGGGACCCGGAGCTGGGGCAGCGGCCTGGAGCTGGGGCGGCTGCCCGGAGCGGAGACTGCGGGACCCGGAGCTGGGGCAGCGGCCTGGAGCTGGGGCGGCTGCCCGGAGCGGAGACTGCGGGACCCGGAGCTGGGGCGGCTGCCCGGAGCGGAGACTGCGGGACCCGGAGCTGGGGCGGCGGAGACTGCAGGACCCGGAGCTGGGGCAGCGGCCCGGAGCGGAGACTGCGGGACCCGGAGCTGGGGCAGCGGCCCGGAGCGGTGACTGCGGGACCCGGAGCTGGGACAGTGGCCCGGAGCGGAGACTGCGGGAGCTGGGGCGGCGGTCTGGAGCTGGGGCGGCTGCCCGGAGCTGATGCTGTGGCGGGCCGTCTCGGAGCGGAGACGGCGTTCCGGCTTTCGGCGGCGGCGACATCACCACGGAGGTCTGCTGGACTGGAGGGCGGCATCTCCGGCCTGGATCGATCGCCTCAGCGCAGAGGGCGAACAAGGAGGGAAGAGACGGAGACTAAGACTTTGCCTCCATCACAGTGAGGATGTGCTTGGTGAACTCACTGTGGTGGATGTTTAATTTGTGTTTATTGTATGTTTTGTTTTTATTGGTTCTGCGTATGACTGCAGGCAACATAATTTTGTTTAGACCGAAAGGTCTAAATGACAATAAAGGAATCTAATCTAATCCATTTTCATTCCCCACACTTATTGCTCAGGAACTTAATAACTGTAGATTTACTGGAAACATACTGGGGAGTTCACAGCCACAGCAAACTTGTTTATAAAACTCAGCAAGTTGAAGGCTAAGGAAAAAGATTGAGTCCATGTTGAGAATTGATTTGAGGCTGGACAGTTTGCACTGTGTTTTGGCAGTTTCACATGAACAGCCTCACTGAGTGCCTCGGTTCGATGCTTTGTATTACCAAACAAAGTGGTGCCAGTAAAACAATTACACAGCCCAAAGACTCTGATAATGGGATGGTAGATGTTTACAGTGGCTTTCCATTTTGAAACCTGTTGGCAAATAATAACAAATATCTCGCATGTTGCATCCGATGAGGATACAAGCTAAATTGGGCAAATTACATAAAGGAAATAAGGCTTTTATGGAAAAATGAGTAATACTAGTTGACCATAATAATGCAAAACCAAAGATCATACTTGCGGTTAGTGTTGTGTAGTGTTCAAGAGCCTGATGGTTGCTGAGAAGAAGCTATTCTTGAACCTGGAAGTCATGGTTTTCAGGCTTCTGTACCACCTTCCTGATGGCAGTAGGGAGATGAGAGCATGCCCAGGGTGGTGTGGGTCTTTGATATTGGCTGCCTTACTGAGACAGTCTCCTGTAAACCCTATGGATGGTGGAGTGGTGTCTGTGAGGAGCTGGGGGTTGACCAGATTTGATTGATACAAATGGTGTTTACACTCTGATCTTCCTTTGCGTAACAATGAAAGAAGCGCACGGTGCCAGCAATTTTAGCATCACCACAATTCAAATTTAACTCGCCATGAAATTAATTATCTTTTGGATATCTAAGATTAAATTCTGAGCTATGTTAATTCTTCTGGCGTCTTCTGGATCTGAGAGTTCTTTGTGTGGCAATTTATCTGCAGCTGTTGTGTGGGGGTGTGTACATCAATACCGTCTTTGTAGAGTCCAACATTATAATTAACTAACTTTGAATTTACTCATAGATGTTTATTTCCATTGATGTGCGTATGGGGGGAAAAAAGCGTGTCTCTTCCCCAGATCATGAGACTTTTCTTCATCTGCTGGCCAAATAGAGTCCACCCTACAGATTGACTCTCAGTACTGAGCTGAGGATGAACATGCATCCCAACCTGTGGTACAGTGCACAGATGGGAGAATTGTATGTCTGAAGAAGGGTGTTGACCCCAAACGTCACCCATAACTTATCTCCAGAGATGCTGCATGGCCCGCTGAGTTACCCCAGCAGTTTGTGCCTATTTTTGAATTGATATTACTCTGGAGTATCGAGAAAACCACCTGCTTATTGTTTCCCCCCCCCCTTCGAGAGCCTCAACTGCTTGCACTGAAAGCCAAATTGGCTGACCGCTCTCCTTCTGGAGTAAATGAAAATCGGCACAACGGCAAATGCTGGAAATCCGGCAGGATAATCTCCAAAATATCTGCATGCTTTCAATTCCAGTCCCTTAATCGTCCAAAATCATTGTGTTTTTCTGCTGATCCAGATCTTCAACGGCCAAGTCCTTGACCTCTGAAATTCCTGGCATTCATTTGGCGCTCTCTTCAGGATCTGCGACATGAAACTTTAGGTTTAGGTTTATTATTATCACGCAATCCATGGTACAGTGAAAAGCTTTATTTTGCATGCTCAAACTCAAGTACAATAGATACAATAGATAGAGCAACGATGATGATACAAAGTGCAGCATGTGGTTTTCAGCATCATAGTGCATCAGTTCCATAGACAACGTCCAATGATCACAATGGAGGAGAGATGAATCGGACGGTACCCTAGCTCATGGAAGGACTGTTCAGAAACCTGATAACACAGAGGAAGAGGATGTTCCCGAGTCTGGTGGTGCATGGTTTCAAGCTTCTGTAACTTCTGCCAGGAGCAGGGAGAAGGAAGAATGGCTGGGTGGGACAAGTCTTTGATTATGTTGTCCTCTTTACCAAGGCGGTGTGAAATGTAAATGGAGTTAATGGAGGGGAGTCTGGTACATGTGGTGAACTGGGCTACATCTACGACTGTAATTCTGGTTTTTGGCAGAGCTATTTCCAAACCAAGCTGTGAAGCAACCTGATGGTATACTTTCTATAGTGCATTTGTAGTTTATCTCTGGAGACACAAGACACTGCAGCCCACAGTTTCCTGAGCAAAAAACAAATTGCTTTGCTCAGCGGGTCAGGCAGCATCTGTCTAGAGAATGGATGTGACGTTTTGGGTCAGAACCCTTCTTCTAACTCATGATTCTCTCTGTTTCACATTCCGCAGATGATGCCTGATCTGCTGATGCTTTCAGCACCACATTAAGCAACCTATAAGTGATTAGATTTTGAGGAATGTCTAATCATATTTCATATTTCTAGTGAGGTTTTGTGGTAGTGCTGTGGTGGAATCTCATGAATAGGACAGTTCTTTGAAAAATCCTCAATAGCTGAAGAAAGTGGTTAGACTTGAGATCTTCCCATGAATGTGTTTAGTAAGTGCTACAATAGATGGAGGAGCTGAATTATCATTTTGATATTAAATTCTGAAATGTGTTCGTCATTTTACAAAAAGTAAATGTCATCTCTGTGAATTCTGAATCTAAAATTGGAATTAAAATGCAATGAAGCCTCACTCTTAGAGCAACCATATAAACAAAGTTTAAAAATTGACCTTCCATGATTGGGGCTAATGTTTCTTTATTTCCTCTCCCTGACACAGACAATGAACATGTCTACATGGAGCTGATGCAGAAACTTTATAAATATTGCCCAAAGGAATGGAAAAAGGAAGTGAGCAAGGTGAGTGTGTCTGTGCTGGAGTTTTACCTGTGGTTCAGTACAGTCCAGACTTCTTCTCACCTCGGCCATGTGTCTATTGGTACACACTCAACAGAGAACATAGGTGGCTGGATAGACCCAGCAAAACTCACAGAGTTGGAGGTGATTGCCAATGAGGGATACAAGGGAAAGGAAGGCTTGAGTGACTTGTGAATATCACCTGACACTAAAATTGTCACATTGCATTAATGTTATCTAGGGCACAGAGAAGATTTACGAGGATTAGGACGAGAGGTCATAGCCTCAGAATAAAAGGACATTCTTTTAGGAAGGAGATGAGGAGAAATTTCTTAAGTCAAAGGGTGGTGAATCTATGGAATTCTTTGCCACAGAAAGCTGTGGAGACCAAGTCAGTGGATATTTTAAAGGCAGAAATAGATAGATAGATTCTTGATTAGTACAGGTGTCAGAGGTTATGAGGCGAAGGCAGGAGAATGGGGTTAGGAGGGAGAGATCGATCAGCCATGATTGAATGGCGTAGACTTGATGGGCCAAATTGCCTCATACGACTATCCCTTATGACATGACCTTAGGATCTTGCCAGGACTTGAGGGTCTGAGCTATAGGGAGAGGTTGAGCAGGCTGGGACTCTATTGCTTGGAATGCAGGACGACGAGGGGTGATCTTATAGACGTGTTTAAAATCATGAGAGGAATAGATCGGGGAGACACACAGTATCTTGCCAAGAGTGGCAGAATTGAGA
This sequence comes from Amblyraja radiata, assembly GCF_010909765.2. Taxonomy (NCBI): domain Eukaryota; kingdom Metazoa; phylum Chordata; class Chondrichthyes; order Rajiformes; family Rajidae; genus Amblyraja; species Amblyraja radiata. Next base: position 46,668,617 of record NC_045964.1, on the reverse strand, counting down.
ACCAAAGGACATCGGTTTAGGGTGAAGGAGGTAAAATTTAATAGGATTCCGAGGGGTAACTTTTTCACACAAACGGTGGTGAGTGTATGGAACGAGCTACTAAAGGAGGTAATTGAGGCAGGGACTATCTCAATGTTTAAGAAACAATTAGACAGGTTTTATTAGGACAGGTTTAGAGGGATATGGTCCAAACGCAGGCAGGTGGAACAAGTGTAGATGGGACATGTTAGTCGGTGTGGGCCAGTTGGGCTGAAGGGCCTGTTTCCATGCTGCACGAGTCTATGACTCTCTGCCACACCAAAGCAGGTGTGGCTCAAAGACGGTGAAGATGGTTATGAAGAATTGTATTGGGATCAGCTAAGCGAATGGCCCCTCTGTCGCTCTGCCCATCTCTCTGCTGTAATAGGACTGTCTTCCATTAGCCAGGCTACTGTACAGAGATAACATGTTTGCATATTACTCATACATCAATGTAGTACAATGCATGAAGATGATCCATGAAGATGTACAGTTTCATGTGATCCAAGCAGAGGACATGTAGAGAGACCTTAGTTATATCGAACATATTGTGGTGAAAAAGAACAAAGCTGTTGCGAAAGACAAATGCCAATTTGTCTGCATTCTTGCTTTCATTGCATGCAATTCATAAGTGTCTTTTAAATGGTACGAGACCAAGTGGAACCTGTTGGGCCCCGTTACCCCAACGCAGTATTCCACCACTCACATTTTTTATGTAAATGAGATTCAGGATCCTATTGTGACATCATTGTGAATGTAAACGGAAGAATTTGATTAAATTTTGAAAGTCACAATTTTTTAAAATGTAAATGAGATTTAGGATCCCATTGTGGCATTGAATGCGGCTGACGGGCAGGGCAAGTGGAAAAGTGGTTTGAAAAGTGATTTTTGTAAAGTTTGAAATGTCAATAACTTGTAAAATATACCATCAATCTGAACAAAACTTGTTTCATTTACATCACAGGACAATGGTGAGTAAGGTGGGCCCAAAATTGTAGTGCTATCGTGTACCGTTTTGGCGGGGTTTCGGGATCTCACGCACACGCCTGCATACAAACAAATAAACAAGATGAGAGTTTTAGTAATATATATAGAAGATTATTGGACCTACCTAAACTACATCTGGCTGCTTATTTCATATACCCACAACCCTCTATGTGCAAAAGACCACCCTCGGGTTACTTTTAAATCTTTCCCCTTTCACCTTCAACAATGGCCCCTAATTCTTGATTCCTGAAAAGAAAAGTCTCTGCATTCATTCACCCCATCTATCCCCCTTGCATCTATAAGATGGAGCTCTAGGGGCTAGTGGAGTCAAGGGATATGGGGAGAAGGCAGGCACGGGTTATTGATATGGGATGATCAGCCATGATCACAATGAATGGCGGTGCTGGCTCGAAGGGCCGAATGGCCTCGTCCTGTACCTATTTGCTATGTTTCTATGTTTCTATGTCCCTGACCTTGTGATCTGAAAATCAGTTGCAGATGCAGTTGAAAATGATAGCAAATTACCTGCTGATTTATTTACACTCTGTGCAGTTGACATAATTGATCAAATTCCAATTACCTATTTTTTAGATGTGAAGATTTACTTGTTAGCATAATGTGGAAATAATATTTTGGTAATGGAAATGATGAACTCTTCTTGCTTCGTGTATAAGAATATAGGCGGATGTGAATCTGAAAATCTCCTTGGATTCCTGTCATTCATTCATTCTCCTTTCTGTCCTTCCTGCAGGGCATTGACCAGTTTGGACCACCAATGATCATTCACTTCAGGGTTCAGTACTACGTAGAGAATGGCAGATTGATTGGGTGAGACCTAATGTGACTGAAGAATTGTATGAGCATTAGCTCGAATTGAATAAGTTAAGATCCAGGAGCGGAATTGGACCATTCGGCCCATCACGTCTACGCCGCCATTCAATCATGGCTACGATCGCTTTTGTGCATGTACACAGCGCTCTAAAACATTAAAGCTAGATTGATGTACAGCAGCCAGCAATGTTGCATGAGCTGTTATACAGTATGTGTAACAGCACTGTTGTATCTACAAAAAACAGCACTGGACAGTTGTAAATGAGTTTACAACTTTTAAATTTTAAAATACAAATTTTAGTATCTATCAATATTCAGTAATTAAATATTTTATAATTTCATCAAATACTAGAGGGCATACATTTAAGGTGAGAGGGGAAAAGTTTAAAGGAGATGTGCTGAGCAAGTTTTTTTACACAGAGGATGGTGGGTGCCTACAAAGTGTTGCTGGAGGTGGTGGTTGAGGCAGATACGATAGTGGTGTTTAAATTATTTTTGGATAAAAAATGTATCCAGTTGATTCTAATCTCTTCTATCTCCCTTTCAGCGACAAAACAGCGAGATACTATTATTACTGGCATCTCCGGAAACAGGTCCTCCAGTCCCAGTGCATGCTTCGTGAAGAGGCATACTTTCTCCTTGCCGCCTATGCCTTGCAAGCGGACCTAGGAAACTACAAACGCCACAAACATTATGGGAAATACTTTGAGCCTGAAGCTTACTTCCCTCCTTGGGTAAGAACTACCTAAAACCTTTATCTCTTTATATGAACATGGAACCTAGAACTTCAGTGATTCGGTGTGGTGTAAACTCACAAGAGCTGAAGAATCTGCAAACTAAGATGCTTCAGTTTTTTTGAAGCATTTAAGTTCTATTTAAAATTCCACTGAAAGCTGATGCGGGTTTAACATCAGTTTGTAACTGAACATGGTTATACAAGAGTATTTGCTTGAACATTACAGAAGTGTATTGCATGCAGTTCTGGTTGCCTAATACCCAAACGATGTGGAGTCTTTGGAAAGGGTGCAGAGGAGGTTTAACAGAATGATGCCTGGATTAGGGGTTGTTAGCTCCAGGGACTAACTGATTCTTTTTTCTGGGATGCTAGAGGTTGAGTGGAGACGATAGAAATATATAAAATTATGGGAGGCATCGACAGTCAGAACCTTTTTCTCCTTTATCAAATACTAAGTTAAGAGGGGAAAAGTTTAAACATGATGTGTGGGGAAGCTTCTTACACAGAGGGTGTTAAGTTTCTGGAACATGCTGCCAAGTGTGGTGGTGAAGGCAAATATGAAAGTGGCCATTAAGAGATGTTTACATAATCACACGGATTTGCATAGAATGGAGGTGTATGGATTGTGTACCAGCAGGTTAGTGTTGGTCTTGGCGTCGTGTTCGGCACAGCCATTGTTGGCTGAAGGGTCTATTCGTGCTGTAGTGTTTCATGTTCTATGATAGTAGTGGGCTAAATTCCACTGTTTACACTTTGGAGTAGGAGCAAACACAATGCCAGCATTTATTTCAAGAGGGCTAGAATACAAAAACAGGGATGCCGGATTTATAGTGTGAGCAATTTCAGCCGCCATATCTGAGGAAGGATCTGCTGGCTCTGGAGAGGGTCCAGAAGAGGTTTACAAGAATGATCCCAGGAATGAGTCGGTTAACATATGATGAGCGTTTAATGGCACTGGGCCTGCACTGGAGTTTAGAAGAATGAAGGGGACCTCATTGAAACATACCGAATAGTGAAAGGCTTGGATAGAGTAGATGTGGAGAGGATGTTTCCACTAGTGGGAGTGTTAAAGGATGCTCCTTTAGGAAGGAAATGAGGAGGAATTTCTTTAGTCAGAGGGTGGTGAATCTGTGGAATTCTTTGCCACAGAAGGCTATGGAGGTCAATTCAATGGATATTTTTGAGGCAGAGATAGATAGATAGATTCTTGATTAACACATGTATCAGAGGTTATGGGGAGAAGGCAGGGAGGGAGAGATAGATCAGCCATGATTCAATGGCAGAGAGACTTGATGGGCCGAATGGCCTAATTCTGCTCCTATCACTTATGACCTTATGATCTTATGCTTGTAAAGTTTACTTGTGTAATGTTGTTTTGGGATCAGTGTGATTTTGTGGATTGTGGAGTATCAAAGATCAAATAATAAGATGCAAACTAATGCTGGATCTAAAATTTGCACCTGTAGGTGGTTACCAAGCGGGGCAAGGAGTACATTTTGAAACACATTCCAAATATGCACAAGGACCAGTATGCACTTACAGCCACAGAAGCACATCTCAAATACGTCAAAGAGGCTGTCCAGTTGGAGGATGTAGCTGTTCATTATTACAGACTGTATAAGGTAAGGAGCAGAATGTATACAGAGTCATAGAGCATGTAAACGGACCCTTTGGCCCAGTTTGGCCATAAGACCGTGACAAAGGAGCAGAATTAGGCCATTTGGCCATTCAATCTACTCCATCTTTCAATCATGGCTGATCTATTTTTCCCTCTTAACCCCATTCTCATCCAGGCCGACCAAGCGGCCCCATCTGTGCTAATTCCATTTGCATGGGTTTGTCCCATATCCCTCTAAACCTTACCTATCCATGTACCTATCCCGAAGTCTCAACTACTTCCTCTGGCATCATAACTTGCAGCTTCAGTCGAACAGGATACTCTGAATGTTTATTGACAGAGCTGACAACCTGAAAGAATTATCAATTTTCTTTTTGTCTGACTTTTTTCCCCAACTTGGGAAGGTTATCTGTGACCAGGCCAGTGGAATGGCTGCCTGCAGTCCCACCAGTGTTGCCAACCACAGTTAGAAACATAGAAACATAGAAAGTAGGTGCGAGAGTAGACCACCAGGTCCGTCGAGCCCGCACCGCCATTCGCTCATGGCTGAACACTAAACAGACACACTTACCCACAAACAGTAGACACAAGACACAGAACACAAGACACTACCCTCCCCTTTATACCGCTATCACCCCTCTCCACCCCAAGAACCTCGTGATCTCCTGGGGGAGGCAAAAAAACGGATAAAAACCCAGGTCCAATTCGGGAAAAAAATCCGGGAAATTCCTCTCCGACCCCAATCCAGGCGATCGACACTTGTCCAGGAGATCACTCAGGTCTTACTATACTAACCATACCTAGGTCCATATCCCTGCCCTCTCCCCGTAGCCCCTTATCCCCTTGGCAGCTAAAAAAACATCTATTTTAGTCTTAAATATATTTAAAGTTTCTGCTTCCACTGCTCCCTGGGGCAGTGAATTCCATAAATTAACCACCCTCTGGGTGAAGAAGTTCTTCCTCATCTCAGTTTTAAGTTTGGGCAAGTCACAGTCCAGGTAAATGATGAAGCAATGCATCTTATATTAGAGATGAAAGAACTAGTGGAACTCCAGTTAAATATATATTTTTAACCAATATATGGATAGGAAGGGTTCAGAGGGTGCAGGCCTAAGGTGAAATGGGTGAGATTTAAGAATCACATGGGGGGCAACTTTTTAACTCTGAGGGTAGTCCATATCTGGAACGAACTGCCAGAGGAAGCAATTGAAGCGGATACAATTATAGGGCGTTTGGACAGATATGTGGATCAGAAGGGTTTGGAGGGTTATGGACCAATGCAGACAAATGGGATCAGCCCTGTATGCCAATTACATTGGCATGAACAAGGTAAGTTCAATGGCCTGTTTCCGTGTTGTACAGCTCTGTGACTCTAATTTGTGGTTGTGACTGTATAATAGGTGATTCAGCGATGGGGATTGTTTAAGAAGGAACTGCAGGTGCTCTACATTGGTGAGACCGAGCGTAGGCTTGGTGTTCACTTCGCCCAATACCTCCGCTCAGTTCGCAATAACCAGCCAGATCTCCCGGTGGCTCGGCACTTCAACTCCCCCTCTCATTCCGAATCCAACCTTTCTGTCCTGGGCCTCCTCCATGGCTAGAGTGAGGCCCACCGTAAATTGGAGGAGCAGCACCTCATATTTCGCTTGGGTAGTTTACGTCCCCCAGCAGTATGAACATTGACTTCTCCAATTTCAGGTAGTCCCTGCTTTCTCCTTCTTTCCCCTCCCCTTCCCAGCTCTCCCACAGCCTCTGCCTCTTCCTTTCTTCCTCCCGCCCCCCCACCTCTACATCAGTCAGAAGAAGGGTCTCGACCTGAAACGTCGCCTATTTCCTTCGGTCCATAGATGCTGCCTCACCCGCTGAGTTTCTTCAGCATTTTTTCTACCAGGGATGGGGATTATTAGTAGGTTGAGATTCCATCTATAAGGTAAAGACTCATGGAGGGAGCAGCATTTACTGCAAGTGATAATATTCAGTCATATGCTCCATAGGTCACATCCATGGCTTCAGTGTCTTGTTTTCTAGTTTTATTTAGCAACAGTTGAGGCCACCCAAACCTAAGAGTTGGCCACAGCAAGTTCAGCATTAGGCTTGGTTGATCTGCCTTCACAAATCATTAGAGTTGCGGTAACATATAAACAAAAATAGATTTGAATGTTATGTTGCATTTTGCTGGGTTGCAATAAAATAACTCTGCTTCCCTGTTATTGTTTAACACAGAAGAGTAAAGAGTACACTGGGATAAAGCCGCCTTTTAAGCAGCCCATTCTATTACATGTAAACTCTTATTAATCTGTACCTGCACGTAAACCTTGCCTGCCAAATTAGACGGGTCAAGTCAAGAGTATTTAATTGTCTTATGTGCTGGCAACGGAACAATGAAATTGTTACTTGCTGCAGCTTAACATGTATGTTAATGCAAAACACATGGATAAATATATAATAATCAATAACACATCAATAACCATAATATGGTCAGGTCGGGGGGAGTTCCCCCCGCCATGGGTGCCAGGTAATCCCGTGCTACCTGCTCCATGGTCGGATAGTCGGCGACTAAACGCTCTCCCCCACCTGGTTTGCCTGGTGAGGAGGACCAAAAACAAGACCTGTCAAAGGGCGGATGAGCTGCTAGCGAGCCAACGGCCATCCACACTTCAGTAGAGGTTGCGATCACTGTCGTACATAGCATTGTAAGGCACCTTGCCCGTTAATGTTTTCAACGATGATGATGATGATAATACAAGAGTGCTGAACGCATGCAAATGGGATGGGGCATCATGGTCGACATCGACGAATTGGGCCAAAGGGTCTGTTTCCATGCTCTACGACTCTGGTGCAGCAGAAGTGAAAGCTTATTCGGAAATATTGGCTGAGGAGATTGAATTTTAATCATTTTGTGCTGTGAGAAGGAATTACAACAATGTTTGCTGCACAGGAATGTCGTCTGATTTTACTTTATTCTGTTCAGGATAAGAGAGAGATTGATGCCTCACTGATGCTGGGTTTAACCCTTCAAGGACTTCAGATATTTCAGGTAAGATGCAAAACAGTTCAAGTGCAAATGAGGTCTTAAATTTCTGTTGGTAAACAGGAACTCTGTTCAAATGCCAAAACAGGTCAATAGCTTTGCCATGCACTACTTCGTAAGGGCTGATTATTCCTGAGGATAAAGATTGAATTGCACAGTGTGTGGTTATATGTAGCTCTGGTCGCCCAGCTGTCAGAAGGATAGTTGGAAAGGGTGCAGAAAAGATTCACCTGAATGTTTTTTTTATTTTTTATTTTTTATTTTTTAATTAGAAGTACAATAATTTACGGTAATACACACCACATATATCTTATTACATTTGTTGTACCCCTTCATTTTTTGAGCTTTAAGAAAGATAGAAATAAAAGAAGTAAGGAAAGTGAGAAAGTCGTGAAAGTGCAGAAAAGTGTTGGAAAAAGAGAGCCCATTAGGGAGAGAGTTAGAGAAGAAAGTTAAGAAATAGACCCTAGAAAAGAAAGAAAGAAAGAGAAACAATCGCTCTATTATAAAAAACTCCGCAAAAAGGGATATACCAACCATATTTTTCATCCCTCGTTACCAGATCCTGGCACCATTTAAAAAAAATTTTTTTTTAATTTTTTAATTACTGTTGCACCTTATGCTTCTAGTAAGTTCATAAATGCAGACCACGTCTTTTGGAAGTGGTCTGCTTTGCATGCGAGGAGGAGTCTCATATCTTCCAGGTGTGATGTTTCGAACATGTTTGAAATCCACATTTTTATTGTTGGTATAGGAGCGTTTTTCCACAATTTGAGTATAAGCTTTTTTCCCGTTATTAGCCCATAATTAAATTAATTCTTTTGAAACACGTTTAGTTCAGGGCTATCTTCCGTTATTCCACGTGAATGTTACATCGGCTTGCAGGCCTGAGTAATAGGGTTGGTTTGGCTGGGACTTTTTTCTTGGAGCGTAGGAGGCTGAAAGGTGACCTCATTGTGGTGTACAAGATAATGAGTGGCATGGATAAAGTGAACACTCGCAATCTCCCCCCACCCCACAGATTAAAGGATTCTAAAACTATAGGGCATTGACTTAAGTTGAGAGGGGAAAGATTTAAGTGGGGCCTCAGGGACAACCTTTTCACTCAGAGAATTGCCTGTATCTGGAATGAGATGCCAGAGGAAGCTAGAGAAGAAGATACATTTGTGGACTTGACATAATCAGAGGTTGTATAGACTGGGACTTTTTTCTTTAGAGTGTAGGATGCGTAGGTGACCTTATTGAGGTGTACAAGATCATGAGGGGCATGGATAAAGTGAACGCTCATAGTCTTTTCCGCAAGGTAGAGGACTCTAAAAATAGGGGGAATAGGCTTACGGTGACAGGGGAGAGATTTAAGAGGGACCTCGGGGGCAATTTTTTCACTGAGGATAGTCCGTATCTGGAATGAGCTGTCAGAGGAAGCCATAGAAGTGGATACAATTACACTTATAAAAGTCAGTTATGGACACGCATGTGGATAGGAAGGATTTAGAGGGACATATGGGCTACAACTCTGAGGCATGCATCGCTGATGTGGGTCTTGGTAGGTTTAAAGTGTGTGGTAACTCATAGTGTTGGAGGAACTCAGTGGGTCAGGCAGCAACTGCAGAGGGAATGGGCAGACAACGTTTCGGGTCAGGATCATGGTGGCAGTTGGAGATGAAGAGGTAGAGAGAGGGTCGAAGGTCTGGGTTGCGGGGTCCAGTCGGATGGGGGGTGTTGTTGACAAGAGAAGGGAGAGCGAGGACTCCTTGCCAGAGTCTGAAGACACAGTGCCAGAGACCCGGGTTCAGTACTGACCTATGATGTTGTCTGTGTGGAGTTTACAGTGGAGCGCGTGGGTTTCCTCCCAGTGCTCCAGTTTCCTCCCACATCCCAAACACATCTGGGTTTCATAGGTTAATTTTCCTCCGTAAATTGCCCCTAATGTGCAGGGAGTGGATGAGAAAGTGGGCTATACACGACTAGTGTGAATAGGTGATTGATGATCAGTGTGGACTCGGTGGGTTTTAGGGCCTGTTTTCAGGCCATATTTCTAAACTAAAACCCAAAAGTTCCGTGTCCATTCGCTCCACAGTTGCTGCGTGACCCACTGAGTTCCGCCAGTACTTTGCGCTTTTTGCTTTTACTTCTTTAAGTTCTTTTGCCCTATTTTTTCATATCACAAGGCTGTTGTTTACTTAAAGGTAACAATTTCAGTTGAACTTCATTGGAATTGCTTTCCTGTGCCTGCCGCAGGGGTGGAGATTATGCCAGTGTCAGGAAAGGGAAACTCCTCGTCTGCAGAGAATCAGTGCAAAGGAATTTCTTCTGGTCTGGAGAACATGGTTCATTAAAGAACTTAAACACACACCCATTCCACGAAACCACTCGGTTCTGATTCTCAATGCACTGCAGATGGCTGATGGCACAGTTTATCTGACTCGAATGGAATCCTCCTTCTTTAAAATAAAATTCCTGCATTTATATTGGTTGTTCACAAAATTAGCAACTTTGCTTGTAGAAGACAAAGTTAGTTTTGTGTTGTTTTAAGTTCTGCCCTGTGTGATTCACAGAAGGCCGGAGAGGACTAATGTGCAGCATAATTGCACTGTAATCACTGTAATGTTTAGTTCCGCAGTAGTTCCGTACCAAATCCAAAAATAGAATTGGTCTAAAATGCTCCATTTTTACTGAGCCATCGACTTTAACCAGAAACTATGTTCAGCTGTTTGTGCTTTACTCTCATGGACTTTACAGAACTCAGGCTTTGAGTTTCACTTTGATATTCATTGAAACAATATGGGCTAGGGAAATGGTTTTGCACAAAAAGCGATATTGATTCTCTCAATTATTCACTTGTACAGCTGCATCAAGGTATTCCAACTTTGAGTACAAAAGTTGAGTTGAGCTTTATTATTGTCAAGTGTACTGAGGTACAGTGAAAAGCTTTGTTTTGTAAACAGATCAGACTTCCATACATACAGTGGCTTGCAAATGTTTTCATACCCCTTGAACTTTTCCGCATTTTGTCACGTTACAACCACAAACGCAAATGTATTTTATTGGGATTTTATGTGATAGACCAACACAAAGTGGTGCATAATTGTGAAGTGGAAGGAAAATGCTACATGGTTTTCAAGTTTTTTTACAAATAAAAAGCTGAAAAGTGTGGCGTGCAAAAGTATTCAGCCCCCCTGAGTCAATACTTTGTAGAACCACCTTTCGCTGCAATTACAGCTGCAAGTCTTTTGGGGTATGTCTCTACCAGCTTTGCACATCCAGAGACTGACATTTTTGCCCATTCTTCTTTGCAAAATAGCTCAAGCTCAGTCAGATTGGATGGAGAGCGTCTGTGAACAGCAATTTTCAAGTCTTGCCAGAGATTCTCAATTGGATTTAGGTCTGGGCTTTGACTGGGCCATTCTAACACATGAATATGCTTTGATCTAAACCATTCCATTGTAGCTCTGGCTGTATGTTTAGGGTCGTTGTCCTGCTGGATGGTGAACCTCCGCCCCAGTTTCAAGTCTTTTGCAGACTAACAGGTTTTCTTCCAAGATTGCCCTGTATTTGGCTCCATCCATCTTCCCATCAACTCTGACCAGCTTCCCTGTCCCTGCTGAAGAAAAGCATCCCCACAGCATGATGCTGCCACCACCATGTTTCACAGTGGGGATGGTGTGTTCAGGGTGATGTGCAGTGTTAGTTTTCCGCCACACATAGCGTTTTGCATTTAGGCCAAAAACTTCAATTTTGGTCTCATCTGACCAGAGCACCTTCCTCCACATGTTTGCTGTGACCCCCACATGGCTTGTGGCAAACTGTAAACGGGACTTCTTATGGCTTTTTTTCAACAATGGCTTTCTTCTTGCCACTCTTCCATAAAGGCCCGATTTGTGGAGTGCACGACTAATAGTTGTCCTGTGGACTGATTCTCCCACCTGAGCTGTGGATCTCTGCAGCTCCTCCTTGGCTGCTTCTCTGATCAATGCTCTCCTTGCCCGGCCTGTCAGTTTAGGTGGACGGCCATGTCTTGGTAGGTTTGCAGTTGTGCCATACTCTTTCCATTTTCGGATGATGGATTGAACAGTGCTCCGTGAGATGTTCAAAGCTCGGGATTTTTTTTATAACCTAACCCTGCTTTAAACTTCTCCACAACTTTATCCCTGACCTGTCTGGTGTGTTCCTTGGGCTTCATGATGCTGTTTGTTCACTAATGTTCTCTAACAAACCTCTGAGGCCTTCACAGAACAGCTGTATTTATACTGAGATTAGATTACACACAAGTGGACTCTATTTACTAATTAGGTGACTTCTGTAGGCAATTGGTTGCACTGGATTTTATTTAGGGGTATCAGAGTAAAGGGGGCTGAATACTTTTCACGCCACACTTTTCAGTTTTTTATTTGTAAAAAAATTTGAAAACCATGTATCATTTTCCTTCCACTTCACAATTATGCGCCACTTTGTGTTGGTTTATCACATAAAATCCCAATAAAATACATTTACGTTTGTGGTTGTAACGTGACAAGATGTGGAAAAGTTCAAGGGGTATGAAAACTTTTGCAAGCCACTGTAAAGACAACCAAGTCAAGCTCAAATACAATAGATAGAGCAAAGGGGGAAGATACAGAGTGCATCAGTTTCATAGACACAAATTTCAATGTCCTTAATGGGGTAGTGAATTGGACAGTACGCTAGCTTGTGGAAGAACCATTCAAAAGCCTGAAAACAGGGGGAAAAGCTGTTTCTGAGTGGTGGTGTGCTTCTTCTCAGTACCTTATGCTGGATGGCAGGAGGGAGAAAAAGGAATGACAAGTCTTTGATTTTGTTAAAAAGCTACAAAGTGCTGGAGTATCTCAGCAGGTTAGGCTTTATCTCTGGAGAGCATGGATTATTGATGCTTCGGGTCAGAATCCTTCTTCAAACTGATTGTAGTGGGTGGGGAGTGGAGGGGAAGAAAGCTGGATGAGAGGTGGGACAGGAAATAGCCTGGTGAGTGAGAGATGGATACAAGTGAGGGGGGCGGGGGGGTTGATTGATGATGGTCGGACAAAGGCTAGAGATGAAAAAATAAGGTGTGAGGCAAGGATAGAACAGGTGATGGTTGTGAAGGAATATAGGTGGAAGGACAGGGGATAAGGGAAAGTGGGAAATGGGTTGGAATCCTAGTTGGGCACAGGGAAGAAAGGGGGAAGGAATAAATTAATTCATCAATGAAAAAGGGGGGGAGGTTGTTTGTAGGTAAGTTAGCTAAAATTGGAAAATTCAACGTTCATACCATTAGGTTGTAAGCTACACAAGCAGAATATTGGTCTACATCGGTGAGACCAAGCGTAGGTTTGACGATCGCTTCGCCCAACACCTCCGCTCGGTTCGCACTAGCCAACCTGATCTCCCGGTGGCCCAGCACTTTAACTCCCCCTCCCATACCAAATCTGACCTTTCTGGCCTGGGCCTCCTCCATGGCCAGAGTGAGTCCCACTGCATATTGGAGGAGCAGCACCTCATATTTCGCTTGGGTAGTTTACACCCCAGCAGTATGAACATTGACTTCTCCAATTTCAGGTAGAAACATAGAAACATAGAAACATAGATAATAGGTGCAGGAGTAGGCCATTCGGCCCTTCGAGCCTGCACCGCCATTCAATATGATCATGGCTGATCATCCAACTCAGTATCCTGTACCTGCCTTCTCTCCATACCCCCTGATCCCTTTAGCCACAAGGGCCACATCTAACTCCCTCTTAAATATAGCCAATTAACTGGCCTCAACTACCTTCTGCGGCAGAGAATTCCAGAGATTCACCACTCTCTGTGTGAAAAAAAGTTTTCCTCATCTCGGTCCTAAAAGATTTCCCCCTTATCCTTAAACTGTGACCCCTTGTTCTGGACTTCCCCAACATCGGGAACAATCTTCCTGCATCTAGCCTGTCCAACCCCTTAAGAATTTTGTAAGTTTCTATAAGATCCCCCCTCAATCTTCTAAATTCTAGCGAGTACAAACCGAGTCTATCCAGTCTTTCTTCATATGAAAGTCCTGACATCCCAGGAATCAGTCTGGTGAACCTTCTCTGTACTCCCTCTATGGCAAGAATGTCTTTCCTCAGATTAGGAGACCAAAACTGTACGCAATACTCCAGGTGTGGTCTCACCAAGACCCTGTACAACTGCAATAGAACCTCCCTGCTCCTATACTCAAATCCTTTTGCTATGAATGCTAACATACCATTCGCCTTCTTCACTGCCTGCTGCACCTGCATGCCTACTTTTAATGACTGGTGTACCATGACACCCAGGTCTCGTTGCATCTCCCCCTTTCCTAATCGGCCACCATTCAGATAATAATCTACTTTCCTGTTTTTGCCACCAAAGTGGATAACCTCACATTTATCCACATTATACTGCATCTGCCATGCATTTGCCCACTCACCCAGCCTATCCAAGTCACCTTGCAGCCTCCTAGCATCCTTCTCACAGCTAACACTGCCCCCCAGCTTCGTGTCATCCGCAAACTTGGAGATGTTGCATTCAATTCCCTCGTCCAAATCATTAATATATATCATAAATAGCTGGGGTCCCAGAACTGAGCCTTGCGGTACCCCACTAGTCACTGCCTGCCATTGTGAAAAGGACCCGTTTACTCCTACTCTTTGCCTCCTGTCTGCCAACCAGTTCTCTATCCACATCAATACTGAACCCCCAATACTGTGTGCTTTAAGTTTGTATACTAATCTCTTATGTGGGACCTTGTCGAAAGCCTTCTGAAAGTCCAGATATAACACATCCACTGGTTCTCCCTTATCCACTCTACTAGTTACATCCTCGAAAAATTCTATATGATTCATCAGACATGATTTACCCTTCATAAATCCATGCTGACTTTGTCCAATGATGTCCAAGGTAGTCCTTGCTTTCTCCCTCCTTCCCCTCCCCTTCCCAGCTCTCCCACAGCCTACTGTCTCCTCCCCTTCCTTTTTTCTTCCCGCCCCCCCTCACCTCCACATCAGTCTGAAGAAGTGTCTCGACCCGAAACGTCACCTATTCCTTCGCTCCATAGGTGCTGCCTCACCCGCTGAGTTTCTCCAGCATTTTTGTCTACCTTCAAGCAGAATATGAGATGCTGTTCCTCCAGTTTGTATGTGGCCAGTGATATAGCATCTTAATGCAGCTGTACACAATGGTATACCATGTGCAGTTCTGTCATTGGGATGCCATTAAATTGGAAAGGGTGCAGAAGAGATTCACCAGGATGTTACCTGGGCTTGCAGGCCTGAGAAATAGGGTGAGGTTGGATAGGCTGGGAGTAGGAGTTTGAAAGGCGACCTCATTGAGGTGTACAAGATCATGTGTGGCATGGATAAAGTGAACACTCGCAATCTTTTTTCCCCCAGCGTAAAGAATTTTAAAACTATAGGGCATAGACTTAAGGTGAGAGGGGAAAACTTTAAGAGGGACCTCGGGGACAAACTTTTCACTCAGAGGATTGCCTGTATCTGGAATGAGCTGCCAGAGAAAGCTGTAGAAGCAGATACATTTGTGAATTTTAAGGCATTTAAACAGATATCTGGTCAGGAAGGGTTTAGAGGGCTATCGGCCAAATGCAGGCAAATGGGTTTAGCCCAGTGTGCCAACTTGTTCAGCATGAACAGGGTGAGTTGAAGGGCCTGCTTCTGTGCTGTAAAGCTTTGACTCTAACACTCCTTCCTTACTCTTTTCTCCTCGGTGCCAAAATAGTAGGATCAGGACACAGACTGGCTGCATTTCTCACACCATGTCATTTTTTCCAGGTTGTGGGTGAGTCGAAACAGTTGTTGTATGATTTTCCTTGGACTAACGTTGGCAAGCTTGTGTTTGTGGTAAGTCAGAAAATTTTATAGCACATCTATTCTTCCCATTTTCTTCTTCAAGGGAATCTACAGTATTTCCTTGCAATAATGTTTGACTGTCTCTGTGGAAATCTGGGAAGGAAGGGGTTCAGAAAGCCCACAAAAACAAACCATACATTAATTATGCACAATGTTCTAAAAGATAGAAGATGACTGTGCAAAAACATAATTAAAAAAGACCAAAACACAAGTCCATGGTATTGCAAGAGGTGGTTTGTAGCGTTGTCGAGATTGGATTGGAATTGTGCAGTTTGGTTCAAGAACCTGATAGAGGAAAGTGGCTTTTCCTGAACCTGGTGGTGTGGAACTAGGCCTCTACCTCCTGCCTGATGGTAGCAGCGAGAAGAGGGCATGGCCTGGATGGTGGGGATTCTTGGGGATACATGCTCCCTTCTCGAGGCAGCGCCTTGTATAGATACTTTTGATGGAGGGGAAGGCTGTGCCCATGACGGACTGGGCTGAGTCTACCACTCTCTGCTGTCTCTTGCATTCCTGTTTGTTGCAATTACTGGCCCAGGCCATGGTGCAACCAATCAGGATACTTTTCACAGTGCCTCTGTAGAAGACTGTGAGCACATTCGGATACATGCCAAATCTCTTTAAACTTCCAAGAACATAGAGGCGGTGGCACGCCTTCTTCCCAGAACAAGTCATCAGAGATGTTAATGGCCAGGAATTTGAAGCTACTAATTTTCTCTGCCAATGACCCACCAATCAAAACAAACATGTTGTCTCCTGATTTCTCCTTTCTGGTCAATGATAAGTTCCTTTGTCCTGTTGATATTGAGCAAGAGAGTGTTATTGTGACGCCACTCAACTAGAAGTTCTATCTCTCTCTTGTACTCTGACTTCATCATCCGCGATGGCTGAAAAGTGATTCGTGTAAAATGTATCCTCTATATTTCTTAATATTTGCTATTTTATGATATATACTATTTTTGTCTATATGTGAAGAGGCAAAATACAAGTTCTCCAAAAATACACATTGATAAACTGGCGATGTTCACAATATAATATTAACAGAGTAGCAATCCTTGCCAGAAGGGTGGATGGCTTTTTGCTACTTATCCAGTTTCTAGGATAAGATAGCAGCAATCATAAGAGTTCATAAACACGTTAAAAAAAAATTCCTGCTCTTTTAGCTTCATGGTATTAGATTATTGCAGAGATAAGTACATATAATGGAGCTCTTAGTTTAGCCATAACTTCCTTCAGTACGATTGCCTTTTCCTGTATAAACCACACCATTGAGAGGCTTTTCAAATTATGTTCCTCCCTCTCCCCTCTACCTCTCACTTCTACAAACACACTCCATCTACCAAACAGCACTTGTACTTTCTGACATAATTCTTGTACATCCCATTCACCATTGAAATATAGCTTTATTGTGCATAAGATATTTGAATAAGTTTTTGCATGTGTATAAATTTGCAAAACCTAGGTGAAGTGGTAGACTTGAAATCAATGATGTTATTAAGTTGGAAAAAGTGTAGTAGAGATTTTCAAGGTTGTTGCTTTGGTTTGCGGACTTGAGTTGTAGGGATAGATTGGATAAATGGGACATTTTCCTTTAGAGCGTAGGACGCTGAGGGATGACCTTATTTAGGTGTACAAGATCTTAGTGGACATGGATATTGTGAATGCTCAGTCTGTTTCCTTTAACTGAGGACAGAGGATTCTAAAACTAGAGGGCATATGCCTGAGGGGAGAGTTTTATCAGGGACCTCAAGGGCAATTTTTTTCACTCAAAGGGTAGTCTGTTTCTGTAATGAGCCGCTCGAGGAAGCTACAGAGGTGGATACAAATAAATATTTAAAAACTAATTGGAAAGACATATCGATAGGAAGGATTTTTGAGGGACGAATACAAGCAATTGCGACTAGCCCAGAATGTTAACTTGATCGGCACGGACAAGGTGGGCTGAAGGGCCTGTTTCCGTTCTGTACAGCTTTATGACTCGAGGGCTCAATGACATTAGGCTGATGTATTGTGCAAAAAGTGGGCCCCAACTACACTCCTTGTAAACACACTCTGGATCCTTCCCCAAATCCATTTATAAGGACCCTGTTGAAACAATCCTTTTTAAACTCACCGGGACACTGTTTCCATGTTGCTTTCGAGTACACGTTTCCACGTGACTTACACGAACCCAGGGACCATATCCTACTCTCAGTTTAAAGACATTGGTGTATTATTAGCAGTAGTTAGTTGGTTTAGGTTAACGTCACGTGGATTTAGATATGGTGGAGAGCTTGTTCTGCATGCTATCCAGTCAAATCATACACTACACAAGTATAATCGATCCTCTTCTGGAACAGCACTCAGAGTCGCCACATTCCGGTGCCATCTTGCAACTTCCATGTCGCTGAGAAATCTAATAAACCAGACATTTGGCAGTCTGGCACCACCAGATTTTCAAGGATGCCAGATTATATGTATCTTGCTGCAAATAGATAGCTTGTAAACACAGCGGTTTGGAATATGCATCCGACAATATAATCTCCCTAGTGACAGGGACACATCACATCACGTTGCAACCTAATTTGACCAGCCAGCAATTCTCTGGTGAAGAAGTCATCATCACCACAAGGCTGCCAAGAAAAGCAGAACCATGACCATTTCAATACCTGCATGACACGGTGATTTCAGAAAATTGCTGTTCATCTCCACACATCTGCTTAGCTACACTGCCAAGTTTTCATTCCCACAGACTGCAAAAATAATTCACCTTGCATTGAAGATGTTACGCACTAAAGATTTGTTCGAAAACCAGCCAGTGCTCTTGCCAAAATGTTTCCATTCAGTTGCAGCGTTGCAAGTATTCCACACATTTCCAAAATGAGACCTAATCTCAAAAGTCAAGATAAATCTACTCTGGCCAACTCGGGTCCCATTAATCAGCCTTCAGCACGGGGTGTGCTATCGAAAAGAAACTGCTCACGGATGCTATTTTTTGTTTCCAAGGATCATAGAGAACGGAAACTGGCCTTTTGGCCTCACTCGTCCATGCCGACTAAGATGCCCCATCTAAGCTGGTCCCATTTGCCCATGTATGGCCCATATCCCTCTCAACCTTTCCTATCCATGTACTTGTTGCTATTTACATGTTGCTATTAATGTTGCCATTGTACCTGGCTCAGTTTTTTATTCTGGAATCTTGATCCATATACCCACTACTATCTGTGTTGAAAAAGTTGCCCACTGGTTCCTATAAATCTTTCCCTCTCACCTTATAACAATGGCCTCTAGTTCTTGATTCCCCTACCACAGGAAAGCAACACTGTGCATTCACTCTATCTATTCCCCTCATTATTTTATACACCTCTATAAGACCTCCCCTCGGTCTCCTGCACTCCAAGGAATACAGTTCTAGCCGTCCCAATTGCTCAGGCCCTTGATTCCTGGCAACATCCTCAAATCCTTTCTGCACTCTTTCCAGCTGAATGGCATCTTTCCTATAGCAGCATGACCAAAACTCCACCCATTGTAAATTCAAGTAAACTTCCACCTGTAGCCAATCTGCTCCAGCTCTCATTCGACCTTTGGATCGAAGCTTTGCTAAGTTACAATCATGAGATGTGGTTGGCTGCCAGTGTTTTCAAGGCGGCACTTGGCTCAACGAGATACTGATGGAACAGAGTAAGACAGGAGTCCGAGGAGATCTGAGACCAAACCATCCCCCTGCCAGAATTGTACACACCAGAAGGTAAACCATTATGGCTGTGGCAGCAGTTCCTCAGTGAAACTATCTTAACCCCCTCATCAATGATTTTCCACGACCATACAATTGGTAGTGGGGTTGCGTGTTGATGACTGCTCTCAGCTCTATTCTACTTGCATCTCCGTCAGTAATACAACAGTAATTTGTGTGTAGCACGGTCTGGACTGTCCAGGCATGGACAGATAATTCCTGCTACACCAGTGTCCGAAAATGACAGGGGAATTGAATAACCCTCTTGACATTGTCGAAGACTTCACCATCCACATCCTTGATCAACAACATCGATCAGAAACCAAATACTAGTTTATTTTATTGTCACCTGATCAGCGATACAGTAAACCCTTGTTATCACGGACCTCTTTATAATGGATTTCAGTAATAGAGGAAGGACCTACTGACGTCCAGTGCCAGGCCGGGCTGCCGATATCATCCCTGGGCTGCACTGCCTTCCAGACCACTCCCAGGTTGCCCCGCCTCCCCGACACTTCCAGGCCAATTTGTGTATTTTTGTGTATTAACCAACAGCTGGAGTTCTTTGCTTCTATTACTTATACGATGATACTCTATTACTCAGTAATCCCTTACTCGGTTATAGCGGTCAATCTGCTATAACGGACACCATTATCCGTTACATTATCCCCCCCCCATGGTCTGTTACAATGAGGTTTACTGTACAGTGAAAAGTTTATCCTGTGTGCTATCCAGTCAAATCATATTATACATGAGTACAGTAGATCCTCATCAACAGGGTTCCTCAGAGACAGAACATTCCATCTTGGAAATGCATCTTTCCTCTACTGCCCCAGATCTAAATCCGGGAAGTTTATATATTACGGTCTTGCAGAGGAACCTTCACCAAACTGGCCACAGCAGTTTCAGAGAGTGTCTTATCACCCGGTTAGTGATGGGTAATAAATGCTGGTGATGCACTCATCCCCAGAGTTATTGAAAGAACACCTTTGTGTCATCAACCAAAATGCAGTGGAGCAGATGAGTTGACAGGAAAAGACCTATAAATCAAAAGCTTGTCTGCTGAAATAACACAGAAACAGCTGGTTTCATATTGTCTTGCAACAAGGAAGAGACCAAATGACCCACTGCATTTATGTTAGCTCATAGTACATTACCATCCCGCCACTTTTTTACCCAGGGCTTATTCTCTCATGGAAAGCCTATCATTGCCTCGTCTTCCTTAAACAATTGAATTGATTCAGTATGTCGATGAATACTCTTATCAAACTTTTACAAGTGTATTGTAGAGAGCATACTGACTGGGTGCATCATGGCTTGGTGTGGTGACTCAAACACTCAGGAACCAAGGAGAATACCGAGAGTGGAAGTCTCATTTCACTCCTACCGTCAGGAAGAAGATACAGGAGCCTGAAATCTGTCATGTCCAGGTTCAAGAACAGTTTCTTCCCGGCAACCAGCAGGCTCAAACACTGCACAGCACTAACCTCAGCAACTATGATCTTCTGTGGACTATGTCTTTGGTTGCACTATGAACATACAGTTTTGCTCTATTAAGGTTACCTTACATTACAGTTATTAATTATTGTATATTTGATCATTGTATATTTATCTGTGTGTTAAGGCCTGTTAAGCTGCAGCCAGTAAGAATTTTATTGTTCGGTTATTGGTACACACAAAAATTAAATTCCTTTGACTTGACATTTGATTGTCTTTAAATGCCCTTCAACTTCCCCAATTCTTTTGCCACACCTCCCCTCCAGGTGCAATACACAACAGTCAATTAACCCACCAACACATCTTTGGAATGAGGGAGGGAGCCACAATGCCCATAAGAAATCTTCACTGTAATCGGCAGAACGTGTAGAGTCCACACAGATAGAGGTCAGGGTTGAACCTGGAACTATGGATCCATATGACTTCCCGCTGCCCCAGTGGGCCTTTCTGATCTGAATTTGAAATATTTTAGTCATCTACTTTCATTTTTATTCATAGACACCACGCGCACATAATGTAGTAGGTCTGGGTAACATAACGTAATGGGTCTGGGTAACAAATGTAATGGGTCTGGGTAACATAACGTAATGGGTCTGGGTAACATAACGTAATGGGTCTGGGTAACATAATGTAATGGGTCTGGGTAGCATAATGTAATGGGTCTGGGTAACATAATGTAATGGGTCTGGGTAACGTAATGTAATGGGTCTGGGTAACATAATGTAATGGGTCTGGGTAATGTAATGTAATGGGTCTGGGTAACATAATGTAATGGGTCTGGGTAACATAATGTAATGGGTCTGGGTAATGTAATGTAATGGGTCTGGGTAACATAATGCAATGGGTCTGGGTAACATAATGTAATGGGTCTGGGTAATGTAATGTAATGGGTCTGGGTAACATAATGTAATGGGTCTGGGTAACATAATGTAATGGTCTGGATAACATAATGTAATGGGTCTGGGTAATGTAATGTAATGGGTCTGGGTAACATAATGTAATGGGTCTGGGTAACGTAATGTAATGGGTCTGGGTAACATAATGTAATGGGTCTGGGTAACATAATGTAATGGGTCTGGGTAACATAATGTAATGGGTCTGGGTAACATAATGTAATGGGTCTGGGTAATGTAATGGGTCTGGGTAACGTAATGTGATGTTTCCTTCTGGCTCTAGAAGTGCGGTTTTATTTATGATTCAAGAGTGTTTATCGTGTGTATCGGCAACAGAACATTGAGATTCTTATGTATTGCAGCTTAACAGGCCCGTTAATGCATTAACAGCCAGACAATATATAATAGTCAGTAATACAATGAATTATTAACCATAATACAAGATAACCACAATAGTGCAAAACCAAAGTCTGTAGTGCATCCAAAGACACAGTCTGTAGAAGATCATAGTTGCTGAGATGAGTGTTGTGTAGTGTTCAAGAGCCTGATGGTTGTTGTAGAGAAGTGGTTCCTGAACCTGATGGTCATGGTTATCAGTCTCCTGCACCTTCTTCCCGATGGTAGTAGTGAGATGAGAGTGTGGCCAGGGTGGTGTGGGTGTGTGATATTGGCTGCCTTTTTTAGGCAGTGCCTCCTATAGTTCTTTTTGATGGTCAAGGGTCAGTACCTGTGGTGGACCCTCGGGAAAGCCCTTAAACTACCTTAAAGTTGCATTATTAAATTGGTTTATAATTCTTCACAAAAGACATTTAATCTGTCGACCTCTGTTTAAATGTGTAGGTAGGAACTGCAGATGCTGGCTTAAAACGAAGGTAAGGCACAAAATGCTGGAGTAACTCAGCTGGACAGGCAGCATCTCTGGAGAGAAGGAATGGGTGAAGTTTCGGGTCGAGACCCTTCTTCAGTAAGGGCCTCGATTTGAAATGTCACCCATTTCTTCTCACCAGCGATGTTGCCTATCTCGCTGAGTTACTCCAGCATTTTAAGTCTGCCCTCTGTGTCAAGTTGGACAGAGTTTATTTGCTCCATGCTAACTGCCCAGTTTTGTTTCCAGGGGAAGAAGTTTGAGATCTTGCCGGACGGCTTGCCTTCAGCCAGAAAACTCATTTACTACACGGGATGCCCCACGCGCTCCAGGCACCTGCTTCAGCTCCTCAGTAACAGCCATCGCCTCTACATGAACCTGCAACCTGTCCTACGACAGGTCAGGAAACTGGAAGAGAATGAAGGTAATGCTAAAACCGGGATACTTTATTCCTTTGAGCGGACGGGGCTGAGGGGTAATCTTGTAGAAGCGTATAAAATCAATAGGGGGAAAAGGTACGGTGATTGCGCAGAATCTTTTTCCCAGGGGAGGGCATTTACAAACCAGATAGCAAAGTTTAAGGTGAAAGTGGAAAGATTTAATAGGAATCTGACCTAAAGGGAGATGTTGGTCAGGCTAGAAATTTATTCCATGGAGCGCAGGAGGATGAGGGGTGATCTTACAGAGGCGTATAAGATCATGAATGGAATAGATAGGGTAAATGTGCCGTCTTTTACGTAAGAATAAGGGTATCAAGAACCAGAAGACATGGGTTTAAAGGAAAGGGGAAAAGATTTAACAGGAGCCTGAGGAGCCACACTTTCCACACAGAGGGTGGTGGGTAAATGGAACGAGGTTCCAGAGGAGATAGTTGATGCAAGTTCAATAACAATATTTAAACAGGTACGTGGATAGGAAAGATTTAGAGGGAAATCTAAATCCCTCTAGAGGAAATAGGTCATCTTGGTCAGCATGGAAGAATTGGCCAGTTTCCATGCTGTAAGACTGTATGAGCATTATTAATTTCATCCATTGCATTATCCTTTGGAAATTTGTAAAGCCTTCAGTAATGTTTTTATTTGAAGGCCATAATAGTCCCAGTGTTGATGCGCTCACACAGAGCTGTGACAATGAGTTGAATTGTTTTATCTGAGCGTGTGCTTAAAGTTCCTTTGACTGAACTCCAGCTAAGTAAAAAAAAAATCCATTGGTTTTTAGGATAATTTATGATGTTTTTTCAGAAAAGCACAGCACAAGAAGACATTGAATGGATATTAACTCTCCATTTGCTCTGATTTAATTGATTGTTTAATTTACTGTTTAAGATTATTTTAACACTCTTTTAAGATAGATAACAGACATTTTGCATATAATTTCTGGTAATATATGTTGGTGCATTTAATTTTACTTTATTCAGTGACGCAGCGTTACATGGACTCTTCGGCACCAAATCCTCGCCGACCATCGTTCACTAGTTCTATATTATCCCCCTTTCTCATCCACTCCCTACACACTAGAGCAATTTACAGAGGGCAATTAACCTACAAATCTCCATGTCTTTGGCATGTGGGAAGAAACCAGAGCATCTGGTGGAAATCCATGAGGTCACAGGGAGAACATGCAAACTCCATACAGGCAGCACCCGAGGTCAGGATCGAACCCAGGTTTCTGGCGCTCTGAGGCAGCAACTCAACCAGCTGTGCCACTATGTCACCCTAAACAAGATATTATTATTGAGCCAGTTATGGTGGAACTCAGTGGGTCCGGCAGCATCTGTGGAGGGAATTCACAATTGATGTTTTTGGGTCAGGAACCTTCTTAAGACTGTTGAAGTAGGGAGAAGAAAGCTGGAAAAGAGAGGTGGGGCCAGACAAAGCCTGGCAAGTGATAGATGGGTACAGATGATAGGGGGTGCTTGGCAGATGGGTGGAGTGGGTGACAAAGGCTGGAGACAAAAGGGTGTCAGACAGGGAGAGAAGTGAGGTAGTGAAATGTTATGCCAGAGGGAGAGTTATACAAGGAAATGTAGGGCACTGGGATGGGGGATGAATGTACGGGGCGAGGGGGGATGAACAGTGTGACTGGCATAGACGCAAGGAACTGCAGATGCTGGTTTACCTATAAAGACACACAGTGCAGGAGTAACTGAGACAGTCAGGCATCATGAGTGGGGTGGTGGGAGATGGTGTTTCGCTTAGTTTATTATTGTCACATGTATCAAGGTACAGCGAAAAGCTATTGGTTGCGTGCTATCCAGTCAATGATAAGACTATACATGATTACAACAAAGTCATCCACAGTGTACAGATAGAGGGTAAAGGTTACAATGTTCCGTGCCAGATAAAGTCCAGTAAATCCTGATTAAAGATAGTCCAAGGGTGTCCTATGAATTAAATGGTAGGTCATGTCAGCACTCTAGTTGGTGACAGGACTGTTTAGTTGCCTGAGAACAGCTCGGAAGAAACTGTCCCTAAATCTTTCACACCTATGTACCTGTTGCCCAATGGCAGAGGAAAGAAATATAGAAACATAGAAACATAGAAAGTAGGTGCGAGAGTAGACCACCAGGTCCGTCGAGCCCGCACCGCCATTCGCTCATGGCTGAACACTAAACAGACACACTTACCCACAAACAGTAGACACAAGACACAGAACACAAGACACTACCCTCCCCTTTATACCGCTATCACCCCTCTCCACCCCAAGAACCTCGTGATCTCCTGGGGGAGGCAAAAAAACGGATAAAAACCCAGGTCCAATTCGGGAAAAAAATCCGGGAAATTCCTCTCCGACCCCAATCCAGGCGATCGACACTTGTCCAGGAGATCACTCAGGTCTTACTATACTAACCATACCTAGGTCCATATCCCTGCCCTCTCCCCGTAGCCCCTTATCCCCTTGGCAGCTAAAAAACCATCTATTTTAGACTTAAATATATTTAACTGTTTCTGCTTCCACTGCTCCCTGGGGCAGTGAATTCCATAAATTAACCACCCTCTGGGTGAAGAAGTTCTTCCTCATCTCAGTTTTAAAAGAGCCCCCCCTTATTCTGCAACTATGTCCCCTAGTTCTAGTTTCCCCGATCATTGGGAACATCCTCGGTGCATCCACCCGATCAAGGCCCCTCACGATCTTATATGTTTCAATGAGATCGCCTCTCATTCTTCTAAACTCCAAAGAGTAGAGTTCCAGCCTACTTAACCTTTCCTCATATGTCAATCCCCTCATTGCAGGAATTAATCTTGTAAACCTTCGCTGCACTGCCTCCAGGGCTAGTACATCCTTTCTTAAGTATGGACCCCAGAACTGTACACAGTATTCCAAATGTGGTCTCACTAATACTGTGTACAGCTGCAGCAAGACCTCCGTGTTTTTATACTCAATCCCCCTAGCAATAAAGGCCAAAACTCCATTGGCCTTCCTGATTGCTTGCTGCACCTGCATACTAACTTTTAGTGATTCATGTACTAATACCCCTAGATCCCTTTGCGTTGCATTACAACGCAGCTCCTCCTCATTTAGAAAATAACTTGCCCTATCATTTTTTTTCCCAAAGTGAATGACTTCACATTTATTAGTATTAAATTTCATCTGCCAAGTTGTTGCCCACTCACCTAGCTTATCTATATCCTTTTGCAGACTCTTCCTATCCTCCTCATCCCCTACTTTTCCTCCCATTTTTGTATCGTCCGCAAATTTTGATATATTACACTTGGTTCCCTCCTCCAAATCATTTATATAAATTGTGAACAACTGGGGTCCCAGCACCGACCCTTGCGGAACCCCGCTAGTTACCGGTTGCCATCCCGAGTATGAACCATTTATCCCCACTCTCTGCTTCCTATTTGTTAGCCAATCCTCTACCCATGCTAATATATTACCCCCAATCCCATAATTTTTTATTTTTAGCAATAGTCTCTTATGTGGCACCTTGTCAAAAGCCTTTTGGAAGTCCAAGTATACCACATCCACCGGTTCCCCTTTATCCACCCGGGTTGTTACTTCCTCAAAGAATTCGAGCAGATTCGTTAAACAGGACTTCCCCTTCACAAAACCATGCTGGTTCTGTCCGATGAAGTCATGTTCATCCAAGTGCCCCGTTAGTGTTTCTTTAATAATTGTCTCTAACATTTTAACCACCACCGATGTTAGACTAACCGGTCTATAGTTACCCGCCTTCTGTTTACTTCCTTTTTTAAATATAGGTGTTACATTGGCCATTTTCCAATCCACTGGGACCGTTCCTGCCTCCAGGGAGTTCTGGAAAATTATCACCAATGCATCCACAATCCCCACCGCTATCTCCCTCAAGACCCTTGGATGTAATCCATCAGGCCCAGGGGATTTATCCTCCTTCAGTCTCATTAATTTCCCTAATACCACCTCCTTGGTGATCTTAATAGTATTTAGCTCCTCTATTCCTACCGCCCCCTGTTTATCCAGCGTTGGAATATTTTTTGTGTCTTCTATGGTGAAGACTGATACAAAATACTCGTTTAATGCCTTTGCCATTTCCATGTTCCCCACCAACAACTCTCCAGTCTCACCCTCCAATGGACCAACGTTCACCTTAGCCACCCTTTTTTTCTTTTTATATAGCTATAAAAACTCTTACTATTAGTTTTTATGTTGTTCGCTAAATTCCTTTCATAGTCTATTTTCCCCGTCTTAATTAATCTCTTAGTTATTTTTTGCTGACCTTTAAATGCTTCCCAATCCTCTACCCTCCCACTATCTCTGGCTACCTTATATGCCCTTGCCTTCAGCCGAATACTATCCTTTATAGTTTTACTGAGCCATGGCTGACTGTTCTTACCCTTACCCCTTTTTTTCTTCATAGGAATAAATTTTTCTTGAAGGTTATACAGTAGATCCTTAAACGTACACCACTGCTCATGTACCGTCTTATTCTTGAGTCTGCTATCCCAGTCAACTTTGATCAGCTCAGTCCTCATACCTTCATAATCCCCCTTATTTAGACTAAGCACCCTAGCCTGAGTTTCAACCTGCTCCCCTTCTATTTGAATATGGAATTCGACCATATTGTGGTCACTTGTTCCCAACGAGTCCCTAACTATGACATTTTTAATTAATCCTGCTTCATTACACAGGACCAGATCCAAGATTGCCTCCCCCCTTGTCGGTTCTGTGACATACTGTTCTAGGAACCCGTCTCTAATACATTCTATAAACTCTTCCTCTAGTCTACCCTGCCCAGTTTGGTTTGCCCAATTAATATGAAAATTGAAGTCCCCCATGATTACAGCAGTTCCCTTTTTACATGCGTCAACTATTTGCAGATTTATGTTCTGACTAACAGCGTCACAGCTATTTGGAGGTCTATAAATTACACCCACTAGTGTTTTTTTCCCCTTGTTATTCTCTATCTGTACCCAAGCTGTTTCACTATCCTGATCCTTCAACGCAATATCCTTCCTCTCTATTGCCGTTATTCCCTCCCTTATTAAAAGGGCCACCCCTCCTCCCTTTCTTTCCTGTCTATCTTTTCTAATTGTCGAGTACCCCTCTATATTTAACTCCCAGTCCTGATCCCCTTGCAGCCATGTCTCCGTAATGGCCACGATATCATAACTATATATACTTAATTGCACCGTTAATTCATTTATCTTATTTCGAATACTCCGTGCATTTAGATAAAGCACTTTCAGATGATTTTTACTACCCTTCCTTTCCGTTTTTGCCCCTTTTACATCTAGAGCTTTATCTTCACACATTCTGGATCCTCCTGTCACATTTTGATTTTCCGCTTCCCCACTAATACCCTGCTCTATTTCCTCTACCCCTGCCGTTATTACCCCCCTTGATACCTCCCCCCCGCTACTTAGTTTAAAGACCTCTCTACTGCCCTAGTTATATGATTTGCCAGGACCCCAGTCCCAGCACCGTTCAGGTGAAGTCCGTCCTTACAGAACAGATCCCCCCTGTCCCAGTACTGGTGCCAGTGGCCCAAGAAACCAAACCCATTTTTCCCACACCAGTCTTTGAGCCACGCATTCAGCTTTTTAATTTTACGTACCCTCGCCGATTTGGCCCGTGGCTCAGGTAGCAATCCGGAGATCAGTACCCTCGAGGTTCTGCTTTTTAATTTATTCCCTAACTGCTCAAACTCCTTCAGCAGATCCTCCTTCCTCGTCCTTCCTATGTCATTGGTCCCCACATGGACCACGACCACTGGATCCTCCCCCTCCCTCTGCAAATTTCTCTCCAGCATCGCAGAGATATCCTTAACCCTAGCACCGGGTAGGCAACACAGCCTTCGGGACATGTTCTGCTGGCCGCAGAGAACCTTATCTACCCCCCGAATAATACTATCCCCTATCACAACGGCATTTCTTCTAACTCCCCCCTCTTGAATGGCCCCCTGATCCACGGTGCTGCAGCCAGGTTGCTCATCCCTCCCACAGCCCCTGATCCCGTCCTCACATTGAGTAAGAGCCTCGGTCATGCTCGTCAGGGACAAGGGCTGTGGCTCCTGCCGCATCTCCTCCTGGTTCCCCCTACCTGCCTTGCTTATGGCCACACCTTCCTTTCCTTGCTCACTGACTACTGAATTAGTTAAACTGGTCGGTGTGACCATCCCCTGGCACAAAACATCCAGGTAATACTCCCCCTCCCTGATGTACCGCAGCGTATGAAGTTGGGTCTCCAGCTCATCAATGCGGAGCTCGAGTTCCGCTAGCCTCAAACACTTACTGCAGCTGTAGGGATCTTCTACATCAATGGTGTCGACAAATTCCCACATCTCACAGTATTGGCACATCTCCTGGCCGCCCATCTTATATAAGTAATTAACTGGTCCTATTTAAGAATCCCCTACCCGGATTACTGTATTGATACACCCCTTATTTATATAATCCTACCTCCTATAAATGGGAAAGTACTCACCCCAGCCGTAAATCACCTACTGGTTTGGCTGTCTAGTGGTAATTCCGTCCGCTCTTCCTGTCTGGTCCACTGCTCCCTTGCAGTGCGTGGCAAACCTCTTAGCCTCTGTTAGTCTCTCGCCTAAAAGAAGAAGGAGTGACCTGAGTGAGACGTCCTTGATTATGCTGGCGGCCTTGCCGACGCAGTGTGAAGTGCAGATGAGTCTATGGAAGGGAGGTTGGTTTGTGTGATGGTCTGGGCTGCATCCACCATTCCTGCGATTTTGTGTTGGGAGAAATGTGCGTGCACTGATGTGGGGGACCAGGGGAAAGGAAAGTACTTTACATTGGAGAATTGAATGTAATTATTCTCTTGCAGAAAAGAAGCAGTACAGGGAATCATACATCAGTGACACCATGGAGATGGACATTGAGCATCTGGACAAGCGATCACGAGCCAGCGGCAGCAGCACGGGCAGCATGAAGCACAAACGACTCTCCAGGCACTCCACAGCCAGCCACGGCAGCTCCCACACCTCTGGCATTGAGGCGGACGCCAAGCACCGGGACCTGGGGCCGGAGGACAGCTTCAGCGCCCACATCCTGCTCCGGAAGCTCAAGTCCTGCAGCTCAACGACAAGCCACGGCAGCTCCCATACCTCGGGCGTGGAGAGCGGAGGGAAGGACCGGATGGAGGACGACTCGCAGGATGACGGTAATGCAACTGCATAGTGCTGCCAGCCACCATTGCATCCGCTTCATGTCCCTGTTATCACTGCCATAAACCCTAACACAGTCACCGCTGCACAAACAGAAGCGACTAACTAGTCAAAGGCAGCAAACACAATGGCTTTTCTCTTGCATGCCAGCCAAATCTCGCTTTGAGAATGGAAGAGATAGAATTTGCCTTTTGCACGACTCTTTATTTGTCAAGAATGGTGTGACATGTTCTGTTCTACATATCTCCAAAGGAGCAAGGATAATGGCTTTTGCTTCATTACACTCTGAACAGACCGTGGGACCAGTCACTTTGTTGAGTGACACCACTCAGCAGAAATGTTCTCTGAGAAAGCGGGGGTGGAATAATTGGCCTGAATCACCCTTAAGTATGGCCCTCCATCAACACCATGGTGGAGGAGGATGGTCATCTTGACATCTGAATAGCTTTGATCTTGATGTATGTTTTCCACTGAGATTTATTTTTGGTTTACTGTTTTTTGTTTTTTTTTGCAACAATATACTTTTTAAAGAATAAATTTGTAATTCTTTTGTAACATACATGTGTTGTATAAGCAATTGTTCTTAAAACAAAGTAAAGTTTCAAAGAGACACGAGGAACTGCAGATGCTGGTTTACAAAAAGAAAACTCAGCAGGTCAGACAGTATCTCTGGAGAACATGAACAAGCAATGTTTCGGGCCGGCTTCCTGGAATTGAAAGGTCCCGATATGAAATGCTGCTAATCCACTTTCTCAGGAGATGCTGCTTAACCCCCTGAGTTACTTCAGCACTTTATATCTTTTAAAGTTTAAAGGCGATGTCTGGGATTTTTTTATTTATTACATAGCGTGGTGAAACACGCCAAAGGCCAAGGACTGATTCCATGCTCTATGACTCTATGACATGTGGAAGGGTTCAGCTTTCCAATCCTGTTGTCTCACCAACGGCTTTTACAGCTGCATCATGATGCACCAACTTTGGTACTCCATACCCTTTCCATTGAAGGCAAGTGTGACAAATGCCGCCTTCACTATTAGGGAACTATGATGCTGGACTCCCAGATCTTTCTGTCCTGCACTAATCTCCAGGACTTTAATGTTTACTGTGTATCTGATACAGTGTATTGGTGGGTCGCAGGCTGAACTGGAGAGTTGTCTATTAGTTTATCAGTTGTTTATCAATTTAATTTCCTCAAAAGGGTTATCTTATATAGGGAGGAGATTCTCTACGAGAAACCGAATGGAAAATTAGAAGGTGACACAAGAGAGTTCAGGTGCTGGAATCTGGATCAACATACGATCTGCCGAAGGAACTCCGGGAAGTCCGATATTGTCCTCGGAGATCTATAACCTGGGCTGGCATTTCAGAGCAGTGCTCTGGAAGTTGGTGGAGGCGGCCTCAGTCAATTAGGAGATTGAGCTGAGGTTAGACAGCCCTCTAAGTGAATATAAAAGGCCTCACGTGCCGACTTCTCTGATGATCCAATATAGGGAGTAATCCCCTTATCCTGACCACTCACCATGATGTCACTGATCATCTTCCTGTCGTTGCTGAACGTTATTGTGCTCCTGTCTACTGCATTGCTCCACGTTACAGCAGTAATGGCTGTTCAGAAATGTCTTCCTCATGGGATGATGAATTTAGGAAAGATTCTTTATTTATGTGATTTTTTTTCTTTTTCATTCCCAATGGAGTAATGGGGGCTAAAATGCAGCGTCTCTGAATCCGAGCAAGAATCAAATCAAAAGGAATAAAAACTGATCTGACTGCAGTTTCATAAAATACATTTGGACAAATATATGGATAGGAAGAGTTAAGAAGGCTATGTGCCAAATGCAGGACCAAGGGACCAATATGCCAACTTGGGTTCTCTAACAGTGAATCTCTCTAACAATGGGTCAAAGGACCAGTTACCATGCTGTATGGCTCTAGAAACATAGAAACATAGAAAAATAAGTGCAGGAGTAGGCCATTTGGCCCTGTACCGCCATTCAATATGATCATGGCTGATCATCTAAAATCAGTACCCCGTTCTGGCTTTTTCACCCATATCCCTTGATTCCTTTCACACTAAGAGCTAAATCTAACTCTCTCTTGTAAAAATCCAGTGAATTGGCCTTCACTGCCTTCTGTGGTAGAGAATTCCACAGATTCACAACTCTCTGGGTGAGAAAGCTTTTCCTTATCTCAGAGCTAAATGGTCTACCCCTTATTTTTAAACTGTGACCCCTGGATCTGGACTCCCCCAACATCGGAAACATTTTTCCTGCATCTAGCTTGTCCAATCTTTTAAGAATTTTATATGTTTCTTTAAGATATCCTCTCATCCTTCTGAATTCCAGTGAATACAAGCCCAGTCGACCCGTTCTTTCATATATCAGCCCCGCCATCCTGCAAATTAACCTGGTGAACCTAAGCTGCAATAATGTCCTTCCTAAAATTAGGAGACCAAAATTGCACACAATACTTCAGGTGCGGTCTCACCAGGGCCCTGTACAACTGCAGTAGGACCTCTTTGCTCCTAAACGCAACTCCTCTCGCAATGAAGGCCAACAAGCCATTAGCCTTCTTCACTGCCTGCTGTACCTGCATGCTTACTTTCAGTGACTAATGTACAAGCACACCCAGGTTGCGTTGCACCTCCCCTTTTCCTAATCTGACACTATTCAGATAATAATCTGCCTTCCTGTTCTTGCCACCAAAGTGGATAACCTAACATGTATTCACATTATACTGCATCTGCCACGCATCGTAACCTATCCAGGTCACCCTACATCGTCATTTCATCTTCATCGCAGCTCACACTGCCACCCAGCTAAGTGTGTCATCTGCAAACTTGGAGATATCACATTTAATTCCCTCTTCTAAAATCGTTAATATATATATTGTAAGTAACTAGGGTTCTCTATCCATGTCAATACCCTGCCCCCAATACCACGTGCTCTAATTTTGCTCACGAATCTCCTTTGTTGGACCTGGGATGGTCGTTTAAGGGAAGTGACTCTATGGTGTGTGCCTCTGGTTGCACTACGGACTTCAGATCTGCACTATTATGGTTACCTAGTCTAACGGTTATTAATTTTGCACACTAATCTCTTGTGTGGGACTTTGTCAAAGGTTTTATGAAAGTCCACATACATGACTATGACTATGTGTTTTATAAACCTGCATTTATATAGCATCTTTAACATTAAGAACAATCCAAGGGGTTCCCTAAAGGAAAATGGGACTCAGGACAAGGGTGGGGGAAATTGGCCGGGCTCCCTTGACTACTCCTTTGTTCCAGTTAGTTTTCGATCCACCACTCCCCACAACCCTTAGTTCATTGTGTTTATACGTGATGTTGCCTGACCTTCCACACCCATCAGCTCTATTCTCCCCACCTCTTCCCATGATGGTTCCAATACAGCACACTCACCCTAATGTTAACATTCCTTTCCCATTTTGCTCGCACCTGGCTTTGTAAGGTCCTAATTGGAGCAGTCGCCTTCATAGTGATTGAGGCACCAGCCACAGTGATATCCTGTTTTAATGCAGACTTTATTCTGAGAAAACCAGGAGAGGAAAACTCTAAACATACCAGATAGAACTGCCCAAAAACAGACCAATGTCGAAGTTTCAGTTTGAAGATTTTTCATCAGCAAACTACTTGATGACAACTTGGTCACCATTTGGCGAGAGCTCTGTTGAGACCAGAACCTTTAAAGACAAGGGTAGGAAAGGCAACTGTCTCCATCTTTATCAGTTATCTGGTCACCCCTATCATTGTATTCACTCTTTAACGCTGATTTGTTTCAATACCAAGCCAATTACCCTTCTCTCAACACGTGCGTTCTTTGTGGGATGTCTCCATCACTGGCAAGGCCAGCATTTAATCCCAACCCCTAATTGTTCATAACAACGTGGTGGTGAGGTGCCTTCTGGACCTGGTGATGGTGCTCCCATGGTGCCATCGGATAGGGTTCAGGCCCAGAGACGATGAAGGCTGGCGACACATTTCCAAGTTGGGACGATGTGTGACTTGGATGGAACCTACAGGTTGTGGTGTTGACCCTCCGTGCACCTGAAGCCCATGTCCCTCTGGGTGACGGAGACCAGGTGTCAGAGGTGCTCAGAGTAGCCTTGGTGAGTAACTACCGTGCACTTGTAGGTGGTGCTAACGACAGCCACTGCATGCCGGTGGTGGAGGGACTCTTCTTGCCTCTTTCCGTCTTGGTCTCATCCTCCAGTTCTGATCTTGGGAGCTCCATTTCCAATCAAATTCTGATTTAAGCTTCACTGTCACTCTCATGAATTTTGGTTCTAATCTCCCCCAGGAGAGGATGCGTCCAATATTTCATCTAGCTGAGACTGCCGCAGGGTTCAATCAGCCTTCACATAGCCATTCCCATCAATTCTTCATCTCCTCAGCAAAGTTAAACCTCCGCTCATTCAGCCCATCCTGTTATGTTGCCCAACACAAAATGCTGGAGGAACTCAATGGGTCAGGCAGCATCTGGGGAGGGAATGGATGGACAACATTTCTGGTCAGGACCCTTCTTCAGACCATGATGTTGTATTCCTATTGACTGGAGACATTTGAAAGCATGATGTCAAGTTAACTTTGTCACATCAAATGCAGAATTATTTCTATGACTAGACAAGAGGGGGAGTGCAAGATAATGGGCCACTCATTTTAAAACAGATATGCCAAATTTTATTTTTGCTAAGGGTGGTGAATCTCTGGAATTCTCTGGCCTGGTGAAAGGTGGAAACTGGGTCATGACAAGTATTTGAAGGGAGGCTAGATAAAATTTAATTGATGTAGGGGAAAGTGATAGATAGAGAACTGGCAGAGTAGGAGACTTATGGTCATCCCCGATTGTATTAAATGGTGGAACAGGCTTGAGGTCTACTCTCTTCACCCTGACAGGAGGAGAGATGTATCTTTTGTTGCTCATGCTGTTGCTGTGGCTGGGTGTTGGCTGATGGATCTTGCCTTCTGTATCTGTGGCTGCCTTGTGTGTGTTTTACTGCTTCTGGCCAAGGATGGATCTCCTCACACTTTGTTCAGGAAGGGACTTCTGCAGCATTTCAATGGCTGTTTTTTCATATGATATTGGAAGAAATGGTCAAATGTTAGATTGAAATTCAGAATTATTACATGGTGTATGAATGCACCAAACATAATTCAATATATTTTTTTAAATGCTGACCAGTCTATAAAACCTCAAATAACATGTTAATTCCTTGCTGTGTGGGCAGTTAGCAATAGGTGGTAAGTGTCTGATTTTGGGTCAAGACCTTTCTTTAAACGTTAGAGTCGAATTAGGGTAGGTTATATTAAATTTAAAGATCTCGAATTCCATGTGTGGCTTCTTCTTAGTCTGGGAGTCAGAAACACATCCGCAGGAAGTGGGACGGTAAAATTTAAGATACGTCTTTACATTCACTTAGCCAGCAGAGTTAATGTAATAGTGGAACAAACTGATCCTGCTACCGGCGAGCATGCCATGATACCGGAACAAGTGCAGAGAAGACATACGAGGATGTTGCCTCGATGTTCCCAGGACTTGAGGGCCTTGCCTGTAGAGAGCGATCGGGCAGCCTAGGGCTTTATTCCTTGGAGTGCAAGAAGCTGAGGGGTGATCTCACAAAGATGTGTAAAATCATGAAGCGATCAAGGGGAATATACTGAGTCTTTTCCCAGAGTTGGGGAATCAAGAACTAGAGCGAACAGGTTTAAAGTGAGAGGGGAAAGAATTGATCGGAACCTGAGGCCACCTTTTTGAGAGGATAGTGGGTATATGGAACGAACTGCTGGTTCAGGCAGGTACAATGACAACATTTCAAAGATATTTGAACAGGTATGTGGGTAGGAAAGGTTTAGAGGGATATGGGCCAAATGGGACTAGCTTAGATGGGGCATCTTGGTCAGCATGGACGAGTTAGGCCAAAGGGCCTGTTGACGTGCTGTATGACCCCATGACTAGCCCCAAATAATAAATTTTGATTTCATATAATTTCAGTGTTTGGCATTTTCAAATTGAATTGCCCGGATTGGAAAGGGCTGGCTGTTTAGTAGCAGACTGCACCATCCAAACTAGCTTTGGCTGGGAAAATGCAAACCCTTTCTCCAATCCCATGTGAAATAGTCGTGCTGCAAAGTAGATCACTGGAGTTGTGCTGGCACTAAATTTCTTGTTTTTAACCCTAGAAATAGAAATGCTGGTTGATGATCCCAAGGACCTGGTGCAGATGAACGAGCTGACTCCTGACGTTAGTGCGGACATGTGTATTCACATCACCGAGGAGATGCTGATGTCACAGCAGCTGAACGGACATTCTGGTGAGCAGATGCCAGACAATTGCTACTTTATTAATGCTGAAACTCTCACTGGTGAACAAGTGTAGGACTAACAGAAGTATGGGAAATTATAAAAGTATATAAAATTATGAGGGGCATTAATCAGGTCAACAGTCAGAACGTATTTTCCAGGGTGGAACTGTCTATGACTAAAGGGCATTGCTTTAAGGTGAGAGGGGAGAAGTTTAAAGAGGAAGTGCGGGGCAAGTTCTTGTACACAGAGAGTGGTGGGTGCCTGGAACACGCTGCCGAGGATGGTGGTGTAGGCAGATATGATAGTGGTATTTAAGAAGCTTTTAGATGGCATAATGATATGCAGGGGATATGTGTCGGCAGAGATTAGTTTAAATTGGCATCATGTTGGGCATGGACATTGTGGGTCAAAGCATTGTGCTGTACTGTTCATCTGCAAGGAGGAGGTATAAACTGTCCTTAGCACCATAGCGCGGGGAGCCATTTGAGTGGGGAGATGGAGAGAGGATAAAGGAGAAATGTAGTTATCACAAGGGATAGCAGAGTTATGGGGAACAGGCACTGCTCTCTGCAGTTTAGAACAAGAGTCCCGAAAACTGAGTTGCCTACCTGATGCTATGGTTAAGGGCGTCTTCTGGGCCCCGAGAAGAAGGAATGGGAAGAACCAGTTGTTGCAGTCCATGTAGGAAATGGGAACAGAGGTTGGAACATGTTTCCTCTATTCTTGGGGGAGAGCAACCCAAGGCTTTTTGGAGATATGTGAAATCCAGACAGACAGACAACACTGGTGTCCAGATGCTTAAAGTGAACAACTGTCTGATCACTGAGGACCAGGCGAAAGCAGAAGCTCTTGCAAACCAATTTCAACACGTTTTCACCCGGGAAGATGTGGAGCCTTCATCATTTCCAGTCCTTCCGCCCAGCCCATATGCTGATATGCCTGCTATTAAAATTGAGGTTGAAGGTGTCAAGAAGTTATTGCTCAACATTAATACCACAAAAGCAATTGGACCAGATCAGATACAGAATCAAGCCCTCAAGATCGCAGCCGAAGAACTGGCTCCAGTTTTGCAGTTCATTTTTCAACAATCGCTTGACTCGGGCGATGTTCCGCTGGATTGGAGGAAGGCCAACATCACTCCTCTCTTTAAGAAGGGTTCAACCACCAACCCAGCGAATTATCATCCTGTCTCACTAACAAGTACTTGCTGCAAATTGCTGGAGCATATCATTGATAGTAATCTGATGCGTCACGTGAGCAAACATAATATTCTGGCCGACAACCAAAATGCATTTAGGAGGCATAGATCATGCGAGTCTCAGCTTATCCTGACGACAAATGACCTGGCCAAGCACCTTGACAGTAACGTCATCATGGATTTAGTTGTGCTGGACTTTTCTAAAGCATTTGATGTCATCCCACACCAGATATTGCTTCGGAAGCTTGACTTCTATGGTATTCGTTCCAACACGAAACGATGGATTTCCAGTTTCCTGACAAAACGTCTTCAGCGTGTGTGTGTGAATGGAAAGAGCTCCAATTGGCATCCAGTGTTGAGTGGTACACCACAGGGCACAGTACTTGGCCCACACCTATTTTTGCTTTACATAAATGACATCCATGAAAACGTCGCAAGTACGACCAGACTATTCGCTGATGATTGTTTGCTGTACCGTCCAATTAAGTCAACTGATGATGAAGATGCTCTCCAAAAGGATCTCGATACTATGGTCGAGTGGTCACAACAATGGGGCATGCAGTTCAACCCTTCCAAATGTGAAACCATGCATGTCACCAGAAAGAGGAATCCAGGCGTCACATCCTACAACATACTTGGTGTCACCCTTGAAGAATCCAAACAAACCAAGTATCTTGGCATCAAAATACAAAATGATCTGTGTTGGAATGGTCAGACTCATCATGCACCAGTGAAAGCAACAGGTGTCCTAAACTTCCTGAGGCGCAACTTTCATCATTGTTCAGCTTCTGTCAAGGAGAAGCTGTATTTCACCCTCGTTCGACCTCATTTGGACTACGCAGTTGCAGCTTGGGACCCATACACAGATAAAAACATTTCATCCATCGAACGTGTCCAAAGACAGGCCGCTCGATTTGTTACTAACACCTATGAGAGAGAAGCGAGTGTCACCAAAGTTCTGAATTCTCTGGGATGGAACCCTCTCCAAGACAGACGTGAAGCTCACCGTTTGACCTGTTTTTACAAAATGTTAAATGATCAGCTAGACATAGATCACAAGACCTGCACCAACCCCAAACCAATTAGGAGCAGACGAGGGCATTCGATCCAATTTGTGCTCCCAGCTACAAAGACAGATGTGTACAGCAATTCGTTCTTCCCACGCACAATTGAAGCATGGAATAATCTCCACCAAACTATAGTTACCCAACCAGATGCAACTAAATTTAAAGTAGCACTTTCTTCCCAATAACCCTTTCTGGCTTAATCCCTCCCTTCACCACCTTTATTTTAAATTCCAGTTGGAATATTTTGGAGGACCAAGTAACCAAGAACCAAGAACCAAGCAGCAAGTGGGTTCTGCTGAGGGATTATGAGAAGCACAGGGTGAAATTGAAGAGCAGACCATAAGGGTGATGATATCCAAATTGGCAAATGGTACATATTGTAGGTTTAGTTTTGGGCTTGTTATTGGCATGAGTTCCAAGGTATATTGAAAAGCTTTATTTTGCATGCTATCCAAATCGATCAGATATACCATACTTACGATAAATACCGTCAAGGCAAACTCAAGTGCAATAAGTAGGGCAAAGCGAAAGTTACAGAATGTAGAATATACTGTAATTCTCAGAATTGTAGTGCATCAGTTTCAGAGGCAAAGTCCAATGTCCGCAATTTGAATGAGGGTGAATTGAACAGTACCCTGACTTATGGAGGGACCGTTCAGAAGCTTGATAACAGCGGGGAGGAAGCCTTTCCTGATCCTCATTGCCCAGAGACGATGCTTTCAAAATTCTATACCTTCTGCCGGATGGCAGATTAGAGACGTGATTTAAGTTTAAGACATTAAGATATAAAACAATATATTAATAAACAGTAATATTAGGTAAACATAGTGGTGGAAAATGAAGTTTGCACTGTAAACAAAAACACAGTTCATAGAAGAACATGTTTAAGAAGGAACTGGAGATGCTGGAGAATCGATGGTAGACAAAATTGCAGGAGAAACTCAGCGGGTGAGGCAGCATCTATGGAGCGAAGGAAAGAGGCAACGTTTCGGGCCGAAGGCAACGTTTCGGGTCGGAAGAAGGTTTCGGCCTGAAACGTTGCCTATTTCCTTCGCTCCATAGATGCTGCCTTCTCCAGCATTTTTGTCTACCATTGAAGAACATATTTGCTAAGAATAATGCTGTGCAGTGTTTAAGGACAGATCCTCAGAGATATGCAAACCCAGGAACTTTAAACTGTTGACTCTCTCCACCGCCATCCTATCAATGAAGACTGGTTCGTGGATCCCTGGCTTTCCTCTTCTGAAGTCAACAATCAGCTCCATGGTCTTGTTGACGTTGAGAACAAGATTGTTGTTCTCGCACAATTTCAATCTGTTTTTTAATCTCCCCTCCTGTACTCTGATTCATTATTATCTATTGTTCATGCAACAATGGAAAGACAAATTAATGATGGTTCAGTCAGCAGCCCAGCTTGTGTTTGGAGAAGGTCATGCAATATTTTAATCAAATCTATTTCATTTGCGCAGGATTAATTGTACGTGAGCTGAGTTCCTCAACGTCTAGTTCTTCAGAAACAGTGGTGCGACTTTATGGTCAAAGCATAGATTCGTTACCACAGGTGAGTCTGCAGCCAGGAATGTCCCATGTTCTCAATGCATGTCTGCTTCATAATAATATCTTCCAACATGAACCAATATGGGCGGGAAATTCTACCTCGACCCGAGCACTTTTATGCATAACAGAATGACATTTCTGCAACATGCAATTGTGTCCCGGCCCAGAGTTTGCGAAAGATGTGTGTAACATTATCTGTGTGATTGATGGGATGTCTTCTTTAATGGACTGAGTCATTCAGTTGAAAAGGGTGCAGAGGGCATTCACCAGGATGTTACCTGGGTTTGCTGGCTTGGGTTAGTGGGACAGGTTGGGGAGGCTGTGATTTTTTTTTTCTTAGGAGCATAGGAAGATGGGGGTGACCTTATTGAGGTGTACAAGATCGTGAGGGGCATGGAGAAAGTGAACGCTCAGTCTTTTTCCCCAGGGTAGACAATTCTAAAATGATTGGCTTAAGGTGAGAAGGATAAGATTTAAGAGTGACTACGGGGGCAACGTTTTCACTCAGAAGGTAGTCTGTATCTAGAATGAGCTGCTAAGGGAATCCTTAAGTGGATACAATTGCAACTTGGCAAATAAATGGAGAGGAAGACTTTAGAGGGTTATGGGCCCGGTGCAGGCAGATAGAGTCAAAGAGTGACACAGTGTGGATAAAGGCCCTTTGGCCCAACTTGCCCACACTGGCCAACATGTCCCAGCTACACTAGTCCCACCTGCCTGCGCTTAGTCCATATCCCTCCAAACCTGTCCTTTCCATGTCCCAATGGAAAGATGAGACTAACCCGGTATGCCAGCTTGGTTGGCATGGACATGGACATGGGCCTGTTACTGTGCTGCACAGCTTCATGACACTTTAACTAAGATATCTGCAGTTCCTTGTGTCTCCAGATATGGGAACCTGTTCTTCATTTGTTAAAGAGAAACATTTTGTAGGCAATGAGCATTCTGTTTGTAAACAGAAATATTTGAAAAAGCAATGTTAGAAGATTAATTGGTAAGAAGAAAATGCAGGTATTGGAATCTTCAGCGAAACACAACATGCTGGAAGAACTCAGCAAGTCAGGCAGCATATGTGGCGGGAAATGGATGGATAACATTTCTGATAGGGACCCTTCTTTGGACTGATGGAGTCACGGGAAGAAAGCTGAAACAGAGAGCTGGGGTAGGGACAAAACCTGGCAAGTGGTAGGTGGATACAGGTGTGGGATATGATTGTCAGATGGACGGAGTAAGTGACAAAGGCTGGAGGTGAAAAGGAAACTAAATTGTGTCAGATAAGGAGAAGACGGAAATGTAAAGCCAAAGGGAGTGATATAGGTAGAAGGGGATTTCAGGAAGGGGAAATAAAAGGAAAATATTGTGTTCAGGAATGGGCAATGAGCATGTGGAATTGTTCTGTTTTCACCCTAAAGGTTTTCATTTCTCCAGGACATAGCCTTGTGCTGTATAGCATGGAAACAGGCCCCTTGGGCCATATTATCCATGCTGACCAAGTTATACACAGTAGAACATAGAGCAGTACTGCACAGGAACAAGCCCTTCAGCTCACAATGTCTGAGCCAAACACAACACCAAGACCAACTCTTATCTACCTGCACATTTGTATTGTATTTTAATGACCACACAGCCAGGCTGGTGGAATTTGTTATCAGTACAGCTCGGTACAGGTTCCAACATTTCATCAAACATTAAACATATAACATAGATATACATACAGACAGACACATTACATAATACATAAGGGCCATGCTTATTCTTATTCCTCACCGTACAGAGTTTAAAATGTTAATTGCAGTGGGAATGAAACTGTTTTTGAAGCGGTTTGTTTTGGAGGCAATTGTCCTGTAACGCCTCCCAGAGGGCAGTAGCTGAAAGGCATAGTGTGCAGGGTGAGTGGGATCAGAAATGATCTTGCGGGCTCTGTGTAGTGTCTGTTTGTGGTAAAGTGATTCAAGGGATGGTAGGGGTAAGCCAATAATTTTGGATGCTCTATTGATGATGCGCTGTAATTTCTTCCGGGAGAGTGAGTCGAGACTGCCGAACCAGACTGTGATGGATGAAGTGAGGATGCTTTCGATGATGGCTGTATAGAAGCAGAGCATGAGATGAGACCTTACTCTGAACTTCCTGAGCTGTCGGATGGAAAAGTCTTTGCTGGGCTTTTCCATAGATGTGGTCTGCGTTTGTCCTCCATTTGAGGTTGTTGCTGATGTGGGTTCCAAGGAGTTTGAATGTGTCAGTGATGGAGATGGATTCACCTTTAATGAGCACAGGAGTTTTGGGGGATGGCTGGCGTCTTGGGTCGATGATGAGTTCTTTTGTTTTTGATGAGTTGAGTAAGAGATCATGGTCTGTGCACCAGGTCACTGCTTGGTTGACCTGTGCACGGTATTCAGTTTCTTGGTTGTTGGTGATGAATCCTATGATGGTTGAGTCGTCCGCGTACTTGTACAGGTTGACAGCAGCTGTGGTGGGATGTGAGCTGGTTTGTGTAAAGGGAGAATAGCCAGGGTGAGAGAACACAGCCTTGGGGTGTGCCTGTACTGAGGAACAGAGGGGAGGATGTGTTATTGTTGATCCTCACCCTCTGTTGCCTGTTCCAGAGAAAGCTGTGAATCCAGTGACAGATGCATGGGTCAATGTTCATGTCCAGTAATTTATTGAACAGTTTGGCCGGGTTTATTGTATTAAATGCAGAGCTGAAATCCATGAACAGGTTGCGGGCATATGTGTTTGCGGACTCCAGGTGGTTCAGAATGTGATGAGTTGCTAAGTTGACGGTGTCCTCAACTGACCTGTTGGCTCTGTATGCAAATTGGTATGGGTCCATGAGTGGGGTGGTGACATAATCCATATCCCTCCATTCCCTGCATATCTATGTTCCTGTCTAAAACCTTTTGAATCCCGCTATCGTATCTGCCTCTGCCACCACCCCTGGCAACGCATCCCGTGCACTCCCATCCTCTGTGTGTGAAAAATACTTGCCTTCAGCATCTCCTTTAAACTTTGCAACTCTCACCATGGGGAAAAAGGTTGGACTACTCAGCCAGTCCCATTTGCCTGCAGTTTTCCCATAGCCCCGAAAACCCTTCCAATCTATGTAAATATGTATTTTAATGTCCCGCTTCCTTTGAGCACTGCTTGTTCCATTGTAGCTCAGCCAAAGTGGGAGTCAGAGCTGGTGTCTCCAGCAGTGATTTATTCAGTTGCTCGAGGCAGGGGTCAGGCCTAGAGAGGCAAAGCAATTTCCTGCTTTGGGACCGATCCTGTCAGATCTAGAATCCTTTAATATTCTGATTCACTCAAAGGCAGACAAGTCCTGTCAAAGACACAAAATATCTTTTAAGTGTGGAAGCTGTGTCACGAACAGGAATTTATTTTGCTTTTGAGCGAAGCTTTGCTCTAAAGAAACACTGCTTTATAGAAGTCCGCGGTGTAATGAGAGAGCAAAATGTACCACTGACTCGTTTTGGTCACCCTGCTACTGGAAAGAGTGCAGAGAAGATTTACGAGCATGTCGCCAGGACTTGAGGACCTGAGCTGTAGTGAGAGGTTGGAGAGGCGAGGACTTTATTCCTTGGAGTGCAGGAGACTGAGGGGTGATGTAACAGAGGTGTATAGAATCATGAGGGGAATAGATAGGGTGAATGCAAAAAGTATTTTTACCCA
Source organism: Amblyraja radiata (assembly GCF_010909765.2). Classification (NCBI taxonomy): domain Eukaryota; kingdom Metazoa; phylum Chordata; class Chondrichthyes; order Rajiformes; family Rajidae; genus Amblyraja; species Amblyraja radiata. The sequence goes on along the minus strand of NC_045964.1, from coordinate 46,625,162 downwards.
GGGTAGGGAAATCTATAACTAGGGGTTTAAAATGAGAGGGGAAAGATTAGATAGGAACCCGAGGTGCAACCTTTTCATATCGAGGGTAGTGGGTATGAACAAGCTTCCATAGGAAGTAGAAGACGTTGGTACAATAACATTTAAAAGATATTTGAACAAGTACATGGATTGGAAAGGTTGAGAGGGGTATGGTCCAAACATGGGCAAATAGGACGAGCTTAGACGAGCCATCTTGGTCGACGTTGATGTTGGGTCAAAGGGCCTGTTTCCATGCTGTGTGACTTCATCATAGAGACACCATATTGGAAGCTATGTTAGTTTTCTAAAAGTGACCATCTGAACCAAGGTCCTGAGAACTGCAGCTTACTTCGCAACCTCTGCAGTGTGTGAGCTCCTCCAGAATTATCTTCCAGGCAAATCTCACCAGCGGACTAATGTCACTTTTACACAACTCCAGTGAATCCTGCTACAGAACAGGAAGAACATTCTCAGATTTCTATTTTGCAATGCTTTAAGACATGTGTTTATGGTTTTACTGCCTGTAACAATTAACTTAATCCCTACCCTCCACCTACGTCTGTCAAATTGAGTTAGGACTTCAGGCACATTGAATCGCCTCCCATTCTCAGCTCTCCCATGATATTTATGCATCGTTAACCCTCCAGAAACCGGTCGCAAACATTTCAGAAATTGGTCACTGTTTTCAGACAATTAATGGACTATTAATGTTCTCAATTCAATGCAGCGGAAGGAACCCTATCGGAAACATTCCATTTGTGTAAAAAACAATTTAATCTTTTTGCATTAATGTGATTTTGCATTTTTCTTTGTGTTATAAATCTGTGTTGCATGCAGAAGTGCGGCATAGTGGCAGAGCGGCAGAGTTGCTGCCTGACAGCACCAGAGACCCAGGTTCGAGCCTGACTACAGGTAGTCTGTATTGAGTTTGTGTTTTCTCACAGAACTCATGGGTTTTCTCTGGGTGCTCCAGTTTCCTCCCACGCTCAAAAGACCTACAGGTTTCGAGATTAATTAGCTTTGATTACAAATTGTAAATTGTCCCTAGTGTGTAGGAAAATGCTAATGTGTTCGAGGTGATCACTGGTCGGTGTGGATTTGGTAGGCCGAACGGCCTGTTTCTGCGCCTTATATATAAAGTCTAGTGTAAAGTAAAGTGTTTCAGAGGTTACAGAGCAAGTTTAGTAATTTAAAGAAGATCTTAAAGGTTAAGGCATTGTATTATGTAAGATAGTCTCAGGGCCACGCAGAGAGTTCTCATACCAGATGATTTGAACCCCACTGTGTAATCCATCCTCATTGATTTACTCTGCATAGACATTCCTCCCCGACATTACCCCGACAGACATCTTATACCCTCTTGTGTAACGACAGCTTTGTGCTGCAGGCAGAGAAAGCCTCAACATCTACCTGAAATAATCTGTTCCCAGTGTTCAAGCTTACCTGACAAGGCCATTTTTTAATTTACTTTTGTTGTGGAATCGCATTTTAAATGCTTCAGATCAAATTTATTCTAAGATACATACACCAGTCAGGAGTTCCCTGTCAACATTTCATGTATTTTGCAGCATTTGTTTTGCAGAGAGTGAGGTGATAGAAACTTTCAGTGTAACCAGATTGTTTCAGGTATAGCAGTCCTTTGAGTCAAGAATTTAGCTTAGTTTAGAGGTACAGCATGGAAACAGGCCCATTGGCCCGCCAAATCCACATTGACTATCAATCACCCGTTCATACTAGTTCTGCCATTCCACTTTCTCATTAACTCCCTAAACACTGCGGGCAATTTTACAGAGGCCAATTAACCTGCAAAACAGCACTTCTTAGTGATGTCGGAGGAACCCAGACCACCCAGAGATTACCCACGCGGCCACAGGGAGAGAGTGCAAACTCCACACAGACAGCACCCAAGGTCAGACTCGAACCCGGACTCTGCTGCTGTGAGGCATCGGCTCTACCAGCTGCGCCACTGTGCCACTGGTGTGTTATTGTTATATATACCGGCAATGGAACAATGAAATTCTTTCTGGTTGCAGATTTACAGGCTTAACACAATAAATATACAATAATGAATAGTACAATAAATTAATAATCAGTAATACCGGGTGAACATAATAGTGCAAAACCAAAGTCGGGAGTGCAACCAAAAACACAGCCTATAGAATATCATTGTTGCTGAGGTTAGTGTTGTGCACTGCCAAGAGATATTTACTGGGAAGAAGGTATTCTTGAACCTGGTAGTCATAGTTTTCAGCTTCCTGTACCTGCCCCCCGATGGTAACAGTGAGATGAGAGCATGGTCATGGTGTGAATGAAATGTTGACTCATCTATGCCTTTTATTCATACACAGCCTGTGTGCAGAAAACCAAAGACCTCCTCAGACCGGCACAGCCAGAGCTTGGATGATATCCGTCTTTACCAGAAGGACTTTCTGGAGATAGCCACCCTTGGCCAGGACACTGCCCAGAGCTACACATTCGGCTGTCACCTGAGTGAGGAAGGGGATTGTTGTAATCGCTGCTTTGCCGAGCAATACAGTTCAACAAAGGAGACATTCATCGTCAAACGAACGAGCAAATATTCCTCTCTGGACCTCACGGCTGATGATTCTGTTCCTGAATTTGTAGTTTGAGCATTAGGCTTTAGTCAATGCATTGTGTAATGAACTGTAAGCCTGGCTGCCTACTGCATTCGCAATGACCTTCCAAAGCCATGACTGATACTTATGTCGAGCTGACAATCTTTTTAATACAGCTTTCCAATAAACAGCCAGTTTATATTCTGCAGTTCTTCCATGTTTCTGGAGAAAAGCAGCTGACAAAGCAATGGACACCAAGAAGCCAAAGAAAAATGGGATCTGAGATGTATGTTTATGCAAGTCCAAGGAAGAATGTTCAGCTAAAGCAGGCCCGTGAGAACTCTGTGGAGGATCAAATCCATCGTGTTCAGTATTACACAAACAAATCTTTCTACAGAACATCTTTCAGCCAAGCGGAAGAGTCCCAAATGTTATAATTTAGTGGAACCTTAGTTTTCTGAACACTTGTGTGTTAGAGGCTCCATTTTCTGTTGTTGATCAACTCCTTCCACTAATATGTCAACAAGACCTTGGTGCTGTGAACCTTAATCTTGTGCTCCTGTACCTTTCCTTCCTGGTCAGTTGTATGTGTATGCAATGACAATCAGAAGAGCTTCTCTATTCAAGTACTCCCATGACCGTTGATAATATAAGACATAAAATAGAAAATTACGGTCACTATGGGAAGTCATGTGACTTGTTGATCTGAACACATGTACATTTGGGAGCAGAGGCTAGGTTGAAATTTGCTCCAATTAGTTGGTCAATTCCAGATACTATAAAGATGCATGTTAGATGTATTGATAGTGACTGGAGTTGAGAAGCAGGGTGAATTCACAAGTGAAGCTGGTGCATTGCCAGATAGCCTCACTAAGTTTCAGTGTACCAAGGAGCCGATTCACACATCGAGGAGTTTTGAATACAAAATGTGTGGTATTGAGATATTATTTTTGTTTGTATTTGTCATGCAGTGCCCATCAGGAGAGAGGTTTGGCCTTGTTCACCTGCGCTGAATGCTTAATGTTGTACTTTTTGTGATTTGTTTCCATCGAGGTCACCCACTTCTGTTTTGTCCACATGAGGAGGGATGAATATCTACCCCCATCCCTAATGTTATGTTTCTCAAGGCTAGACGCAAGGAACTGCAGTTGCTGGTTTTCAATAAAAAAAGGTGCTAGAGTAAGTCAGTAGGTCACGTAGCATCTCTGGAGAATAAGGACAGGCAGCATATCAGATTGGGACATACTGTTGTGTCTGATCTGATGGAGATTAGTTTATTAACCATCGTTCTGTTCACCAGAGCATGGTTTCAATGGTTTCGACAGTAAATACGATGCAAAATAGTACGTCGGGCAAATGCTCATTTCAAATATCGGTGTTGAGAATGTCAAGACAAAAATGTCTCGCGTAAGTGAAGGGACGGATTTCGATGGAACAGTCTCTGAGGCCCTTAGTGTCCGTCAAGTTTTGCTCCTACTACAGGTGTGATCGTTGACGAGGGGATTATTGGAATAGGAAATCTTTTCACTTTTATTAAGACGGAGTGGTGTTTACAAAGAGGCAGAAATAAGAACAAGTTTGCTTTGTGAGGCAAGGTAGCTTGGTACCAAATAGCTGACTTTTCAATCTGACCGACTTTTGCCAATACATTAATGGTTACCATATTTTAACATTTAGCTGTGTTTTTTGCGACTGGAATAGTTTCTTAAAATATTTTTTGATATAAAACTTGTTTTTATCTGTATTTTTTATATAATGGATATTTTTACAAGAAATTATATTAATCGAATAGCTGTTAAGTGCAGTGCAATTTTGAGCAGTATTATGACAATCGTTCACAGGCGTGGAAGCAGTATTATAAACTGTGGAGTTGACAGTTTGAGACGTGTTAAATACGGAATTTCTGGACTACTCTTTCCCCTTCTCATACGTGTGCTGAGGTTTTCGGCAGAGATCGAGAATCATGATGTTACTTCAAAAGAAAAAAGTTGTTGACTTATTTTTGAAGTGTAATTGAACAAAAGTGACCACAATCAATCAATTTGTAATCGATAATGTGCAGCAAGCGGACCGTTGATCGAGGCATGTTGTACTCTATGACCAAAAGGACAAACTTGAGGAGATTATCAGTCTTGTGGACTTTCATTTACCCTCTGTAGTATTAGAAATATCCTAATATTGTCATTTGAATGAATAATTGAGTAATTCTAAGTCGTATTCACAAAATGTTATTATTGGGAATTGATTTTTTAATATGTATCCTGTGTCTGCAAGAACAAATCAGAACAAATCAGAAACTGGGCATTCTGCGATGATTGACGTGTTGGGAATATAATCCACTGGGTGGATGAGTGGTGTTCCAACAACAGTCAAGATGTTTGATGTGATTCAGAACTAAGAAGCCCACTTGAATAGTGAACCACTCACCAAGTTGACCATTCACTTCCATCACAATCTACAAGAAGCACTGCTTTTCATCAAGGTTTCTCCAACCACATCTTCTATCACCACTAAACTCAAGCTTCCCTTCCATGGAACTCGTCTCTTCTGCTGGAGAACACCTTCACGATTCTTCACTTACATGGGAATGTAGTCCTAGAACTTCCCTTCCTGTGGAACTATCAACAAGACACTAAATGCAGTGGCTCAAGAAGTCGGCTCGCCAGATTCTCAAGGGCATTTATGGAATTGGCAATAAAATGTCTGTTCTGTTGATAATTAAAATAAAACATTTTCTATGGTTCACATCATATCTTTTTGAAAACGCTCCTAATACTTTTAAAACATTTCCTGTGATTTTTGATTTGTAATATGAAGTTTTGATGAATCTTGAAGGGTTTATGTAAACAATGGCCTGTTAAACACAGACACTCATCATAGACACTGAGAATAAGACTAGGCTCATGAAATAATAGAATTACACATTTAATGACATGCGGATACAATTGTAACTTTTAATGCATATTTGGACAGATATGTAGGTAGGAAGAGTTGGAGAGAAATGGGGCCCATGCAGGTAAATGGGGCTAGCACAGTATGGACAAGGTGGGCTGAAGGGCCTGTTATTGTACTGTACAGCTCTCTGACTAATGATAAGCAAGTTATTTCAATGAAATAATGCCAAAGGAATACTACAGTTAGTTAGTTTAAGCTGTAACTGAAATCTCCACAGTACTGTTTCTTCTCGCACATTATTACTGGTAACGACAGGAGAGCTTGGCTTCAGTTACAAGAGTCTTTCATTTTAAAGAAGTTTGGACTGCTAGAACAGTTGAAATTCTATCTGACGGAAGACTGTGATCTGTGTGGTTCACAATAGCCTCATTTCCACAAATAGCTATTTATCAAATGGCAGTGTTTCTGCAGGGATATATCGACCCATTTGCCTTCAGCATGCGTAAATATACAAGCAGGTTCATATGCATAGGGAGTCCCATAGATGCAAAGGATTCTAGGATGTACAAATGGTGGTGGGGAAGATGCTGGAGTCAATTATAAAGGATGAAATAGCGCCACATTTGGATAGCAGTAACAGGATCGGTCCGAGTCAGCATGGATTTACGAAGGGGAAATTATGCTTGACCAATCTTCTGGAATTTTTTGAGGATGTAACTAGGAAAATGGACAAGCAAGAGCCAGTGGATGTAGTGTACCTGGACTTTCAGAAAGCATTTGATAAGGTCCCACATAGGAGATTAGTGGGCAAAATTAGACCACATGGTATTGGGGGTAGGGTACTGACATAGATAGAACATTGGTTGACAGACAGGAAACAAAGAGTAGGGATTAACGAGTCCCTTTTAGAATGGCAGGCAGTGACTAGTGTGGTACCCCAAGGCTCGGTGCTGGGTCCGCAGCTATTTACAATAAACATTCATGATTTAGATGAAGGGATTAAAAGTAACATTAGCAAATTTGCAGATGACACAAAGCTGGGTGGCAGTGTGAACTGTGAGGAGGATGCAGAGTGACTTGGGTGAGTGGCAGATGCATGGCAGATGCAGTTTAATGTGGATAAATGTGAGGTTTTCCACATTGGTGGCAAAAACAGGAAGGCAAATTATTATCTGAATGGTATCAAGTTGGGAAAAGGGGAAGTACAATGAGACCTGGGGGTCCTTGTTCATCAGTCACTGAAAGTAAGCATGCAGGTATAGCAGGCATTGAAGAAAGCAAATGGCATGTTGACCTTCATAACAAGAGGAGTTGAGTATAGGAGCAAAGAGGTAATTCTGCAGTTGTACATGGCCCAAGTGAGACCACACCTGGTGTATTGTGTGCAGTTTTGGTCTCTAATTTGAGAAAGGACATTCTTGCTATTGAGGGAGTGTAGCGTAGGTTCACAAGGTTAATTCCCGGGATGGCAGGACTGTCATATGTTGATAGAATGGAGCGGTTGGGCTTGTATACTCTGGAATTTAGAAGGATGAAGGGGAATCTTATTGAAACATATAAGATTATTAAGGGTTCTCGATGTTGTGGGAGTCCAGAACCAGGGGCCACAATTTAAGAATAAGGGGTAAGCCATTTAGAACAAAGATGAGGAAAAAACCTTTTCACACAGAGGGTTGTGAACTTGTGGAATTCTCTGCCTCAGAAGGCAGTGGAGGCCAATTCTCTGGATGCTTTCAAGAGAGAGTTAGATAGAGCTCTTAATGATAGCAGAGTCAGGGGATATGGGGAGAATGCAGACACGGGGTACTGATTGTGGATGATCAGCCATGATCACAGTGAATGATAGTGCTGGCTCGAAGGGCAGAATGGCCTACTCCTTCACCTATTGTCTACTGTCTATTGAAACAACTAATAAAGAAAGGGAGATAGACAAAATTGCTGGAGAAACCCAGCAGGTGAGGCAGCATCTATGGAAATAGGCGGCGTTTCGGGTCAAGACCCTTCTTCAGACTGATGTAGGGGTGGAGGGGCGGGAAGAAGAAAGGAAGAGGCGGAGACAGTGGGCTGTGGGAGAGCTGGGAAGGGGAGGGGAAAGAAGGAGAAAGCAAGGACTACCTAAAATTGGAGAAGTCAATGTTCATACCGCTGGGGTGTAAGCTACCCAAGCGAAATATGAGGTGCTGCTCCTCCAATTTGCGGTGGGACTCACTCTGGCCATGGAGGAGGCCCAGGCCAGAAAGGTCAGATTCGGAATGGGAGGGGGAGCTGAAGTGCTGAGCCACCTGGAGATCAGGTTGGTTATTGTGAACCGAGCGGAGGTGTTGGGCGAAGCGATCGCCAAGCCTACGCTTGGTCTCACCGATGTAGAGCAGCTGACACCTAGAGCAGCAGATGCAATAGATGAGGTTGGAGGAGGTGCAGGTGAACCTGCATGGAGTCAAGGAGGGAGGTAAAGCGACAGGTGTAGCATTTCCTGCGGTTGCAAGGGAAAGTGCCAGGAGAGGGGTGGTTTGGGTGGGAAGGGACGAATTGACCGGGGAGTTACGGAGGGTCTCTGCGGAAAGCCGAAAGTGGAGGAGATGGAAAGATGTGGCCATTGGTGGTATCCAGTTGGAGGTGGCGAAAATGTCGGAGGATTATTTGTTGTATGTGACGGCTGGTAGGGTGGAAGATGACGACAAGGGGGACTCTGCCCTTGTTACGAGTGGAAGGATGGGGAGTGAGAACAGAGTTACGGGGTATAGAAGAGACCCTGGTGAGAGCCTCATCTATAGTAGAAGAGGGGAACCCCTGTTCCCTGAAGTATGAGGACATCTACGATGCCCTGGTTTGGAACACCTCATCCTGGGTGCAGATGCGGCGTAGACGGAGGAATTGGGAGTAGAGGATGGAGTCCTTACAGGAAGTAGGGTGGGAAGAAGTGTAGTCCAGATAGCCAGGGGAGTCAGTGGGTTTATAGTAGATGTCGGTCAGTAGTCTGTCATCTGCGATGGAGATAGTGAGGTCTTGAAACGGTAGGGAGATGTCAGAAATGGTCCAGGTGTATTTGAGTGCCAGATGGAAGTTAGTGGTGAAATGGATGAAATTCACCACTAACGAAAGGGATGTACTTGTAGGCTTAAACGATCATTGTTAACTAATGCTTACATCTGCAGTGATCCTCATTTTTAAACTTAATCCAAGAATCTGAAAAGGGTTCAGTCCAAGTATAACTGCTTATTGTAAAGTTATGAATAGGTTCAAATCAAGTGCGCAGGAGAGGTGGATTGTAAGTTAACTCTGTTGGGACTGGCGTCACTCTGATAATTTAAGCAGGACATAAATTTGGCCGTATATTGAGACTTTGTACCAGAGCTGATGGGCCCATTGAAACTTTTGACACCCTGGTATCATTGTCACTTGGCAGAGCAAATTCTTTTTAAAATCTTGAATGTTCCATTAATACCTATATTTTCACATTTGTCAGAGATCTACGGTACGCGGTGGTACAGCGGTAGAGTTGCTGCCTTACAGCGCCAGAGACCAGGGTTTGATCCTGACGACGGGTGCTACTGTCTGAACGGAGTTTGTACGTTCTCCCTGTGACCGCATGGGTTATTTCCGGGAAGCTCCAGTTTCCTTCCACACTCCAAAGACGTACAGGTTAGAACGGCTAATATTTTGGTATAATTGTAAATTGTCCCTAGTGTGTTTAGGATAGTGGTAATGTGCAGGGATCGCTGGTCAGCGAGGACTTAGTGGGCCGAAAGACCTGTTTCCGCACTGTACCTCTAAACTAAAGTAAATCTATCAAGTACACATTGTTTGAAAACTAGTATAGCTGCTTTTGTTGTTTCTTTGCGTCGTGTGCATTTTTTGACTGGGTGCTGGCACGTACATAATCTGCCTATCAAAAACGAGGAACTAGTCTGTACATGTGTGCCCCTCAAAATTAACCTACACATAAGGAATGTTCTGAAGTAATTGATTCATGAGAAAGGCTAAAACAAGTGAATGGACATGTTTGAAAATTGTGCATGCTGATGACTGGTAAAGTCGGGAATCAAAGGTATGAAACTACCATCTGAAACTAATTCAAGTTGGACAGATCACTGCCTCAGGTGGTCAGTGAAGCTTACTGGGTTACATGGCCAGTGGGGGCATCAGTTTAAAGTTTCTTGCAAAGTGATTGATGAAACTTCCACACGGAGGATTTTTTTGGGGGGGGGGGGGGGCAGGGTAATCGCACTGCTTCCTCATTAATTGCTTGCAGTTCCTAGTTTTAGTTATATAGCAATACAGCATGGAAACAGGCCCTTTGGCCCACAGAGCCCACGCCAACCATTGGTCGCCCATTCACACTAGTTCTATGTTATCCCATTTTCTCATCCAATCCCTACACTCAGGGCAATTAACAGAGGCCAATTAACCTACAAACCCGCGCGTCTTTGTGATGTGGGAGGAAACTGGAGCAGCTGGAGGAAACTCGTACGATCACAAGGAGAACTTGCAAACTCCATGGAGACGGCGCCCGAGTTCAGGATTGAACCGAGGTCTCTGGCGCTGTGTGGAGGTGTGCGCCACTGTGCTGCCCATCTGATTTATTTTGTGCTTTATGGACCTTGTGATTCACTGGACAAACCTTTTTGAAATTGTTTGCTACATTGCATGCCCTTTACTATAATGATAGCACAAATTGTAAATGTCCCTTTCTATGAAATTAGACACTGTAAAAACAAAAGTAAGAGAACAGTTTGCAACCTGCATCTGAAATACTTTGGACCAAAATGAAGTCCATTGAATACCATCAAGGTACAAATGCCAGCAAATAATAAAAATATCTTCGCCAGTCTTCTGAGTTTTAATTTTGAGAAATTAATTTTAATTATAATTTGTCTAGTGAAGGAATATTTCATGGATTATAATCATCTAGTATTGATTGGGTAGTCACCACAGAGGCTAATTTAGAACGTCTTGCAGAAGCAAGGAGATGCTGCCTTAATACCCTGCTTCATTTGAGTGGATGTCTTTAAGTTAGAAAGGGTGGAGAAGAGATTTCACTGAAATGTTACCTGGGCTTGTGGCCTTCAAATATTAAGGAGAGGTTGTACAAGCTGGGACTTCTTTCTTTGGAATGTAGAAGACTGAGAGGTGATCTCATCGAGGTGTACAAGATCATGAGTGGCATGAATAAGGTGAATACTCACTGTCTTTTTCCCAGGGTAGAGGATTCTAAAACAAGAGGATGTAGGCTTATTGTGTGTGTGTGTGTGTGTGTGTGTGTGTGTGTGTGTGTGTGTGTGTGGGGGGGGGTCTCAGGGGCATATTTTTCATTCAAAAGGTAGACCGTATCTGGAAAGAGCTGCCAGAGGAAGCTTATAGAAGTGGATACAATTACAACTTTTAAAAGACATTTGCACAGATACATGGATAGGAAGGGTTTGCATTGCTGAGCTAAATGCAGGCAAATGGGACTAGCCATGTATGCCAACTTGGTCAGCATGGATAAAGTGGGCCGAAGGGCCTGTTTCCATGCTGTACAGCTCTATGATTATGATGAGGATTGCTGCAGAGGAATGAATCTGAAACTGTTTCTGCCATCCTTCCAGACAGAGCATTTTTGCCCTGAACAACTCTTCATGGACACATGCCCCACTTTCACAACCTAATTCACGACCTTTTTTACTCGTGATCATTTTTCATCAGGCTAGAAAAAACGCCCGACCTACTTGATGCCACGAATACCTACGACTAGCATCGCGGCCTGCTGCGACCTACCTACGACCTCCTACGACCTCGTGACGTTCATGCTGCGAGTATGAATCAAGGGCAAACTCGGCAGAGGTCGTGAATTAGGTCGTGAAAGTGGGACAGGCCCTTTATTCCCCCTTGTAGGTCGTTCGACAATTATTTTCAATGTGGTTCCTCTTGAGTTGCTGATCAATTCCCTGCAGCAGCAGGATGCCTGGAATGTTCCACTTTTCTGCTTATTTGTAGGAAATAAAAGAAAAATACATTATGAAATAAGGCAGCTTGCTTTAATTTTGAGGAGTTACGGAATTTAGGGAGTCTTCAAAAAGATCAGTACTACAAATCCAAGCTGATAACTGTTGCAAAGCAGTGTTGTAAAGTGTATGTGTTTGGCTGCAACTGGGGAGATTGCAATAGGAGTTTCAGAACAATTACCAGCCAAAGCTTTGCTCCAAGTAGCAGGATGTGAATAACCCCGTAACATTTACAATATTAATTATTCCCTGTTTGCTGACTCATCAAAGATGCAGAACTCTTTATAAATTAAGGGTGTTTAATTGTCATATATACCGGCAAAAGAACAGTGAAATTCCGTAAGTGTAAATGTAATAATTAAATATACAACTGGAGGGGGCAAATCCAAAATAAATGTGTGTGTGTTTAGTTTATTGAAAGTGGTGGACTCATTGAGGAAGCACAATGGTTCTTGTACGCTCAAGTGTACACAGTGTACAAAGTGTTTATTTGTCATACGTACTGTCAACAGAACAACAAAATACTTGCAGCAACCTAACAGGTCTGGAAATGAAATGCACACAAATAACACCATAAATGATAAAAACAAATCAATAAATTAATAACCATAATATAAGTGTTGGGGAACTTGAGAAGCAAGTGGATGACCTCCGGTTCGTCCGAGAAACTGAGTCGTTCCTCGACAAGTCCTACAGTACGATTGTTACACCTAAGGTACTGGAAGAGAGAAGGTGGGAGACAGTGAGAACGGGAGGGAAGCATGGAATGCCAACTTCCCCGGGTGTTGTACCTCTTGTGAACAGGTTCACCCACTTAGAAGCTGTCGGGACAGAAGAGGTGTTTACATTGGGCGGCGGACTGGCTTGTGATGCGAATAGGGCTGTTGAGCCAAAACCAAAAAGGCCTAAGGCAGGCAACGCCATTGTAGTGGGAGACTCCATTGTGAGAGGTACGGACAGGGGTTTCTGCGGCAACAGACTTTAGAGAGCTCGGAAAAATGCTGAAAAGCAGGACCTCCAGGGTTGTTATCTCCGGTTTGCTTCCAGTTCCTCGTGCTGGCGAGAGCAGGAACAGGGAGATACGGGACCTGAACGTGTGGCTGAGGGACTGGTGCACGGGGCAGGGATTTAGATTCTTAGATCACTGGGATCTGTTTTGGGGTAAGGGGGAACTGTACAAAAGGGACGGATTGCATCTTAACAGGTGTGGGACCAGCATTCTGGCAGGCAGGTTTGCCACTGCTACACGGGTGGTTTTAAACTGAATAAGGGGGGTGGGGTGTCGAATGGGATAGTGGAGGATGGAGTTAAAGGGAAAGGGTTTCTTAAATGTGTGAGCGTAGAGACAGAGGGGTGTAAAATGAGGGTAGAAGCAATAGGTAGCAAGGTGAAAAGTAAAAGTGGCAGGCAGACAAAACCAGGGCAAAAATCAAAAAGGGCCACTTTTCAACATAATTGTATAAGGGGTAAGAGTGTTGTAAAAACAAGCCTGAAGGCTTTGTGTCTCAATGCAAGGAGCATTCGTAATAAGGTGGATGAGTTGAATGTGCAGATAGCTATTAATGACTATGATATAGTTGGGATCACGGAGACATGGCTCCAGGGTGACCAAGGCTGGGAGCTGAACATCCAGGGATATTCAATATTCAGGAGGGATAGAGAGAAAGGAAAAGGAGGTGGGGTAGCGTTGCTGATTAGAGAGGAGATTAACGCAATGGAAAGGAAGGACATTAGTTTGGAGGATGTGGAATCGGTATGGATAGAGCTGCGAAACACTAAGGGGCAGAAAACGCTGGTGGGTGTTGTGTACAGGCCACCTAACAGTAGTAGTGAAGTTGGAGATGGTATCAAACAGGAAATTAGAAATGCGTGCGACAAAGGCAAAACCGTTATAATGGGTGACTTCAATCTACATATAGATTGGGTGAATCAAATTGGCAGGGGTGCTGAGGAAGAGGATTTCTTGGAATGTATGCGGGATAGTTATCTAAATCAACGTGTAGAGGAACCAACGAGAGAGCAGGCTATTTTAGACTGGGTATTGAGTAATGAGGAAGGGTTAGTTAGCAGTCTTGTTGTACGTGCCCCCTTGGGCAAGAGTGACCATAATATGGTTGAGTTCTTCATTAGGATGGAGAGTGACATTGTTAATTCAGAAACAATGGTTCTGAACTTAAAGAAAGGTAACTTTGAGGGTATGAGACGTGAATTGGCCAAGATTGACTGGCAATTAATTCTAAAAGGGTTGACGGTGGATATGCAATGGAAGACATTTAAAGACTGCATGGATGAACTACAAAAATTGTTCATCACAGTTTGGCAAAAGAATAAATCAGGGAAGGTAGTGCATCCGTGGATAACAAGGGAAATCAGGGATAGTATCAAAGCGAAGGATGATGCGTACAAATTAGCCAGAAAAAGCAGCATATCGGAGGACTGGGAGAAATTCAGAGACCAGCAGAGGAGGACAAAGGGCTTAATTAGGAAAGGAAAAATAGATTATGAAAGAAAACTGGCAGGGAACATAAAAACTGACTGCAAAAGTTTTTATAGATATGTGAAAAGAAAGAGATTAGTTAAAACAAATGTAGGTCCCTTGCAGTCAGAAACAGGTGAGTTGATCATGGGGAACAAGGATATGGCGGACCAATTGAATAACTACTTTGGTTCCGTCTTCACTAAGGAAGACATAAATAATCTGCCGGAAATAGCAGGGGACCGTGGGTCAAAGGAGTTGGAGGAATTGAGTGAAATCCAGGTTAGCCGGGAAGTGGTGTTGGGTAAATTGAATGGATTAAAGGCCGATAAATCCCCAGGGCCAGATAGGCTGCATCCCAGAGTACTTAAGGAAGTAGCTCCAGAAATAGTGGATGCATTAGTAATAATCTTTCAAAACTCTTTAGATTCTGGAGTAGTTCCTGAGGATTGGCGGGTAGCAAACGTAACCCCACTTTTTAAGAAGGGAGGGAGAGAGAAAACGGGGAATTACAGACCAGTTAGTCTAACATCGGTAGTGGGGAAACTACTAGAGTCAGTTATTAAAGATGGGATAGCAGCACATTTGGAAAGTGGTGAAATCATTGGACAAAGTCAGCATGGATTTACAAAAGGTAAATCATGTCTGACGAATCTTATAGAATTTTTCGAGGATGTAACTAGTAGCGTGGATAGGGGAGAACCAGTGGATGTGGTGTATCTGGACTTCCAGAAGGCTTTCGACAAGGTCCCACATAAGAGATTAGTATACAAACTTAAAGCACACGGCATTGGGGGTTCAGTATTGATGTGGATAGAGAACTGGTTGGCAAACAGGAAGCAAAGAGTAGGAGTAAACGGGTCCTTTTCACAATGGCAGGCAGTGACTAGTGGGGTACCGCAAGGCTCAGTGCTGGGACCCCAGCTATTTACAATATATATTAATGATCTGGATGAGGGAATTGAAGGCAATATCTCCAAGTTTGCGGATGACACTAAGCTGGGGGGCAGTGTTAGCTGTGAGGAGGATGCTAGGAGACTGCAAGGTGACTTGGATAGGCTGGGTGAGTGGGCAAATGTTTGGCAGATGCAGTATAATGTGGATAAATGTGAGGTTATCCATTTTGGTGGCAAAAACAGGAAAGCAGACTATTGTCTAAATGGTGGCCGACTAGGAAAAGGGGAGATGCAGCGAGACCTGGGTGTCATGGTACACCAGTCATTGAAAGTAGGCATGCAGGTGCAGCAGGCAGTGAAGAAAGCGAATGGTATGTTAGCTTTCATAGCAAAAGGATTTGAGTATAGGAGCAGGGAGGTTCTACTGCAGTAGTACAGGGTCTTGGTGAGACCACACCTGGAGTATTGCGTACAGTTTTGGTCTCCAAATCTGAGGAAGGACATTATTGCCCTAGAGGGAGTGCAGAGAAGGTTCACCAGACTGATTCCTGGGATGTCAGGACTGTCTTATGAAGAAAGACTGGATAGACTTGGTTTATACTCTCTAGAATTTAGGAGATTGAGAGGGGATCTTATAGAAACTTATAAAATTCTTAAGGGGTTGGACAGGCTAGATGCAGGAAGATTGCTCCCGATGTTGGGGAAGTCCAGGACAAGGGGTCACAGCTTAAGGATAAGGGGGAAATCCTTTAAAACCGAGATGAGAAGAACTTTTTTCACACAGTGGTGAATCTCTGGAACTCTCTGCCACAGAGGGTAGTCGAGGCCAGTTCATTGGCTATATTTAAGAGGGAGTTAGATGTGGCCCTTGTGGCTAAGGGGATCAGAGGGTATGGAGAGAAGGCAGGTACGGGATACTGAGTTGGATGATCAGCCATGATCATATTGAATGGCGGTGCAGGCTCGAAGCGCCGAATTGCCTACTCCTGCACCTAATTTCTATGTTTCTATGTTTCTAAGTGTAAGATAAAAACTGAAGTCTTTATTGCGACCAAAGACAGGTCACAGAAGTTCATAGTTGCTGAGGTGAGTGGGTAATGTTCAAGTGCCTGATGGTGGTTGTGAAGAAGCTGTTTTTGAATCCGATGGTCATGATTTTCAGGCTCTTTCCTTCATGTACCTTCTTCCTGATGGTAGTAGTGGGATGAGAACTTGGCCAGGGTGGTGTGGGTCTCTCATGATATTGGCTGCACTTTTGAGGCAGTGCCTCCTGTAAACCGCTTTGATGTTAGAGGTCAGTACCTGTGATGGACCATGCAGTGTCCACCTCTCTTTGTAGCTTCCTTCATTCCAGGACGTTCGAGTTGATGAACCAGGCCGTGATGTAACCAGCCACTTTGCTCTTTATTGTACAGTTTTGAAATCAGGAATATTTTCAATCGTATGTTCCAGTATTAAATACTTATCGGAATTGTACAAATTGATCAAAGTGCTCACTGATGTTAATCCTTTCAAATTATTCACACAGCAGAAATCTACTGATCAGGATCCCTGACACTGAAGCAAAATGTACTGGTGAAAGTTAAAGCTTTTCATTGTACCTCAGTACATGTGACAATAAACTCAACTAAACTAAAACTAATATCGTTTTCAGGAGAATATGACGTGATACTCTTATTTAACAGAAATGGCTGAGGTCTTTTAAATTCAGTTGATATTTCCTGAATTAAACACTCTTAGAGCTACCTTGTGAATTGAATTTATTTACACTGGAATGTTAGGTCTCCTTAAGCTGACACGATCCGGTGACTTTTTGCTCCATCTGTTTACCAGGTATCAGTCAGTGAATGAGGTGGGAGATTAAACCTTCACGTGTTTCGACTAATGCAATCATCCCGACGTGCATAATCAAATAAGACCAAATAGAACAAGTTGTCCCACAAGTTTAGGCTGTGCATGCCATACGCAAGAAGAAGAAGAGTCAGTGAATTATATCTGTGTGCATTTAGAAAGAGCACCTCGGATGGCACGGAGGCCTAGCGGTAGAGCTACTGCCTTTTAAGCACCAGAGACCATGTTTCCATCCTGACTGCAGGTGCTTGTCAGTACGGAGTTTGTATGTTCTCCCCTTGATCTGTTGTGTTTTGTCCGAGATCTTCGGTTTGCTCCCACATTTCAAAGACGTACAGGTTTGTAGGTTAATTGGCTTGGTATAAATGCAAAAATGTACCTAGTGTGTGTAGGGCAGTGTTAATGTGCTGGTCGGTGTGGACTTGTTGGGCTCAATGACCTGTTTCCACGCTGTATCTCTAAACTAAACTAAGCTAACCTGATGTTAGCATTTTATTATACACCAGTCCTCTTGAAGGAATATTATAAGGTTGTGTACATGATATGACCATTCATGATCTTGCACACCTCAATAAAGTCACCACTCTGCCTCTTACGCTCCAAAGTGAAAAGTCCCAGCCTATCCAACCTCTCCCTATAATGCAAGCCTATAACATCCTGGTGAATCTCTTCTGTATCCTTTCCAACTTAATAACATCCAGGCCTTGCAGGGTTGAGTTATAGAGAGAGGTTGCATAGACTAGGACTTTTCTTAACTAAATTAAATTAAACTAAGATACAGTGAAAAGCTTTATTTGCATGCTATCCAGTCAAGTCAATACTGCACATGAATACAAGTGACATTACACTGTTAAATTGTAATATGTATCGGCAACGAAACAAAGAAACTTGTAAAACAGCCATAACAAGTACAAAAGATAGTGGAAAGAGACAAATACTAGAATGCAGAATATAGTGTTACATTATTGTAATGTTACAGTTATAGAGGAAAAAGTGCAAGGGCTCCAATGAGATTGGTTGGGAAAACTAGGTCTACACCATACCTTATGGGAGGACCATTTATGGTTTACCACTTTAAAGCCATGGTATTAGGGAAAGCTATTGACACGATCCACTCCGACGTTAAACAAAGGTCTAGGAACCAAGGTTGCTGGTTCAGTCCCATTAACAATGGCTTTTACTGTCACATAAGGGACATAAAAATATGGAAAATACATGCAGTTATTACTACAGGTTATCTATCACTTTACATTCGCAATAAAGATGACACCTTTGAGCAAATAATCCCTTTGCCAAATATACTTGTTCAAACTCTGGCCTTTGCATAAATAACGTTAAGCCAGATCTATTATATGTTTGCTTCTTGCACTGAATAGCACTTTAGAAAATTTCCGTCAATTCTGCATAAACAATTTCCTTAATACAATCAGAGCCCAGAATTGTTGACAAAGGGGAAAATGAGCACAAAATCTTCGATACTAGAAATACAGTGGATCAAATAAGCACAGTGATTGGAGATGAGCAGGACAAGGGATTTTAACAGTTATTGTGACAATTCCAACTCATTGCCGGAGATTTAATAGAATCCAATGAGGAGCTAAACTTTTCATTAAAATTAATTAATCGCCAAGATAATTTACTTGTGGTTTCCTTTGTTGCAAAGGAGATGTTTCTTAACAAGAGCAATTCTGGAAAACAGTTCCTAGTACACTTTCTTTATAAAAGACATCCATGTTATCCAGAGATGCTGCCTGACCTGCTGAGTTACTACATCACTTTGTGGCCTTCTGTGTATTATCCAGTAACTGCACTTCCTGCATATTTGTACAGATGTGCAATAAATGCCACTATTATTGGCTCTTCTGTAATTGTTGCAGATATTGAAGAATCTTCTTGAACCACTAGAGACACAAAAAACAGCTGATGCTTGAATTTTGAGCATACACAAGATGCTGGAGGAACTCAGCGGGTCAAGTGAACCCATGGAGGGATTCCCTGTGGAAGGAATGGACAGCCAATGTTTTGAGTTGGGCCCCTTCTTCCTGGTGTTCCATATTCCCGCTCCACCGTAAAATCTCCTGAAAGTGGATTCAGTGGATATTTTTAAGGCAGAGATAGATAGATTCTTGATTAGTACGGGTGTCAGAAGTCATGGGGAGAAGGCAGGAGAATGTTGGAGGGAAGTGATAGATCAGCCATGATTGAATGGTGGAGTAGACAAGATGGGCCAAATGACCTAATTCTACTCCTATTCCTTATGAAAGTATGCGGAATTACACAATATCTCGGCCGGGTGTTCTGTGAGACCCTCTCTCACTGTACCCTCTTGTGCTTCCTGCTGCTCTCCTGTTCTTTGACCACTTATTGATGCAGACTCTGCATCACTGTACGAGGTAATTCAAGAGTTCTCCCGAGTTTCCCCTGATTCGAACTCGGAGAATTACAGTAATAGCCGCTCGTAGGTACTCAGGGCTCTCGTGGACATTTTTCAACATGTTGAAAAATCTTCACGAGTCTTCACGAGCTTACCGCGTTTCCCGCGTACCTGCCGTTAGCGTTACGAGCCGCTAAGACACGTCCCGAGCTCCGACGTACCCGCTACGTAAATTCTACATGCTTACCACGAGTTTGATTTTTTTTTAAACTCCGGAGAGCTCTTGAATTATCTCGTACAGTGGGACAGGCCCTTAACAAGTCTGAAGAGGAGTCCCTACCCAAAATGTCACATGTCTATTCCCTCCACAGATGCTGCCTGACTGACTTGGTTCCTCCAGCACTTTGTGCTTTTTGTTCTTGAATCACTACAGTCTTTCTGATGTTGGGACTCCAACTGAGCTGCTGAGAAGGGAGTGTTACATGATGTGGGCCTAGGGCCTACAAAGGAAGAGCAATATTTTTCAAAGTAAGAATGCTGTGCATATTGGAAGGAAATGTTTGACAATAGGGGATGATCAGCCATGATCACATTGAATGGCAGTGCTGGCTCGAAGGGCCAAATGGCCTACTCCTGCACCTATTGTGTATTGCCTATTGAAGGTGTCTCCGTGGATTGGCTGCCCTTGTTAGTCAGGGTGATGGTACCAACCAAGTGGGTTCATTTGTTCCCAACACTGTTAAGTTGCCAGGGTGATGTGAAGTGGAGGGAATTCCATCTCACTCCCATCAGGTGCCTGCAGATTATGGAGACCTGCAAGTAAGGATGAGGTGAACCATCTTCCGTTTGCCAACCTCCAGTTTGCACTTAAGTACTCTGCTCTCCTCCAGAAAGTCTGTTGAAAAATATGTTTGAAATATTTACTGCCAAAGAGAGACAACGTTTAGTCGTCACGTGCAGCAATTTATTTTACACAAAGGTTGGTGACTGACTGTAATGTGCTGTCAGGGGTAGAGGTGGAGACAGATAGGATAGTGGTGTTTAAGAAGCTTTTAGATGAGCACAGGGATATGCAGGGAATGGAGTAGTATGGGTCACCTGCAGGCAGAGGAGATGAGTTTATCTTGGCATCATGATCAGGTCAGATCATGCTCTATCCTACATACCAGAGACAATTTGCAGAACCTAATTAGCCAACAGAAGTCATTTAACCTACAAATCTGCACATCTTTGGAATGTGGGAGGAAACTGGCGCACCATGAGAGAAAACCCGCATGGTCACAGGGAGAACAT
The DNA here is from genome assembly GCF_010909765.2 of Amblyraja radiata. Lineage (NCBI taxonomy): Eukaryota > Metazoa > Chordata > Chondrichthyes > Rajiformes > Rajidae > Amblyraja > Amblyraja radiata. Next base: position 46,604,799 of record NC_045964.1, on the reverse strand, counting down.
ACAAACCTAGGTTTCTGATGCGGAAAGACAACAACTCTACTGCTGCGCCAATGTGCCTCCCCAAAATGGTCTGTTTTGTGCCTCCCCAAATGGTCTGGTACATATACCGTTCCTTTTTTTTAAATCAAGGGTTAAGAGAATCAAGAGTGTTTTATTTTCATGTGTCCCAAAACGGAACAATGAAATTCTTACTTGCAGCAGCACAATAGATATGTAAATATAGTACATTTTATTGAAAACTTCACCCAAAATAACTGACCCAGATTCAATTTTATCCTAAAAATAAAGATATACAGCACTGTGCTCTTCCTGCATTTAAAACAGTGCACAAACTTTAGATCCCCTCCAGTTTGCTCAGTTTCACACAAAGTCAGGACTTTGCTTCCCAGTAGCATTACACAAGGCACTAGTACTGTTAAGCTGTATTTTAAAATGACACCTCCTCCTTGTATATGGAGATAAACAGTTTTTCCTTATCACATTTCAGGAGTCCAGCATCTTTCCAGCCAGATCCTCCAAAACTCCTACAATTGATTAAATGGAAATGGGGTCCTGCTATTATGAACAAAAAATATGAAAATGGCATTGAATGCTCAAAATCTTCTGCCGATACTTTTTGTCACTTTGAGGTACAGTATGTGAATGTGTGGAGACTGCCTGCAATTGTGGCCTTGGTGAAATAATCCAACCCTTCAACTCCTCTGATTGCAAGCTACCGGTGGTGACTGATAATGCAGATCACCTTTAAGTCTTGGTACATTTCCTGCAGATCATAGAAACATAGAAAAATAGGTACAGGAGTAGGCCATTCAGCCCTTTGAGCCAGCACCGCCATTCCGTACCCTGTTCCTGCTTTGTCCCCATATCCCTCGATTCCATTAGCCCTAAGAGCTAAATCTAACTCGCTCTTGAAAACATCCAGTGAATTGGCCTCAATTGCCTTCTGTGGCAGAGATTTTCACATATTCACAACTCTCTGGGTGAAAATTTTTTTCCTCATCTCAGTCCTAAGTGGCCTATCCTTTATTCTTAAACTGTGACCCCTGGTTCTGGACTCCCCAAACATCGGGAACATTTTTCCTGCATCTAGCCTATCCTATCCCTTAAGAATTGTATATGTTTCTGTAAGAAACCTCTCATCCTTCTAAATTCCAGTGAATACAAGTCCAATCGACCCATTGTGTCATCATATGTTAGTTCCGGGAATTAACCTGGTGAACCTACTCTGCACTCCCTCAATAGCAATAATGCCCTTCCTCAAATTAGGAGATCAAAATTACACACAATACTGCAGGTGTGGTCTCACCATGGTCCTGTACAACTGCAGTAGGACCTTCTTGCCCCTAAACTCAAATCCTCTTGCAATGAAGGCCAAAATGCCATTAGCTTTCTTCACCGCCTGCTCAAGTCAAGAGAGTTTATTGTCATGTGTCCCAGATAGGACAATGAAATTCTTGCATTGCTGCAACACAACAGGATATTGTAGTCATAAATACAGATCAGATCAGTGTGTCCATATACCATAGAATATATATATACACAGATAAAGTGCAATAGTTTGTTACCGTTCATAGTTGGTTTGAAGTTGTGTTTAATAGTCTGATGGCTGTGGGGAAGAAGCTGTTCCTGAATCTGGATGATGCAGATTTCAGGCTCCTGTACCTTCTACCAGATGGCAGCAGAGAGATGAGTGTGTGGCCAGGACGGTGTGGGTCCTTGATGATGCTGGCAGCCTTTTTGAGGCAGCGACTGCGATGGATCCCCTCGATGGTAGGGAGGTCAGAACCGATGATGGACTGCGCAGTGGTTACGACTTTTTGCAGCCTTTTCTGTCCCTGGACGCTCAGGTTGCCGAACCAAGCCACGATGCAACCGGTCAGCATGCTCTCTACTGTGCACCTGTAGTAGTTCGAAAGAGTCCTCCTTGACATATAGACTCTCCGTAATCTTCTCAGGAAGTAGAGGTGCTGATGTGCTTTCTTTATGATTGCATCAGTGTTCTGGGACCAGGAAAGATCTTCGGAAATATGCAAGCCCAGGAATTTGAAGTTCTTGATCCTTTCCACCATCAACCCGCTGATATAAACGGGACTGTGGGACCCCATCCTACCCCTTCCAAAGTCCACAATCAGTTCCTTGGTTTTGCTGGTGTTGAGAGCCAGGTTATTGTGCTGGCATAATTTGGTCAATCGGTCGATCTCACTTCTATACTCATCTCCATCAGTGATACGTCCAACAACAGTGGTGTCGTTTGCGAACTTGATGATGGAGTTTGCACTATGTCCGGCTACGCAGTCATGAGTATAGAGTGAGTACAGCAGGGGGCTGAGCACGCAGCCTTGAGGTGCTCCCATGCTGATTGTTATCAAGGATGTCACATTTCCACCAATACGGACAGACGGTGGTCTGTGAATGAGGAAGTCGAGGATCCAATTGCAGAGGGATGCGCAGAGACCCAGATCTGAGAGTTTGGTAACCAGTTTGGAGGGGATGGTTGTATTAAATGCTGAGCTGTAGTCAATGAATAACAGCCTTACATATGAGTTTTTGTTGTCCAAGTGGTCCAGAGCGAAGTGGAGAGGCAGTGAGATCGCATCCACCGTTGATCTGTTGTGGCGGTAAACGATTAGATTTAGATTAGATTAGATTCCTTTATTTGTTATTCAGACCTTTCGGTCTGAACGAAATTTCGTTGCCTGCAGTCATACATATAAATAACAAACATACAATAAACACAAATTAACATCCACTACAGTGAGTTCACCAGGCACCTCCTCACTGTGATGGAGGCAAAAGTCTTAAAGTATCTGTCTCTTCCCTCCTCATTCTCCCTCTACGCTGAGGCGATCCAGGCCTCCGATGTTGTTACCCCACCGGGTGATGGTAATTCAGTCCCGCGGCTCAACTGAGCTCCGCGAACGGGCTGGTTCAAGCTCTGCGGCCCGGGGTGGTCGAAGCTGCGAAGATGCTGCCCTCCAGTCCAGCGGACGCAGCTGTTGCCGCGGGACCTGCGACCTGTGACCTGCGAGCTCCCGACGATGTCGTCCACTGGCCCGCGGCCGAGCCCCGGATTCGGGTCGCCGCCGCCGGAATGCCGCCTCAGCCACCGGAGCACCACCTCAGCCCCGAGTTGTGCCGCCGCCACCTGAGCACCGACTCAGCCCCGAGTCGTGCCGCTGCCACTGGAGCACCGTCTCAGCCGCCTCAGTCGCCTCAAAACGAACTGCAGCGGGTCCAGGTTTTTGTCGAGGTATGAGTTGATTTGAGCCATGATCAGCCTCTCAAAGCCTCTCAAAGCACTTCATCACCACGGACGCTAGTTTCATTTATTGTTGTACATGTAAAGTTCCTATATATATATTGTAAACAAAGGGAGGTGTTATGGGAATAGCGCCACCTGTGGCACAGTACACAAGATGGGTCCTGAATAAAGATGGCTGAACCCAAGTCACGATTGTAAAGCCTCCGACAGTTGTGAAGCTGTAATGTAGCAGTTTACCGTAAGGAAAAACAACATTAAAACAGAACGGTTTGGAGGGCTATGGGTCAAACGCGAACAAATGGGACTAGCTTAGATGGGGCATCTTGGTCAGCATGGACGAGTTAGGCTGAGGGGCCTGTTTCTGTTTTGTATGACTTTAGCATTCTATGACTCCATGAGTCTAAACTCTCTCAGACGACATTTGAATGATCAAGATTTGAAACCATCCATCCTTTACTGAATGCGGACTTCTGCTGCAAAACCCGACTGACATGTGGAAGAAACCAAACAGAATCCAGGATCATCACTGATGTTACTCATAGGTTGCAAGGACTGGGTCAGTGGCTGGATGTAGACAGATTTATTTGACGTAGACTCCCCTCAATGCACCGACGCATCCTCACTGAGCACAGCTGTGCATTATTAAGAACTAAATTACAAACAGCTGTGAGGTGGTTGCTTCCTGTAAATGGAGGCCCAAACTTCAACCAGTTAGTGAGTATATTTTTTGTCATGCGCAGAGAGACACACAGTGAAGAGCTCGTTCTGAGTGTTATCCAGTCAAATCATAGTGTATGCGAGTACAATAGATCCTCTTCTGGAACAACACGCAGACGGTCGCCACGTTCTGGCGCCATCTTGTAACTTCCAAGTCTCTGAAAAGTCCAATCTTGGCCCAAGGAGATATGAAATTTCTTATTTCCTCACTTTAAGGCCGGGTGTCCTGACGGCACACGATCGATGAAGTATGAGTTGGTCTGGCCCAGCGCGATGCCGTCGGCACCTTCCATCGCCGCTCCATGCAGCTGCCGCAGGCTGCGCTCAATCCGCTCGCTCATCCGGCTGCTGTATGTAGCGTTGTTACAATCCCTGCCATCAGTGGCGCTCCAGATCTGCCGACTGTTGTGCGCGGGACTCGAGAGGCTGTTTGGGGGGGGGAGTAAACTGCAGGTTTTTCATTGTTGTCAGGGAGGCATTTCCTCGTACAACAAGCTTATGACATAGAGGAAATCCCGTTCTGTCATCCGTTCGCGTTTTTTTTTCAACATCTTGCTGGTCTATTGAATCGCTGGATTTGAAAGTCGGGGCTCAAATTCAAGCCCTTCAAAATCATGGATCGCAAGTTCAGGACAAATCACAAGGTATGTAGGACGTTTATTTAACATCTTATCTAATTTTTTGTGTAATTTTATTTTAATCTGATGATGCGAAATAAGTTAATTAGGCCCTGATATCGGCAATATGATCATTATCCGTATTATGTAATTGTCTATCCATGATCACTATTTTCATGCTAAATATCTGACTAAAAACTTCCACAGTAGATACAGATCGGATTGTGGTCGCCTCCATGTTAAACATGGCGGCAGCCATGTCCGGTCTGTATGTATGTATGTGTAAAACGGCCATTGTGACAAGGCTTGTCCTCGATCACACCTTTTAATTTGTTAATTTATTTATTTGAGTTGTCAGGTTTATTTTATGCTTTATCTGATTGGATAAATTACAGGCTTAATTTTTTAAATCTCAAAATGTTGTAACATTCCTACTGTATGGCCTCCCATGGCCGCCTCTTCCAACAACACGACTTGTGGCCAGCGAAAACGGCAATCTGTCGCCTGCAGAAGCCGCCTCTCAGCTTCCGTGCGGCATGGTTGCCCTTTCCCACTTTCCAAGCTGATCACTGGACTTTAGGACGCATTCCAAGACAGCGGGAGGTGAGATTGCAGACCGTTTATGCCCACTGCCATCCTTTCAGCTTTGTGGGAGTTTAACTTTAAAAAAATATTCTGCTTGTGAACTCTTAGTGGAACAACTGAACTACATCGTCAAATGCAAAGGCCAGACTACAGCAGGTTTACAAGCAGATGTTTTACAATATGTTCCAGGTGTGTGGATTTAAGTTCACCGTACAAAATGCAGGTGAAACAGCTGTAGACTTGTGTTCATGTAATATAAAAGAGTGAGGGGATTTAATGCTTTGCCAGATAATTTCAACATGTATCCTTTATCTCTTGCCAAATACCTGGAAGGTTATAAACTAAACAATGTTTTTGGCTTCACTACTATTCCAGAGTAAAAATTAAAATAATTTACCGAGCGTCAGCTAAGCAACCATTTTGCAGAACACATGCTCGGTCCACCAAGGCCTACTGGATCTCTCCGTTGCTAACCATTTCAACTCCCCTTTCCATTCCCATACTGATCTTTCTGTCCTTGACTTCCTCCATTGCCAGAGTGAGGCCACACACAAACTGGAAGAACAGCATCTCATATTCTGCTTGGGTAGCTCACAACTTAACGGTATGAACGTTGAATTCTCCAAGTTCAAGTAATACCCCTCCAACCCCCCCCCCCCCCCCCCTTTCAACACTTACCCCTCCCGATCCCGGTATGCACCCACTTCTCCTGCCAGTTCCCCCCTTCCATCAATCTTTCTTCCTCCTTTTCCGTACACACATTTCCCATCCCTGAGTCTCACATTCCCCTTTTATCGCCCTGTTCTCTTACCGCCCTGTCCCCTTTCACCCATATACCTCCCTCTGACTTTACATTAATTTATTAACCTTCTGCATTCATGTTTGTCAGAAATGTAGGTATCGTTAACATTTTAAATACATTTCCCCCTCTCCATCTGTACCCCTATCCACTTCAGTGCACACCCATTTTGTTAACTATCTTGGTTGTGAGGATAGACACAAAATGCTGTTGAATCGAGACCCTTCTCCTGGACATCACACATTCCTCTTTCCGGAGATGCTGCCTGTTCCCCTGAGTTACTGCAGCATTTTGTGTTTATCTTTACCTATCCTGAACCACTTTCGTTCCCCAGTTTACTTCCATCTATATCCCTCCCTCCAGCTTTTTATTCCTCCTCTTCTTTCCTTATCTGACATCCTTTTGCTTTCTTTTCACCTCTAGTCTTTGTCAATTACACCACCCATCTGCCAATCACCCCCCTCATATGTATCCACATGTCACTTGCCAGACATTGCCCCTCCCCTATGTCACTTTTCCCCCCTCCCCACACTAGCAGTCTGAAGAAAGGTCCTGATCTGTCCTTTCCCTCCACAGATGCTGCTTGACCCGAATCTGTATCTGTCCTGCAACACTGTTTTTGCTCAAGATTCCAGCATCTGCTGTTTCTCGTGGCTCTAAAATTTAAAACAACTTGTTTAGCTGTCCCCAATAAATTAATTATGTATGCAGGTTTGAGCTCTGTTTGGTGGATAACACACAGAGGCAGATTTTCACAGGCTCAGATACCAGTGCAGCAGCAATCTTACTAATGAGAGATTGTTTCCCCCACATCTCATTATCCTGAATTGGATAATAAAACATCAACATAAACCAGACACAGGTTTTACAGCGTTAGCTTGATTTTGTATCGATTTTAAACAATGGATTTGATGTTGCCATGTGCTAAAAAGGTGGATCAAAGCTGAGGCTAACATTGTTTACTTGATGGTGTATTTCTATAAATAATCCAACTCATTAATGACTTCACTGACCTGCAGAATTAATTTAGTTTCTCCATGGGATCTGGCAGACATGCTGGGAATTTCAGTCCATAGTGCCTGATATTGCTGCCTCGGTCGGAGTAAGATTTCGGTTTATTGTCGTCACGTGTACCGAGCGACAGTGAAAACCTTTGTAAAGGGGCTGTCCCACTTGGGCAACCTAATTGGCGAGTTTAGGAGAGTTTGAAAAAAATGTCATGTTGAAGACCTCCTTCGACTATGTACAAGACTCCTTCGACCTCCTTCGACCTCCTTCGACTATGTTGAAGACCAGCTTCGACTAGCTATGACTAACTTCGGGAAAATTGGACACCGAATAGTGGAGAGTGAAGACGACCTCCTTCGACCTCCTTTCGACTATGATGAAGACTATCTACGACTACCTTCAACTACCTTTGACTACCCTCGATTACCTATGACTAACATGTTGACCTACCACGACTAAACCTACCAGTAAAAGAAGTATCGATTTTTTTTCCATGGCGATCTTTTTTTACTCGCGGGCATTTTTCAACATCTTGAAAAAACGGCGCGACCTAGCTGAGGCCTCGAGTACATGGGGACTACTCTCGAGCATGAAGGAGAGTTACAAAGACCTCCTACAACCTCGTGTCGACCATGCTGCAAGTATGAGTAGAGAGCAAACTCGCCAGAAATCGCGGATTAGGTTGCCCAAGTGCGTCAGCCCCTTTATGCATGCTATCCATAGAGATCAGATATACCATTCATAGATACAATTCATTTAAGCTGATGTACAACAGATAGAGCAAAGGAGAAGATACAGTGCAGAATATAGTTCTCAGCATTGTAGTGCATTAGTTCCGGAGATAAAGCCCAGTGTGTACCTTTGTTTGTAGTTAGGTTTGCAATATCTATGAGAAGTAATGAAAGAAGGTACAGAGATATTCTTAGCTAGAGATTCACTCATCACTGTCACAAGGGCATTGGTATTGGTTTATTATTGTCACATATACTGAGATACAATGAAAAGCTATGTCTGTGTGCTATCTTGTCAAATCATACTGTCCATGAGTATAATCAAGCGATACACGAGTACAACATGAAATACAAAGAGAAAAATACCAGAGTGCAGAATATAATGTTACAGCATTGTAGCGTTACAGTTATAGAGTTATCAAAGGGATTTATCGGAGCCGCTGCCTCAAAAAGACAGCCAGCATCATCAGAGACCCACACAATCCTGGTCACACACCTATTTCACCCTGCCATCGGGAAGAAGGTACAGGAGCCTGAAAACTGTAATGTCCAGGTTCAGGAACAGCTTCTTACCAACAGCCATCAGGCTATTAAACCCTACAATCTCAGATAAGCTCTGACCTACAATGACCTATTATTATTATTATTATTATTATTATTATTATTATTATTATTATTATTATTATTATTATTATTATTATTATTATTGCACTACTATTGTTTGTTGTTTGAGCATATACATACACACATACTCAAAAAACAAACCAAAGTAGTGCAATAATATATATATTAATATATATATAGTACACTGTAAACAATATGATAAACGAGTGAAAAGTTCAGTGTATATATATACACATACTCACAAGTACACATGTATATATATATATGTGTGTGTGTACTTGTGAGTATGTGTATATATACACATTGAACATTTTTCACTTGTTTATCATATTGTTCACAGTGTACTATGTTTACATAATCTGTTGTGCTGCAGCAAGTAAGAATTTCATTGTTCGATCTGGGACATATGACAATAAAACACTCTTGATTCTTGAATCATAAGAAAACTCAGCAGTGGTGATAAAAACACCAGGCCTTGCATTTCAAGTTCATTACCTGTTATCAGAATGGTCCCGATGATTTGGGCGGCACAGTGGAGCAGCAGTAGAGTTGCTGCTTGAAATATGAGGTGCCGCTCCTTCAATTTGCAGTGGAACTCACTCTGGCCATGGAGGAGGCCCTGGACAGAAAGGTCAGATTCGGAATGGGAGGGGGAGTTGAAGTGCTGAGCCACCGGGAGATCAGGTTGCTTAATGCGAACTGTGCGGAGATGTTGGGTAAAGCGATCGTCTTTTTCGTCTCAGACACCATCTGCTTTATTGTATATTTTCATCGTTGCCTGCTTTAATTTGGATTACATTTTTGTTGTAATAGCTTAACAGTAAACAGTACTCATAAAACTATTAGAATTTGAAATAGTCTGAAGAAGGGTCTGGACCCAAATCTTCACCTGTTCATTCCCTCCATTGATGCTGCCTGACCCGATGTGTTCCTCAAGCACTGTGTGTTTTGCTCAGATTGTTTGAATTCTTAGGTAGTTACAGCATTTTCTGTTTAATAATCAGACGCATTCATGTGGAAGGAAATGAATGTGAAATATCAATAATGTTGATACTCTCTGTGCTGCCTACTGGCATCATCTCGTCGATGGGCCCAAATCTAAGGATACACAATGAAAAGCATTTACAGAAGTGTAGCCTTACATCGCGGGGAACTGCATAAATAAACAGCAGTTTTTCAGCAGTAGGAGGAAAATAGTACATCACAGGAACAGGCCCCTTCGGCCCACAGTGAATGCCTGCGTAAATTCGTGTGTGGGAATATTTTGCTGTAAAATCAGCATTACAGATACATATCCTGGGGTTGAATTGTAAATCTCTGTAAGTCCACCATTGTGTGTTGTGAAGGTCCCAGGGCCTCTGAGCTAGTTGTTTAAGAAGGAACTGCAGATGCTGGAAAATCGAAGGTACACAAAAATGCTGGAGAACCCCAGCGGGTGCAGCAGCATCTATGGAGCAAAGAAAATAGGCAACGTTTCGGGCCGAAACCCTTCTTCAGTCTGTACCTCTGAGCTAGTTTGCCATTTGGACATCCAGGCATAAAATAATTTCATATAAAGCTAGCCTCTGCTCTCCCCCCATGCTCTCCTTGTTACCACATCAAGTACAGAACAATTCCACCATTTCTTTTCCCTTTGTTCTTATCACATCCATTTCTCCCTACTCTTGAGTTGAGTCCACGGTCATTCCCTTGCCCTTATTTGGGGTTCAGCGTATGTAAGTGAGGCCTGTGAGGGTTCATGACACGCTAAACCATTCCATGATTAGGACCAGTTTCTCCTTGGAGCCTCTGTCCCTCTCTCTCACTCCACAGTAATGTGACTTCCTTTCTCACTCCACAGTACTGTGATTTCCATGGCGATCCTGTCAGCAACTCGTTGTACCAACATTGTTGGACAAATAAGGGGTAATGTTGAGTCAGAGCACAGGAGGGAGATTGATAATCTGACTGAGCAGTGCCAGAACAATAATATTGCTCTTAAATTAGCAAAATCACAGAGCTGGTTGTTGACATCAGGAGACAAAAGATAGGGATCCACAAACCTGCCATCAACAGAACAACAGTGGAGAGAGTCAACTGCTTCAATTTCCCGGGTGTGCCTATCTCTGAAGATCTATCCTGGGCCCAGTATACTGTTGCAGTCACAAGGAAAGCTCATCAACGCCTCTCCTTCCTTGAAAGATGGAAGGGATTCCGTATGTTGACGAATACTTTATCAAACTTCTGCAGGTGTACGGTTGAGAGCGTGCTGACTGGCTGCATTATGGCTTGGTTCAGTAATTCGAACACCCAGGAATGAAGGAGATTACATAGAGTGGTAGACACTCTCTGGTCCATCACAGGTACTGACCACCCCACCATCGAAGGGATCTACAGGAGGTGCTGCCTTAATATCATCAAAGACCCACACTATCCTGGCCATGCTCTCATCTTGCTCCTACCATTTGGAAGTAGGTACGGGAGCCTGAAAAACATGACCACCAGCTTCTTCCCGGCAACCATTGGGCTCTTGAACGCTGCACAGCTCTAACCTCAGCAACTATGATATTCTATGTACTATATGTAATGTTGCACTATGGACTTTGGTTTAGTACTATTATGGCTACCTAATATTATGGTTGTTAATTTATTGCATTATTGATGATTATATATTTGTGTGTTATTGTGTTGATGGGCCTGTTAAGCTGCAGCGAGTAAAAACCTCATTGCTGTATTGCTGACACATATGACTATTAAACATTCTTAACTAGACTTTAGACCAGCAGGGAACTGTAAATGTACCAGTTATTAGCTTAAAAACATTGATGTTACTGCACTGAATATGTTAATATTCAATAGACTCCAAGAATATCTTCATTACTACAAACACAAGGTATCTGAGGGGGTGGCACAGAGGTAGAGTTGCTGGCTTACAGTGCCACAGACCCAGGTCGATCCTGACTACGAGTGCTGTCTGCACGGAGTTTGTACGTTTTCCTTGTGACCGCATTGGTTTTCTCCTGGTGCCCTGGTTTCCTCCCACACTCCAAAGACGTACAGGATTGTAGGTTAATCGGCAGCAGTAAAATCACAAATTGCCCCTAGTGTGTGAGACAGTGCTAGTATAAGGGGTACACAAAAATGCTGGAGAAACTCAGCGGGTGCAGCAGCATCTATGGAGCGAAGGAGATAGGCAACGTTTCGGGCCGGCAACGTTTCGGGCCGAAACCCTTCTTCAAAATGGGTGATCATTAGCTGGTACGGATTCGGTAGGCTGAAGGGCCTGTTTCCACGCTGTATCTCTAAAGTCTAAAATCTAATGAGAGGGTCTGAAACTCTTCTTCATATGGAATTTCACTGAGGCATCTGATTATATGGAGCTCTGTGGACTGAGAACAATACGTTCCAATCTTTAACAAGGCTTAAAAGTCAGACTTGGCCTCTGGAGCACAGGTACTCAGTGTTGGACCGGAACAGGTGAGTGGAAATAAGACTTCTGGCGGTTTGATTGTCACTGTTTTCTGAGCCAAATTGGACTTTGGAACAAAATAAAAGCATTCCAGTCTTTAGGCGGCATTAATCAATTTCATGCAGAGTTAAAATCAAAGGAGAAATGTTAACATAGTTTCATTGAACAGCAGGTAACATTGACCTGATTGTGAACAATGGCACATTATTATTAACAGACGCCTTTCCCTCAATGCCCTGAATCAGAGTTCTGTTCAGCTTTGTGCCGCCTGTTACCTGTCACAGATAGTTGTTCCCGGAGATGAGATCTTTCTGAAATGTTTTACAACTCCCAGGTTCAAGAGCTGTGTTGTAACCGGGTGATAGTGAGAGGACAGGTGGCAAGAAGGGCACTCAGCCCAAGGGTGGACATATCTTGCTGGAGTGATGGTAAGGGGAGGCTGCAAGTGCTCCCTGCACAGAGAGTCCAAATATTATCCGCTACCTGCAGATTTGTGATCCAATCCTTTACGGATTGTGTGGAACAAGTTGAACAGATCCAGTCATTACTTTACTTCTTGGATTCTTTCTCCCAGGTGTTCCAGTTTCCTCCCACATCCCAGAGACATGTAGGTTTGTCGGTTAATTGGACTCTGTAAAGTGTGCATAGGGAGAGATGAGAAAGTGAGATAACATAGAACTAGTATGAACAGGTGATCAATTGTTGACGTGGACTCAGTAGCAATGTTACAAAATTTTGAGATTAAAAAAATCAAGTCTGTAATTTATCCCATCAGATAAAGTATAAAAAGAAGTTTAATTTGACATCTAATTCACTTTCATATCTCATGTATTTAAAAAGTTATGGCCATTTTCATACTCGGAAATTAGCATCTTGTTCCCTATTGATTTTCTATGGACGTAACAAAAAAGCTGTGATCGTGGACAGTCAAAAGCCCATAACTTTCTTAAAAATTAAGAGAACGGAATGAAATTTTCAGTTATCATAGATTGAACCATTCTGAAACAAATATAAAATAATCTTACTTGGATGACCTGAAATTAAAGCATATAATTAGTTAGTTACCCAAGTGTAGCTAATTTCAAACTTCAATTACTAGATCTAAACATCTATCCATTTCTTAATAAATGATTAACATTTTTAAATAGCCTAAGTGTCCAAATAATATTCATAAATAATTCACAATAAAACATGATTTTTAAATCTCATTTACATTAATTTATAGGCCAAATGGAAGGACTTTAGTGTTCAATTGCTGTAAATAAATGCCCATTTAAATCAGCTTTCTAGTGGGATCCTGTGAACGCGCTGGTTTAGAACGTTCACATTGCAGTAGATTTGTGCCCTCAAATGCCCAGAAAAATACTGCGGGATATAATGGGGCCAAAATGAGCTACTCGCAATATTAAACTTTGTATAAAGGGATCTTAAGAAGCCCTTTTTAATGTAAAAATAAGCTACATACCTTCTGTGGTTTGCTCCATGAGACCCTGACGGCTGTCGGTGGTCGCGGGTTTAGAGATTGATTTTTAAACTACTATAACTATTATCCAAGGCCTTTAAAACTAATAATAGCTTTTGCGACGGGGTCTTCCAGCGATTTTTCGTTAATAATTAACTAGGCTGAACATCTTCGATTTGAACAGCCGAGAGAAAATCGCGTTTTAAACCCGCCCCCCTCTAAACGGCTCCAAAATCGCGCACACCCGCAGCGACAGATTTTCAGCGACGCTTCAGGTAGGCTTTGCAACATACCTAGACTCAGTGTGCCAAAAGGCCTGTTTCCTAAATTTTGTGCTGTATCTCTAGAGAATTAAAACTAAGACCTACCAACTTTGCATATTTGTGAGAGGTAGCACCATGATTATCACCCCCTGAAGGGCCTTTCAAAATAAAGTATGCAGGTTAAAAGAGTGGAATATTTGTATTGAACCACATATCACGTCCAAAACTGAATGTAATGTTAGAAATGACACAAAGCCATGGAATTTCAGATCTCACAGAATTACTCATGGGTGAGATGGGGGCAATGGCTCAGGAATGGTTGCAATGGCGATCGGTTGAAATGGCTTGAACAAAATAGGGTAGATCTCTGAGGTTGTGAGATTGCTGGGGCATTCACTGTTTGGGCAGGTGCCAGAGCAGAGCAGGACACATCCAAGTATACATTGATGGCACCGAAGTAGAAATGGTTAAAAGCTTCAAGCTCTTCGGAGTAAATGTCACCAGCAATTTGTCTTGGACCAGCCCCATTGAAGCAATGGCCAAGAAAGCACACTAACGCCTTAACGTCCTTGGAAGGCTTAGGAAATTCGGCATGTCCCCACAACTCTCACCAACCTCAACAGATACGCTGTAGAACGCATTTTATCACAATGCATCACAACATGGTTTGGGAACAACTCCGTCGAAGACCACAAGAAATTGCAGACAATTGTGGACACAGCCCCGGTCTCAACGCAAACCAACCTCTTCCATTGACTCCATTTGCACCACTCTGCCTCGGCAAGGTCGCCAGCATAATCAAGGACCAGTCTCACTGTGGTCACTCCTTCTTCTTCCCTCTCCCTCCCATCAGGCAAGAGGTACAGAAGTTTGAAAACGCATATCTCCCAATTCAGGGACAGATTCCTCCCAGCTGTTATCAGACAACTAACTAAACCATCCTTTCACCAGCTACAATGCGGTCCTGACCTCCCATTTACCTCACTAAACTATCTTTAAGTGGACTTTATCTTGCCCTAAATGCTGTATCTTTTATCTGTACACTGTGGACGGGTTGTCTGCAATCATGTATACTTAAAAATTGTGTGTACTTCCAATGAGCCAGAACATGCCTCCAGTGATTCAGGATGTTGAAAGTTTACTGGCAGGTTGAGATGCTTGCTGAGATGACAAATCTTTTCGATGTATAACTTCTTCAGAACTGCGTCATTGTAACAGAGAGGAGTTTTGCAAACTTTATTTAAGTGTAGAATATAAAATGCTAGAGTAAATCAATGGATCGGGCAGCATTTCTGGAAGACATGGATAAGCAAGGTTTTGAGTTGGGACTGTTCTTCAGAACCCAGCACTTAGTATTCTGCACAAGATTCCAGCATCTGCAGTTCCCTGTGTCCCATCTTAATGTACAATTCAAGAAAATAAATGGTGCTGAATGTTGCAGCCATTTGACAAACGTGATCTTCTGGCAGTTTACCTTCCCAAAATACATAAGGAAATGTTGAAAACATTTTTTTTAAGCAGGTGTAATGCTCCTTTGACCAACAGAAAGGATTTAACAAGAACATGCCAAAACATGCCTAAAATAAGCCGCGGGCATGTCAAATACTTTTCCTACACATTATTTCATTGTGCTATGTCAAAAACACGTTTGCAGAACGAGTGCAAGGTAACCCTGGAGATGGCAAGTACACCTCTCCCAAAATGTGAGGCAGATGTGTTTCTTAACAGCGCTGCCAAGTGCATTATTTGAAATGTTTGCTTTCTGTTAGTCCAATTACTGTACACAATATCCAAGTTGTATATGACTCCATCAACACTTCATGCTGCCAACATCAAAAATGACCTTTCCCACCTCAGACGTTCCTTCTTCTCCCCTCTCCTGTTGGGCAGAAGGTACAGAAAGCACCCACCACCAGACACGGGAACAGCTTCTTCCCCTCTGTTATCCGGTTTCTGAATGGTCCATCCATAAGCCAGGGTACTGTCCAATTCACCTCTGCTCATTGTGGGCATTGGACTTTGTCCAACTCGGGAACTGATGTGCTGTAATGTTGAGAATTGTAATCTGCACTCTGTATCATCCCCATTGCTCTATCCATAGTGCTTGAGTTTGGCTTTTTTGCAGGGTAGAGGATAAAATATGAAGACATAGGCTTAAGGTGAGAGGGGGGAGATTTAAGTGGGACCTCAGGGGCAACTTTTTCCACTCAGAGGGTAGTCCGTATATGAAATGAACTGCCAGAGGAAACTAGTAGTGGATACAATTTTTAAAAGACATTTGGACAGATATATGGATAGGAAGGATTTGGAGGGCTATGGTCCAAATGCAGGCAAATGGGACTTGCCCAATATGCCCAATATACAAACTTGGTCATCATGAACAAGGTAGAACTGTTCCCCTATGATGGATGTTTAAATATTGAGTGGTTGGAACAGTTCTCACTGGAAGCAGGGTTCAGAAGGTGCAAGGGTTCAGATACCTGGAGATTGCTCTGCAGCTGGCTGGTGTGGGCAAGTTGGGCCGAAGGGCCTGTTTCCACGCTGTAAGGATCTAGGACTTTTGCATCAATCAAATTCCGATATTTCCTCATTCTGAGGAAACATCATGATTCTAAAACGTCATCACTGTCTCTCTCGCCACATGTGCTGCCAGACATGATGAGCATCTCCAGCAAATTTACATCATCTGAAGTTTTTACTGATGAAACCATAAAAACAGGAAGTAGGAGTGAGCCATTTGTTGCCAAGCACCTGGTTTATCGTACAGTGAGATCACTGCTGATCTTTTACAATAGCACGATATCCATGAACCAATTATCTCTGACTTCAATGCACTCAGTCACTGAACCTCCACTGTCCTCTTGAATAGAGAATTCCAGAATCATAGTCAAACTGCCTGGACACAGGCCCTTCAGCCGAACTTCTTCATACTAACCAAAATGCCCCATCTAAGCTAGTCCCATTTGCCCAAATTTGGCCCATATTCCCCTTAGCTTTTACTATCCATATACCTCTCCGTATGTCTTTTAATTGTTGCTATTGTACCTGTCTCAACTACTTCCCCCGGCAGCTTGTTCCATATATGAAGCCTCACGATGATGGGGCCTCGGCGGTGGTGAAGCCTCGCAGCGTCAGCGATGCCTAGCGGGTCGACCCGCTATCGATGGTCGACGAGAGCGTGGAGGGACCGCCGGGAGGGAGGAGGGGGGAGAAGAATGGAGGAACTGGCGTGGGGGACCGCCGTGAGGGGGAGAGGAAGAACAATGGAAAATATGGAGTGGGGGGGACAAAGGACAATGGGTACCCGGCGTGGGGGAGCTGTTGGTGGTGGGGGGGGGGGGGGGGGGGGGGGGTGGGCAAAAGGGGGTGCCGGCGTGCTTTGTAACTTTGTCAGCGCTGTAGGTGACTGCTATCTGTATACCTAGCAAGCAAAGAATCTCACTGTGCCTAGTCACATGTGACAATAAAGTATTTCTTCCTATTCCTATACCCACCACCCTCTGTCTAAAAAAAGTTGTCCCTCAGGTTCCTATTAAATCTTTCCCCTCTCATCATAATCTTCTGCCCTCTCATTCTTCATTCCCCTACCCTTGGAAAAAGCCTCCAAGGCTACCTGACTGAACTACTTCCTCTTGCAGCTCATCCCATATGACCACCACCCTCTGTGTGAACAAATTGCCCCTCAGCTTCCTAGTAAATCTATCTCCTCTCACCTTAAACCGATGACCACTAGTTCTCGGTTCCCCTACTAAAGGTGTAGGACTCAATGCATTCACCTTATATATTACTCTCATGATTTTATACACCTCTATAAGATCACTCCTCAGCATCCTATGCTCCAAGAAATAAAGTCCTAGGCTGCCCAACCTCTCCCTATAGCTCAGGCCCTCATGTCCTGGCAATATCCGTATAATATTTCTCTGCAGTCTTTCCAGCTTAATGGCAGGTTGGCCTAAACTGAGCACAATACTCCAAGGTCAGCCTCACCAAAGTCTTGTACAACTGAAGAGATTTGTCTGGATGAAAGTAAACAGTCTAAATTGCTGTCCCCTTATTTTAAGCCTAAGATTTCTGTTTCAGGACACCTCATGGGGAACGCCATCCTCATATGTACCCTGTTGAGCGCTGAGAAGTTTGTTTCACCTGAATGAGATGTCATCATTTTCTAAAGCAAAAAGCAAAGAGCTGGAGGAACTCAATGGGTCAGGCAGCATCTGTGGAGGAAATCGACAGATGACTTTTCAGGTCGAGACCCTTCTTCAGACAAAATAGAGGAGGGGGAAGAAAAGAGAGGTGGGGTGGGATAAGCTTGGCAAGTCATAGTTGGATGCGAGTGGAGGGGAGGGGGGGGGGAGGGGGATGACAGAATGACAATGGAAATAGTGACAAAGACTGGAGATGAGAAGGTGACAAAAAGGTGTCAGATAATGAGAGAAGATGAGTGAAATGTAAAGCTGGAGGGAGGGATAAGGGCAGAAGGGAAGATGGACACAGTTTATTCCTGCCTGATTCATTATGGGGCAAGGATCAGATGACTTTGTTCTATGAATTCTTTCCCAGGTTGCTACAGAAGTCATAGTTTGTTTCCCAACAAGTTTCAACTGGTTAGCTCTGCCTGCCTATGAGTCGCTCATTCCCTTCACGTCAGAATGCCAAAAGATTTGCATGTTTGTTTGAAGCGGAAGGAAATGTTTGCAGAGTGAGTGGATTAGTTTAAATTGAAGAAAACATACTTGTTGTTTCCAGGAATTTTTTTCAAATAATTTGCAACTCAATTATAAATAGAATTGCATTATAAATACTGTAAGCTATCTTTATAAATTACCGTAAACTAAAGCTGATTCGCGTAGAGATTGCTGACGTCATGCAAGTGATATCAATAGTCAAGAATCAAGGGGTCAAACATAGAATCATTGAGTCATACACCATGAAAACGGGCCCTTCGGCCCAACCCATCCATGCCAACCATCGAAGCTAGTCGTACAGTATGTACCGGCAACTGAACAATTAAATTCCTATTCCTGCAGCTTAAATAAATATAATAAACTAATAACTGTAATGTCAGGTAACCTTAACTGTGCAAAACCAAAGCCTGTAGTGCAATCAAAGATCCAGTCCATGGAAAATCATAACGTCATAAGTAATAGCAGCAGAATTAGGCCATTTGGCCCATCGTCTACTCTGCCATTCAATCATGGCTGATCTATCGCTTCCTCCGAACCCCATTCTCCTGCCTTCTCCCCATAACCCTTGACACCTACACTAAGATCTACGGCCATTAAGCTCTCTGACTCCATGACAATAACTGACTGGATAAACCACCACCTGCAAATTCCTGTCCATGTTGTCTTCCACCTTGTTCTGGAAATATATCGCCAACCATTCATCGTTACTAAACCTGACCCCTGGAACACTCGGCCTTCACCAGAAGAGGCACAGCAGTTCAAGAAGTCAGCCTCCCCACCACTCTCTGAAGGGCATTGAGGGATGTGTCCTGTGTCCTGCCTCCTGCCCTCACCACTGATGCTCAGATCCCAGAAAGCAACTGTAGATAATGGCATGTAATTGGAAAATGAGTTTCAGTGCAACAACTAGACATGGTGATGTACAGTTTGGGACAATCCTAAAAGAGTGGATCACCTGAGAGGACAAATAATGACAGGTTAGGAAGACAATGAAGCCATGAGCCATAGAATTGGACTATGGTTAGGCCACATGTTATGTGTTACTGGGTGGTCCCATCAGAGGCTTTGGAGAGAGTGCGGAGGAGATTTACCAGCATCCTACCTGGATTGGGAGAGTGTGGTCAGACTTGGTTTGTTTTCTCAGGAACATTGGAGGTTGAGGGGAGATCTGATAGAATTAAATAAAATTATGAGGGCATAGATAGGGTAGACAGTCAGAACGTTTTTCCCAAGGTGGAAATGTCAAAGATGAGAGAGCATAGCTTTAAGGTGAGAGGGATAAAGTTTAAAGGAGATGTGTGGGGCAGGTTTTTTTACACAGATGGTGGTGGTTGCCTAGATCATGTTGCCAGGGTTGGTGGTGGAGGCAGCTATGATAGCAGCCTGATTCTCTGTTGCATGAGTTATTCATGGGATGTTAAGGAAGGAAAGGAAACCAGGTGAGAAAATTATGTAGACACAAATAACTGCAGATGCTGGTTTACAAACAAAAAACACAAAGTGTTGGAGTAACTCAACGGCTCAGGCATTATCTCTGGAACACATGGCGACATTTTGGATCGGGACCCTTCTTCAGACTGAAGAATGCGCTCCAGAGATGCTGCCTAACCTGCTGAGTTACCACAATGCTACTTAGTTAGAGTCCCAGAATTTCAACATTCCCAACGTCCAACATTCTTAGTAAGGACATTATCCACTGGCATCTGAACAGTTACATAATTCAATACTGAATTTTTTTTTGTTTCAGAGAAGTTACAATGATGTTTTTAGATGGAAGAGAAGAAATTTGATTTATTGGTATCGGTTTATTATTGTCACATGCACCGAATTACAGTGAATAGCTTGTGTTTACGTGCTAACCAGTCAAATCATGCTATACGTGAGGTGCAAAGGGAAACATACCAGAATGTAGAATATAGTATTACAACATTGCAATGTTATCGTTACAGATAAAAAAAGTACAAACGTCAACAAGTAGGTAGGTTGGAAGATTCTAGCGTATGAGAGAACCGTTTAGTAGATTGGTAACAGCAGGAAAGAATTGTTCTTGAATCTGGTGGTACCAGCTTTCCAGCTTTTGTACCTTCTGCCCGACAGGAGTGTGGAGAAGAAGGAATGACCAGGATGGGACCATCTTTTATTATGATGGCTGTTTTTTCGAGGCAGAGTGAAGCATAAATGGAGTCAATGGTAGGATGTCTGGTCTGGTATGTGATGGACTGGGCCACATAAACAACTCCCTGCAATTTCCCGACCTAATGGAGCGACTGGGCTTGTATACACTGGAATTTAGGATGAAAGGGTATCTTATTGAAACATATAAGATTATTAAGGGATTGGACACGCTAGAGGCAGGAAACATGTTCCCAATGTTGGGGGAGTCCAGAACCAGGGGCCACAGTTTAAGGATAAGGGGTAGGCCATTTAGAACGGAGATGAGGAAAACCTTTTTCGCCCAGAGAGTTGTGAAACTGTTGAATTCGCTGCCTCAGAAGGCAATGGAGGCCATTTCTCCAAATTATTTCAAGAGGGAGATAGATAGAGCTCTTAAAGATAGCGGAGTCAAGGGATATGGGGAGAAGGCAGGAACGGGGTACTGATTGTGGATGATCAGCCATGATCACAATGAATGGCGGTGCTGGCTCGAAGGGCCGAATGGCCTACTCCTGCACCTACTGTCTATTGTTTATTGTCATGTATCCATGTTTGCCAGAGATGCTGCATGAACCGTTGAGTTACTCCAGCACTTTGTGTCTTTTTTTTCCCTACAATTTCTTGCGGTTTTGGGCAGCAATGTTACCGCACCAAGTTGTGATGCATCCTGATAGAATGCTTTCTCGGGTGTTATGGTGAGAGTTGTTGGAGATGTGCCCAAGATAGATTGCAGTTATGTTTCTGACAGCGGGCTTAAAGCAAATGACTGAGATTGGAGAACATAAGCTCAATTTTACACGCTCCCTGTGACACCAATACCTGTTCAAAACGAAAAACATGATTTTGAGTTGAATAAAATTCTTTAGGCTGATTTATCGGATGATAAAACCCTGAGGCAACATTAAACTTTTCAGTTGCAAAGGGAATAAATTATTTGACAAACATTAGAATTCACCAAGCTTATGGACAGTTCTTTATTATATAATGCAAAATGGATTTGCCAGCATTTGTATATAATTAAATCTCTTAGTACTGGCTAGGTGCCAAAACAATGCAATTTCTAACACTTTGGCAGGGAAGCCGTGTCTCTGGTGTGGTGGAAGAAAAGTGAGAAATGTAGAGATAGTAAAAATTTTAAATTTTAAAAAGATTGATATCGAGCAGTGATAAAAAAAGAGGCAGCAAATGCTGGAATCTTGAACAAAACACAAAATGTTGGAGGAATACAAGAGGTCATTCAGCATCTGTGGAAGGAATGGACAGATGGAGCTTCAGGACAGGACCCTTCTTCAGACTTTGGAGGAACAGCATCTCATATTTTGCTTGGGCAGCTTACAGCCCAGTGGTATGAATATTGATTTCTCTAACATCAGGTAGCATCGGCATTCCCTCTCTCTCTATGCCTCCCTCACCCAAGTCGCACTAGCTTCTCATTTTCACCCAACAAACAGCTAACAATGTTTGTTTCTTTTATCATCGTAACTTTTTTGCATATCTTTCATTCATTGTTCTTTATCTCTCTAGATCATTGCCTATATCTCTCATTTCCCTTATCCCTAACCAGTTTGAAGAAGGGTCTCGACCAGAAATGTCACCCATTCCTTCTCTCCAGAGATGCTGCCTGCCCTGCCGAGTCACTCCAGGTTTTTGTGTCTATCTTCTTCAGACTTTGTCCTATTTACCCTACCCTACTCTACCCTAATTCAGCCCCAATGTCTGACGAATGATCCTGACCTGAATGGAAAAGGATCCCATTTCCTCCAATGATGCCGCCTGACCCATTGAGTTCCTCCAGCACTTTGTAGTTTGATTAAAAACAGCTTGTTGCCTTATGAGGTTTATGAGATTTCTCCAAGTTGAATATTTCCATTTTATAAAAGACTGAGACATTTGTGAAGCTCTGTCGATAACAAAACACTTTATACTCTCTTACTTTACCCCTTTGACACAAACAAACACAAAAATAATGCCCCCAAGTCTATGTAGTTTGCAATCGTCTTTGTTCCTGAGCACCCATGTTGCCGAACCAGCCCATTTTGCAACCAGTCAATATGCTCTCTACTGTTCACCTGTGGATGTATTCATTAAGGAAGTAGAGGATTTGATGAGCTTTCTTTATGATTGCATCAATATGCTGAGTCCAGAACAAATCTTCAGAGATATGCACATCCAGGAATTTGAAGTTTTTGACTCTCTCCACCACCGTCCCATCGATCAAGACAGGTTTGTGGAATCTCAACCTTCCTCTTCCAAAGTCAACAATCAGTTTCTTGGTTTTACTGACGTTGTTGTTCTGGCACCATTCGGTCAGTCGATTGATCTCTCTCCTATACACTGACTCATCGTTATCTGCAATGTGTCCAACAATGGTGGTGTCGTCGGCAAATTTGCAAATGGAGTTCGCACCGTGTCCATCTGCACAGTCATAAGTAGAGAGTAAGTAGAGCAGGCCGCTGAGCACGCAGCCTTGAGGTGCTCCTGTCCTGATGGCTATCGAGGAGGAAGTGTGACTGCCAATTCGTGCTGGTTTTGGTCCGTCAATGAGGAAGTCAAGGAACCAGTTACAGAGGAATGCGCAGAGACCCAGCTCTGTGAGCTTGGTAACCAATTTACGATTGTTTTGACTCGAGCGCCTGAGTTATAGGGAGGGCCTGGGCAGGCTAAGACTTTATTCCCTGAAGCACAGGAGGCTGAAGGGTGATCTTACAGAGGTGTTTAAAATCATGAGGCGAATAGATAGGGTGAATGCACAGTCTTTTCGTGGAATAGTAGAATCAACATATAACAAGCATATGTTTTATGATGAGAGGGAAAAGATTTAATAGGAACCTAAGGGCAATATTTTCACAGAGAGGGTGGTGGGCACAACCAATGAGCTGCCAGAGGAAGTAGTTGAGGCAGGTACAATAAAGCCATTTAAAAGACATTTGGACAGGTACATGGATGGGAAAAGTTTAGAGGGATATGGGCCAAATACATGCAAATGGGACTAGTTTAGAAGGAGTTAGTTAGCATGGAGGAGTTGGGCTGAAAGGCCTGTTTCCATGTTGTATGACTCTGTGACTCTCTAAGGACATCATAGGCCATTGGGAGAGAGCTGCTACCAGTTGGGACTTGGGAGGCTGACTGTTCAGGAAGAGATCAGATGAAGGAGAAACAGAAATGTCAGTTGTTTGGGAATGGCCCGGGTGAAAGAGGCCAAAAAACCCTGCAACTTCTCAGTCTTGTGCCTTCATCTGCAGGAAATCCAGCTGAGACTGACATTGTCAGAGGAGGGGGCAGAACCACACAGACAGGGCTTAATGCAGAGGTGACCGCAATGCTGAGACATATTCGGTCACCGCCCAGATCTGGGAACTCTGACACTATAATTTGCCACCTGCTGGGTTTACATTCCTCCTGTTTTGCCTGACAGATGGTCACTATAGAATAAGGATTTCTGTCAAAATTGATGATATCATTCCCAACAATCTCAATTACTGGCAGTGCTGGACTTTGACTTTGCCAGTTGTTCATTTCAGGTGTTGACAAGACACAAAGTACTGGAAGAACCCGGCAGGTCAGGAGTATCTGTGGAGGGAGTGGACAGGTAACGTTTTGGGTTATTTTGAACATTTCAAAATCCAGCGGTGACCTGACAAACGTTACGACTTTTTGCGAGACTGAGGAGACCATAC
Organism: Amblyraja radiata; assembly: GCF_010909765.2. NCBI lineage: Eukaryota > Metazoa > Chordata > Chondrichthyes > Rajiformes > Rajidae > Amblyraja > Amblyraja radiata. The sequence continues at coordinate 46,580,767 of NC_045964.1, read as the reverse complement.
AGGCGACACCCCGGCGACCATGTGGTGACAGCCCAGTCGCCTGTAGTTGCCTAAAAATCGCCTGTGGGACAGGCCCTTAAGTTGTACAAGATCATGAGGGGCATGGTTAAAGAGAATGCTCACAGTCTTTTTTCCAGGGTAGAGGGTTCTAAAACTAAAAAGTATAGGTTTAAGTTGAGAGGGGAGAGATTTAAGAGGGACCTCAGAGGCAACTTTTTCACTCAAAGGATAATCCGTTCCTGGAACAAGCTGCCAGAGGAGGCTATAGAAACGGAAACAATTATGAGTTTTAAAAGATATTTGGACAGATATTTGGATAGGAAGAGTTTCGAGGGATATCGGCCAAATGCAAGTAAACGAGACCTGCCCAGGAATCTGGTCAGCACGGACATGATGGCAGAAGGGCCTGTTTCCCTGCTGTTCAACTCTGCCTCCATTACTCCCTATGACCTATGTGCAGTGAGAATTAGATGTTGGTCACTATAACCTAGGTTCTTAGGAAAATCTATCTGCTTTTGCCAAAACTATTCCCTGTACCTTAGCCATCATTATTGTTCTACATTTTCTGTGGTGAGGAAAGACAGATGCTTTATACCTCACCAGTAGAATAATTTGTGTATGATGGGAGAGCGACTGGCATTCAGTATGTCCCACGGTATTCTGAAGAGAGAAGCAGGTGTGTTGCTGCAGTGCCTTATTTCTGCCCCATATGACACTGTTAATCATTGAAGACTGCTCTATGTACGATAAGGTATTGTAGCTGTGTTGTGTAACTCAGAGAACCATCACTTTTTTACATCAAACTCTGAGAAAGACACAGCTGTTGGTATTTACATTAGTTGACCGTGAGAAAGGGGATGAAACCACTGCTCCTTAACAGCTAAATAATGACCTAGCAAACACACAGGGCATGATCCTTGCTGGAGACCTGTTGTTAGTGACACTTCACCCAGTCAGAGTTCATCATCGTTACTTTTTGCAGATCTTTCATTCATTTGTTCTACTGTATACAGTATTTCTCTCTATCACCGTTTATATCTCTTGTTTCCCTTTCCCCTGACTCAGTCTGATGAAGGGTCTCAACCCAAAATGTCACATATTCCTTTTCTACAAGGATGCTAGCTGACTTGCTGAGTTAATCCAATGTTTTGTGTTTATCTCTGGTTTAAATCAGCATCTGCTGTTCCTTCCCACACAGAGTACACTATAGTCAAGAGTATTTAATTGTCATGAGTACCAGCAAGAAAACAATGACATTCTTGCTTGCTACAGTGTAACATTAGTGCTTTAACACACAATTTTGTTTGCATATAGATTCATCAGCACAGAAACAGGCCCTTCAACCCAACTCACCCATGCTGTCCAATGTACCCCATCTAAGCTAGTCTGATTTGCTAGCATTTGACCTGTATCCTTCTAAACCTTGCCTATCTATGTACCTGTCCAAATGTCTTTCATATGCTGTTATTGTATCTGCCTCAACTACTTCTTCTGGCAGCTGATTCCATATACCCACCGCCCTCTGGGTGAACAAATTGCCCCTCAGGTTCCTATTAAATGTATCTCCTCTCGCCATAAACCTATGACCACTAGTTCTCGATTCCCCTATTATGGGTGAAAGTGGATTCACTCTATTTATTCCCCTCATAAATGTATACACCTTTATAAGATCACCCCTCAGCCTCCTACGCTCCAAGGAATAAAGTATTTGCCTACCCAACATAATAATAATAATAATGTCTTTATTTATATAGCACATTTTTAGTCAACTTGCATTGACCCCAAAGTGCTTCACACAATTACTTCCATACAGACAGGCAAAGGTGGGTGAAGTGTCTTGCCCAAGGACACACACAGGCAAAGGTGGGTGAAGTGTCTTACCCAAGGACACAACGACAGTATACACTCCAAGCGGGATTCGAACCAGCTACCTTCCGGTTGCCAGCCAAACACTCTCTATAGCTCAAGCCGTCGACGCCTGGCAACATCCTTGTAAATCCTCTTTCCACTCTTTCCAGATGGCAAGCAATTGATCTCAGAGTGCATGGTTGTAATGCGGCTAATGGCAACGCCTTATCTGCAGAGTTGAGTTTAATTCACTGTGCATTATCTGAGCAGGATGTTGTCTCCCTCTAGTGACAGAAGCAGCAAATGACAACACATTATATTGAAAAGTAAAACACAAAGTCAGGTAGCATTTCTGGAGGACGAGGAAAGATGACGTTTTGGGATCAGAAACCTTCCACAGACTGATGGAGTAGGGGTGAGAAAGCTGGAAAAGAGAGGTAGGATGAAGCTAATCTTGGATACAGGTGTGTGGGGGTGGGGGGGGGGGTCTGATTAGCAGATGGGTAAAGTGAGTGAGAAAGGCTGGAAGTGAAAAGGAGACAAAAGGATGTCAGATAAGGAGAGAAGCAGGGGAATGTAAAGCTGGAAGGGGGCTCGATAGGGTAGGACAGTTGCAGAAATGGTTGTGCACTGGGGAGGGAGTGGAGCACAGGAAAGAGAGGAGCGAAATGTATTTAAAATATTAAGGATATCTCAGTTTATGACAAAACTGAATAGAGCAGGTTAAATAAATAGGAAATTGTTATTCCATTAGGACAAGGATTTTGCAATTTCTTAATAAATCACCAAAGTAAGTGAGAATAGAAGGGGTGAATGCACAGGTTAGAGGAATCAATAACTAGAGGGCATAGGTTGAAGATGAGAGGGGAAAGAATTTGTAGGAACTTGGGGGTCAACCTTTTCACACAGAGAAATATGGAATGAGCTGCCAGAGGAAATAGTTGAGGAAGCTACAATAATAACATTTAAAAGACATTTACATCGTACATCGATAGGCAAGGTTTAGAGGGAGATGGGCTAAATGGAAACAAATTGGATTAGCTTATATGGGGCACCTAGGTCATGGATCATGGATATGTTGGGCTGAAGAGCCTGTTTCTGTGCTGTATGATTATAAATGTGACTCTAAATACAGAGCCAAATTTAATTCCCTGAAGTTAAAATATAATAGTAAGATTAAACGAGAACTTACCAGTTTGCAGTTTGATCTGTATTTTATGAGGAGTTACGATGAGGGATTACGTGAAGAACCCGCTCAGTGCGCAGGCGCGGCATACTTCCAAGCAGCGGTGTGGAATCACAGATAGACACAGTTATTTGAAGTAAACATAGTAAAGATAAGGAGACATCAATTTATTAGTTTGATCCATATAATGAGGGTGGGAGCGGAGGGCACGTAATCCCTCATCGTAACTCCTCATAAAATACAGATCAAACTTCAAACTGGTAAGTTCTCGTTTAATCTTACTATTTTACTTCGGAGTCACGTGAGTGACTACGTGAAGATTTCAAAGCTCTGTGATTTCAAACCGTGTAACAGTTTCATTTCACTCACTGCCGAAGTTCTTGAGGGAGGAAGTGTTATCGTAATCAACCAATGAGTCTATTTGTAGAAAAACACAATGGTATTTTTTAAACAATAACAACAAAGAATTAAATTGCTCCCCTGGGCTTAAATTAAATATTTGCAGTTCGTAAATCTTTACTGCAAATAAACCAGGTTTTGCCAATGGCTTATTATAAAATTTCTGAACGGTATTTCCCCCCCCCCCCCCACCATCCTGCTGTAGCCAGGATGTGGTCTATAGGCTTGTCCATTCTTTAGCCGTCGACATGGATGCTGCCCTGGTGGAATAAAATTTGTACATGTTAGTGTTTATCCCAGCAGTTTCTAGCACCTGCTTGAGCCATCTCGCAATGGTTTGGCTCGTCACCCGACCATAAGGTTTTTGTGACTGACCCACAAGGCTTTTCATCTCCCTCGAATATTTTGGTTGTGTCTATGTAGGATAGTAGGTGGGTCATGGCACATAACCGTGGTTCTGGTGGGTAAGCCACGACTGGATTAGGTGTTCCTGGTCTGCTCCGTTTGATCAGTCGCTGGATAACGACAGATTTGGTCTGGAGCTGTGATCATTTTGTCCAGTCGCAATAGGTGTAGTGACTGGACCCTCTGAGCGAATACAAGTGCCATCAACATGAGCGTCTTTAGTGCAGCTTGCTCGAGGCCGAGGGATCTGGCTGGTGGCCATTCCCTGAGATATGTCAGGACCACACTGATATCCCAAATATGGGTATACCTGGGCTTAGGGCTTGATATTGTAAATGCCCTTCATCAGTTTTACCACCAGTGGATGGGATCCCATCGCCTGTTGTCCTGGCGCTGGTTTGAGATAAGCAGAAAGAGCACTCTGCGCTGTGTTGATGGCACTGTAGCTGATCCCTACATCGTGGTGTAGATAGGCCAGGACCTCCAGTATGTTGGTGGCTGTGGCTGTTGCGTATGTTGTCCCTGTTTCCTGGCAGTACTTCTCCCTTTTTTGATGCAGGTTAAGTACTGCCTGTTGGTGGATGTTCGAAGGGATGCCGACATGGTGGTGATGGTTTGTTTGGACAATCCCAGTTCCAGGTAAGGTCTGTTCAAACTTGCAACCCAGGCATTTAATTTTCTCATGGCATGGGTGTTTAGCTTACCTGGTAGGTAAGTAGCTGATAGCCAAATATGTCTTTCGACACACCATTGCCAAATCATGTTGACCAATTTGTCGCATGATAATGATTTTATGCCACCCATATGGTTAATATAAGCCATCACCGTAGTATTTATCAATTTGTAACCGAACATGCAAGTGCTGCATATTAGATACATATGCTTTTAAACCATAAAAGGCGCCCAACATCTCTAGATAGTTAATGCCTAGTGTAAGTAGTAATGATGACTCTAAGTTAGTCCATCTACCACCTGTGCTGGATATGGAGTTAGTCGCTCCCCAGCCTTGAGCACTGGCATCTGTTTGAATAATTAAAGTAGGGTTAGTGATAAAGATAGGGCTGAAACTATGCCAAACGTTTTCTGCCCACCACTGTAGCTCTGATATTGCTTCAGTGGGTAATTTCATGACACGATCATAGTGACCTGTATGTCGTTTTATTGCCTGTACCTTTGCTCTCTGTACATTTTTGATAGTGCAAAGGTCCGAATTGTGTAGCCGGAAATGCTGCTACCATTTCCCCAATTACTCTTGCTACTTGTCGAATAGTTGGTCGCTCGTTGACCATTAAATTGTTGCATGATTGTGCTAATTCAACCATTTTTGCCTTTGGCAAGGTAACAGTCATATGGACTGAGTTAATTGTGAAGCCCAGGTAGTCCATGATAGTGGATGGCTTCAACTTAGATTTATCTGGATGTAGGATGAACCCCAGAGTTTCGAGGAGCTGTTTTGTAGCTGATACTGCTGCCACAGCCAATTCCATCGTTTTCCCTACTATCAGAATATCATCCAGATATGCCATGACAATATGTTTTTGTTTTCTTAGTATTGCCATGGCTGGGTTCAATATTTTGGTGAATAATCTTGGGGCTGAAGTTAGCCCATAGGGCAATGCTTTGTACCATCCAGATAAATTTTAGGTATCTGCGATGATCCTTGTATATGGGATTGTTGTTTGGCAGTAACAAATGTCTCCATTTTGAAATGTATATACTAAACAAATTTGTTTTAGTGATGTTAAGTCAATGACGATGCGACAGCCACCATCCTTTTTGGTTTTAGTGAATATATTCGATACAAATTCCAAAGGTTCATGTTTGGTCTTTTCGATGACCCCCTTTGTGATAAGTCTCACCAGTTCAGCTTGTCCCTCACGTTTCTCTTTGACGGAGGGAGAAATACCCTTTGGGGCCAATGTTGAACTGGCGGCGTTTTTTCTGACATGAATTGTATTTTATATCCACTAATGCTGTTGAGTATATACTTGTCACTCGTGACCATACCCCATGCTTCTTTAAACAAGTGTAATCTCCCCCCTGTTAATAAAGCACCCTTATTCTCTATATACTGGTAGGAACCAGACCCACCTACCTCCATGGTTATTGGTGATTCTGTATCTTCATTTTCCTGAAGGTTCTGTTCTGACGTGCTGGCGATGTTGGGGGGAGGCGCATTTTCCAGGGGGTCCGCTGCGGGCCCTGATCTAAAAAAGATCTTTGGGGATAATGTGCGGACCCCAAGCGTTCACCAGTCCCATATTGCGGACGTCGACTGGTGGATGCCGTGGGGTGCTGCCGCTTGGGTATCGGAGGTCTTGGTTTGCTCGTCCCGGGGCCTGCCCTCATTAGGCCGAAGGTTTTTGATGCTTCCTCCATCTCCTTCAGTTTTTATAGTTTAAATCTTTTTATTTGAATTTTGAATTTAACAGCAATTTGCATACATACAATGATAACAGACAGTGATAATCAGGACATAATTGTACAACAGTATGTAAACGACCCTCAAAACCCTTACCCTTACCCTTACCCACCCTCGCCACCCGGGAACAAAAACACTCACATACGTACACATCCACACAAATACGATTAAAAAAATTAAAATGTAAATTTAAAAAAATAAATAAATAAATAAAAAATAAAAATAAAAAATAAATAAAATAAAATAAAAAAAATAAAAAAATTGTGGGGAGGGAGGGGGGGGGAGGGGTTGAGGGGATAGCAGCTGCAATAAGACAGAGCTGTGATAGAGGACACTCAGTCCTCTTCCGAGTCCGGAAACAAGTTAAGAGAGTTAACAAGTTCCAGGAAAGGGTTCCATGTATCTAGGAATGTCTTGGTAGAGCCTTTGAGAGAGAACCTAAGTTTTTCAAGCTTTAAGTTGTAGAGCACCTCCTTGATCCAGCGGGCGTGTGTCAGGGGACAGGTAAGTCCTTCAGTTTTTTATTGAGATCTTTCCCAAATAGCAGCGCGTCCGTCTCCGCAGCTGGGGCTTTACACAAGCCAGCAAATTTGGGATTGAGGGCAGGTCTTATGTTTCCCTCCGGAGATTGTTGATCTCAAATTGTGTGGTACACATTAATGCCAGCACATCCTGCTGGCAGGTATCCATCTCCGTGGTCTCCACGGAACGAGCAAAGGCTGTGATGGCCGACATCAGGAGCCTTAGGATCCGCTGTAGCTTGAGTTCTTGGGACCGGATGTGTGACCCCACATGCCCCCAGATTTGGCTGTTGACACTTTTTACTTTGAGGGCCTCACAGTTTTCTGGTGCTGTGTGTTGTTTCAGCACCTCAGCGAGCACCTTTTCCAGTAATGGTTTATTGGATAGATGGTTGATGCTGGCCGCCATTCTTGGTTCCAGCAGTGCTCCAGCCCATGAGGTTGCTACAAAGCGGTCCACCACACCCAACAGCTCTTCCTGTTCCTGCACCCCTGGCATACTCCCGAATTCGTCCGCCTGCCCCTGTTCCAGACCAGCCCAGCCCTGGTCACCAATGCTAGCCTCCAGTAATGAGGGAGCAGAAGGCAGTGTACAGAACACTGTGGAGGGGGTGCCTGACCTCTCTCCGCAAGAGCACTCTTTCTGCGCATCTCGCTGGAGCTGCTCCAATAGCTGTTGGATGCAGCTCAGGCGGCTGTCTCTCCTCCATTTAGGTGGAGACATGTCCCCGTCCGACGAATCGGACGCCACCGGCCAGATGCCTGTTCGGATGGCTAGACATCCAGCCCGCAGTTCAGGCACTAGCGGGACTGGGCTCGGCGCGGTGATGGGGATAGCGGAGCGCCCGGTAATGGTTCCTACCGCCTTCTTCTGGAGCTTTTGTGCCTTGTAGAAGCGAGAGCGCCCCTCAAGCAGCGCGTCTCGCAGGCACCTGCTCCGAGAGCCGCTCCAGCGGCTCAGGCGGCTCTCTCTCCCCCCATGCGGGTGTAGAGACGTCCCGTCCGAAATCGGGAACACCTGCCGGATGCCTCTTCGGGTGGCTATGCATCCAGCCCGCTGCTCAGGTGCTAGCGGGCTGGGCTCGGCACGGTGTCAGGGAATAGCGGAATTGGTAAACGCTCCTACCGCCTGTTGCTGCCCCCCTCCCCGACGGAAAACGTTCCTCTTCGAACGGGGGACAGTTTTGTTCCAGAGCCTTTTTCTCTGCCTGTAAAACACAAGCAGAAAAAAGGCTCCCCTGTAATAGAAACCCGACCTCAGGGTACTCACCTGACGGTCCGTTTCATTCTGTAGCGGGAGCGCCTAACTTCCGTTGCTGCCACTGTTGCACTGCTGGCGTAATGCCGCGCCTGCGCACTGAGCGGGTTCTTCACGTAGTCACTCACGTGACTCCGAAGTAAAATCATCACAAAAGCATTGTTTATCAAGCTTTTATACACATGAGCTGTGTTGAATGGATGTTGCTTTTTCAAATGCTAACTATCATGCTAAAAGTATAAAGAGGTAATTCATGATCTAACTGAGCTTAAACGTGGCTGCGGCATTTCTAAACAAGATCCGCGCACCATGTATTTTGTAGTTTTGATCTGTTAAATGCCTTCTGTTGTTGGACGGTCTACCAGAGGTATTCCCCTACTCACAGAGTGAACGCTGGGCTCTCAGCCTGTACATGTACTTTGTAGTGAATGTGAGATATTTTACTCTTTCCAGTTTGGTTGGCTATTTACAACTTGAGATAATCAGACATAATATCAGTGTTAACATCTCAAGTGCATTCCATGAAAAAATCCCCTTTTCTGTTGCATCTCAAACTCTGTGCAGATTATGGAAGCACCAATGGCAGAATTCTGATGGCTTCTGACACAAACTTCCTCACTGATTGTAGTCCATGGGACAGTGGGTATGGAGAAGAACCATCCCTGAGCTGCAGGGAGAGGTTGGGCAGTAGAGTACAGGAAGCTGAGGGGTGATCTTACAGAGGCATACAAAGTCATGAGGGGAATAGATCGAGTGAATGCGCAGGCTAGGAGAATCAAGAACTGGAGGGCATAGGTTTAAGGTGAGAGGGGAAAGATTAAATAGGAACCCGAGAAACATTTTTTTCACTTAAATGGAACAAGGTGCCAGCGGAAGTGGTTGAGGCAGGCACTATAAGAACATTTAGAAGACATTTGAAAAAGTACATGGATAGGAATGGTGTTGAGGGATATGGGCAAGGTATAGGCAAATGTGCCTGGCTTAGACAGAACATCTTAGTCAGGACATGACTTGGGCAGGCGGGCCAGTATTAGCCTTGAATAGCCACATGATCCCATGATCCCATTTCACTCTTTGCTATGTTCCCAGGATGTTTGCTGGGAGTAAAATGGCCAATGTTCCATTGGACATTTCCTGGTTTTGTACCTCACCACCCTGACACCTCACCTCGGATCATTCAGGATGTCCAAGTCAGTAAACTACTAGAACATAGAAAGGATTTAAAAGGAGTAAATTGGGACATTTTGTTTTATGGGAAAGATGTGGAAGAGAAATGGAGTACATTTAAAGGTGAAATTTTAAGAGTACAGAATCTTTATGTCCTTGTTCGGTTGAAAGGAAATAGTAAAAATCGGAAAGAGCCATGGTTTTCAAGGGAAATTGGACACTTGGTTCGGAAAAAGAGGGAGATCTACAATAATTATAGGCAGCATGGAGTAAATGAGGTGCTTGAGGAGTATAAAGAATGTAAAAAGAATCTTAAGAAAGAAATTAGAAAAGCTAAAAGAAGATATGAGGTTGCTTTGGCAAGTAAGGTGAAAGTAAACCCAAAGGGTTTCTACAGCTATATTAATAGCAAAAGGATAACGAGGGATAAAATTGGTCCATTAGAGAGTCAGAGTGGACAGCTATCTGCAGAGCCAAAAGAGATGGGGGAGACATTGAACAATTTATTTTCTTCGGTATTCACCAAGGAGAAGGATATTGAATTATGTGAGGTAAGGGAAACAAGTAGAGTAGCTATAGAAACGATGAGATTCAAAGAAGAGGAAGTACTGACACTTTTGAGAAATATAAAAGTCGATAAGTCTCCAGGTCCGGACAGGATATTCCCTAGGACATTGAGGGAAGTTAGTGTAGAAATAGCAGGGGCTATGACAGAAATATTTCAAATGTCATTAGAAACGGGAATAGTGCCGGAGGATTGGCGTACTGCGCATGTTGTTCCATTGTTTAAAAAGGGGTCTAAGAGTAAACCTAGCAATTATAGACCTGTTAGTTTGACGTCAGTGGTGGGCAAATTAATGGAAAGGATACTTAGAGATAATATATATAAGCATCTGGATAAACAGGGTCTGATTAGGAACAGTCAACATGGATTTGTGCCTGGAAGGTCATGTTTGACTAATCTTCTTGAATTTTTTGAAGAGGTTACTCGGGAAATTGATGAGGGTAAAGCAGTGGATGTTGTATATATGGACTTCAGTAAGGCCTTTGATAAGGTTTCTCATGCAAGGTTGGTTAAGAAGGTTCAATGGTTGGGTATTAATGGTGGAGTAGCAAGATGGATTCAACAGTGGCAGAATGGGAGATGCCAGAGAGTAATGGTGGATGGTTGTTTGTCAGGTTGGAGGCCAGTGACTAGTGGGGTGCCACAGGGATCTGTGTTGGGTCCACTGTTGTTTGTCATGTACATCAATGATCTGGATGATGGTGTGGTAAATTGGATTAGTAAGTATGCAGATGATACTAAGATAGGTGGGGTTGTGGATAATGAAGTAGATTTTCAAAGTCTACAGAGAAATTTATGCCAGTTGGAAGAGTGGACTGAAAGATGGCAGATGGAGTTTAATGCTGATAAGTGTGAGGTGCTACATCTTGGCAGGACAAATCAAAATAGGACGTACATGGTAAATGGTAGGGAATTGAAGAATGCAGGTGAACAGAGGGATCTGGGAATAACTGTGCACAGTTCCCTGAAAGTGGAATCTCATGTAGACAGGGTGGTAAAGAAAGCTTTTGGTGTGCTGGCCTTTATAAATCAGAGCATTGAGTATAGAAGTTGGGATGTAATGTTAAAATTGTACAAGGCATTGGTGAGGCCAATTCTGGAGTATGGGGTACAATTTTGGTCGCCTAATTATAGGAAGGATGTCAACAAAATAGAGAGAGTACAGAGGAGATTTACTAGAATGTTGCCTGGGTTTCAGCAACTAAGTTACAGAGAAAGGTTGAACAAGTTAGGGCTTTATTCTTTGGAGCGCAGAAGGTTAAGGGGGGACTTGATAGAGGTCTTTAAAATGATGAGAGGGATAGACAGAGTTGACATGGATAAGCTTTTCCCACTGAGAGTAGGGAAGATTCAAACAAGGGGACATGACTTGAGAATTAAGGGACAGAAGTTTAGGGGTAACATGAAGGGGAACTTCTTTACTCAGAGAGTGGTGGCTGTGTAGAATGAGCTTCCAGTGAAGGTGGTGGAGGCAGGTTCGTTTTTATCATTTAAAAATAAATTGGATAGTTATATGGACGGGAAAGGAATGGAGGGTTATGGTCTGAGCGCAGGTATATGGGACTAGGGGAGAATACGTGTTCGGCACGGACTAGAAGGGTCGAGATGGCCTGTTTCCATGCTGTAATTGTTATATGGTTATTATATGGTTATAGAACATAGTACATAGAACATAATACATAGAACATAGTACATAGTACATAGTACATAGTACATAGTACATATAACATAGTACATAGTACATAGAACATAATACATAGAACATACTACATAGAACATAGTACATAGAACATAGTACATTGAACATAGAAGATAGAACCTAGTACATAGAACATAATACATAGAACATACTACATAGTACATAGTACATAGAACATTGTAGCAATGTTACAAAATTTAAAAAGTCTGCAATTTATCCCATCAGATAAAGCATAAAAAGAAGTTTAATTTGACACCTAATTCACTTTCATATCTCAAGTATTAAAAAGGTTATGGCCATTTTCATACTCGAAAATTAGCATCTTGTTCCCTATTGATTTTCTATTGACATAACACAAAAGCTGTGATCGAGGACAGTCAAAAGCTCATAACTTTCTTAAAAATTAAGAGAACTGAATGAAATTTTCAGTTATCATAGATTGAAGCATTCTGAAACCAATATAAAACAATCTTACTTGGATGACCTGAAATTAAAGCATAAAATTAGTTAGTTACCTAATTGTAGCTAATTACAAAATTGGCCGTTGTGACGGAAATAGTAATAAACAACCAGACTGCATTGAAAATTCAAAAATGTGATATTCTCAAGATCAGAACTTTAATATTATTGTATTATATGCTGTAAGTCCGTTATAGATAGGTAAATAATTTTTACCTAATAGTTACCTAATTGTAGCTAATTACAACATTAAATTACTAGATCTAAACATCTATCCATTTCTTAAGAAAATGTTAACATTTTTAAATAGCCTAAGTGTCCAAATAACATTCACACAAGAATTCACAATACACCACGATTTTTAAATCTCATTGTCATGAGTTTATAGGCCAAATGGAAGGAATTTAGTGTTTAATTCCCGTAAATTAATGGCCATTTTAATCATCTTGCAAGTGAGATTTTGTGGAATGAGATCGATTGGAACGTTGCGGTTTGCGGTGAATTTAAACCCCAGATCGGCAGGAAAAACACTGCCGGTTCGTATATTTACATAATCACATTTTCGCTGATGAAATTTTGATTAAAGTAATCCTAAGAAGCAGGTTTATATGTAAAATAAACGACTTGCCTTATGTTTTGTCCCCTACGGGAGATCCGTCCCGTTGTCGGCGTTGACGGCGTTAAAAGTCGCTTTTTATTTTACTCCAGCGATTAAATTGTCCCGAGTTTTTTTTTAATTCACAGAATGGCAGTCGGAACGATCAAATTTATGAAGTGACGTAAATTGAACTGAAGAGGCTATTACTGCATTAGATGCAGGGAAATGCCATATAAACTTGCATTAGGTAGTAGCCCGAGAAAATATATCTCCGACAGGCAGGAGAAAACGGCATTGTAATCCCGCCCTCCCCCTCAAAGGCGCCAAAGTCACGCACACGGCCAGTGACAGAACTGCAGTGCCGCTGAAGGTAAGTTTTGTAACATACCTAAACATAGTACATAGAACATAGTACGTAGAACATAGAACAGAGAACATAGAACATAGAACATAGAACATAGTACATAGAACATAGTACATAGAACATAGAACATAGAACATAGTACATAGAACATAGTATGTAGAACATAGTTGTGGAGTACACTGGAGACTGGGGATTGGAATGGTCAGGGCCAAGGGCAATGGGAGGAGGAGTGAGATTTGTGGGTGGGGTGGGCAATATCTTGGCTCAAGACCCCTGGAATATAGAAAAGTAAAGAGAACTTGTTGGGTCCACAACCCTGCACAGTTCTCATAGGAATGTGTTGAATGACAGTTACACCCCATGGTAGTTACTCACAGGTCTAGCTTTCTCTCAATGTATCAAATAGAAAGCTAGCTGTGGAATAACACCACTTGATGGGTGTCAGATGAGCTTGAAATGGTGTGAGATTCCTGATCAAATTTATGAAGTGACGTAAATTGAACTGAAGAGGCTATTACTGCATTAGATGCTGGGAAATGCCATTTTTCAACTGCACAGCACCGCAAGAAATGTAGCCCAGTCCATCACACAGACCAGACTCTCCACTATCAACTCCATCTACCCTTCACACTGCCTCTAGAAAGCAGCCAACATAATCAAGGACCTTTTTCCCCACAGTCATTCCCTCTTCTCCCCTCTTCCATCGGGTAGAAGATACTAAAGCTTGAAACCCCGGGGACCTTGCATTCTCTCTCTGTGTAACACGATATTCTGCACAGTGGTATTTTTCTCTTTGCCCTACCTGCTATTCTAGTGTATAGCTTGATTATACTTATGTAAAGCATGTTTTGACTGGAGAACACGTAAATGTAGCTTTTCACAGTATCTCGGTACTCATGCCAATAAAAAACCAATAGCAATATCAAATAGCATGGCACAAGCTGTCTTTCAGAGTTGATACTAAATGAAGACCTGATCTACTCTCTCTGATGGGGGAAAATAATTCCCATGAAACTATTTTGAAGAAAACTACTTAATTACCTCCTGTGACTTGGACAGTAATTATTTCCCTTTAACGCATACAAAAATAGAATATGTGTTAATTGGTGAATCTGTGGAATTCTCTGCCACAGAAGGTAGTTGAGGCCAGTTCATTGGCTATATTTAAAAGGAAGTTAGATGTGGCCCTTGTGGCTAAAGGGATCAGGGGGTTATGGAGAGAGGCAGGTGCAGGATACTGAGTTGGATGATCAGCCATGATCATATTGATTGGTGGTGCAGACTCGAAGGGCCGAATGGCCTACTCCTGCACCTATTTTCTATGTTTCTATGTTGTTTGCGGCAGCCTGATCTGAGCAAGTACGCAGTCACATCCCTTAAGGTCCTGTTCCACATGGCGATTTTTTTCGGCGTCTGCCGGCGTCATATCAGGGTCGCCAAAAGATTTTGAACATTTCAAAATCCAGCAGCGACCAAAAAAAATGTTGCGACACTTGAGGAAACACCATGCGTCAATACGTCATCACGCCGCTGCATGCCGCGTCACACCGCATCACGCTGCATCACACCTCGACTTTTTCGGTAACCTGATACGTCAATCAATGATGCTGGCTGGCAGTCGCCGAAAAAATCGCCAAGTGGGACAGGCCCTCTACACAGCAACAGTGTCCAGCCGACAAAAGTACATCATTAGATGTAAACGTCTAACGAGATGTTTTAAAGAGCTCTCCTGTGACCCACTGCCCCCTGAGGACAACTCTTCTTTCCACTCTTTCTGCAAAAATATGAGATATAAGCTTCAATGTTTTGTCATAACACCTTTCCTTTCAAATCCAGTGGAACATAAAGCATAGAACTGTACAACATAAAAACAGATCCTTGGCCCCACAATGTCTGTGCCAAATATAGTGCCAAAACTGATTCATATCTGCCTGCACATAAACCATATCCATCCATTCCCTGCATATCCATGTGCCTACCTAACATTGCTTAAATGCACAATCCAATCTGCCTCCACCACTACCTCCAGCAGTCGTTCCTGGCACCCACCACTCTCTGTGTGGAAATACTTGCCCGACACATTTCCTTTAAACTTTGCCCCTTTCACCTTAAAGCTTTGTCCTCTTGTATTCGTTAGTTCCAGCCTGGATAAAAGGTTCTGACTGTCTACCCTATCTATGCTCTCATAATTTTATACACGTCTTTCAGGTCTCCTCACAACTGCCAGCATTCCAGAGAAAACAATCAAAGTCTGTATGACCTCAACCTGTAGCTAATACCGGCTAAACCCAGCATCATCTGGCACATCAAAGTCTCCACATCCTGCCTGTAATGGGGTGATCAGAACTGCATGCATACAGTCATCAGTCTTTTTTTTCTTCTTTGTCTTATTGTTAATGTTAGATGTATGTTATAGTCTATTTTTAGTTGTGCATTATGTGGGGGGTGGGGGAAACTTTTTAAAATCTCTTTCTTCAACGGAGATGCAAACTTTTGTTCCTGTCGTATCTCCGTTCACGCTGCGGCCTAACATCGAGGAGCTGGCAGCTTCCAACTTGAATCGACGTTGAGGGCTCCGGTCGCAGAGCCTGTGGACTTACCAACGCAGAGCTGGCTGACTTTAGAGGCTGTGGTGGCGCTGCGGCTGTGACACGACTTCGGAGGCTTCGGCCGCGGGCCCTGTGGACTGTGGCATTGGGAGCTCGCAGATCCATGGTTGGTGACCGATTTTCGGGAGCTCCAGCAACAGCAGTTTCGTCCACGCAGAATCGTAAGGCTTGAATCGGCCCGTTCGCAGAGCCTTTCATCGCTCAGCGCAGCTTAAAATCGACCGCGTGATCTTTCATCGCCCGGAGGAGGTTCAATATCGGGAGCTTCGATCGCCTCAACTTTTTTTACCTTCCATCACAGTGAGATGGTGTATGAAGGAGAGTCACTGTGATGGATGTTTGTGTTAAATTGTGTTTAATTGTGTGTTTTGTTGCTTTCTCACTGTTCTGACTGCATGGCAACAACATTTTGTTCAAACTTGTTTTTGAATGACAAATAAAGAAATTCAATTCAATTCAATTCAATTCAATTCAATTCAATTCAATTCAATTCAAATATGGACCAAAGTTCTATCAAGCTACATATCAATACATCATGCTTGCTTTCATGGGAATGGTATTGAGTACAACAGTTGGGACATCGTGGTGCTGCTGTACAAGTCATTGTTGTAACCAGATCTGGAGTTCTGAACAGTTCTGGTCACCCAGGAAGGATGTCTTCAAGTCGGAAAGGGTGCAGAAGAGATTCACCAGGATGTCACCTGTGCTTGTGGGCTTGAGTTACAGGGAAAGGTTAGATAGCCTGGGACTCCTTGAAGCATAGGAGGCTGAGGGATAACCTTCAGTGTACAAGATCTTGAGCATGGATAAAGTGAAAACTCACAGGATATTTCCTAGGATGGAGAATTCTAAAACTCTAGGACATAGATTTAAGGTGATACGGGAGAGATTTATGAGTGATCTCGGGGGCAACCTTTTCACTCAGAGGGTAGGCTGTCAGAGGAAGCTATAGAATCAGATACAATTACAACTTTTCAAATTTATTTTGGACAAATATGACTCTCTGACTCTATTCCAAATATGTACCTCTGCTATAACAAACACAATTTTCTCAAGGGTAAAGCTCCAGCAACTATCAGGCTCAGCTCACTAACCTCAGCAACTATGATCTTCTATGGACCGTGTCTTTGGTCGCACTACGGACTTTGTTTTTGCAGCATTATGGTTACCTAGTATTACTGTTATATATTTATTGCATTTTTGATTATTATATGTGATCTGGATGTTATTGTATTTCGTGCCTGTTAAACTGCGGCAAGTAAGAATTTCACTTTTTCGATGTAGGTACATATGGCAATTAAATACTCATGAATCTTAACTCTTGCAAATGGGACAGATTACGAGAATGCAGTCAAAGCATCGGGAGAACTCTGTGTTCAATTTTGGTGTCAACTGTCCATTTGAACGGGTAGACAAGGTCTCAGTTTAATGTCTCATCTGAATGAAGGCACCTTCGAAAGAAAAGGACTGTGGGCAATGTTCTAAACTATTGACTGTTCATTGTATATTGATTGATATCTCATTATATTTTATTCATATATATTTTATTCATAGATAGGATGTAGGCTTCAGGATTCTATCTGTGATTCGACAACGTAAAACAATTCTGAGACAGAACTGCTTAAAAGTTTAATCAAGGTAGGGCGAGAGATGGAACTGTAACAGAGTTTGAAGTCATAGAGGGTCATAGAGTCACGGAGCTGTGTAGCACATAATTGGGCCCTGCAGCCATCCTTGTTCATGCCTACCAAGTAACCATACAGGGTTAGTCCCATTTGCCTCTATTTAGCCCATCTCCATCTAAACCCTTCCTATCCAAATATCTGTCCAAATGTCTTTTAAAAATCATAATTGTATCCACTTCTTTCACTTCCTCTGGCAGCTTATTCCAGATATGGTCTAGCCTCTGAGAGAAAAAGTTGCCTCTGTGCTTCCTCTTAAATATCTCTCCTCTCACCTTAAGCCTATGCCTTCTAGTCTTAGAATCCTCTACCCTGGGAAAAAGACTGTGAGTGTTCGCTTTATCCATGCCACTCACGATCTTATACACCTCCCGGGATGCAGGAAGAAAGAAAGGGATTCTGTTATTTTCCCTCTCTCTGGAAAGGATTAGACTCTGACTATTGAATGCTCTCTCTCTCTCTCTCTCTCTCTCTCTCTCCCCCCCTGTCTCCGCTGTACAACAACAGCAGTATTGCTACATTAACATAAACAACACAGGAAATCAGTCATTCACAGTTGCCATGGCAGCACCAGGGAAATCCATTTTATTACAGCCCACTGCGCCCCTCACACAAACACTGCACAGCCGAGAGGAGGATTGTTGAAGTGAGATTGGGTGTAGACAGGCACCAATGTACAATAGGTCTGGTTTTGCACATGGACTGCCTTTCCTGGGGTTGCTGGTCAGATCGCCTTAATTAGGAGACAACCCCTTCACAACAGCAGCTAACAGGAGGTGTAGATAGTCATCTGGGGTGGGTTTGTTGGTGGGCAGGAAGGGCGCAGATCCTCAGAATGTTTCCAACATGCTGCATGCTTAGCTTAAGACCAAATTTTGTTGGTTACTTCACGAGAAGCTCAGAAGTCAGCCAGTGAATTCCCCATTGAGTGCTGTAGGGTCTCTGTCGAGGAACACTGAGAGGTCGAGGGGGGAGGAGAGTGGCCAAGGCACACGGGGAGAGGGGCTGAATGAGGGAGAGAGCAGAGGGGGAAGTTACAACAGGCAGAAAGAGGAGGAAGTGAGAGATCTGCTGCTTCCTGTAGGCTGTGATGACTGAAGACAAAGCTGGGTGTGGACTGGTCTCCCAGGGTTGCTGGCTGTACAACTGCTGAGCTTGGATTCTCCCCCACAGTCCACCTATTTGACGAAAAGGAGACTGAATATCTTCAGTTCATCGTGAAAGGTAAATTTACCTTTTCCTTCACTGCTTTTAATGTTATACTGCAAAAAAAATCATTGATTGATCTAATTTTGTTTTAATGCACACTTGGCTTGTTAGATGAAATGACAAGATGTGTGCCTGTCATTCACAGTCCTGATATTATCAACATCTGTTAGGAATTATATCTGTGATAAATGTTCGTGAAACCCAGTGCCTTTAATCTGAAATCTTGTGGATAACACAATGTGTAGGCTGCCTCGTTTTTCTCACTGAGGATTGAATGATTTCACTGTAATTCATTTAGTCAGGTGGAGAATTTGAAACACATCATTTCATAATGCTTTTAAAATCTTGTGCTAAAGATCCCAGGCACAAACTATATTATTCTGTCAGCTACATACACCAGGGAGAAGGCTGCCGAATCTTTCTGTAAAAATATTTTTCATGGTCAAGTTCGCATTGATTATTATAAAACAATTCTCTAAACTAACAGTCAAAATACCCGAACAATAGAAGGTTGCATAGAATAAAATTGCATGTGCAATACTGAAATGACTTTTGAAAGCTGTTGAGACCACATTTCTGTTGAGAATGGCTGTATAGACCAGTGCTTTTTCATGATAGCAGAAAATATGCATGAGTGCGTCAGTCAGAAAGAAAAAAAGATAAGGATTTACTGCCCATTAATAGCATTTAATTAGGAACTATACATGCTATTTTTGCATACCGTTAAATCACATGACTTACTTACATTGTCGTTCCACCATTTTATTGAAGAAAATGTAGCTACTTCAAAATTCTTCTTAACTCAAATTGAATCGTGACTGCATTTTGTGTTGGCACCTTTTTAAATTCTAAAAGCATACGCCCTGTGATATGTTAGCAGTTCTAAGGAACAAATAGTTTTGAAATGAAACATAGAAACATAGAAATTAGGTGCAGGAGTAGGCCATTCGGCCCTTCGAGCCTGCACCGCCATTCAATATGATCATGGCTGATCATCCAACTCAGTATCCCGTACCTGCCTTCTCTCCATACCCTCTGATCCCCTTAGCCACAAGGGCCACATCTAACTCCCTCTTAAATATAGCCAATGAACTGACCTCGACTACCTTCTGTGGCAGAGAGTTCCAGAGATTCACCACTCTCTGTGTGAAAAAAGTTCTTCTCATCTCGGTTTTAAAGGATTTCCCCCTTATCCTTAAGCTGTGACCCCTTGTCCTGGACTTCCCCAACATCGGGAGCAATCTTCCTGCATCTAGCCTGTCCAACCCCTTAAGAATTTTATAAGTTTCTATAAGATCCCCTCTCAATCTCCTAAATTCTAGAGAGTATAAACCAAGTCTATCCAGTCTTTCTTCATAAGACAGTCCTGACATCCCAGGAATCAGTCTGGTGAACCTTCTCTGCACTCCCTCTGTGGCAATAATGTCCTTCCTCCGATTTGGAGACCAAAACTGTACGCAATA
The DNA here is from genome assembly GCF_010909765.2 of Amblyraja radiata. Classification (NCBI taxonomy): domain Eukaryota; kingdom Metazoa; phylum Chordata; class Chondrichthyes; order Rajiformes; family Rajidae; genus Amblyraja; species Amblyraja radiata. The sequence continues at coordinate 46,560,913 of NC_045964.1, read as the reverse complement.
CTCCAGGTGTGGTCTCACCAAGACCCTGTACAACTGCAGTAGAACCTCCCTGCTCCTATACTCAAATCCTTTTGCTATGAAAGCTAACATACCATTCGCTTTCTTCACTGCCTGCTGCACCTGCATGCCTACTTTCAATGACTGGTGTACCATGACACCCAGGTCTCGCTGCATCTCCCCTTTTCCTAGTCGGCCACCATTTAGATAATGGTCAAGTTTGCATTGATTATTGGGAAATATTGATCAATAAGCCAGTTCTGATTACTTGACTGGATTTGCACATCTAAAGTGCCCAATGAGGTGAATGCAATTTTTAAACATTGAATGGCAAATTCCATTGAACTGATGTGAAGAACGTTACCCAAATAATTGAATGAATTAACAGGAAGTATTGCAAACCAGCTAATTAATGAAGACTTCTGTTTTTAAATGGCTAATTGGCTTTTATCGTTTTAATCAATCCGTTCTATTTTCAAGTTTAATGTGCACCAGGGAATGTAACTGTTGCGCAAAGGGGAATCTTTTGGGAAATTATACACGGAAAAGACTCTGAGAGATAACAACCCATAGGAATTCATGTTGGGTCCTCCCAATCGGGTACAGAAATGGAACTGAAAGTCCAGTCGAATTTCAGGCTTACTCCAATCCATTAGATGAAGAGGTTACTGAAATTCACAGGCAGCTGACTTCAATAACATTGCAACTAGTCAGTTTAGTTTTGCCTACTGTCAGTCGTTACTTTCCTGATGATAGCTGGATTGGATTACCAAATCACCAACATGAGGCATTGATTTAATCCTACACGTCATATTGTTTGACTGAATTGTGAGTCCAACAATCGAGCTGAAGAGCTTCTTTCATTGCCACAAGAAGGCTAGGCTTGTTGTGGATATCCATCCGTGAATGCCTTTTCATTGTGCCACAATGGGTCATATTCTGCAGATAAATAAATGAGCCCCAAGTGTTTGCATTGAATCATAAACACCCACAATAGTCGATTTATACAAGTTCTAATGTTGCCTTTACACTGGATGAGGAGGGACCAACACACCACAGCACTGTGGAGACTGGCACCACCATATCTCATTGTTATCATCATTACCAGCTACAATGTAGTGATTGTGTAGAGTCAATAGTCATAGGCATCCAGGGACAAGGTGGGCATAACAGCATGTGACAGTTTTGGACAAATCAAATCTACTTTAGTTCAGGACACAAAGTGCTGGGGTAACTTAGTTTAGAGAGACAGCATGTAATCCCACTTTCACAGGCACTCCCTACATACCAAGGGCAATGCACAAAGGCCACTTAATCTACAAACCCGCATGTCTTTGGGATGTGGGATGAAACCGGAATAACCTGAGGAAACCCACGCAGTCACAGGGAGAACGTGCAAGCTCCACAAAGAGAGCAGCTGAGGTCTGGGGTCTCTTGCACTGTGAGGCAGCAGCTCTACCAGTGCCTCCCTCAACCCTGTATGTAAAACAAATATGTGTAAAATACAGGAGTCAAAATTAGCTTTCATACATGAATTAAGATATTACTGTGATATAACTAGACATGTTACAATGTTACTCCTGTAATAGTTGCTGGCTAACTAGGAGCAATATTTCAGAACATTAGGCTGACATCATTTTAAGGTCTTACCTACAGGAATAATCAGAAATTCATTGCACGAAAGTGCCTGTTCAGTGCCTGAAAAAATATGATATTTAATGATTTTATCAACACACAAGAAAATGATTTAGGCAGCAGAGAAAAAAGTGAAAATGTTCTTTTGGTCATAGGTTTGTTCCATTTGAATCTTGTTCAGGTCAAAAATGTCTCCATTGGTGGTTTTTCTTCGACTGCAGATCAACTCTGGAAAAATCTTTATTTTGGGGGCTAAATGTGAGGATTTAATGTTGGACTTTGGGAAGAGAGTGGGATTGTGATGACAAGGGCAGTGATTAAGCAATTGTGAAGATCAGATGAAGTAAGTTGATGGCTTTGTGGAGAGACACCCACTCTTCCTGGTTCCACAAGCTGTACAATCAACGTGTAGGAAGAAACTGCAGATGCTGGTTTACACCGAAGATAGACACAAAATGCTGGAGTAACTCAGTGGGTTATGCAGAATCTTTGGAGAGGTGGAATGGGTGACGTTTTGGGTCGGGCCCTTCTTCAGACTGAGAGTCAGGGGAGAGGGAGTCTAGAGATATGGAAGGATAAGGTGTGAAAACGACAGAACAAAGCAGTGGATCATCTGAAACAAATCATCATCTGCTTTGATCTGTCGATTTCACATCATACCCATCCATATCTCTAGACACTCTCCCTTGACCCTCAGTCTAAAGAAGGGTCTCGACCCAAAACGTCACCCATTCCTTCTCTCCAGAGATGCTGCCTGTCCCGCTGAGTTACTCTGGCATTTTGTGTCTATCTTAGAAATACAATCAAGTTTCACCCATCCAGACATTTGTTTTCACTTCTACATACTCCTACATACATGACAGTTTAGAACAGTTTAGATTTGTCCATGTTGTTATGCCCAAATTGTTCCTGAATGTCTTGATTCTACACAATCTTGGCTTCCAGGGATCAGAAATAAAACACCCATTTACAATAATTTCTTCCTCTCAGCTTCCACATCCCAACTTCCTGACCATAGTTGTGCTGAGTTCTCAATTATCAGCAGTCTTTAAATAATTGCAGCCACTGTGGGGGAGTTTCAGTTCATGTTTTCAGATTCAAGATCTCCTGTTTTGTCAGGGTAATAGAGGATGTTAATGGTATTATGATTGGGTAACTTGAATTAAATGTTCTCAGTTTAAGCAAAGCACGATTACTCAGTTTTTTAGAGGCGTTATTTCAGGAACAGCTGATGTTGAAAATATTTGAGTTATTACTGTCACTAATGAAGCAATAGTTTAGTTTAGTTTAGTGATAGAGCGCAGAAACAGGCCCTTCGGCCCACCAAGTCCACACTGACCAGCGACCGCACCTTAACACTATCCTACATACACTAGGAATAATTTACATGTATACCTACAAACCTGTACGGCTTTGGCGGGTAGGAGGAAACCGAAGCACTCAGAGAAAACCCACGCGGCCACGGGGAGAACGTACAAGCTCCGTACAGACAGCATCCGTAGTCGGAATCGAACCCAGGTCTCTGGCGTTCTAAGCGCTGTAAGGCAGCAACTCTACTGCTGCGCCATCGTGAGATATGTTACAACGGTAGAAATCCTGCAAAAGTTGCTGACTAACTTGGAGCAATGTTTCAGAACATTAGGCTGAAATTACTTTAAGGTCTTGCACAGGAATAATCTGAAATTAATTACAATAAAAGTGCCTGGTGCAGTGCCTGATAAAAATATGATATTTAATTAATCTATCAACGCACAAGAAAATGAATCTGGCAGCAGAACAAAAAGTGAAAAAGTTTGACTGGTTTTAGATATGTTGTTCCACTTGAATCTTGTGGAATTGAATGAGTAGAATGATGTTCACATTTTAGTAGAATTTTAAAACGTGCATAGAAATAGACAAATGATGAACTCCAGGTATTTTGTATTTTAGACATATAATGCGGTTTGTAAATTATACTACTGGGAGCTAGAAAGTTCCACTATGTGGACATAGTTTCATAGTTTATCGACCAGTATTGTCGAGATCCACTCAGCAAAGGTCAGTAGGCTGCTTGCACAAGTTAAACTGCACCTCAGACAATTAGAAGCCAGAAAGCTGGATGCAGAAAAGTTCTGAGCTGGACAGTAACCCTAGATGATCAGGCTTAGGTGTAAGGTGAGAAGGGAAAGATTTAATAGGAACCTGAGGGAGTAATGTTTTTCACATAGAGGACGGTTGGCATATGGAACAAGTAGCCAGAGGAGATAGTTGAGACAGGTACAATAATAACGTTTGAAAGGCATTTGGACAGGTAGATGGGAAAGGTTCAGAGGGACACAAAAATGCTGGAGAAACTCAGCGGGTGCAGCAGCATCTATGGAGCGAAGGAAATAGGTCCTATTTCCTTCGCTCCATAGATGCTGCTGCACCCGCTGAGTTTCTCCAGCATTTTTGTGTACCTTCGATTTTCCAGCATCTGCAGTTCCTTCTTGAACACAAGGCTCAGAGGGATATGGGCTCGATGAGTTGGGCTGAAGGGTTGTTTGTTTTTGTATGACTTTCAATAATCAGGCTGGTGTTGTAGTAATCAGGAACAAGGTGCAACATGAATGTTGTTCTAATAAGTCATTACTGACTGCTGAGCTGGAAATATAGATTAATTATTACTGATTTAGTGTCAACCAACTAGTTGAAATACTGTTTCTAACAACATACCCTATTCTGCATGGGGACTTTGTGTGGGGTGGGGTTCTGACACTGCGCTTGTACAATAAGTGATACCAGTTCAGCTGCACACTTTTCACAATTTACATTTACATTTTATTCAGTGCTCAATCCTATTATTGTTGTTGTACATGTGGGCACATCAGCATATGCCCCAATCAAAGCTGGACCTGATCAATACTTACAAACAGTTACATGTGTGTTTCAAATATGCCAGATTTATGGATGTAGATACAAGGAACTGCAGATGCTGGTTTACCAATAACCACACCAAGTGCTGGAGTAACTCAGCAGATCAGGCAGCATCTCGAGAGAACATGGATAGACGACATTTCAGGTTTGAAGAAGGTTCCCAACTCGAAACATTGTCTGCCCATGTTCTCCAGAGGTGCTGCCTGACCCATTGTGTTACTCCAGCACTTTGTATTTTTTAATACCCGGATGTAACCCCTTTCCTCCACTTCATTGTTCCATTGGAAATGTGTTGTACAACTGGAAAGCTTCTAAATTCAATAAATGATTTAGGCAAGTACTTAAAGATGATTCCTCTTTCATTGGATAACGGTGCTAATAAACGTATTGTGTCTGCCTGAATAAACTGTGTGAAGGTGGTGATGGCAAAGTGTTTAGCTCATGGTGGTTGAACAGAGGAGTGACTTCATTCAAGCTCTGGCTGAAGGTTGTTCTCACGCAGGCTACAAGAAGGTACACAAGAACTCTTGCAGTGACAGGCCTTTTGATTTTCTTTCCCTCCCTACTGGGGACTGCGAATCCCAGTATGTGTGGAAGAGATCATAAGCTTGCCTTCTGTGTCACCAGCTCAGCGGCAACATTTTTTAACATCTTGATTTCTAGGAGGAATATGTTTGCACAAGAAGAAATTTTAGCTTTCAATAAAGTTCCAGCTGCCAGTGAGAAATATTGAGAAGCAAATCCTCCCTCCAGCTGACAGGTGCCATGACTAAGCAGCATACATCCTCTATTGAAAACCTGGTGACTGCAAGTGCAAGTATACCATCGGTTGACAATATACCATCCTCTCCCATCCTCAGCTTCACGTGGGGAGAAGTAGGGATCATGCCAGGATTAGTTAGACCCCCCTCACTCTTTATAAAATTGGAATTGAATAAGAGCAGACAAATGTTAGAGGCAGTATTTTTCTCTGACCCAAAGAATGATAATTTCAATTGTGTTATTTGGTTTATTGTTAAATGTAATTTTGCACGTAATAACAAGGCAATAGAAGCTTTCAACAATCATCACATTGATTGTGGTTTAGAACTCTGAAGAAGGGTCCCGAAATGAAACGTTGTCTGTCCATTCCCTCCACAGATGCTGCCTGAGTATCTGTAGAACTTTGTGCTTTGCTCAAGATTTCAGCAATTGCAATCTCTTGTATCATGTGTTGGGGTTACTTAAGCCTATTTTGGATGAACTGTGAACTATTATTTGGAATTGTTATACTGTGGAGAATGCTCACTGGTTGGTTGTGGAGAGTCAAGAGCGTTTTCTGCCAGGTAATGCCGATAATGCAACGATGAAATTCTTACTTGTTGCAGCTTATCAGGCCTATAAATGCAATAACACAGATAATTATTCAATAACCAATAATACAACATTTTTTTATAATGGTAATTCTGGATAACCATAATAGTCATAGAACCAAAGACACGGTCAATTGAAAATTATAGTCGCTGAGGTTACGGTGCAGTTTTTAAGAGCCTGATCACTGATGGGAAGAAGCTGTTCTTGAATCTTAAGGTCATGATTTTTAGGCTCCTGTACCACCTTCCCGCTGATAGTAGTGAGAAAGTGCCCTGGGTGGTGTGGGTCTTTGATGATATTGGCTGCCTTTTTGAGGCAGTGCCTCCTGTAGACCACTTTGATGGTGGGGAGGTCAGTACCTGTGATAATGTTTATCACTAGAATGAAAGCACTGTGACTCCCAAGATATCTTTCACTTTTCATTTCATCTTTCATTTCATCTCACCTCTTTTTGGAAACAATTTGATTTTTTTAATTGAATGAAATAATTCTGAAATGTTCCCAAAAAACTATTTAGTTATTTGTTTCAGTGCCCTGTGTCGCTATGTGTTTCAGTCTTGGTCCAATTGTAAATGTTGCAACAGGAAATCACAAAATTCACTAAAAATAAGAAATCCAGAACATTTCCTTTGCCATCAGCCCACTGTTATTTACACCAGGACCCAGGCACAAATCACACATCATTTATGATAGATTTAAAAATTGAAACATCAGTCTCTGGAATATAATAGGCTTACAATAGTTTCCATTAATGTGAAAAGGGTGTTATTATTACACGAATGGAATGCTGTTCCATTTTGCTGACCATCTTCTGTGGCTTATTAAATGTCTGAATGCTTTTCCTTGACAAATGAAGATCATAGTTGATGAGGCCCAGCACATAGATGCAACCATTAACAAAGCTCATCAATGCTTCTACTTCCTTAGACGATTGAGGAGATTTGGTATGATGACAAATACTCAATCAAACTTCTACAGGTATACAACAGGGAGCATACTGACCAGTTGCATCACATCCTGGCTCAACATTGTCACTGCCCAGGAATGAAGGAGATGACAGAGAGTGGTGGACATTACCTTGTCCATCACAGGTACAGACCTCCCCACCATTGAAGGGGTCTACTCGACACGCTGCCTCAAAAATGCAGCTAATATCATCAAAGACCCACATACCCTGGCCATGCTCTCATCTCACTACTATCCTTGGGAAGAAGGTAGAGGAAAAAGCCTGTAAACCATGACCTCCAGGTTCAAGAACAGCTTCTTCCCAGCAGCCATCACTGCACACTGAACACTGCACAACACTAACCTTATCAACTATGATCGTCTATGGGCTGACGTTAGTTGCACTATGGTCTTCAGATTTGCAGTATCATGGTTACCTAGTATTACAGTTAATAATTATTGTGTTCTTGATTATTATATGTTTATCTGGATGTTATTGCATTAACAGGCCTGTTAAGCTGTAGCAAGTAAGACCGTCATTATTCTGGTGTCGATACATATGACAAGTGAATCTCCACTGTACAAGTGCAGCTCCACAATAATTGCAACACCTAATGTCCTTGCATTGAGCTGAACAGATAACCACTCAACCTACAAGCAGCAGAATTCAGCACTTTTATGTTTTTGGATTAGGTTATATCCACTTACACAGGAAAATATTGAATCCTTTTTATAGTCACGCCTCAATGAAAAGCCTGAAGTGGGGCTGGAAAATCTAAAATTCCACACCGACCCTTTTTAATTGAAGATATTCTGTTTTTTATGGAAAGTGTTTACATTCAAATGAAGAAACCATTTCTCCACAGATTCGAAACATTACCGATCCATGTTCTGCAGAGATGCTGCCTGACCCAATGAGTTACTCCATCACTTTGTGTCTTTATTTATAAACCAGCATCCGTAGTTGCTGGTAGACAAAAATGCTGGAGAAACTCAGCGGGTGAGGCAGCATCGATGGAGCGAAGGAAATAGACAACGTCTCGGGCCGAAACCCTTCTTCAGACCTTGTGTCTCCCCTGACCAATACTTATGTTGACTGATACTGATCAAAAAAACATTATCTTCACAATTATACACCGCCCCAACCCTATTATAATTTAACACAGTCAATAGGAAAAGCAAGCAGCAACCTTCTATGTATATAATTGAGTATGATTATTGTTTAATTAGTACTTAATTATCTAATCACAGCATGTAATGGAGGAATGGGGAATTAATTCAAGCAATCAGTACCCCAGTGAATATTCTTCACAGGTGTTCGTCTCATCTTATTTCCAACAACTAAAAACAATCCTCACACAATTCCCTAAGGTCGCCATCAGCAGTTGGTGAGATTTCAGACTCAAGCAGTTTTAGCAATCTGTTATGGCAAAGTTCAATGATGGCATTACTTGTTAAAAGGTAAGAAGTTGGGCGTTTTCATTAGATGATGGTTGTGTTTGTGCTCATGTTTTACACCCAATCTGCTCCTTTTTCAAACAACAACACTTTTAGATTTCAGCTTCCTTTTCCTGTCATGTCATTAAAAAAAAAAAGCCACACAGATAAACTCAGTTCCCAGACGTTGGATGTAGCCTGCACCGAGAGAGGATTGGTACGTACCGATCACCAAACAGCACAAGCTCAAATGAAAGGCTATTCCATTGAAATGCAAATATTTTTAATCTACCTTTTGGCAGAAAATCATGAGTGTGTAAAATCATGAGAGGAGTAGATTGGGTAGATACACAGTCTCTTGCCCAGAGTATGTGAATCGTGGATCAGACATGGGTTTAAGGTGAAGGGGAAAAGATTTATTAGGAATCAGAGAGGTAACTTTTTCACACAAAGGGTGGTGGGTGTATGGAACAAGCTGCCAGAGAGGTAGTTGAGGCTGGGATTATCCCAATGTTTAAGAAACAGGTAGACCGGTACATGGATAGGACAGGTTTGGAGGGGTATGGGCTAAACTCAGGCAGGTGGGACTAGTGTGGCTGGAACCTGTTGGCTGGTGTGGGCATGTTTGGCCCATCAAGTCTTCACTGGCTATCAGAGCATTTCTAATTAGTCCAAAGCCCACCCTTTCTCACATGTCCATTAATTCTACTGCTATCCTCCTGCCATCCACCTGCACTTGGGGCAATTTCCATAGGCCCAAAAACCTTTTAACCTGTCATCTTTAGGTTGCAAAGAGCGAAAACCATGTGGCCACAAGGAGAATGTGCAAACTCCACACCGACAAATCTGGTGGTCAGGATTGAACCCAGATCACTGGAGTTCTGTGTTAAATTGTATCCCTGTGTTTAGATTTTAAGATGGAGTTGTAGAGTCGTACTACATGGTAACAGGACCTTTGGCCCAACTCATCCATGCCGACCAGGATGCCTATCTAAGCTCATCCCATTTACCTGCATTTAGCCCTTATCCCTCTAAACCTTTCCTATCTGTGTACCTGTCCAAATTTATTTTAAATTGTATCTGCCTGAACCACTTCCTCTGGCAGCTCAATCCATATATCCACCTCCCTCTGAGTGAAAATGTTGCGTCAAGTTCCATTAAATCTTTCCCCTCTCACCTTAAACCTATGCCCTCTAGTTATTGTTTCCACTATCCTGGGAAAACGACTGTGTATTGACCCTATCTATTCCCCTCATTATTTGATAAGCTTTATAACATCAGCCCGCAGCCCCCTACGCACCAAGAAATGAAGACCTAGCCTACCCAACCTCGGCCTATTGCTCATCCCTTGAGCCCTGGCAACATCCTTGTAAATGATTTTGCGCAAGTTAGTTTGCAATTACAATCTTTTTTTGATAATTTAGAAATCATCAAGAGATTTGACAGTGGCATGGCTGATAGGGCTGCTGCCTCACAATGCCAGAGTCCCGGATTCGACCCTGACCTCGGGAGCTGTCTGTGTGGATTTGCACGTTCTCTCTGTGAGCACGTGGGTTTCTTTTGGGTGCACCATTTTTCTTCTACATCCTGTATTTGTGTGGGATTGTAAATTAATTGGCCTCTGTAAACTGCTGCAAAGATGTAGGGAGGGGGTGCAAAAATGCCACAAAATAACAGAGAACTTTGTGTGTGTGTGTGTGTGTGTGTGGGTGAATGATGGTCGGCGTAGACTCTTTTTGCTGAGGGGTCTGTTTCCATAAGCTATGTTATGGTTCAATTCACCCCTATCCCATTGAGGCCATTGAACCGTGTCCAAGGAACTGATGCACTGCAATGTGTTACATTGGTGAGAATTATATTCTGCATCTTCTGCTATCTATTGTACTTTAGTTTGAACTGAATGTATCTATGTACAGTATATCTGATCTATTTGGGTAGCATGCAAAAGAAAGCTTTTCACTGTACCTCAGTATGTGTGACAAAAATAAACCTAAATACAACCTAAATCTAAATCATGCTGTATCTCTAGAGTTAACTAAACTCTGGATGCAATATTTCAGGCTGAAAATGGACATTCTGTGAGGCCATACATTACACAGCAGCATGTCTGTGTTTACTGAAACTGGCTACTAATGGTGCCATCTAGGACCTACATTTTTCACTCACCATTAAATGAAAAACAAACTCTGCAGCATGTTGGCAATGAGACACCGGTGAAAGGGTTCTCACTGGATACAGGTATAACTGGCATTTTTCTGAGCTCCTTACCGGGGCTCTGTGCATGTGGGTACCCAGCCACAGCAGAGTGGTGCTTTCCACTATCTTCCCTTTTTTTCTGGTGTTTATGTGGCAGTTTTGTGTGCTGCTGCAATGTGGCTGTCATAAAGAATGTTCTTTATGGGGTGACTCACTTCCCAGAAACACAGCAACTGTGAATTCTGCACTGAAAAAAAAGCACTTAAAATCTTTGCAAATGATTCACTTCAAATTCATCTTTATGATTTTATTTAGGGGGTTTCTCCCACATTCCCACTGTTTTTGCTGGTCAACAAATTAGACACTAGCCTTACATGCAGTAAAATGGAGACACAATGAACTGCAGAAGCTGGAATCTTGTGGAGGGAATGAACAGACAACGTTTCGGGTCAGGACACTTCTTCAGGCTAAATATGTAAGAAGGAACTGCAGATGCTGGTTTAAACTGAAGATAGACCGTCTGAAGAAGGGTCTCGACCCGAAACGTCACCCATTCCTTCTCTCCAGAGATGCTGCCTGTCCCGCTAAGTTACTCCAGCTTTTTGTGTCTCCCTTCTTCAGACTGATGGATAAGGGGTGAGAAAGCTGAAAAAGAAAGGAGGAGGTGGGACAAAGCCTGTATAGGTGAGGGAGGGGTGGCAAATGCATGGGGAAAGTGACAAAGGCTAGAGGTGAAATGGGGACAGAAGGGTTTTAGATAAACATAGACATAGAAACATAGAAAATAGGTGCAGGAGTAGGCCATTCGGCCGTTCAAGCCTGCACCGCCATTCAACATGGTCATGGCTGATCATCCAACTCAGTATCCCGTACCTGCCTTCTCTCCATACCCCCTGATCCCTTTAGCCACAAGGGCCACATCTAACTCCCTCTTAAATATAAGGAGAGAAGAGTAGTGAAATGTAAAGCTGGAAGGAGTGTTATGGGTGAAAGAAGATAGGGGGAGAGGGGAAAGACTAGGGGAATAAAAGGGAAATCCGAAAAGGAGATAAGCCTACGGAGGAGGGGAAAGGAGCAGGGAGGCTGGGTGATGGGGTGAGATACATGTGTGTACTGTGGTGGGGTGGTCAGTGGAAAGAGAAGGGGGGGGGGGAGGTATGACAATATTCGAGTGTCTGTTTAGTGCAACAAAAAGAACAAACTTTCATTTCTAGACATTTATTTGTGAATTCAATCCTTTGTTGAAGTGACAGTAAGAAAGTTACAGACTGACTAATCCAGTTTTGTATATGAGAACTTGAATCTCCTCCACTGTATGCAGACTTGGTAGCACATTGATGAAACGGTGACGAACATAAGCTCTGCACTGTAATGGGTGTGGTGCTGAGCGCCTTTCTCCCCTCTGTAAAATCTGCCAGCTAGATTGTGAAACCATTGTTATCTCATGATGTTCAACAGAAATGCATTGCAACATGCTTTTATTTACATTGCTTGTACCCAGGCAGATCTTAATCATAGTGTGTTTGCTGTGCTGAAAGGATTAGTTAAGATTCTGTTGCATCTATAAGAGGATATGTCTGTGAAAATTATACTTATCAATTTAGTTTAATTCAGTAGATGACCTTTAAAGTCACCGCAGGCTGCACCTGAATTCACTTACATTTGTATCTCTAAACTAACTAAACTGCGATAGTAACTTCCTGTCAGTGATGGAAGCGTGCAACTAAACTATCAAGTGACCTTGTTCGTTCTAAAGTCCTCGTAAAAGGAAGTGTCCGTTTTTGCAGTGAGTTCAAGAGTCACGAGTATTTAATTGTCAAAGGTACCAGCAATGGAACTATGAAATGCTTATTCGCTTCAGTAAGCCTGTAAATGCAAGCCTGTAAATGCAATAACATTCAGATAATAAATATATAATAATCAACAATAAAATAAATGAATAACTGTCATACTAGGTAACCATAACAGTGCAACAATCAATGTCCGTAGTGCAACTAAAGGCACAGTCTAACGAAGATCATAGTTGCTGAAGTTAGTGTTGTGCAGTGTTCAGGAGTGTACAGGCAGTGTACAGCCTAAAACCCCTGTTCCACGGTACGAGTTCATTCCAAGAGCTCTCCCCGAGTTTGCCCTGATTCGAACTCGGAGATTTACGATAATGGCCACTCGTCAGTAATCCAGGCTCTCGTGGACATTTTTCATCATGTTGAAAAATCTTCACGAGTCTTCCCAAGCTTACCTGCCCTTAACGAGTCTTCCCGAGTACCTGCCGTTAGCGCTAAGAGACGTCCCCGAGCTCCGAAGTACCCGCTACGTTCATTCTCCGTGCTTACCACGAGTTTGATTTTTTTTAAACTTGGGAGAGCTCTTGGAATGAACTCGTACCGTGGGACAGGGCTATAACAATAGTTGTAGATGCGAAGAAGCTGTTCTTGAACCTGGAGGTCATGTTTTTTCAGGCTCCATTCCTTTCTTCCCAATGAGAGTAGAGAGATGAGAGTGTGGCATGGGACTTTGATATCGGCTGCTTTTTTGAGGCATCACCTTTCAATACCTTCGATATGTTGTAGTACTGACACGTTTAATCTGGTTACACATTGGAGAGCATGGGATCTCTGCATGCAAGTGGAATGTTTGGCTTGTGCAATGCACTGTCAGCATGCACAGAATTGTCAGTAGAAAAATATATTTCACTGGTGAAAAAGTTACACTGAGATACAAACATTGTGGGGAGCCAATTGAACCAGATGGAGAAATCCATACACATGACAGACCTCACATGCCACAATATCGTAGGCAAGTCAATAATTTACCTTCAGTATCATGAGGTTCAATACTGTGACAGTATCTTATAAGGAGTTTATATCAAATGCCTTTTCTCGAGTTTAGAGAGAGCTTTTGAAGAGCTTAGAAATCAGAGTAAATCAGGATCAATCAAGCCCAGCAGAGACCCCTTACAAATCCATGCAGGGTCTTCCTGAACAATCAAGAATTTTAAAAAAGTTGGGCAGTGAACGTGGACAAAAACAGGGTTAATATTTTAGGAGGACCCTTGTCAGAACTTTGGACGTGAAGCATTATCTGTGTCTCTCTGATGCTGCCTGATTTTTCATTTCTAATTTCCAAAACCTGCAGTTTTTGGATTTGCAAACTTTGCAATCGCACAGTAAGTGGCTGGAGTCTGGAATGTGCTGTCTAAGAAGATGGTGGAAGCAGATACTCTAATGATATTTACAAGGCATCTGGACAAATATTGGAATTGGCTTAAAATATTGGAATTGGCTTATTGTCATATATACTGAGATACAGTGAAAAGGTTTGTTTGTGTGCTGTCCAGTCAAATCTTAATATACATGAGTACAATCAAGCCATACACAAATGACACAGGTAGTGCAAGGAGAAAAATACCAGGGTGCAGAATATAGTGTTACAGCATTGTACCATTACAGACACAGGGAAAATGTCAAAGGTCTGCTATGAAGTGAGTTGGCAGATCAGGACTACACCTAAGGGTATGAGAGGACTATTCAGTCGTCTAATAATGTTGGGGAAGAAGCTGTTCCTCAATCTGGTGGTACAAATGTTTTCAAGCTTTTGTATCTTCTGCCTGATGGGAGAGGAGAGAAGAGGGAATAATTGAGGTGAAAAAGGTCCTCGATTGTATTGGCTGCTTTCCCGAGGCAGCGTGAAGTATAGGTGGAGTGGATGGTGGGGAGGTTGGGTTGCGTGGCAGATTGGCCTACATCCACAAGCCTGCAATTTCTTGTGGTCTTGGCAGAACTGTTGCCAAACCAAGCAGTGATGCATCCCGATAGAATGCTTTCTATTTGAAAAGTATTTGAATTGCCAAAGAATAGAAGGCTATGAACCTAATGCAGGGAAATGGATAACAGTGTAAATGGGTACTAAGGAGCATGGACAAGGTGGCTGAAGGACCTGTTCATCTGCTATACATCCCCATGTCTCCATGCCCAATCCAAATCTGAAAGTTCTTGGGTCACTTGACTGGCAGAAATATTTTATTATCAGCTGACCAAAACAACTTTGTATCTTCACTTCCATATCAAATTATATATAATGTGTTCATCATTGTCATAGTCATAGAATCACAGAGCACAGAAATAGGCCCTTCAGCCCAACGTGCCCATGCCAACCAAGATGCACCATCTATGCTAGTCCCACCTACCTGCATCTGGCCCATATCCCTTTCCTATCCAATTCGGGTTCCAAGCATTAACCAGTAAGAAACCCTCTCAGTAATTTGTACACAGCCCATATCAGTCCAGAAAACCCGAATGCATCTTGGGTTCACTGGGAAGATCGTGGAAGGAGACAACAGAGAGTGATAGACACTGTCTGATCCATCACAGGTACCAACCTCCCAACCATCGAAGGGATCTACAGGAGGCACTGCCTCAAAATGGCAGTCAAGATCATCAAAGACCTACACCATCTTGGCCACACTCCCTTGTCCCACTACCAACATCAGGAGAAAATACAGGAGCCTGAAAACGATGACCCCCGAGTTCAAAAACCTCTTCTTCACAGATGCACAGAATCTCTTGTGCAGAGTGGGGGAATCGAGGAACAGAGGACATAGGTTCAAAGTGATGGGGAAATGATTGATTAGGAATCTGAAGGGTAACTTTTTCCACACAAAGGATAGTGGGTATATGGAACAAGCTGCCAGAGGAGGTAGTTGAGGCTGGGACTATCCCAATGTTTAAGAAACAGTTAGACAGGTATATGGATAGGACAGATTTGGAGGTATATGGACCAAACACAGGCAGGTGGGACTAATGTAGATGGGACATGTTGGCCAGTGTGGGCAAGTTGGGCCGAATGGCCTGTTTCCACATTGTATCATTCTATGACTCAATGACTTCAACTATCAGGCGATTGAACACTACACAACAATAAACTCGGCAACTATGATCTTCTATGGACTGGTGTTTTTGATTGCACTGTGGATTTCTGTTTTGCACTATTATGTTTACCTAGTATTACAGTTATTAATATATATGTTTCACTATGTGTTTTAACAGGCCTGTTAAACTGCAGCAAGTAAGAATTTCATTGTTCTGTTGATGGTACATATGACAACTAAACATTTGACTCTCTTTAAATCAGAAGCCCCATGAACCAAAAGGCCAAGTTAATGTCATTTTGATTGAGCCATCAGCAACATATTGAAATATGGCAACCTGCCTTGCCCTGCGGCTAGCAACTCTCAAGGTGCAACAGTTAAATGCTTAAACCAGTGGATTGATCATTTTCTTGACTGTGGTGGTCTCTGCCGCTCTTCTGCACTCTAGTCTCCTAGATATTAAACTAGCCTGTCATGCCTGTGGATGATGTTACTTCCCCATGCTGACTTGTAGATGGGGTGGAAGAGAGGACCATAGTAGTTCGTGGAGAAGGATATATACTGTGGCATTTTGTCAGGTTTGGGTTCCTCCTTCAAGAGACATATGTATTGGAGAGGATTCACGTGACTTGTCAGATGTTTGGGAAGACAATGTTGCATCCTATGTTGTTGCCACTTGTGAATGGTGAAGAATCAAGAGTGCTTATTGTCATGTGTGCCGACAAAGGAACAATGAAATTCTTACACGCAGCAGCTTAACGGGCATTTAAACACAATACTCAATAGATAACATATAAAAAACAAAAAGTAAATGAATTAATGGCCCTTAATACTAGTGCAAAAAAATCAAACTCTGAAGTCCAACCATAGACACAGTCCATTGAAGATCACAGTTGTTCAGGTTAGTGTTGTCTATTGTTCAAGAACCTGATGGTTGCTGGGAAGAAGGTATTCTCAAACTTGGTGGTAATGGTTTTCAGAATTGAAGCCAAAAACCTCTGCAATGTTTAATACTATTATACTTTCAGAATAAATGATACATTCAAAGAAATGGAAAATTAAGTTAGACATTCAGCCAAACGATGTCAGAAAATTGACACTTAAAACAGTGTAGGCGTGGAATAGGAAACTTGAAAGGTTTCAATAAGGAAATTGATCAAGTATTGACAGTTGAAAAGTTTCATGATTGTGAAATGTGATAATGTGTGTGGAGATGTTGCAGAAAATTGAATGACCACTCAGGCAGATTTTAAAAAATC
Source organism: Amblyraja radiata (assembly GCF_010909765.2). NCBI lineage: Eukaryota > Metazoa > Chordata > Chondrichthyes > Rajiformes > Rajidae > Amblyraja > Amblyraja radiata. The sequence goes on along the minus strand of NC_045964.1, from coordinate 46,544,329 downwards.
ATGGAATGACCAGAATATGCCAATGGGTCTGTGTGGGCTCCCTGCAGGACAACACTCTCGGTCCCATTACCCAGCTCTATTCCAACGCCCATGGCTTTAGTACTGTTGCCTTTTTCCCCATTTGAATCATACTGTGACATCTCAGCTGCTGAAATCCGCAATAAATGTAACTAAACTTACATTATTGGACACTTTCTGGATTTGCATCAATTTAGGAGTGTATTTCACCCTTCACATATGGTCAGGTGGGTTGTTTAATCTGCTGCCAATGTGCCCACATCCATTTTGTACGAATGCAGAATCAACACACTTTCAGAGAGTCTGAAGAAGGGTTTCGGCCGGAAACGTTGCCTATTTCCTTCGCTCCATAGATGCTGCTGCACCCGCTGAGTTTCTCCAGCATTTTTGTGTACCTTCGATTTTCCAGCATCTGCAGTTCCTTCTTGAACACTTTCAGGAGATTTAGTTTAGTTTAGAGATACAGCGCGGAAACAGGCCCTTCGGCCCTCCGCGCCGACCAGTGATCCCGCATATTAACACTATCCTACACCCACTGGGGACAATTTTATATTTACCAGGCCAATTAATCTACATACTTGTACGTCTTTGGAGTGTGGGAGGAAACTGAAGATTTCGGAGAAAACCCACGGGGAGAACGTACAAACTCTGTACAGACAACACCCGTAGTCAGGATCGAACCCGGGTCTCCAGCGCTGCATTCGCTGTAAGGCAACAACTCTACCGCTGCGCCACAGTGCTGCCTGGTGGATTGAGAATTTCAGTGTTCTAAAAATATTGTATACTTAACAATCATGTTATATTTTACTCTGGTTGGCCGCACTATCTGAGCCTTAGGATGCAAGGGGACAGACCAAACCTATTTTATTGACCTCCAAATTCAGGTAGTCCTTGCTTTCTCCCTCCTTCCCCTCCCCTTCCCAGCTCTCCCACAGCCTACTGTCTCCACCTCTTCCTTTCTTCTTCCCGCCCCCCCCCGCCCCCCCCCCCCCACCTCCACATCAGTTTGAAGAAGGGTCTCGACCAGAAACGTCACCTATTCCTTCGCTCCATAGATGCTGCCTCACCCGCTGAGTTTCTCCAGCATTTTTGTCTATCTCCGATTTTTACAGCACCTGCAGATCTTTCTTAAACAAACCTATTTTATTAATGTCCCATTATTCAAATACAAGACACATCTTTGAACACTCCCTGACATTACTGTCCCTGGTCTGGCCTACACGTTTTGCCTCTAACTACTGCACCCCACTCAAGCCCAGAACCCCAACGCACTGTCTCCCATGACCCCAACTACTGATCACCTCTGACATTGCCTAACTTTGGACTCCAATCTGCCTCAACACACCCACGAGAGGTTACCTGACTCTTCCTTGCTCTGGACTGCAACATTCCTCATGCCTGTGCCTGAAGAAGGGTCTCGACCCAAAACATCATGGTTTCCTTCTCTCCAGAGATGCTGCCTGTCCCACTGAGTTACTCCAGCTTTTTGTGTCTATCTTCGGTTTAAACCATTCCTCATGCCTCCCTGCTTTCATTCTGGCCATGGCTGTGGGCTTGTGCTTCAACTAAAGACAGCCAACTCCTCAATCTCTGTGGCTAAAAAATGAAACAAACAATAGTCTCCCAAGAGACAGAACATGCTGGGATCTTGAGAAGGGCATAAAGTACTGGAGGAACCCAGTGAGTCAGGCAGCATCTGTGGAAGGAAGGGGCAGACGATGTTTCAGGTCTGGACCTTTCTTCAGTCTTGAGTAGTATTCCAGCCCTGCCCCTTTGATTTCACCAGGGCCTGATCGGAACTTATTCCATTTGTTTGATGTTAGACCTGGGCCCTCTGTTAATTGGGAGAGACAAAATATTTCCTACCATACCAATTTCCAGCTCTTGCTGAATCTCTCAATTATTTTTTTAAATTGTTGTCATATGTTATACCCTCTGCAAAAATGAACTCATCCAAAATCATGCTTCCCACATCACAACACACACCCCTCACCCATTTCTCCTGTGTTTATTGCTCACATTGGCCTCCAGTTAAATAATGCCTTGAATTAACACTCTGCTATGATCTTGTGCTCCTCTATATTTTCAGTCACCTTTGGTTTGGCCGTTTTTTTGAGCATTTTGTGCAGTTCTGGTCACCCCATTACAGGTATGATGTGGAGTCTTTGGGGAGGGGTAGAGGAGGTTTACCAGAATGCCTCCTAGGTTCAAGGGTATTAGCTAAAAGGAGATCTTGTACAAACTTGGATGGTTTTGTCAGGAGAGGGGAAACCTGATTGAAGTATATAAAATTATGAGATGCATAGATGGGGGAGACAGTCAAAACCTTTTTTCCAGGGTGGAAATATAAAAGACTAGAGGGATTAGCTTTAAGATGAGAGGAGCAAAATTTAAAGGAGATGTGCATAGCAGGTTTTTTTAAACAGATGGTGGTGGGTGCCTGGAATGCGCTGCTGGGGATAGTGGTGTAGGCTGATATGATAGTGACGTTTAAAGGGCTTTTAGATGGGCACATTGAAGTGGAGGGATATGGATCACATGCAGGTCAAGGATTAGTTTAACATGGCATCATATTCAGTAGGACCATTGTGGGCTGAATGTTCCGTTCCAGTGCTGTACTGTTCTATGTTCTATATTAACCTCAAGCCTTACTATTTGGATTGTTTTTCTGCTTCTTCTTTCCTGGCTTCTTGGGCCATCTCCACATTTAATTGCTAGGCAGCCATGCCTTCAGCTGTCAAAGACCCAGGCACTGGCTCTCCCTCCCTAACATCAGATAATAGTACAGAATCTTGGTAGATTCATGTTGGCAAAGCAATCCCTCCAATTGCTAAGTAGCACAGCTCAGAGCAATTTGATAATACTTGATCATTATATCATTAGCTTTTGTATTGTGTACTATGGCAATCTGGACTCTTATTTTCATTCTCCAACAAATGTTCTGTAACCTGCTCAGCAGTTGTCCATGGGATGGTCCGATGTTTAGAATTTCAAAAGTCAAGAACCAAGAGTGTTTAATTGTCATATGTACCCGCAGCAAAACAATGAAATTCTTATTTTCTGCAACTTTACATTGCATTACACTGATGCGATAAATACCGAATAATCAATAATACAATGTTGATAACTGAAACCATAATATTGCAAAATCCAAAGTCCATGGAACAACCAAAGCAATATTCATCATAGGTTCACAGTTACTGAGGTCAGGTTGCAGTTAATAGCCCTGTCCCACTGTACGAGTTCTCCCGAGTTTGCCCTGATTCAAACTCGGAGATTTACGGTAATAGCCGCTCGCAGGTACTTGGGGCTCGCGTGGACATTTTTCAACATGTTGAAAAAATCTTCAAGAGTCTTCCCGAGCTTACCGCGTATCCCGAGTACCTGCCGTTAGCGTTACGAGCCACTAAGAGACGTCCCCGAGCTCCGACGTACCCGCTAGGTTCATTCTACGTGCTTACCACGAGTTTGATTTATTTTTTTTAAACACGGGAGAGCACTTGAATGAACTCGTACAGTGGGACAGGGCTTTAACGTATTAAGTGTTCAAGAGCCTAATGGTTGGTTTGGAAGAAGCTGGTCTTGACCCTGTTGTGATAGTTGTTAGGTTCCTGTACCCTCTTCCTGATGGTAGTAGCAAGATGTGAGCGTGGCCAGGAGGTGTGGGCGTTTGATGATATTTGTTGCTTTTTTGAGGCAGCACCTCCAGTAGATTTCTTCAATGGTCAGAAAGCCAACCTGTGACTGGATAGGTTATCATTTTCCCCTGGAGTGCAAGAGTTTGCGAGGGGACATTTAGAGAGTAAAATCGTAAAAGTTGTAGATAAAGTGAATGATCACAGATTTCACATCGAGTCACATTTTTCTCAGGGGGTGTCTAAAATGAAAGATTTAAGGTGAGAGGGAAAGGATTTAATAGGAACCTGAGGCCATCATTTTTGTACAGAGAGTGGTGGGTATATGGAACAATTTGTCAGAAGGAGTGGTAGAGGTGGGTTCAATAAGAACATTTCAAAGACGCATGGATAGGAAAGATTTTGAGGAATATGGACTAAATGCGGGCAAATGGGACTAACTTAGGTAGGCAACTTGTTTGGCATGGGCAAGGTGGTCAATTGGAATTGTTTCCCACTGGAAGTACCAAAGCTATTACCACAGTAGGAACATGTCAGGTTAATAACCAAAGGGTGTGCTGCACTTGGGTGAGCTATTGCTAAGTCTTCAAATCCAAAAACCTGTTATGTGGAGAAATCACCTGAAGAATATTATTTGTGCATTTTGTTGTCCACACTGAGGAATGGCTCTGAATCATCATCTCTTTGACAACGGAGCAGAGGATTTTAGTGGGCCTCCCAGTACGACCCAGGTCTGACTGTGACTTTGGCAGAGCAGACTCGATGGGAAGAAAAAGAAAAATAACTGATTTAAAAAAAAATTAATGATAATTAACGTCTGAAAGAATGAGATCAGTAAGAAAAAATTGCAGCAAATAGTCATACAGCACAGAAACAGGCCCTTCGGCCCAACTTGTTTATTCCAGCCAAGATGCCCCATCTCAGTTTGTCCCATTTATCCGCATTTGACCTATAACCCTCTAAAACTTTCCTATTCATGTGCCTGCCCAAGTGTTTTAGATGGTGTTATTGTACCTGCCTCAACTACTTCCTCTGGTAGCTCGTTCCATATGCCCACCACCCTCTGTGTGGAAAAAGTTGGCCCTTGGATTCCTATTAAATATTTCCCCTTTCACCATAAACCTACGTCATCGAGTTCTTGATAACCCTACCCACTGTAAAAAAATAATCTGTACATTCACCCAATCTATTCCCCACATTATTTTAACCATTTCTATAAGATTACTCCTGAGTCTCCTGCGCTCCAGAGAATAAAGTTCCACCTTGCCCAACCTCTCCATATAGCCCAGCCCCTTGAGTCCTGGCAACAGCCTCTTAAATCTTCTCTGCACCCTGTCCAGCTTAATAACATCCTTGCTATAGCAGGGTGATCAAAACTGAATATAATACTCCAAGTACAGTCTCACCGAAATAAATATTTGAATTGGTTACTGTGTGTTAAAAACATTCAATAGTCTGGAAAAAAACTCTAATTTCGCACCATCAAAGTCTCATGGATGCTGAATGAATGGTCTTTTTTTTGTATTGTTAACCATACCATTCCTTGATGCCTTATCTTTTCTGGTATCTTTAGTGGAGGACAGCTGGGCATGTGTCAACTAACTTCACGCTATTTTAGTGCCTAGTCAACTGGCAAGGATCTGTACAAATCACCTCATGGTATCACAGAAGGCACTTCTGCATTTTTACGCTGAATAATTTACTGGCTGTATGTTTCCTGCTCAACGCCAGCGATTAATTGCCTTGCTATTAATGCTTTCAGAAAATCCATGACATTAATTATTTGGCTTACTTTTAGGGCACTAACACATTCCTGAAACATAGCTTTGTTTCCGAAAAGCTGAAATTTATGCAAAACCACACAGTTATCTGATGAATCACACCTAAATAAAGAATAACACACTTAAAGCATTATCATATTCAAAGACACCTGGTCTTGTTAAATGGATAAATATAGAAAATATTTAAATTATAAAATTTGAATTTATTTATATGAAAAACCTCTCTACAAGTAGAATGGTGATTTGGTTTTGGTAATCCAAGTGTTTAAACCTTTTACTCGATTTCTTTTGGTCATCTGGGTCTGGCAACCTGGCCATTAATTGGACCACCACTGAGAATTGTCCCCTTACAGTTGTCAAGGACCAACATCCCTGGAATACTTTCCTATATTCTCTCTCTATTCTTCTTTGTCATGTAAAACTAATTTCCTCCGGAGAAACAATGCTATTGGAGTGATGATTCATCAAGCAGTTGACATGGTAACACATTAATCAAAGAAAACTTTATTTGAAGACCTTCAGAAAGGGGAAGTCGAGAGTTTTCATTTGTGGGTCGGCAATGAAGAGAGTTAGCAGCTTCAACTTCCTGGGTATTAACAGAGATGACCTGTCCTGGGCCCAGCACACAGATTTAATTACAGTGAAGACATGCCAGTGCCTCTGCTATCTTAGAGGTTTAAAGGGATTCAGCGTGTCACTGAACACTTAAACAAATTTCTAAAGCTGTGCAGTAGAAACTTTCATGACTGGTTGCATCATGGCCCGATACAACAATTTCAACACACATGAAGCTCGCTCCATCACAGACACTGCCCTCCCCAGCCTCTAAAGTATCTCGGTGAGGTGCTGCTTCAAAAAAGTAACATCTATCATCATAGATCCCTCTCATCCAAACTATGCCCTGATCTCACTGATACGCTCTCTCCCTCTCTCTCCGTCCCTACCCCATCGTAGTTATCAACTCGTTTCACAGCCCACCTGATTAAATTTTACTGGTTGTATGCCTCGTTGTCAACTTCCCCTCAGCTTCTTCTTCTTCTTTCGTATGGCATGCACAGCCTAAAGTTGTAGGACAACTTGTTCTATTTGATCTTACTGGATTGTGCACGCCAGGTTGATTGCATTTGTCGAAACAGGACCACGTGAAGGTTGCAATCTCCCCCCCCCCCCCTCAGCTAACAATGAACCATTCTACATTGTCATTGATCATCGTCCACTTTGATCTTTAAACCATCGGGTGGCGCTTCGATGGCAGCCTCGCCTACAGTTTGTCAGTCTTTTTGACTTTTTTTAATTTTTAGTGTGTTTTAAAAGTTTGTGTTAATGTTCTCTGGTTTGTTTTACGTGGGGGATGGGGGAGGGGGTCGGGGATTTTTTTCTTTCAATCTCTTACCTTGCCGGAGATGTGATTGTTTTCCGTATCGTATCTCCGGTCACTCTGCGGCCTAGCATCATGGAGCTGGAGGCCTTGCTCGGGACTGACTTTTAGCCCCACCGTGGGGCGTGGACTTGCCATCGGAGCCGATTCCTTGCCTGGGATCGACGCTCCAACCACGGCCTGCGGACTTTAACATCAAGGAGCTTGCAGTCTCGAGTTGAGACCGACGTCGGGAAGCTCCAAAATCCGCACGCGTTCGACTAGCCCTGACCAGGGGTCAGATCGCCCGGCAAGGGGGAGCTGAGATTCCCCCCCGATGCAGGAGCTTGATCGCCGCGACGAGGAGGCCCGCCGCTGGCTACGGGAGTAAGATCGTCCCGTCAACGGAAGGTTAGAGGCACCCCTACACTGGAGGACAAAGCAGGGAGAGATTGGACTTTTTTTCGCCTTGCTTCACAGTGAGGAATGTGGAGGGGTCACTGTGGTGGATGTTTATGTTAAAATGTATTTTGTGTGTTCTGTTGCTTTTTATTGGTATGACTGTATGGCAAATGAAATTCCTCGTAGGTTGCAAAACATACTTGGCTAATAAAGTATGATTATGATTTTCACACCATCCCCTTCCATATCTCTATGTCTCCCTCTCCCCTGACACTCAGTCTGTAGAAGGGTCTCAACCTGAAACATCACCCATTCCATTTCTCCAACGATGCTTCCTGTCACTGATACTGTTGGGCAGGAAGTACAGAGCCTGAAATCCCACACCACCAGGTTCAAAAATAACAATGTCACTACTGCTATCATGCTCTTGAACCGACCTGCACAACCCTAATCCTACCTCAATAACAGAATACTACAGACCACCTCTTGTGCTGACATAGACATGCTTTCTAATTGTGTCTTACACTAATATCTTGTTTTATCTTAAATTCTGCTGCTTTGCACTAACAATTTAATAACTCTGGCACTGGCCACTCAAATCAGCTGCCCTGGACATTTTAACGACTGTTTTTACTGTATTTTAATGTTGCTGTTTCACCTGCTTTTAACTATTTATACTGTTTCATCAGGGACTGGGTTGTTTTTACTGTTATTATGTGTGAAATGTTTAAGATTTATGTACGATGCTCCGGTATTCCCTGGGAAACGTCTTCTCATTTTGCACTGTACAATTGTTGCTTTGCAAGATGACAATAAAGGTTAATTGATAAGGGTTTCGGCCCGAAACGTCGCCTATTTCCTTCGCTCCATAGATGCTGCTGCACCCGCTGAGTTTCTCCAGCATTTTTGTGTACCTTCGATCTTCCAGCATCTGCAGTTCCTTCTTGAACACAAGGTTAATTGATTGATTGATTGATTGATTGATTGATTGATTGATTGAACACTTTCTTTTCATTGTCTTGTATTGTTTATGTATAATTTTATGTACAATTTATGTATTCTACGTTGTCTGAGTCTGTGTGACTGTGACGCTGCTGCAAGCTGGATTTTCCTCGTACATGTATCTCGCCATACTTGTGCATAATCAACTCGACTTGCCTTGTTTTAGACTGGGCAAATCAAATTCGGAAAAATATTTTTGAGACCGCTTTGTGCAAAGGTGTGTCAGAGGACTTATTAAGGAGCAGGCTATTTTATACCTTCAGTTATTTAATTGGATGCAGTTAATTAGAAAGCATGTGGCAAGGGATCCTTTAGGGAAAAGTGACCGTAATTTCTCAGAATTTTGAGAGAGAGAGAAATTAAATTGGAAAATAATCTTGAACTTTAATGAAACCCATTATGTAGGTGTGAGGATTTGAATTGGGTAATGCGGATTGGGAAATTAGAGGGAAAGATTTGCTAGTTAATAAATATTGGTGAACATTTAAAAATACATCTCGCAATTCTCAAGGCATATGAATTCCGTTGGGAAGTTAATGCCATTGGAAAAAGATTAATTCAAAGACTTCAACAGCTATGAGAGAAATAACCTTTAACGTTTCAGAGAAAACAATACAAGTTTGTCTAACCTTTCCCTGTAGCGAACACTGTCTAATTCAGGCAACATTCAGGTAAACCTCTTCTGCACTGTGTTCAGCTGGCTTTTTCACTCTGAGAGTAGTCTACAGTACAGTATATCTGGAAAGAGCTGCTAGAGAAATTGATACAATTATAACTTTTACAACACATTTGGATAGATGTATGGAAAGGGATATGGACCAAATGCAGGCAAATGGACTAGCCCAATATCCCAACTTGGTCAGCATGGACAAGATGGGTAGAAGGTCCTGTTTCCTTTCTGTACTACTCAATGACTACGACGCTTTGGACTTGCTATGGTGACCACTGGGCTATACAATGCCCCTAAATCCATTAAACGCTCCAGAAAATTAAGGCATCAACTGTTGCTGCTGATATGAAAACAATTAACAGGATGGTGCTGAACCAAGAATAATTGTACAATAATATTTTCTCAGGAGAATTTTGAAATCATCGAATGTCCTGCACATCTCTATTTTTCATACGATTAATAATGGTTGTTATTTTGGTTAGAGGTACAGATGGCAGTACATGCGTTATCGACCGCCACCCCAGTCAGCCTACTCATCTCCCCTCCTCTGTACGCTCATCTCCCATCCTGTGTCCCTTGTTCCCCCCTCTTTCCTCTCCCCACTGTTCACTTCCACCCATATCCCTCCATCTTCCTTTCCATTTCACTCCTCCTCCTCTCTCCTTATCTGATACCCTTTTGTCCCTTTTCCACCTGTGGCCTGTGTCACTTACTCCACCCATCTGTCGATCACCCTCCCACCTGAGTTTAATTTAGTTTAGAGATACAAAGCCCTTCGGCCCACCGGGTCCGCGCCAACCAGCGATCCCTGCACATTAACACCATCCTACACCCACTAGGGACAATTCTTAGATTTACCAAGCCAATTAACCTACAAACCTGTACATCTTTGGAGTGTTGGAGGAAAACGAAGATCTCGGAGAAAACCCACGCAGGTCACAAACTCTGAACAGACAGAACCCGTAGTCGGGATCAAACCTGGGTCTCCGGCGCTGCATTCGCTGTAAGGCAGCAACTCTACCGCTATGTCACCGTGACCACCGAGTTCCTCCAACACTTTTTGTTTTGCTCAATATTCCAGCATCTGCAGTTCCTTGAGCCTCCGTGCTGTGTCTTTCATTGACAAGCTCCTGCACAGACAAGCTAATAATACATTTGGACACTGATGATTTTTGAGGTGAATAGCATCTTTGTCATCTCAATGATGTCATTATACATAGGTGAAACTGTATTTGCAGCTGATAATGCTTCAAGATCATGCAGTATGTGCATAGGATTCATGACGTCATAGAGTCATACAGCTGGTAACAGGCCCAACTTGCCCATGTAATATTAAAAAGTCTCAATTTAGTTTTTAAAAAATCTTATACAATATTTAGCTCTTTTGAGTTGCCAGTACGCTGTACCAGGGCACATCTTCACATAAAAAGCACTAGTTTATGTAATGTTTATGTCTGAAGAAGGGTCTCGACCCGAAACGTTGCCCATTTCCTTCGCTCCATAGATGCTGCCTTACCCGCTACGTTTCTTCAGCATTTTTGTCTACCTTCAATTTTCCAGCATCTGCAGTTCCTTCTTAAACAGTTTATGTAATATGATCACCAAAATAATGGAGTTTTAAGGAGGCTTTTTAAAGAGAATATTCTTTGGGTTTTGAAGTCTCTGTGGTGACAGAAAACTGATTTTTTCAAATTGGAAGAAAATTGCTACAAGATTATGATTTTACAATGTGCAGGTAGGAAATGGATAGAGTCATAGGGTCATACAGCATTTGTCTGCGGCCCATCTCAGTTAGTCCCATTTGCCTACATTTGCCCATATCCCTCTAAAACCTTTCCTATCATGTTCAGGAAACTTGCATTCCAGTTTTTAGGTTCAGCAGAAATATAGCACAAAAACGGTACAAAATAGTTTAGATCTGCAAATTGTTTGTTCAAATTCCTAAAGCTTCTCCAAAACTAGCAAACAGTCGTAATTCTGCAGAGAATGCACAAATTGCCATTTGCACGTGCATGTTCTGTGGCTTATCGGCATTGTAAAAGCTTCCTTTTCCAGCAATATCTCAGTCACATGGCTGAACCTTTCTTTGTTCTTAGGTTTTGTGCTTCTTATAACTGACTATTTTGCAATGTCTTTCTGCACACCATTTGGGCTAGAATTGGCCTGTTTCTGAAAAATCTCTCCGGTGAACAGATGTCCAATTGTATCAGCTTTTCTCTGTCATTTAATGTGAAATCCCTGGAATGTGGCTTCCCACTGCAGCAAATATTCGCCTCAAATAATTCACATGGAGCCTTTGTCCAAAGTAACCCACGCCATTGCTTTGTATAAGGGAAGTGCTATGCGGCATTTATTCTCCTGAGTATAAAATGGAGAGTTTTGCAATAATTGCTTGAGTTAATTTTGAGCATGAAGGAGTGTGTGATTCTTTATCATTCCACCAGCAAGCAATCAGCAAGCAAATGGGACTAGCCCAATATGCCGACTTGATCAGCGTAGACAAGGTGGGTTGAAGGGCCTGTTTCCGTGCTGTGCAGCTCTGTGACTCTAAAACTATTTAAGATCCTAAAGTTTCTTCACTGGATGAATGTGAAGCGGTCCATGCTAACCAAGATACTCCATCTAAGCTGGATCCATTTGCTTACATTTGACCCATATCCCTCTAAACAATTCCCATCCATTACTTGTTGAAATGTTGTTTAAATATTGTTATTGTCTGAACTACTGCCTCTGGCAGCTTGTTCCATGTGCCCACCACTGGCTGAGTGAAAAAAAATGCTCCTCGGGTCCCTATTAAATCTTTCTCCTCCCACCTTAAATCGATGCCCTCTAGTTCTTGATGTATTGTAATAACAAAACAATTAGTAAGTTACTAATATTTGGTGGTGAGATTGGATTGGAAATCTTGCCTTTAAAAGCTATCAGCAATTCTTGCCTTCTCCGTGTAATATCCAATACACCATTGAGGAATGATACTCAATGAATGGTTTGCATTGGAGATGGAACGGGAATAGAACGTGAATATATCTGAAACTGAATCTAAAAAAGTTAACAAATATATATACTTACCAAATTTTGCCTATTCAATGGAATTTTATTGTTTTCAACTGAGCATTTTTTACTTCCTCAAAATTTCATACAACATTTGACAATTGTGTCTTTGTCATAGGCTACTTGAATAGGCTGTTGAAGGAAGGGGACACTACGTGGATCAGAAACCACCCCAGAGACTCGGAGGACGCATCAGTGCTACTGCACATCAGGTAAATAGTTTGCTGCTAATCTTGCCGTAATGCTGTTGAAAGAATAAACATTACCTCAGTGGGGTTCTTAAACAGAGAAGTGTAAATGATATGTTAAAAAATGACACAAATTGGTGGAGTAAGTCAGTAGGTCAGACAGCAACTCAGGAGAACATGGATAGGTGACGTTTTAGGTCAGGACCCTTCTTCAGACTGATTGGGCTGGGGGGAGGGTACGTTGAGGAGAGGGAGAAAGCTGGAAGATGGATGGGAGCCGGACAGAGTGACTTTATCTACTGCATTTGGTGTCCCTGATGTGGCCTTCTTTACATTGGCGAGACCAAGTGTAGATAAGGCAAGCATTTCACCGAACACGTGCTCAACCCGCCAAGGCCTGACGGATGTTCCTGTTGCAAACCATTTCAACCCCCTTCCCATTCCGACACTGACCTTTCTGTCCTGGACCTCCTCTGTTGGTAGAGTGAGGTTACTCGCAGACTGGAGGAGCAGCTCTTTGTATTTCGCTTGGGTGGCTCACAACCCAACAGTATGAACATTGAATTCTCCAATTTCAGGTAACTAACCTACAAACAAGCCCCCCACCCGCTTCTTTTTCTCCCCTTCACTTCCTGGGGCCCTACTTGGATTCTCACCTATTTACCCTCATCCCCTTCTACCTATATTCCTTCCTCTGGCTTCACAAATTGCACCTCTCTTCAGCTTTCTTCCCCTCCCACTCATCACCACAATCAGTCTGAAGAAGGTCCCAACCCAAAATGTCATCTATCGATGTTATCCAGAGATGCTGCCTGATTCACTGTTACTCCAACACATTGAGTCTTTTTTTTATAATCTGCAGCTCTTCGACTCTCCATTTAAATGATATATACTTGTGAGGTGCAAGAGTATCACATGTTTATTTTTTCAACCCTTTTATATTACATAATAGCAACAATACAAGATTATTCATGTTTAAATGGTTTCAGACTCCAAAAGTTTCAGATCTCTCTAACATTTTACCACCATATTACGGACAGACTATAGGGAAAGTTTCAGTAGGCTGGAACTCTATTCCTTGTAGCACAAGAGCATGATGGATGATCTTATAGAGGTGTATAAAATCATGAGAGAAACAGATCAGGTGGATGCACAGAGTTTCTTGCTGTGTAACTTTTTTGCACAAAGATTGGTGGGAGTTTGGAACAAGCTGCAAGAGGAGGTAGTTGAGGCAGGAACTATCCCAATATTTAAGAAACAGTTAGCCAGGTACATGGGTAAGACAGGTTTGTGGGGATATGGACTAAACGTGGGCGGGGGGGGACTAGTGTAGGTGGAACATGTTGCCCAGTGTGGGCAAGTTCGGCCAGAGGGCCTGTTTCTACACTATCACTCTATGACTCTATGAATCGATGACTACTGAACAGTTCTCCCATAAATAGGGGGGTAGTCTCAATCATCCAACCCTCATTTGGACCTTGGACTTTTCTCTGTAACCATAATGTTATAATGCTGTAACACTCTATTCTGCACACTGATACTTTTATCTTTGTACTAACTGTTGGACTTGTGCATGGCTTGATTGTACCCATGTATAGTGTGATTTGACTGGCGAACGGAGAAAGAAAGCCTTTCGCTGTATCTCAATTCATGTGACAATAATAAACCAATACCAATACAAATTTTCTGATTTGGAAAGGGGCAATTTTCCACACCAGGTTTGGAGGGTGTGGTCTCAGTAAAGTGAGGCTGTAGCCACTTACGATTGTGGTGACACAATGTTACGTAATGGGTAAAGCACTGTGATGAAACCTCCAATTCACTTCAGGTTCAATCAAGATCTGCATTATAAATTTGAATTTAAACAATTGCATTTATACAGTACTTCAAATAAAATGTATCTAATTGGATCTACCTTAGTTTCATTTCAAACTTATTTGAAGTTATTCTGAAGTGTAATTTGATTTATTATTTATTGCTGAAAAAAATGGATTAAAAACAAAATTTTACGTTGTAGAGTTATTACGTGTGATGCAGTTATTCACCTGCATGTAAACTCAGAGGATTATGGAATCATAGAGACATATAGTTGTACAGAACAAGAGCTGGCCTCTGGCCCACTGTGTCCATGCCAACCAAGCTGGCATACTGTGCTAGGCCCATTTGCCTGCATTTGACCCACATGCCTCTAAATCCTTCCTATCCATATATCTGTCCAAATGTCTTTATTAAGTCATACTTGTATCTGCTTCTATTGCTTCCTCTATCAGCTCATTGCAAAAATGGGCTATCATCTGAGTGAAAACTTTACCTCAAGAGATCATTCTTAAGTCGCTCCTCTCTTGCCTTAAGCCTGTGCCCTCTACTTTAAGAATCCTCTACCATGGGGGGAAAAGACTGAACACTCATTCCCCCATGCCCCTAATGGGCTTGTACACCTTAGGAAGGTCACCCCTCTGAAATTTTTTTAAAGTTTGGACGACAACAAATTTTGAGAAGGTTACGAACTGGGTGCAAAACAAATCAAACAGTACTGGGCAGCAACCTGCCCTGGGTCTTTCAATATTGTGCAAGGAAGCAGGAAATCCTTTTGCTTTGCACTTTGCAAGATAATGCAGAAGACTTGAACAATTGTCAAAGGCAAAGCTAATTATATTCAATTTAGCCCTCATGTATTATCAAAGAATAGAATAGAATAGAATAGAATAGAATAGCCTTTTATTTTCATCCAGACCGAAGTCTGAACGAAATTTAAGCAGTCATACATATAATACAATACAATAAAAAACAACAATAAACACATATTAACATCCACCACAGTGAGTCCACCCAACATCTCCTCACTGTGATGGAGGCAAAAGTCTTAGGGCTGCAGTCTCTTCCCTCCTCTTCTCCTTCTGCGCTGAGGCGATACCCCCCGGGCGATGTTAAAACCTGTCCTGCGGCTCAAACACCGCGGCCCGGGGTAGTCGAAGCTGCCGCTCACCAGACCTGCTGACGCAGCCGCTGGCCCGCGGCCGAACCCCCGGTCTCAGGCCACCGCCACCAGAACTGCCGTCCCAGCCCCCGGAGCATCGTTCCAGCCCCGAGCCGGATCGCCCTCACGTGAGTACTGCCACTGTTTCAGCCTCGCGCCAGGCCGCCGCTCCTCCCTCGCGCCAGGCCGCCCCGACCGGGCACCGCTCCTCCCTCGGGCTGGGCCGCCCCGACTGGGCGCCGCTTCTCCCTCGGGCTGGGCCGCCCCGACCGGGCACCGCTCCTCCCTCGGGCTGGGCCGCCCCGACTGGGCGCCGCTCCTCCCTCGGGCTGGGCCGCCCCGACCGGGCGCCGCTCCTCCCTCGGGCTGGGAACGCCGTACCTCCCCGAGCTCGGCTACTCCGACGGGAGCACCGTTCCTTCCTCGGGCCGGCCGTCACAGCCCCTCACGAAAGCCCTGTTCCAGCCCCGAGCCGGGCCGTCCTCACGGGAGCGAGCTCAGTGCGAGTCCTGGCGGGCTCTGCCTCCTGAGCCTCGAGGTCGCCAGCTCCGCCATTAGGCCTCAGCGCAGACGGAGGCAGAGAAGGGGAATACGACAAAAAAGTCGCATTCCCCCGCAGGGAGAGACAGCAACCCCGTTTCAACCCCCCCCCCCCCAAAACACAAACTAAAAACCAAAACTAGACTAACCAAAACGAAAATAAACAACCCAAAAAACACAAAACAAACAGGACTGCCGGAGAGCCGCTGCAGCCAGAGCCGCGCCGCCACTAGGAAAGATAATTGCAAGCAACAAATACTACGGTTGGATGTACTTTACCACTTGCAGCCTGACAAAACCAGTCATAGAGCTGGTGTAAATGAATGTTCCTACTGATTTAGCTGGCTTGGCACTGATGGACTGAAGTGTTCTGGGACCCGGACTAAAATACTGGGATGAATTGAGAGTGCTCTACCAGTAATTTGCTGACTCCATTTGTCATGTGAAAGCAGGACATAGCAGCTTGCAGCTCCCTTTAGATGCTCAACTGAAATAGTGCTGCAACTAAAGTTGAATGTAAAAAAAATAAAGATATTTACACATCAGGAAGAGGTTGGGCAGTCCCAACTCATTCCATGCTGACCAAGATGCCCTACCTAAGCTAGTCCCATTTGCTTGCATTTGGCCCATATCCCTCTCAATCTTTCCTAGCTATGTACCATTCGAAATGTCCTTTACATTCCGTTAATGCCTAATTACTTCTTCTGGCAGCTCATCCCACCACCCTCTGTGGGGGGAAAAAACTGCCCATCAGGAGGATCCCATTAAATTTTTCCCCTTTCACTTTAAACCTATACCCTCTCGTTCTTCATTAACCTACCCTGGGTAAAAGGCTCTGTGCATTGAACCTATCTATTCCTTTCACAATTTTATACACTTCTATAAGATCACCCTTGAGTGCCCCAAGGAAACTGTAACTCAAGACTACGAGAGATGAAGATTGTACATCAGTCTGTTTGCTGAAAGACTTGGTATTTCACCAAGAAACTATTGGACTTCCTTCAGCACCTGCATGTAAACAGGAAAACCTCAGTTTCCTGTTCTGTGAAAATGTGTGCACTGCAGCAGTTTCTCAGTGTTGGTTGTAGATTTTTATATAGACTCTTAGCTGTGTTTAACCTTCACATAGGTTAATTAAATTGAAACTAATTGGCTCACACTTGTTCTTGTATAGTCTCTTTACTGAATAGCACACAATCAAAAGCTTTTCATTGTACCTTGGTACATGTGACAGTAATAAACTAAACTACCTGGGCCCCAGGTAACACAGGGCAATATCAACCGTTTAGAACTCCAAATATTTACAAACTATTCCCCAGAATATGGTAGAACAAGGGATGATATGATTGGCATTATCAAGATATTATGAGGAACCAAACAACAAACGGTTTCTGTGTGTTGGCGGGTGGGCCGAGTTCTCCGTATTTCACCTAATAACCAGGACTTCCAGCAGTGCGTGCAAAGGGTTGCTTGCAGTTCAAAATGCTTCTTTGCAAATGACAACTCATAGAACGTAGAACAGCACAGAGTCTCTTGCCCAGAATAGGCCAATCAAGGACCAAAGGACATAGATTTAAGGTGAAGAGGAAAAGATTTAATAGGAATCTGAGGGGCAACTTTTTCACACAAAGGGTGGTGGTGTATGGAATGAGCAGCCAGAGGTGGTAGTTGAGGCAGGGACTATTCCAACATTTAAGGAACAGTTAGACAGGCACATGGATAGGACAGGTTTGGAGGGATATGGACCAAACATGGGCAGGTGGGAGTCGTGGTACTAGTGTAGCTTGAACATGTTGGCTGGTGTGGGCAAGTTGGGCCGAAGGGCCTGTTTCCACACTGTATGACTCCATGACACAGTACAGAAACAGGCCCTACAGCCCACAATGTTTGTGCCAAACATTATGCCAAAAATATATTAACCCCATCTGCCTGCACGTGATCCATACCCTCCGTATCCTGCATATTGATGGGTTATCTAAAAGCCTTTTAAACATCACTACCACATCTTCCTTCATCACTACCCCTGACAGCACATTCCAGGCACCCACCTCTTTGTATAAAAATACCTGGTCTGCTCAGCTCCTTTAAACTTTGCCCCTCTCGCCTTAAAGCTATGCCCTCTAGTTGTTGACATTTCCACCCAGTTTCACACTGTCTATCCTATCTATGGCCCAGATAATTCTATAAACTCCCCTCAATCTCCAATGCGTCAGAGAAAACCCCAATGTGCCCCATTGTGGATAAAAGGATATTTAAAGTCATTCAGGTTGTTGTTTCTAGGTCTGCTGTGCTACAATGTTGAGATCTATATTCTGAATCTTCCGATTTGCTGTACCTTTTGTACTTGAGTTTGACTTAATTGTATGTATAGTATGATTGGATAGCACGCGAAATAAAGCTTTTCACTGTACTTTGGTAGACTTGTCAATAATAAACTCGAACCTAAATCTAAAACAATCCAATTTGGCCCGACCTTTTGAGCATTTGAGGTGGAACTCTGCTTCACCCTCTGTAAACTCTCTATATCCTTCCTGTAATGGGGTGGCTTATGCTGGGTTAATTTTAAATTTGAGGTTGCTATTCTATTCACTAAAGGTTGTGAGGTTGCTGGACCAGGTGGACAGAGCTGTCATAGGTCAGCTATGGTCTTACTGAACAATAGGAAGGCACAAGGGTCTTCAATGGTCTATTGCTGTTCCTGTTTTATGCGGATGTTCACTTTGTAGTCAGTCTTGACTGAAGATTTGTTTTTTGAAATAACTATTCCAGGCAAGCCTCTGTATTTCTACATGATCTGGTCATTTATGCAACATATTTTTAATCCAGGGCATAGGATATACTTTTCCCTTTTTGTTTGAACTTCTTGATCACATTTTGTAATGTTGTGGATAATGGCTTACCTCTTTCCATAGCATTCCTAATACAGTGGCTTGCAAAAGTATTCATACCCCTTGACCTTTTCCACATTTTGTCACGTTACAACCACAAACGTAAATGTATTTTATTGGGATTTTATGTGATAGACCAACACAAAGTGGCGCATAATTATGAAGTGGAAGGAAAATGATACATGGTTGTCAAATTTTTTTACAAATAAAACACTGAAAAGTGTGGCGTGCAAAAGTATTCAGCCCCCTTTACTCTGATACCCCTAAATAAAATCCAGTGCAACCAATTGCCTTCAGAAGTCACCTAATTAGTAAATAGAGTCCACTTGTGTGTAATCTAATCTCAGTATAAATACAGCTGTTCTGTGAAGGCCTCAGAGGTTTGTTAGAGAACATTAGTGAACAAACAGCATCATGAAGCCCAAGGAACATACCAGACAGGTCAGGGATAAAGTTGTGGAGAAGTTTAAAGCAGGGTTAGGTTATAAAAAATATCCCAAGCTTTGAACATCTCACGGAGCACTGTTCAATCCATCATCCGAAAATGGAAAGTGTATGGCACAACTGCAAACCTACCAAGACATGGCCATCCACCTAAACTGACAGGCCGGGCAAGGAGCGCATTGATCAGAGAAGCAGCCAAGAGGCCCATGGTAACTCTGGAGGAGCTGCAGAGATCCACAGCTCAGGTGGGAGAATCTGCCCACAGGACAACTATTAGTCGTGCACTCCACAAATCGGGCCTTTATGGAAGAGTGGCAAGAAGAAAGCCATTGTTGAAAAACAGCCATAAGAAGTCCCGTTTGCAGTTTGTCACAAGCCATGTGGGGGACACAGCAAACATGTGGAGGAAGGTGCTCTGGTCAGATGAGACCAAAATTTAGGTTTTTGGCCTAAATGCAAAACGCTATGTGTTGCGGAAAACTAACACTGCACATCACCTTGAACACACCATCCCCACTGTGAAACATGGTGGTGGCAGCATCATGCTGTGGGAATGCTTTTCTTCAGCAGGGACAGGGAAGCTGGTCAGAGTTGATGGGAAGATGGATGGAGCCAAATACAGGGCAATCTTGGAAGAAAACCTGTTAGAGTCTGCAAAAGACTTGAGACTGGGGCAGAGGTTCACCTTCCAGCAGGACAACGGCCCTAAACATACAGCCAGAGCTACAATGGAATGGTTTAGATCAAAGCATATTCATGTGTTAGAATGGCCCAGTCAAAGTCCAGACCTAAATCCATTTGAGAATCTCTGGCAAGACTTGAAAATTGCTGTTCACAGACGCTCTCCATCCAATCTGACTGAGCTTGAGCTATTTTGCAAAGAAGAATGGGCAAAAATTCCAGTCTCTAGATGTGCAAAGCTGGTAGAGACATACCCCAAAAGACTTGCAGCTGTAATTGCAGCGAAAGGTGGTTCTACAAAGTATTGACTCAGGGGGGCTGAATACTTTTGCACGCCACACTTTTCAGTGTTTTATTTGTAAAAAAAATTGAAAACCATGTATCATTTTCCTTCCACTTCACAATTATGCACCACTTTGTGTTGGTCTATCACATAAAATCCCAATAAAATACATTTACGTTTGTGGTTGTAACGTGACAAAATGTGGAAAAGTTCAAGGGGTATGAAAACTTTTGCAAGCCACTGTATATGCTGAAAGATATTCCTTATTTATCTAAACCCAAAGTCCCCATTTCCCCTTTGTCCCCCCCCCCTCGATATACCCATATCACTCCCTCCACCTTCGCATTTCCCCCTCCTCATCTTATCATTTGTCTCCTTTTCATCTCTAGTCTTTGTCACTTGCACCACTGATCTGGCAATAATCCCCCCCCCCCCCCCCCCCCTCACCTGTATCAATCTATTACGTACCAGGCTTGGTCCGACCCTCACCTTTCTTGCCCCTACTCAATCAGCTTACTCACCCCTACTCCATCAGTCTGAAGAAGCGTCCCAATTCAGAATGTTGTCTGTACATTTCCCCCCACAGTTATGCCTGACATGCTGAGTTCCTCCAGAACTCGTTATGCCTGACATGCTGAGTTCCTCCAGAACTTTATGTTCAGCTCAAGTTTCCACCATCTGCAGCTTCTTGTGTCTCCCTTACTTATACATGCACTTTCTGTTTTATCTCAACAGTCCTTGTCATGATAGGTATCGGAGGTTTGTAAACTATGTTAACACAAATTATCTCAGCAAATGGTGGCCCGGTGGCGTAGCGGTAGATTGCTACCACACAATGCCAGAGACCCTGACTACGGGTGCTGTCTGTACGGAGTTTGTACGTTCTTCTTGTGACTTTTCTCCAGATACTCCGGTTTCCTCCCATCCTCCAGATAAGTACAGGTTTGGAGGTTAATTGGCTTGGTTAAATTGTAAATTGTCCCTAGTGTGTGTAGGATGGTGTTAGTGTACGTAGATCGCTGGTCTGTGCGGTCTTGGTGGGCCGAAGGGCCTATTTCCACGCTGGACCTCTAAACTAAACTAAAAATACTGGTGTTTCATCAGAGCATAGGGAGTGCAACAGCTGCCCACAGTGCAGGAAAAACAATGGGACAAAGCCACAAAGGCCGGAGCACTCATCGCTCCACGGCATGTTGTGTTTCGCTCAAGATCACAACGTCTGCAATTCATTGTGACTCAAAAAACAATTAGACAATTGTCTCTTGGGGCCAGAGGAGCAAAAACAAGAAACAAAGGGACCAGGAACAAAGGAGGATTGTGAATCTTGAGAGAAATGAAGAACAGATTGTGCTTATGGATATCCAAATAAAGCTATTCCCCCAGCTTTATGTTCCCTTGACATCATTGCCAAGGTGCAGGAAAGAAGCCAGACCAGCTAAAGCAAAAGGAATTTGTGCGGTGAATACTCTTCCTGAATTTGCCTGGGGCACTTAGGAGAAAATAAGACAAAATAATTATATTGTTCTCTCGTAGTATGTTAATAGACAATAGACAATAGGTGCAGTAGGCCATTCGGCCCTTCGAGCCAGCACCACATTCAATGTGATCACGGCTGATCATCCATAATCAGTACCCCATTCCTGCCTTCTCCCCATATCCCCAGACTCTGCTATCTTTAAGAGCCCTATCTAGCTCGCTCTTGAAAGTATCCAGAGAACCGGCCTCCACCACTCTCTGAAGTAGAGAATTCCACAGATTCACAACTGTGAAAAAGTGTTTCCTCATCTCCGTTCCCTGGTTCTGGACTCCCCCAACATCGGGAACATGTTTCCTGCCTCTAGCGTGTCCAAACCCTTAATAACCTTGTGTGTTTCAATAAGATTTCCTCTCATCCTTCTAAATTTCCTGGAGTATACAAGCCCAGCTGCTCTTGGCATATGAAGGTCCCGCCATCCCGAGAATTAGAAACCTTTGTAGAAACTAAAGGCTGACATTTTGCAGATCAGTGCAGGACAAATAAATATTTCCAGGCAGTTTCATATCTGTGCTGGAAAGAACTGCAGCTGCTGGTTTAAATCAAAGGTAGACACAAAATGCTGGAGTAACTCAGCAGGACATAGAGCATCTCTGGAGAGAAGGAATGGGTGATGTTTTGGGTCGAGACCCTTCATATCTGTGCTACCAGTCATCCTTCAAAATCTCGGAATATGAATTTTTTGCAAAGAGCTCCTACATCTGGTGGTTTTGTTTTCTGAATTGTGGGAACATTTACAGTAACTGAGATCTTTGGCTGTGGGGGTTTACTTTTTTTTTTACACTGGTGGCAACATATATTCAGTATCTCATTATATCAAAATTCAGGCTGCAACCCATCATTCCAGCACTGTGCAGAGACCTCACAGTGCCAACTTCAGGATTGTTCTACCAAAAAAGTTATGGAAAATATCAGCTGATTATAGATTATTAAAGGCTTCTTGGGACTTTGTAAATGCCAAATCCAACAGTCTGTCTCAATATCTTCCTCTTTCATGTCTCCAAGATGCTGGAAATGAGAGGCTAATTTAAAATAATAACACGGGTGTTTAGTTATGAAAGAGCTCACAGTTCTAATCAACATCCCAGCCATGACTTTCTTCAAACACACAGCTTTTAGAGCTTCTTCACCAAAACACTGCTGCAACACTGAGATAGAGAGTCACATTGGATATTCATTAAAGCAGGGGTCGGCAACCCACGGCCCCCGGGCTGGATGCGGCCCGTAACCCGAAAACATCCGTCCTGCCTTCTCCCATATTCATCCGGCCTGCTGAGCGCCCACCCTGAGCGCGGCTGAACACCCGCCCCGAGCGCGGCCGAGCTCTGGCTGTACCGCATCTTGCGCAAAGCCGCCGGCACGACCGCGCTCCTTCTGTGAACACGCTTAAGAAAGAACTGCAGATGCTGGAAAAATCGAAGGTAGACGAAAATGCTGGTGAAACACAGCATGTGAGACATGCAAGGATTGCATGAGGCTGCCTCGCCCTCTGAGTTTCTCCAGCATTTCTGTCTACCTTCTGTGAACATGTGATTTGATGCCTGCCATCCGGGGCGAGATCCATGTGTACACGTGATAGATGTGGCCCGCCATCCGCTCACAGACATGCATCCTGGCCCCTATGCAGAACAAGGTTGCCGACCCCTGCATTAAAGGGTGGAATAGAGGCTGTTACCTTGGCATGTGGTCTTGATTAATAGGGAAAGGTTGGATAGGCTGCGACTTTTTTCTTTGGAGCACAGGAGGCTGACGGCTGACCTTATTGAGGTGTACAAGATCATGAGGGGCATGGATAAAACAAATGCTCTTTTTTTCTTTTTCTGTCTTTTTCTGTCTTTTTCCCAGGTTGGTGGATTCTAAACCTAAAGGGTTCAGGTTTGAGATGAGAGAGAAGAAATGTAAGAGGGACTTCAGGGGCAATGTTTTTATGCAGAAGATAGTCTATATCTGGAATGAGCTGCCAGAGGAAGTGGATACAAATCATTTGGACAGATATGTGGATAGGAAGGGTTTGGAGGACTATGGCCAAATGATGGCAAATGGGATTAGCCCAAATGCCAACTTGGTCAACATGGATAAATTGGGCCAAAGAGCCTTTTTCTCTGCTATGACTTTACAACTGCCTGAAACAACTATTACTCATAACCAACACTGTAAAGTCCCCATATGCTGCTCAATCCCCGTAATGAGGCTTAAGAATTGAGAAGACATAGAACGAGGACTGAAAGAATGGATAAGCTCAAACCATGTTCAAGAAAATAATGAAAGAATGGAGGGATTAAAGAGAAACATGAGGAAATAAAGTCTAAAATTTGAATTTGTCATTACTCCATTGAATTTGTCCATAGCCCTCCTTTGTTTCTTGTTTTAACTCCTCTGACCCCAAGAGACGATTGTCCCATTGTTTTTGGGGACACAAGGAACTGCAGATGTTGGAATCGTGAGCAGAACACAAAGTGCTGAGGACTCGTTGAGCTGCACCAGCACTTTGAGTTTTGTTGCATTGTTTCTCCTGCACTCTGGACAGCTGTTTCCTTCCCTGATGAAATAACAGCATTTGTTGGAAATACATGAGATAATTTGTGTTAATTTGCAAACGTAGTTTACAACCCTCTTTTAGCCATTATGAAAGGACTGTGGCAATAAAACAGAAAGCACATGGATATGAAACGGAGACACGGGAGATACTGGAAACCTGAGCACAACACAATATGCTGAAGGATCTCAGTAGATCAGGAACATCTGTGGAGGGAATGGACAGAAGATTTGTGGTTGGAACACTTCTTCAGACTGACGTTGGTGGGGAGAATGAATGAATGAATAAGTTTATTGGCCAAGTATTCACATACAAGGAGTTTGCCTTGGTGCTCCGCACGCAAGTGACAACATGACATACGGTTAGGAATGATACATAAAACATTAAACATTAATAATAAAACATTATTGATTAAACCTGTGAATAAATAAAATACCAGAGCAAAAGGAGGCTACAGATTTTTGGTTATAGAGCTACTACTTGTGGAAAAAAGCTGTTTTTATGTCTGGCTGTGGCAGCTTTGACAGTCCGGAGAGGGAAGTGATTCAAAGAGTTTGTGGCCAGGGTGAGAGGGGTCAGAGATGATCTTACCCACTCTCTTCCTGGCCCTTGCAGTGTACAGTTCATCAATGGAGGGAAGGTGGAAAAGAGACGTGAGGGCAGGACAATGCCTGGCTAGTGATAAGTGGATATCTGTGGTGGGGAGGGGTGGAATAAATGACAAAGGCTAGAGGTGAAAAGGAAACAAAATGATTTCAAATAAAAGATAGGAGGAGGTGTGAAATGTAAAATCAGAGGGAGAGGTGGATGGAAAGGGACAGGAAGGAGATTGAAAGAGGGAGAATAAAGGTGATTATTGGGTTTGCGGTTATGATAAGTAAGGCAGTGTCCTCCAGCATCTTTGGAAGGCTAAAGGGCCTGTCCCACTTTTACGACCTCTGCCGAGTTTGCCCTTGACTCGTACTCGCAGCATGGTCGTCACAAGGTCGTAGGTAGGTCGTAGGTAGGTCGTGATGCTAGTCGTCAGTACTCGTGGCATCAAGTAGATCGGGGCATTTTTCTAGCCTGATGAAAATTGTCCACGTGTAAAAAAGATCGTGAATTAGGTCGTGAAAGTGGGACAGGCCCTTAAGGAAAGAGGTTGGCCATTATTCTGCTGCAAAAGTCAAAGTCAAATTTATTCGTCACATGCACCAACTAAGATACAGTGAAATGAATTTGCCATGCAGCGATACAGTTTAAAAAAACACACAATACACAATAGAGTTTAACATAAACATCCACCACAGCATTCTTCACTGTGGTGGAAGGCAACAAAGTTCAGTCAGTCCTCCTCCTTTGTTCATCCATGGTCAGGGGCCATAAACCCTCCGTAGTCACTGCTACGGACGGCCGGATGTACAGGCCCACTCGTCGGGATGATCGAAACTCCGACGTCGGAACGATCGAACGCACTCCGCGGCTTGGAGTTCACAGCATTCCACATCAGGTAAAAATAAGATTCCAACTTTTAAGTGACCATTCTCTGGGCCCCCGTGGATTGGCAGCTGTGAACTGTTGTGTAATCAGGGCAAGTCGAGCTGTTTTGAGCCAGCCATCTGCGATGCCTCTCGCCAGCTCTTGCTGGGACCAACAAGATGATTCTCCAAGCTAGACATCAGGATCAGGGGTGGCTTTGGCTCATCTAGTGTATATCTGCTGGAGCTTTGTTCTTGCCCAGAGTGGGGGCATTCCTAATTTTATTTTTAGTTACATTCTATTGTATCTGAAAACAAACACTGAAAGTCAGATACATTTAAACACAGACAATAATTTTTAAAATGATGTTTCAGAAATTTTTACACTAAAACACTAAAAAAACATTAGCAGATCAATAATTTGATTTGCAATTTTCCTCCTTATTTCTGGATTGGGAATCTCCATTCAGATGAATGGCATAGAATGGCATCAGTGGAATTCCTCTGTGAAATACAAGGAAATCCCAACAGGTCCAAGGTCTGGCATTGAATTCCACAAGGAGTACAATGATCGGGCAGAGCTATGGACATGCTGGCCTGAAATTGTGAAGGTTTTTTTAAGTTGAACCACCAGATATAGTAAGTAAGTAAGTAAGTTTATTGGCCAAGTATTCACATACAAGGAATTTGCCTTGGTGCTCCGCCCACAAGTAATAACATATGACATAGAGTGACAGTTACGAATGACTCAGAAAACACTAAGCATTAATAATAATAAAACATTAATGATAAAACACCAATGATCAAGTATGTGAACCAATAAAATACCAGAGCAACAGGAGGCTACAGATTTTTGGTTATTGAGTAGAGCTACTACTCGTGGAAAAAGGCTGTTTTTATGTCTGGCTGTGGCAGCTTTGACAATCCGGAGTCGCCTTCCAGAGGGAAGTGATTCAAAACGTTTGTGGCCATGGTGAGAGTGGTCAGAGATGATCTTGCCCGCAGACATAGTCAGCTCACTTTGGGCAACCTGAATATAATATGTATAATTTCACAAAGGGAATAGATGGGATAAATGCACAGTCTTTCTTTTAGGGGATGGGAATCAAGAACTGGAGAGCAAAGGTTTAAGGTGAGAGGTGAAAGACAAGGACATGAGAGACAACAATTTCTCATAGATGTTGGTAGCTATGTTGAATGAGCTGCCAAATGATGTGGCTGATGCAGGTACAATAATAACATTAAAAACTAATTTGAACACCAAGTACTGGAGTAACTTAGTGGTCAGGCAGCATCTCTGAAGGAAATGGATAGCTGACATTTTGGATACAGGACCCTTCCTCAGACTGAAGAACATTCTGAAACATCACGGGAAAAGTAAGGGAATTTAATTGTACCGTTGCAGATACATAAGACAATTAAATACTTTGATACTTGACACCTGCAGACTATTTTGCTCATGTAAAAGGCTGCTAAGTAGCAATATTATACAAAAACAAGAATTAACCATGATATAAAAATAACCAACTTTAACTTTACATCAAAGCCTTGTAATATCGTGCTGTAACTTTTACCGGGATTCTCTGCTATTTTGCTAGGATATCAGCTCATTGATCATGCACATGGTAAAACCTGATCTCATGTCTGAGACCTCATTGATAGCAAGGGAATGGAAGATCCAGCCACCAAGGGGAAGAACAGCACAGTTTTCAATATTTTTCCTCAATTTACTTTAATTTTAATTGTTTACTAGACCAAGTGCAGACCCGTTGGGTCTGTTCCCCAAACGTGCGGTTGTGGGGGGGGGGAGGCGGCACGCAGCGTCACACACACTAACTATCCCCCCCCCCCCCCGCACTCATGCTAATTACCCCCGATATTATATTAATATTATTAATTTGCTCCTTTTACCCCATAACCACCCTATCTACTGACGCATAGCCCCCAACTTGCAGTCACATCTAGAGAGGCGGGGGCGGGGGGGCGGGCGGGGTAGAGAGTGAGGGCAGAGAGAGAAGGGGTAGAGACAGAGAGAGAGAGAGACACAGAGAGAGGGGCAAGAGGGATAGGGGGGTGGAGAGGAGGATAAGAGGGAGGGTGGGTGAGGGGGGAAGGTGGGGGAGGAGGGGGGGGGGGAGAGAGAGGGTGAGAGTGAGGGGGAGAGAGAGGGGGTGCTGAGAGGGTGGGGAGCAGGGAGAGGGAGGGTGGAGGGAAGAGGGTAGGGGGTGTGGAGGGGAGGGGGTTTAGGGGAGGAGGGGTGGGGGAGGGGATGGAGGGGAGGAGGGGAGAGAGGGGGAGAGGAGGGGAGAGAGGGGAGAGAGGGGAGAGAGGGGAGGGGGAGGGGGGGAGAGGAGGAGAGTAGAGGGGGGGGAGGAAGATGGGGTGGGGAGAGAAGGGGAGGGGGGGATGAGGGGGGGAGGAGAGGAGAGGGGAGGAGAGGGGGGGAGGGAGAGGGGGGAGAGGAGACGGGGGAGAAGAGGAGAGGGGAGGGGGAGAGGAAGGGGGGGGAGAGGAAAGGGGGGGAGAACCTTAAAAAAAACATTTTAGAACCAAAAAGACACATTCTGCAAGCATTGTAGAACCAAAAGAGACACTTTTTGCAAACATTTTAGAACCAATAAACACTTTTTGCAAACATTTTAGAACCAATAGACACATTCTGCAAGCGTTTTAGAACCACTAAGGACACTTATATTTGAGTAGACATGTATTCAGTGTTATTCACAGCTCAGAGAAACGTGACCCTCTGCCTTCCTCCAGCTTGCAGACACTGATTGAGGCACACCACTTCCTGGTTTTATAGTCCCTCCCCCCTGCCGCCAGCAGGGGCAGCAGAGAGAATGGGGAATTTTGTAAAATCATTAATATCTCTGTCATTTTTCATCGACGGGAAAAATCCTCGGCACACATATGGCGGAGGCGGGCTCTGAGCAAGGTGGCCAAAAATGACGGCCGTAGGTGGCAGCGTTCTCTCGGAAATCGCAGCACAGATGGCCAAAACCGTCAAGAACAGACTTTTAGTAATATAGATATGTACCTTTAGACTTTTAAATGGTTTATTTTTATTTTTTTGAAGTAATTAGAAGGGGTGTAGATGGGGTAGACTGTCAAACATTTTTCTCAAGGTGGAATATCAAAGACCAAATTGGATAGCTTTAAGGTGAGTGGGGCAAAGTTTAAAGTAGATGTACAGAGCAAGTGTTTTACACTGGGTGGTGGGTGCCTGGAATGTGTTGCCATGGATTGTTAGTGAAGGCAGATATGATCATGGCATTTAAGAAACGTTTAGATAGGCACATGGATATACAGGAAACAGAGGGATATGGATCATGTGCAGGCAGATGAAATTAGTTTATTTTGACATTGTGTTTGGCACGGAATTTGTGGACGAAGGGCATATTATTGTGCTATGTTCTATGGAATATGTCAAACATTTAAACCTATTTAAAGTGAGATTCCTCCATCTCCTTCCATCTATATCCCATCACCCTACTGAGTTGGATGATCAGCCATGATCATATTGAATGGCGGTGCAGGCTCGAAGGGCTGAATGGCCTACTCCTGCACCTATTTTCTATGTTTCTATCTGACCGAATTCCATATCTCTTCTGTCCTTATCTACATATCTCACAACCTTTTATCTTCTTCCCAACTCTGGCCTTTGTTCACCCATCTGCCCATGAAAACCTCCCTCGTCTGTATCCACCCATCACTTGCCAGGCTATCTCACCCCCACCTCTCTTCCAGCTTTCTCCCCTCTACTACAATCAATTTGAAGAATGGCCCCGATGTGAAAAATCACCTATCCATGCTCTCCAGAGTTGCTGCCTGACCCATTGATTTACTCCAGGACTTTGTGTCTTACTTTGTAAACCAGCATCTGTAGTTCCTTGTGCCTACAGTGAGATGCAACTGGAAAAGCCTGGATTTGTTGGCATTCTGGGGAGTTTGGGCATGGAGCTTCTTCACCAAAGTGCTGAAAGCCCTCATTCCCTACCACTAGACACCATGTCTACATCTGGCCCAGGCAAGGGAAGACTAGAGCTGGTGGTTGTAATTAAGGTGACAATGTCAAATAAGTTGATTCATTGATGTCTCCTGAGGAAAGTCGCCTCCTGCTGTGCTGGTATACATTCTTTAAACATATTTTCTATATATCTTCTTTCATTCGCCAGAGATCAAATGGCCAGCAACAACACAGCAAGCATAGCACAAGCCAGGAAGATGGTGGAACAGCTGAAAATGGAGGCCAACATTGAGAGAATAAAGGTATGAAACTCAACATCTCTGCTTTCCACACATTGGATATTAACACCAAGATTTATTTGAAAAAGTATATAATCATACATTTTAAGAATGATTTATAATGTAGTTAGTCCATTTGTCTAACAGTGGTAGTCTGCCTGGCATTAATTTAAGGATATCATAAGGACCATGATTTATTTACATACCTTCCCTTCAGTAAGTGGGATTACTACAGTAAAATGATACCTTCATGTCTCTCAGTCACATTGACTGGGGCAATGATTGAACTTCAAAGCCGACACTCACTATGGAACAATAATTTACACGATTACATTCATGCAGATAATATTTGCAGAAGAAAAAAGAAAAATCTGAGAATGACTGGGTTTACCATAAATTGGCACGACGCATGACACAGTGTAACCACCAGAAAGGATCGTAAGACCATAAGTGACAGGAGTAGAATTAGGCCATTTGGCCTATCAAGTCATAACTCCCATTCTCCTGCCTTCTCCCCATAACCTCTGACACCAACATCTGGAGAAACTGATTCTGGTGTTTACTTTCATATCAGTTTTTAAATTAATATTTGAAAGCATCATTTTGCTGCTTTTCTCTTAGTACCCTACTCTTTAAGTAGGTATATTGTGAGTTGTTCATGATAACCGGGTGGCGCCAGCGATGGCTGCCTCGCCAACAGTCTGGCTGTCTTCCTTCTTTGTGTTCTAATAGAATGCATTAAATATATGGTTTTAGTGTTCTTTATCTTATTTTATGTGGGGGGGGGGGGGGTGGGTGGGGGGGGGGGGGGGGGGAGATGAGGGAAACTTTTTCTAATCTCTTACCGCGACAGAGATGCGATTTTTTTCCGTATCGTATCTCCGTCCGCACTGCGGCCTAACATTGAGGAGTTGGCGGCCTTTGTTGAAGACCAATTTTAAGAGCTCCACCCCGGTCGCCTGTGGACTTACCATCGTGGAGCCCGTGATCCCTTTGCTTGGGGTCGACCTCAGAGTCCACCATGGTCATCCATGGGTACTGGTGGACTTAACATCACGGAGCCTGCGATCTCTGGTCAGAGACCAACTTCGGGAACTCCAAGCCGCGGGAGTTTCGACTACCTCGACGCAGGAGTTTCGACTGCCACGAAACAGGAGTTTCGACTGCCCCGAAACAGGAGTTTCAATCGCCCCGACGCGGGGGCTACGACCGCCGATGCGGGAGCTTCGATCACCCCGACCACGGGGGAATAAAGAGGAAAAAGATTGGACTTTTTTTACTTCCATCACAGTGACGAATGTGGGGAATCCAAGTGGTGGATGTTTATGTTAACATTTATGTGTCTGTTATGTGTCTAGTTAATTTTATTTTCGTATGGCTTTCGTAATTTGCATATCATTGTACCTTAATTGGTACGTGACAATAAAAGACCTTTGAAACCTTTGATAAAGGCACAGACCGGTTTGTGGATAGGTGTAGTCTGCCACTGGTTGTTGCATTCTCCGATGCCAGGTGAAGCAGCAGTGGCCTCCAGTGGCTCTAATTGAGCTGTAACTGCTCGGTTTACACTCAGAACAATTTCCATTTCCATTGTAATTGATATTTTCCATAATGCCTTTGAACGGTGTCTATCAAAAACATAGAAAGGAAATGATACATGCAAAACATATACAGACTTATTCACAACAGATAAAGTGAATGCGAGGAGCTACCAATCACAATGATCTTTGACCAGTCACAAGCCTGTGTGGAATGTTTGGGAAATTGCTTAAAATTGTATTAAATAGGATTAAATTATAAAGTTTGGACCAGTCAGAAATATCTGGAACAATGAAAGCATTATGAGTCGGGAAGCTGCTAAATTACTGAGTCAACAGAACAGGAAGACACAAGGAACTGCAGATGCTGAAATCCTCAGCAAAACACAAAGTGCTGGAAGCAGGTCAGGCAACATCTGTGGAGGGAATGGACAGGCAATATTTTGGGTCTGAGGAAGGGTCCCGACCTGAAACATTGTCTGTCCATTCCCTCTACAGATGATGCCTGACTCATTGAGTTCCTCCAACATTTTGTCTTTTGCAACAGAAGAGGAAGTCCGGCACATTTACACGTCATTGTTGACCATGAGTGTGAAAAGAGAATTATTTCAATTACAGCACGTACGACCGTCATGTGATGTATAAACACAAAACAACTTTCTGAAATGTTTTTTTTTATAATTTAATTTAGAAATCTAAAGTTACTTGTTTGACTCCAGTTTCTTAAGCTGCACTAACAAATTCTGTATGAGCAAGAAGGCAAACATATTGCTGTCTCGCTGTGTAACTGCATTGTAGAGATTGTCCATAGATAAAATGTTTTTATGTCTCGATGAGGAAGTGGTTTGCTTTTACACTCCTACTTCCTCAGTTACATATTAAACCCAGTTATTGTTGGCAATAAACATCTCCCCTAATAACCTGTAGCACATCTCTAAACCTGTGTCCAAATTTCTTCCCAGAACAGTCTTCGTCCTGAATCAAACTAATTTGGATGGAATAGGAAAGATTCTAAAACCTGTAGCTGAATACAGCTGAGATTTGCAATTTAATAGGACTTTAGGTAGGCCACGTTTGGAGTATTATGTGCAGTTTCAGTCACCCCAATACAGAAAGAATGTGGAGGCTTTAGAGAGGGTGCAGTTTTACCAGAATGATGCTTGGATTAAAGGATATTGATTGCAAGGAGAGGTTGAACAGACTTGGATTGTTTTCCCAGGAGCTTCAGAGGCTGGGGGAAGATGTGATGGAAGTTTATAAAATTATGAGAGGCGTAGTTAGGGT
Source organism: Amblyraja radiata (assembly GCF_010909765.2). NCBI lineage: Eukaryota > Metazoa > Chordata > Chondrichthyes > Rajiformes > Rajidae > Amblyraja > Amblyraja radiata. The sequence continues at coordinate 46,511,818 of NC_045964.1, read as the reverse complement.
AGAGAGTGAGTGGAAATGTCAGAGAATAGAGGGCATAACTTTAAGGTGAGATGGGCAACATTTAAAGGAGATATGCGAGGGAGGGTGGTGGGTGCCTGAAACACGCTGCCAACGGTAGTGGTGGAGCCAGACACAATAGTGGCATTTAAGAGGCTTTTAGAAAGGCTCATGGATGTGCAGGAAATGGAGGGATGTGGGTCACATACAGACAGAGGAGATTATTTTAATTTGGTATCACATTTGGCACAGACATTGTGGTCTGTTCCAATACTGCACTGTTCTATGTTCTATGTATGTTTGTTTTGGTAAATGCAATCCTTCCGCCAGTGGGAATCTTTTTTCTGAATGAGACACAGAGCAGTACCTAAAATGTTCTAATTTTTTGATAGACCTGCATTTCCATTTCAATGAGTCTTGGAATCAGATCCATAATTCAGTTATAAATCAGAATTCTCAAATGTGGGCTCACAAACAATATCACAGATTTCAATTCAATGATTTTTCCCATGCTATAATTATTTCAATTTTCGGGATCTGAACACCGCTGGTGAAGCCAGCATTTATTGTCCATCCCTAATTGTCCTGAGGAAAGTGTGTGTGATCTTTTATCTTAAACCATTCCAGTCCCTCTGTTGTAGGTACTACCACAGTGATTGAATACAACAAAGATACAGCATGCAACCAAGCCCTCGAGCCCACCTAGTACACAATGATCATCAATCACTCATTCCCACTAGTTCTAGGTTATCCCACCTTCTCACCCATTCACTACACATTTGGGCCAATTAACCTACAAACCCGCATATCAATGAGATGTGGGAGGAAACCCATGCGGCCACAGATTGCATGTGTAACTTCATACAGACAACACCTGAGGACAGGACAGAGTATTATCCTTTTCTTGCTTTGTTGTAATAGTGGAATGAGGTGGACATTGGACCATAAAGGGTGTTTAGTTGAGTTGAGTTTAGAGATACAGCATGGGCATGCATTGCACTGAGACAAGATATGTTGCATGAACTTCACTGATTCCCCATTTTGTAAAGAGATGGCTTTGACAATCTCCTGTGGAAAATGGGTGACTGGCTCTATACAGCGTAGGAAATCATTTATATTTAATTGGATACCATCCAAAAGCAAAAATACCTAATTTGTTCTCCATTTTCCAGGTGTCCAAAGCGGCAGCGGATTTGATGGCTTACTGCGAAGCCCATGCTAAAGAAGACCCTCTACTGACATCAGTTCCTGCATCAGAAAACCCCTTCCGAGAGAAGAAGTTCTTCTGTGCCATTCTGTAGGGACCCGCCCAGCCTGAAAATCAGGACACTCTGAACAGTGATGTTGAGTTTCACCAACGTGGGCACATTATTGTCCGCAGAATTTGTAACAAAGCCTGGAAGCTGCAGGGATGTGCACGTGTAAAGAATCTTGTCACCTAATTGGTAATGGAAGCAGAAGAACTACCTTGAGAAAATAGAGATTCTAAAACAGCTTAGAATGAAACTGTGTAGAGATGTCACCATTTTTTTGCTCCTGCAAAGACCGTAAATTATGATTCATAGTTTGATGTCCACAAGTATGACAGTCATTCAAAGAAAGGTAAATACTGAGGAGGATGTATAATTTTATTGGAATTATAATTGTTGTTTCTCAATATAATTTTTTATTTAATTTAAATAGACAAGTAAAGCAAACAAACAAGATCTGTGGTGTTGTAATTTGAGATTTGGTTATGTGTTTTTTGCATTAGAGTAGCGCAGTAATATTCTGGTCTTTGCTTTGATAGCTGGCTTTCAATGAAGAGAAATGTTACTAATAAGATTTTCGCAAATGGAATGTCAATTTCAAGACATAAAAGCCAGCAGCTTTGCATTTTCTTAGATTCTTCTTAGTATTCCTCTAACACGTGTAAAGTAGTTTAAAATTTCAGATAGTATCGGTCATTCATCAGCGGTGTTTAGTGATGCTGATATTTGTGGTAGCAACAGAATAATTGCATGGAAGTATTTCAGTCTTTTTCCCTTTCATTGAATTTGTTTAACCGAACTGAAGTGATATCGATATACAAAAGACAAAATGTTAACATCAACCATTAATGAAGCACAGCCAGTTTCTTAATGGCCCTATTTTCTCACTAATGCTTGTGAACACTATGAGAAATACTTGTCATTTATAAAGATTTCTACCAACTTGCATATTGTAAAATAACAGGTAAAATTTGCATGCGAACAATAGTACATAGACATACATGCCAATGTTTGTAAAACAATATCAATTGTCAAAAAGTAGCTTTTTCAAAAAGCCCTCGACTAAAGAACATTGCAAACACTTCTCTTAATTGATTGGTTGAACAAAACATTTTTAAAGACCAAAAAGAGTCCATTCCTGGATGCGGTCTCTCGGTAACATCTTTTCATACCCACATGAAACTGCGGAAAGGCTTTTGAACAGTGTAATATGCAGATGAACAAATAGGTCTCAACTTTGTGAATGATCAAATGATTTTACCTCAGACTATTACACCGCCTTTTAACAAATCTTTTTTATATTTTCAGATATGTATTTTTACTCAATTGATAATTTTCTTAGATCTGCATGTGTTTTCATCTGCCACTACACTGGCAAACCAGCCCTCTGCACCATATCCAATTCAATATAAGGAGTGGTTTACCATTGTATTAGACCCACATTAGCACAGAAAAGTAGATCACCATCAACCAACAGCACATCAACCAAATCAGATGCATTGGAAGCATTGCAAAGAAAGAATGACATGTATGACTATGGCTTGTTGAATCTAATTTTTATGTAAATTTGTGTTCATGGCAGCAGTGAGTTTTAATGCCTGTATGGGACAACAGGAATGCTACATGTGGCAGCAAGAGGAAAGGGATGTATGAATTATTTTAATGAGAATAATATAAACATATGTATTGTATTTCTGGTTGTAAACCTTTGTCAGCTTTGTATAAGGAAACCTGAACAAATGATGATGTAGTGCGCATTTCCACACCATGTGAACGATGTATCAGTTTTAAATAAAAACTTTAAAACATTTCACTTACATGCATCTTAAACTGCTTAATCATGCATAATATTATCCATTACGATGAATCATTGTCTGAATATTAAAAAAACATTTCTTAAGTTTTTTCTTAATTTGCAGGCTGTTCAGGAAAGTCGTGCGATCAAACAGCTTTGTTTTCACCAGGTGGGAAATTTCCTAAAGACGCCAATGGCAGTCTTTCAATTGACAAAGTTTGCAGAATGGATCATAAATAAAAAGAGAAGCAGCCACTGCATTCCTGTCAGGCCCATCATTGTCTGGTTGTAGAGTAGCAGCAAGCAGAAAGGCCTTTGTGGGTGTTTGTTAATGATCCACTACGACATACATGGTAAAACATTCGGCCCTTCGAGCCAGCATCGCCATTCAATGTGATCATGGCTGATCATCCCCAATCAGTACCCCGTTCCTGCCTTTTCCCCATATCCCCTGACTCCGCTATCTTTAAGAGTCCTATCCAGCTCTCTCTTGAAAGCATCCAGTGAACCTGCCTCCACCGCCCCCTGAGGCTGAGAATTCCACACACACAACTCTGTGAGAAAAAGTGTTTCCTCGTCTCCGTTCTAAATGGCTTACCCCTTATTCTTAAACTGTGGCCCCTGGTTCTGGACTCCCCCAACATCGGGAACATGTTTCTTGCCTTCAGCGTGTCCAAACCCTTAATAATCTTATATGTTTCAATAAGAAACCCTCTCATCCTTCTAAACTCTAGAGTGTACAAGTCTCAGCATTTCGCGAAATCCTTGAAGAGCTGACTGGAGAATTGAGTTCCATTTTCTGAGAGTAGCTTGAGGGGTACTCTGTGGACAGAGAAGTGGCGAGTGAGTTTTTGAATGACCATTGCTGAGGTCGGGCTACTGAGCAGGTCGATTTCGAACCATCCTGAGTAGGAATCGACTAGAACTAGGTATTGTTTGCCGTGCCACTCGAAGATGTCGGCCGCCACTGTGGACCAGGGTAAGCCCGGTGTGGGGTGCGGGAGAAGTGGTTGTTTAGGTTGGTGCGGAGTCAGCCTGTTGCAAATCGGGCAGATAGTGACTTTCTCGCGAATGTAATAATAATAATAATAATGGATGGGATTTATATAGCGCCTTTCTAATACTCAAGGCGCTTTACATCGCATTATTCATTCACTCCTCAGTCACACTCGGTGGTGGTAAGCTACTTCTGTAGCCACAGCTGCCCTGGGGCAGACTGACGGAAGCGTGGCTGCCAATCTGCGCCTAAGGCCCCTCCGACCACCACCAATCACTCACACACATTCACACACAGGCAAAGGTGGGTGAAGTGTCTTGAACAAGGACACAACGACAGTATGCACTCCAAGCGGGATTCGAACCGGCTACAGTCAGCCATGTCAGGCCAGAGGAACAAACCTTTTGCATGTAGGGTTATTTCTGCAGCTGGATGGCCCCCATGGACAATATCAAAGTACTTGTTGCGAAGAGATGTCGGGATGACTGGCTTACGTCCTTTTATTATAATGCCATCTTGAATGACCAGTTCGTCGCGAACAGGGTAGAATGGGTGGATAGGGGGCAGCAGGTGGTGCTGTTTGTCTGGCCAGCCACGGTGGATGACAGTGGCCAGCGATTGTAGCGTTTCATCTGCAGCTGTTTGTACCACTAGGATGACTAAACCTGCGGATGGAAGGCAGGAGACCATCATAACCGTGTACCCCTCGTCATCTGACAGGTGTTTCTCGCAGGTGGGGCGAGGTACCCATGAGAGGGTGTCAGCTAAGTATATGTCCTTGCCGCATTTGTAGGTTAGTTTGATGTCATACCTCTGTAGTTCCATCATCATGCATATTAAACGTGCTGGTACCGTGTGGATCGGTTTACTGAGGATACTGACCAGGTCTGATCGTCGGTTTTAACCGTGATCGGGTTGCCAAAGATAAAGTCCTTGAATTTCTTGCAGGCAAAAATTACCGCGAGTAGCTTCTTCTCGATTTGAGCGTAGCGCTGTTCAGTGTCGGTCATGGTGCGGGAGGCATAGGCAACCGGTCTGGGACCCTTCCCGTCCTCTTGCAGGCAGGCGGCACCCAGTCCATACTGGGAGGCATCACAGGCTAGGGTGAAAGGCAGAAGGGAGAATAACTTTCCCTGCAGAAATGATAGGACTACTTCAACGTCTGGTCCCACAAACATCATGTGCTGTAATTTTAACTTTCTAGTTTTGCTCATTCAATGGGGACACAAGAAACTGCAGATGCAGCAATCTTCCGCAAACGACAAAGTGCTGGAGTTTGAAGAAGGTTCCCGACCTGAAATGTCACCTATCCATGTTCTCCAGAGATGCTGCCTGACTTGCTGAGTTACTCCAGCACTGTGTGTTTCTTTTAGTAAACCAACATCTGCAGATCCTTGTTTCTGCTGAATTAACTCAACGGGTCAGGCAGCATCTCAGGGGGGAATGGACATACCCTGACCATTCCCTACACAGACTCTTCCTAAACTGTTGGTTACTCCGGCACTTCTTCCATATACCCATCATATTCTGTGCGAAGTTACTCACATTCCTATTAAAAAGTCCCCTCACACCTTAAACTGATGTTCTCTAACTCTTCATTCCCTTACTCTAGGAAAAACACTCTGTGCATTCACCCTTCTATTCCCCTCATGATTTAATACATCACTATTAGGTCACCCCATAGACTCCTGCACTCCGAGCTTGTCTAATCTCCCTCTGTATCTCAGGTAGACATAAAATGCTGGAGCAACTCAGCGGCATCTCTGGAGAGAATAGGTGATGTTTCAGGTCGAGACCCTTCTTCAGACTGATGTCAGGGGATACATAGATACATGGATAATAGGTGCAGGATTAGGTCCTTCGAGCCAGCAACGCCATTCAATGTGATCATGGCTGATCATCCATAATCAGTACAGCGTTCCTGCCTTCTCCCCATATCCCTTGATTCCGCTAGGCCTATGAGCTCTATCTAACTCTCTTTTGAATGCATTCAGTGAATCGGCCCCCATTGCCTTCTGAGGCAGAGAATTCCACAAATTCACAACCATCTGGGAGAAAAAGTTTTTCCTCATCTCAGTTCTAAATGGCCTACCTCTTATTCCTAAACTGTGGTCCCTGGTTCTAGACTCCCCAACATCGGAAACATGTTTCCTGCATCTAGCGTGTCCAATCCCTTAATAATGTTATATGTTTCTATAAGATACCCTCTCATCCTTCTAAATTCCAGTGAATACAAGCACAGTCGCTCCATTCTTTCATCATATGACAGTCCTGCCATCCTGGGAATTAACCTCGTGAACCTCAATAGCAAGAATGTCCTTCCTCAAATTAGGAGATCAAAACTGCACACAATACTCCAGATGTGGTCTCACCAGGGCCCTGTACAACTGCAGAAGGACCTGCAGGGGAATGGGTGGGACAGAGATAGAATGTAGTTTGAGACAGTAAGACTGGTGGGGGAACTGGGATACAGCGAGAAGGAAAGCAAGGGCTATTTGAAGTTAGCGAAGTCAATGTTCATACCGCTGGGGTGTAAGCTACCCGTGAAATATAATAATAATAATAATAAATTTTATTTAATGGGCGCCTTTCAGACATCTCAAGGACACCTTACATAGTAATCGGAATAAAAACATATAATCGGAATAGAACAGGTAAAAAAAGACATCACAGAGACACAAATTAAAAACAGAATTCAATCCAAAAACAGAAAATCAAAAACACAGTGTGAAGAGAGAGCAGCGGCAGCCAAAGCGCGCCAGCGTCCACTCTCTCTACACGGCAGCCATCTTGGACACAGACCTACAGGACTACAATTAGACAAAAAAATCATCCCCCCACAGTGGATAGCACTGTGGAGGAAGGCACAATGTCCAGTCCCCACCCCATGTTCACCCCAAAGTCAGGCCTATTGAGGCCACCGCAATTGCCTCTACGGAGGCTCGATGTCCCTGGCCGTTCTCACCGGGTGGTCTTGCCCCGGCGTCGGGAGAGTCCTTTCGGCGGCTGGGCCACCTGGAACGGCCGCTTCCTGGTTGGAGCCCGCAGCTGCCGAAGCCGACAAGGCCACGCCGGTTTGGAGCTCCCAGGCTCCCGATGACAAAGTCGGCGCCGCCTCTCCGCACGCCGCCTCTCCGCACCGCCGCCTCTCCGCACCGCCGCCTCTCCGCACGCCGCCTCTCCGCTCCGCAGACCCGCAGCCCGGAGATGTTGCTCTTGGCGGTCCAGCTCGCCAGAGCTCCAGCGCGTCGCTCCAGCGCGGCGACCCAGGCAAGGCATCGCCCGCTCCAATCCAGCGCTCCAACGCTGTGCCGCCGCCGAGGCCGAGGTGCTGGGCTGTCCCCGCCAGGAAACGGTGCTCCAAGCCCGCAGGTAGGCCACGAGGACGGGTCGACGGGCAGCCCGGATGAAAAGGCTGCCACACCGACCAGGTAGGGACCTAGAAATAAAGTTACACCTACCCCCCCACATTAAAAGACCATATCCCCTAATAAATATGAGCTTCTGTTCCTCTAATTTGCACTGGGCCTCACTCTGACAATGGAGGAGGCCCAGGACAGAATGGGAGGGGGATTAAAGTGCTCAGCAACAGGGAGATCAGTTAGGTTAAGGCGCACTGGGCGAAGGTGTTCAGCGAAAAACGATCACCGAGCCTGCGCTTGGTCTCGCCGATATACAATTGACACCTGGAACAGCAGATATGGTAGATGAGGTTGGAGGAGGTGCAAGTGAACCACTGCCTCACCTGAAAAGACTGTCTGGGTCCTTGGATGGAGTTGAGGGGGGAGGTAAAGGGACAGGTGTTGCATCTCCTGTGGTTGCAGGGGAAAGTACCTGGGGAGGGGGTAGTTTGGGTGGAAAGGGACGAGTTCACCAGGGAGTCGCAGAGGGAACGGTCTCTGCGGAAAGCAGAAAGGGGTGGAGATGGGAAGATGCCAGTAGTGGGATCCCGTTGGAGATAGCGAAAATGTTGGAGGATTATATGCTGTATGTGACGGCTGATGGGGTGGATGGTGAGGACAAAGGGGACTCTGTCCTTGTTAGGAATGGGGGGGAGGGGGAGCAAGAACGGAACTCACTATCAAAACATGGAGGGGACGGGGGACACAATTTTTTGGCGGCCACGCGCGCATGCGCACACTCACACTCACACACATGCGCGAGGCTTCGGAGGCTCAATCCAGTGCTAAAAACGGCGATTTTAAAATCGGAATGACAAAAACTTGGGGGGATGTCCCCCACCTCTCAAAACATGGAGGGGATGTGTCCCCTCTGGCCCACCCGGATTTTCCGCCCCTGAGGGGGAGCAAGAACAGAGCTGCGGGGTATCGAGGAGACCCTTGTGAGAGCCTCATCTATAATGGAAGAGGGGAACCCCCCGTTCCTTAAAGAATGAAGACATCTCCGATGAGCTAGTATGGAAAACCTCATCCTGGGTGCAGATGCGGCGTAGACGGAGGAATTGGGAGTAGGGGATAGAGTAGTGGATAAGCAGGGTGGGAAGAAGTGTAGTCTCGATAGCTATGGGAGTCAGTGGGTTTGTAATAGATGTCGGACAATAGTCTGTCTCCTGTGATGGAGTCGGTGAGATCCAGAAACAGTAGGGAGATGTCGGAGATGGTCCAAGTGAATTTCAGTGCAGGATGGAAATTAATTGTAGAGTTGATGAAGTCAGTGAGTTCTGCATGGTTGCAGGAGGTAGCACCAATGCAGTCGTTAATGTAGCGGAGGTGGAGTTTGGGGATAGGGCTAGTGTATGCCTGGAACAGTGATTGTTCGACGTACCCTACAAAGAGGCAGGCATAGCTGGGGCCAATGCAAGTGCCCATAGCTACGCCTTGGATTTGGAGGAAGTGGGAGTAGTCGAAGGAGAAGTTGTTTAGGGTAAGGACCAGCTTTGCTTGGTGGAAGAGAGTATTAGTAGATGGAAATTGGTTGGTTCTGCGGTTGAGGAAGAAACGGAGGGCTTTAAGACCTTCCTGGTGAAGGATGGAGGTGTAGAGTGACTGGACATCCATAGTAGAGATGAGGGAGTGGAAAACTGAAGTAATTGAAGAGACGAAGTGCGTGTAACACACAGAGAGTGGTGAATCTCTGGAACTCCCTGCCACAGAGGGTAGTCGAGGCCAGTTCATTGGCTATATTTAAGAGGGAGTTAGATGTGGCCCTTGTGGCTAAGGGGATCAGAGGGTATGGAGAGAAGGCAGGTACGGGATACTGAGTTGGATGATCAGCCATGATCATATTGAATGGCGGTGCAGGCTCGAAGGGCCGAATGGCCTACTCCTGCACCTAATTTCTATGTTTCTATGTTTCTATGTAAGGTGTCTTGGACATAGGTAGGGAGGGATTGGACCGGGGGGGATAGGATGGAGTTGAGGTATGTGGAAATTAATTCAGTGGGACATGAACAAGCAGAAAAAAAATGGGTCTGCCAGGACAGTTCAGTTTGTGGATTTTGGGGAGAAGATAAAATCGAGCCGTGTGGGGTTTGGGAATGATAAGGTTGGAGGCTTTAGAGGGCAGGGAGCCGGAAGTAATGAAATCAGAAATGGTGTGTGATATTAAGGTCTGGTGCTCGTCTGCCGGGTCATGGTCCAAGGATAAGTAGGAGGAGGTGTCTGAGAGTTGTTGCCTGGCCTCAGCCTGGTAGAGGTCAGCGCGCCAGACTACCACGGCACCTCCCATGTCGGTGGGTTTGATTATCACGTCAGGGTTGCTGCAGAGTGAGTGGAGGGGAGAGAGGGGAGAGAGGTTAGAGTAAGTAAGGGTAATGGAAAAGTTGAGGCAGTTTATGTCCCGCCTGCAGTTGGAAATGAAAAGATCTAAAGAAGGCAGAGGGCCATCCGGGGGAGTCCCAGAGAAGGGGGTCGTCACTGGGTTGTGAAGACTCCTTCCCATAGAAAAAGGCACAGCAGCAGAAGCGACGGAAGAAAAGCTCGATGCCGCGGCGGACCCGGAACTCGTTGAGGTGGGGGCGGAGGGGAACAAAGGTGAGGCCTCTGCTGAGGACAGACCGTTCCGTATCAGAAAGGGGAAGGGCAGGGGGGATTGTGAACACATGGCAAGGGTGTTGGCTGGGGTCGGAGGAAGGCAGGTCAGTATCTCAGGCCCTGGCAACATCCTCATAAATCCTGCCTGCTCTCTTTCCAGCTTAATGGCATCTTTCCACAGCAGGGTGACCAAAACTGAACACTGGATGTAATTTCTGATGTGCCTCTTAAAACTTATGCCAGGTTAGGCCTTGCACAGGTTTCGTGCTCTTTGATTGCAATGTAGGGTACCTTTTTATTGCAACATTAAAGAAATGGTAAATATCAGAGACATAGAAACATAGAAAATAGGTGCAGGAGTAGGCCATTCGGCCCTTGGAGCCTACACCGCCATTCAATATGATCATGGCTGATCATCCAACTCAGTATCCTGTACCTGCCTTCTCTCTATACCCCCTGATACATTTAGCCACAAGGGCCACATCTAACTCCCTGTCTAACCCCTTAAGAATTTTGTACGTTTCTATAAGATCCCCCCTCACCCGTGAAAACGATTAATAATTTCCCAGAACTTTATCCCAGGAGGGAAATGGATCAAGTGTGACGTTCTTTATAGAGTTTACATGACAGGAACTAATGAGGAGTTATGACATGATCTTCATAATCTGTTGGGTAAATGGTCATATGCTATAAATCTGAATATAAAAGAGACCTCTGAACCAACAGAGTAGGGCGGGCCAAGTGTAGCGTGATGGGCAGCAGGACAGGGCGGGCACTGCGACGTCACGCCGGAGGGGAGGCGCCATGGCGTCACACCCAGGGGCGGCGAGGCGCGGCCGGGGAAGGGCTTAGTGAGCCGACGGGTGCGTTGCGTGGTGACGTCACGCCGGAGAAATGTCATCATGTGCCGGCGAGGTGACATTACGGCCGCGTGTGCGGACGTGTTGACGTCAGGCCGCGTGTGCGGACGTGTTGACGTCAGGCCGCGTGTGCGGACGTGTTGACGTCAGGCCGCGTGTGCAGACGTGTTGAGGTCAGGCCGCGTGTGCGGACGTGTTGAGGTCAGGCCGCGTGTGCAGACGTGTTGACGTCAGGCCGCGTGTGCGAACGTGTTGACGTAGGGCCAGCTAGGCATGTGAGGCGACGCCGGTTGCGCTGAGTGTGCGTGGACGCTGCAGGATGTTTCGGAGGAAGCTGGCCGCCTTAGAGTACCACAACAGCGGCGTGTTTGACTGTAAAGGTACGGGCCGCCGAGTGGTGGCCGGACCCGGGTCTCTGCCGGTGCTACTGATGCACGGGGGGGAGAAGGGTAGGAGCAGGGCCTGGGCATCAGGGCCCCAACAGCAGGGCCCCAACAGCAGGGCATGCGGTGGCGTGGAGACGCGAGTGTTTAATTGTCATGTGTACCGGCAACGATGATATCCCCACTCGCTGCACCTTAACAGGCCTGTAAATACAATAACATACCGATATTAATGTATGATAATCAATAATATAATAAATGAATAACCTCAGTCATAGTGTAAAGTCTACTTCTGTAGTGCAACCAAAGACAAAGTTCACAGGAGATCATAATTGTAGCAATGTTACAAAATTTTGAGATTTTAAAAATCAAGTCTGTAATTTATCCCATCAGATAAAGCATAAAAATAAGTTTAATTTGACACCTAATTCACTTTCATATCTCAAGTATTTAAAAAGTTATGGCCATTTTCATACTCGGAAATGAGCATCTTGTTCCCTATTGATTTTCTATGGACATAACAAAAAAGCTGTGATCGTGAACAGTCAAAAGCCCATAACTTTCTTAAAAATTAAGAGAACTGAATGAAATTTTCAGTTATCATAGATTGAAGCATTCTGAAACAAATATAAAATAATCTTACTTGGATGACCTGAAATTAAAGCATATAATTAGTTAGTTACCTAATTGTAGCTAATTTCAGACTTCAATTACTAGATCTAAACATCTATCCATTTCTTAATAAATGATTAACATTTTTAAATAGCCTAAATGTCTAAATAATATTCACAAATAATTCACAATAAAACATGATTTTTAAATCTCATTTACATTAATTTATAGGCCAAATGGAAGGAATTTAGTGTTCAATTGCTGTAAATAAATGCCCATTTAAATCAGCTTTCCAGTGGGTTCCTGTGAACGCGCTGGTTTAGAACGTTCACATTGCGGTAGATTTGTGCCCCAAATGCCGAGAAAAATACTGCGGGATATAATGGGCCCAAAATGAGCTACTCGCTATAATAAACTTTGTATAAAGGGATCTTTAGAAGCCCTTTTTAATGTAAAAATATACAGCATACCTTCAGTTGACTGCTTTATGAGACCCTGCGGTTGCTGGTGTTCGCGGGTTTAGAGGTTGATTTTTAAACTACTATAACTATTATACGAGGCCTTTAAAACTAATAATAGCTTTTGCGACGGGGTCTTTCAGCGATTTTTCGTTAATAATTAACTAGGCTGAACATCCTCGATTTGAACAGCCTAGAGAAAATCGCGTTTTAAACCCGCCCCCTCTAAACGGCGCCAAAATCGCACACACCCTCAGCGACAGATTTTCAGCGACGCTTCAGGTAGGCTTTGCAACATACCTATATAAAGGGATCTTTAGAAGCCCTTTTTAATGTAAAAATATGCAGCCTACCTTCAGCTGTCTGCTTTATGAGACCCTGCGGTTGCTGGCGGTCTCGGGTTTAGAGATTGATTTTTAAACTACTATAACTATTATACGAGGCCTTTAAAACTAATAATAGCTTTTGCGACGGGGTCTTCCAGCGATTTTTCGTTAATAATTAACTAGGCTGAACATCTTCGATTTGAACAGCCTAGAGAAAATCGCGTTTTAAACCCGCCCCCCTCTAAACGGCGCCAAAATCGCGCACACCCGCAGCGGCAGATTTTCAACGACGCTTCAGGTAGGCTTTGCAACATACCTAATAATTGTTGAGGTTAGTTCTGTGCAGTGTTCAGGAGCCTGATGGTTGCTGGGAAGAAGCTGTTCTTGAACCTGGAGATCAGTTTCCAGGCTCCTGTATGTTGTTCCCGGTGGTGGTACCGGGATGAGTGAATGGCCTGGGTGTTGTTGGTGTTTAATAATAATGGTTGTCTTTTTAGGGCAGTGCCTCCTGTAGATGCCATGACGGCGGGGAGGTCAGTACCTGTGATGGACCGTGCAAGGCACGCAGGACAGGGGTGTGGGTGTGCGTAAGACTCGCGGGATGAGGGGTGTGTTGGGCTCGTGGGACAGAAGGAGAGGATGCAGGGCCTGTGGGATGGGTGGAGGGGGCTGGTCCATTGTAGCCAGTACAGGGGGCTTTGCCTGACCTCTAACTGCTTCTGCCCACCATGTTTTGCGTAATGTATTCACACAATTTGCGGGTGCATTATTTATCTCAGAAACCACCAAAATGCAGCATGAATCACCAAAGTCTCTGGAACTGTTCAGTTTAGAGATACAGTGCAGAAACAAGCCCTTCAGCCTACCGATTCTGTGGCAACCAGCGATCCCCACAAACACGAGGGACAATTTATAATTATACCGTCAATTAACCTACAAACCTGAGGTAGACACAAAATGCTGGAGTAACTCAGCGGATCAGGCAGCATCTCATGAGAGAAGGAATGGGTGACGCTTTGGGTTGAGACCCTTCTTCAGACTGATTCAAACCTACAAACCTGTATGTCTTTAGAGTGTGGGAGGAAACTGGAGATCCTGGAGAAAACCCACGCAGGTCAAGGGGAGAACATACAAATTATGTACAGCCAAGTACCCGTAATCAGGATCTAACATGGGTCTCTGGCGCTGTAAGGTATCGACTCATCCGCTGTGCCACCGTGCCGCCGTGATACGCTAAAATGCTGAGAACTATATTCTACCCTCAGCATCTTCCCCTTTGCTGTACCTATGAACCTATGGTGTGACTTGGTTGTATGTATGTATTGTATGATCTGATTTGATTCCATTCCATAGCGCACACTACCAAATTTTTCACAGTGCCTCAGTAACAATAATAAACTTAAACCGGGTGGTGCATTGTTATTTATTTTAATATATAGTGGTAAAATAAACGTTGAGTCTGATTGTGGTTGTGAATAGAAACATAGAAAATAGGTGCAGGAGTAGGCCATTCGGCCCTTCGAGCCTGATATGATCATGGCTGATCATCCAACTCAGTATCCCACCCCTGCCTTCTCTCCATACCCCCTGATCCCTTTAGCCACAAGGGCCACATCCAACTCCCTCTTAAATATAACTCGTCATTAAATATAGCTCTTAAAATTCTTGTCATTTAAATATAGAATGACGAGAATCCTTTCAAATCATCCCATTTCCAAATAGTTATACTGGATTTTTTTGCCTCACCTTTTGCTCATAATTCGCTTGGGTAGCTTACACCCCAGTGGTATGAACATGGACTTCTCTAACTTCAAATACCCCTTGCTTTCCCTCTCTCTCTATCCTTTCCCAGTTCTCCCACTAGTCTTACTGTCTCCGACTACATTCTATCTCTGTCATGCCCATTCCCGTGACATCAGTCTGTAGAAGGTTCTTGACCCAAAATGTCACCCACTCCTTCTCTCCAGAGATGCTGCCTGTCCCGCTGAGTTACTTCACCATTTTGTGTTTACCTTTGGTTTAAACCAGCATCTGCAGTTCTTCCCTACACTTTATGGGATAGATCTTCTTTATGGAGGGAAAATGTTCTTTCAAACTACTGCTGCCCTTAATTTTCCCACCATACACTTGCTTTATTTTACGTGATCTTTTGTTTTGCCAAAATGATTCTATTGCAAAACTAACTACTAGCATCACTGATGTCATAAGAAGGGTCTTGACCTATCACATCACCTATCCATATTCTCCAGGGATGCTACCTGACCTGCTGAAGTACTCCAGCAATTTCTGTCCTCTGCCACAGAAGGCTGTGGAGGCCAAGTCAATGAATATTTTGAAGGCAGAGATAGATAGATTCTTGACCTGTATAGGTGTCAGGGGTTATAGGGAGGCAGGAGAATGGGATTAAGAGGGAAAGATAGATCAGCCATGATTGAATGGCGGAGTTGGCGATGGGCCGACTGGCCTAATTCTGCTCCTATCATATGAACTTTTGAGTATTAACCAGCATCTGCAGATCTTTCTACAGTTTGGAATTTGTTATTTACCCTTGAAATAGATGTTAAGATGTAAGCAGCTCCATTAATTTATTTACATGTTTACAGAAATGGAAATCAATTGCACATGGCAAAATCTGAAACGAACATGCGATAATTTATTATTTTGAGCGACTTGTTCAATTCCTAATGCAGGATTTGAATAAGCAAACTTTTCCAATTAGTGTCTCCAATAGCACAAAATGTCCCTTCAGAATAGCAAATAACTAAAACCCTTAATAATGGAAAAATTAAAAATAAATGTTGATGGTATTTATTATAGAACTAAATTCAAACTGTTTTTCAAAATCCTTTCCCAGTTCTGCTGAAGAATCTCGGACCAGAAACATTAACTATGTTTGTCTTTCCACAGATGCTGCCTGACTTGCTGAGTAATCCCAGCATTTTCTGTTATTATTTCAGATTTCCAGCATCTGCAGTCTTTTGATTTTCAAAGCTAATTAATACTTTAGTTACAGTGCACAATGTGATGGTAGTTTTAATTCTTAAAATGACAATTACAGTAAACTTTCAAAGTATACTTTAATAATTACAATCTTAACTGCAGTAAGTTGAGTAAATTTAAGCCATACATCCAGGCATCTAATTCCTCTTGGGGTTGTGATTTGTTAAGCAAAATACTGCACATGCAGAAAAATTGAGATAAAAAATATAAATACTGAACATACTCACGAGATCGGCTACCTATGGAGATATACATAGAACAGCACAAGAACAGGCCTTTCGGTCCAAGTTTCTGTGTTGAACAATATGTTAGATAAACTAATCTCAAGACACAAAATGCTGGAGTAACTCAGCGAGTCAGAGCATCTCTGGAGAACATGGATGGGTGACTTTTCGGGTCAGGACCTTTCTTCAGACTTCTCTATAAACTAATCTCAACTGCCTGCACACTATCCATTATCCGTCCTTTCCCTGCATGTTCATGTGCCTATCTGAAGCCTCTTAAACACCAGTAATATATCTGTCTCTGTCTCCACCGCAACAGTATGCTCCAGGCACCCACTACTCTTTGTAACAAGACTTGCCCCACACATCTCCTTTAAACTTTGCCCCTCTCACCTTAAAGCTATGCCCTGCAGTGTGACATTTTCATCCTGAGAAAATGGTTCTGACCGTCTATCCTATACACCTTGCTTGTATCAGGTCTCCCTTCAACCTCTGGCACTCCAGAGATGAATCATAATTAATATTTTTTAGCCACTTTCACCAGAATTGCTCTTAGTTATGTGAGAAATTTTAATCAGGAAATGAGCGTTGTAGTTAAAATCAGAAAAGAAGCTGCTCTTTTGTATACTGCAGTGGTACTATTTGTCAACACATTTAATCGGCCTTGAACCAACCGTTTGCCTTTTTCTCAATAGGCATCTAAAGAGGTTACTTTTATTTTTAGATGAGGTGGGCTTCAGGAATTTAGTAGTGTGGCTTGAAGATCAGAAGATAAGGCATTATAAAATTGAAGAGAGAGGCACCCTCAGAAATGTGCAGAATAATGAATGGCCCAAACACTTTGAAAAGGTGAGCATTGCATTGGATAAAGAACTTTTGGTGTTTATTTCTGGTCTGAGATGAATAATTTAAGCTGTTTACAAATGAATCTTGTGGGGGGGGGGGGGGAGGGGAGATGGGAGAGGGGAGATAGAGTGTGAGTGCTCACTTTTCCTTTCCCCTCATTATCTTGTACATCTAATAAAACATTTAAACAAAGTTTACTGATAGATTTGTGATTGGAGCCTGACAGCACACTGGGAACCTTCACGTTTGGATATGAATGCAAAGTCCTGAACTTGCTGCGATTTGTGGCTGTGCCTTCAGTCCCTTGGCCCCAAGTTGCAAATGTCCTTTCCTGAACCAATGCTCAGGCACTCTTTGAAAGTAGCTCTTTGGGTAGCCTTTCCTGATATTTTCTATTGCAAATTTGGTTTGCTTGTGCTTCTGTTCAGGTTTACTATTTTACTATTTTATAGGCACTATATAAATAGAAAGAATTCCTGTAATTTTGCCAAAGATTTTACTGATTTTCGGCCAACAACAAACATTCCTTTGCCCATCACTTGTCTGGGCACACTATCCTTAATTATCTCAGAGCAAAAGATTCAACAATGTTTTTTATAGTTTCTTTGCTAAAATGCATAATCTTCAATGGTCTCTGGCAATCGCCAGAGCATGACAACTCAAAAGTGGAGGCAAAGCATTCAGTATGGCACGGAGAGGCTTCATTTGGAGCCCAGAAATCCAGCTTAAACGCCATGGGTGCACTACCACAAACCACGCACCCACCTGTACTGTCAGGCACTCCTGCCACAGCTCGACAGGAATTCTACCGAACTAGACTGGAGGCAAATCATCTTAGATTTTGATGGGATTTCTAAGAAGAATCTTCTCACAATGCATTAGAGAGTGAGTGTGTTTATTTGTCATATGTACTGACAACAGTAATTACATTCCTTCTTAACAGGCCTGTAAACACAATACATATGGATGAGATATAATAAATAAATAATAAACTGACAACCACAATATAGTGGGGGAAACCCCCAAAGTCCTTGGTGCAACCAATAATATTTTAAATTATGGTTAGATGTTTATTATATTTACTTATATTTGTGTGTACCAATAAATATACTTGCTGCTGGAATATTCACAGTCCAATGTATTTCATGATGTAGGATTCTCTATCAGCCATTATTACCACTGAAATGCTCTATTGAAAGTTTATATTATAGCCCTAATTCACCTATTATGTGGAATGTTTTAAATGGTTAATTCTTAAAGCCTGAAATTCTAATGGATTTGTGATTTATTTGCCTTCAGTACCTCGCAGATGTAAACTGCCCATTCAAGGCTGAAGAAAGACAGGAAAACCTTGACTGGCTTCTGGGCTTGGCAGTGAGACTTGAATATGCTGATAATGGTATGTTCCTTTACAGCACTAGATATAGCCGGGTTACTTATTGCTTGCATTATGAAGCTTTCCATCTTGTGTACCGTTTAACTTTATGAATTAACCTGCGTTATGCTTGTGCTATTGCTCTGATTTAAAAAAAAAAAAGAAGAGTTTTTCACATTCATTAAATGTAACATTGGGATTGGATAAAGCTATAAGATGCTTGAATGTTGTGGCAGCATGGGTGGAGGGAATGGACAGACAACATGTCAAAAGAAAGTCCTGGCACGAAACATCGTCTGTCTATTCACTCCACAAATGCTGCCTGACCTACTGGGTTCCTCCAACCCTTTGTTTTTTGTTCAAGATTCCAGCTTCTGCAGTTTCTTGTGTCTCCACATGAATGATATTATCAGCTTTCCTTAAATTTCTTTTTTGGTTAGTTTAGAGATACAGCTCGGAACAAGCCCTTCGGCCCACTGGGTCTACGATCCCTACACACTAACACTTTCCTACATACACTAGGGATATTTTTTACATTTACCAAGCCAATTTACCTACATACCTGTATGTCTTTGGAGTGCGGGAGGAAACCGAAGATCTCGGAGAAAATTCACGCTGGTCACGGGGAGAACGTCTAAAATCCGTACAGACAGCACCCGTGGTCAGGATTGAACCTGGGTCTCCGGTGCTGCAAGCGCTGTAAGGCAGCAACTCTACCGCTGCACGCGCTGTAAGGCAGCAACTCTACCGCTGCACCACCGTGCTGCCCTTGATAACTTTCAAAATATATGATTGTTTGTAATTGGAATTTAGTGGCCTACTTTTAAAATAGACTATCCCAGCTTTCCTCTTTAATCTATTGAATTTTTAAGGTTAAAATGGGAGCAATGGATTGAAAAAATATTTTCTCCCTTTCACTCTCATTGTCACGTTTCATCTTTATTTTTTTTCAGTCCGAGGATGCGATCCATATTTCAGCTATAATTCTTTTGATTATATGTGTCATCGGTGTACAGCAGGTTCTCAGAAGGCATTTCTTACTTGTGTCAATGATGCTATCGACAGTTTAATTAAAATGGGCATTCGAATACACATTCTAATCCCCTTCCACCTATATTCCTTCATATAGCTTCACAATTCACACTTCTATTCTTATTTAATTTCAGGCCTTTGTCCAACCATCTGCCTATCACACAAAACCCCCTCACCTGTATCCACCTATTTCTTGCCAGGTTTTGTTCTGCCAACATTCTACTCCCTCTTCCCCCACCCTCTCCCAACCACAATCAGTATGAAGGAGGTTCCCAACCCGAAACGTCACTTGGCCATGTTCTTCAAAGATGCTGCCTGACCCGCTGAGATACTCTAGCACTTTGTGCCTCATTTTGTAAACCTGCATCTACAGTTCCTTGCATCTACATTTACCAGAATGCTGCCTGGATTAGGGAATATTAGCTGTAAGAAGAGTTTGGACAAACTTGGGTTGTTATCTCTGGAGCTTCGGAAGCCTAGGTGAACCCTGATTGAAATATTAAAATTTCAAGAGGCATATATAGGGAAGTCAACCTTTTCCCCAGGTGGAGATGCCAGAGACTAGAGAGCATAGTTTTAAGTTAAAAGGGGGATCTATTAAAGATGATATGTGAGGCAAGTTTTTTTTTTCATAGAGGGTTGGTTTCTGGAACATGGTGCCAAGCGGGGTGGTAAAAGCAGCTATGATAGTGAAAACGCACGTGAACATGCAGCGAATGAGGGGATACGGCTCTTGTGCAGGTAGATGGGTTTATCATGGATGGCACAGATGTGGGCTGAAGGGCAAGTTCCCATGCTGTAAAGTTCTATGTTCTAAGATAGACACAAAATGCTGGAGTAACTCAGCGGGTCAGGCAGCATCTCTGGAGAAAAGGAATAGGTGCTTCGGGTCAGAACCCTTCTTCAGACGTGTTCTAAGTGTTCATTTGTTTTTCAGATTTAATTGAAATGTTTTGAAGAGGTAACTAAGTACATTGAGAGCAATGTAGCTGCATGAATTTTAGTGAGACCCTTGAAAGGTCCAGCATCATAGGCTGGTCCAAAACATGAGAACTCATGGGATCCATGGCAGGCAAACAAATTAGGTCTAAAATTGGCTTGATTATAAAAGGAAAGAGGGTGATTGTGGAGGGTTGGCCAGTGGAGCACTTCAAGGATTGATACTGGACCCTTGATTTTTGTGCAATGTGAATATAACAGATTGATTTGTAAGTCTGCAGATAACAGAATCCTATTATTTCAACTCTTCATCCATTCCCACTCTGGCATTTCCAAAGTGGAATGTGTTTTCTGGGATGAACTTCTCCCCAGACCAAACGGTTCTAGATGTTTTTAAAAGAAAGTCTCAAAGGGTTGGAGTAAGTGATCGGCAGGCAACAGGGATAGGTGACATTATGGATTAGAATGCTTCTTCAGGCAGTTGTTCCAGCACTTTGTCTTTTTTTGCAAGCCAGCATCTGCAATTCCATGTGTCTAGGTCTAGATGTACATTGTGCTTATGACAGAGATGCCAATGAAATAATGTTGCTGGTTTGCAATATACTTTTAGTGAACCTCCCCAATGCCAAGAACTAGGCACTCATCTCTCAAGAGGCTCTTTACATCATCTTAAATCATGACAATGAATCTGTAACCAAATTCCCAAATCATACTTTGTTCCTCGTGCCTTATCAATCAATCAATCACAGGTATAACATCAACTCTAGCGATTGGCTATGCAAGTAGAGACATTTTAAAATTTCAAGCCTGAGAAAATCTCTTCAAAATTTGTATCCTATGCCTTCTAGATTCCTCAATCATCAGAAATAATGTTCCTGCAGAGAAATCTGTGAACATTTTTAATAGTAATTGATTTTTTTTT
Organism: Amblyraja radiata; assembly: GCF_010909765.2. Lineage (NCBI taxonomy): Eukaryota > Metazoa > Chordata > Chondrichthyes > Rajiformes > Rajidae > Amblyraja > Amblyraja radiata. Next base: position 46,490,809 of record NC_045964.1, on the reverse strand, counting down.
GTCTCCACAGTGGATAAATACAAGAATTGTACAGCAGACAATGTAAAGAATGATGCCACTAAAGGCACAGATCCGCTTATCAACTTGGATGGTAAGTAAGAGGTATATTGGCCCACTGTTTTGTCATTAAAGATGTAATGAAAGTAGTTTTACAGATTGTGGATATTGATTGAAAAGTTGTAGATACATATTTCTGTTAATATACTTGAGGTATTGCTGAACAAATACCACAGCAACTTGTCAACATTCAGAAACTTTAATCTTTAAGTGGTTACTCGCTAGATCATGGATACAATACATGTGTGGTTCAAACTGCCGTAGGAAGTAGTGGGTGGGAAGTGTAGATTGGAATTTATCATTGGAGTTCTGAGCGTGCATTTTAATGCATCAGCTGGATATGCAAAACATTCTTCCATTTTGTACTGTCATCTAGGATTGATTAGGAAATTGTTTAAGAAGGAACTGCAGATGCTGGAAAATCGAAGGTACACAAAAATGCCGGAGAAACTCAGCGGGTGCAGCAGCATCTATGGAGCGAAGGAAATAGGCAACGTTTCGGGCCGAAACGTTGCCTATTTCCTTCGCTCCATAGATGCTGCTGCACCCGCTGAGTTTCTCCAGCATTTTTGTGTACCTTTGATTAGGAAATTGTTTTGGTTGCTTACAAACAGCAAAATAACAGTATAAATTACGAGTTGGGCTCTAATCCTACTCCGACATATTTAAATCAAGAGATACTTTCACGGCATCAGCGGAAACTGGGTCAGTTCCTGAAAACTTTTAAAACTTTGAATAAAATGTTCATAAAGCTGAGAAGCGTCCTGTGGCTTATTATTAAAAATCAACTTAAAATTATATACCCAACCCTCGTGTTGGAGAACCCACACTGAGTACAACAATGGCATATTGTTACACAAAGCAGTGCAGTTGGCGTTATAACTGATCTACTAATTATACACTCTGATCCTGACTAGTCTATAAGCATTGAATTCTCTAATTTTATGTAATAGCCCCCCCCTTTTCCTCCCCTCCCACCCCATCCCTTTCCTGTGTCTCCATCCCACCCAGGCGAGCACCCATTTCTCCTGTCTGCGCCCCATCCTTTCTTTGTCCCTTTAGAATAGAATAGCCTTTTATTGTCATCCAGACCGAAGTCTGAACGAAATTTAAGCAGTCATACATATAATACAATACAATAAAAAACAACAATAAACACATATTAACATCCACCACAGTGAGTCCACCCAACATCTCCTCACTGTGATGGAGGCAAAAGTCTTAGGGCTGCAGTCTCTTCCCTCCTCTTCTCCTTCTGCGCTGAGGCGATACCCCCCGGGCGATGTTAAAACCTGTCCTGCGGCTCAAACACCGCGGCCCGGGGTAGTCGAAGCTGCCGCTCACCAGACCTGCTGACGCAGCCGCTGGCCCGCGGCCGAACCCCCGGTCTCAGGCCACCGCCACCAGAACTGCCGTCCCAGCCCCCGGAGCATCGTTCCAGCCCCGAGCCGGATCGCCCTCACGTGAGTACTGCCACCATCTCAGCCTCGCGCCAGGCCGCCGCTCCTCCCTCGGGCTGGGCCGCCCCGACCGGGCACCGCTCCTCCCTCGGGCTGGGCCGCCCCGACCGGGCGCCGCTTCTCCCTCGGGCTGGGCCGCCCCGACTGGGCGCCGCTCCTCCCTCGGGCTGGGCCGCCCCGACCGGGCACCGCTCCTCCCTCGGGCTGGGCCGCCCCGACTGGGCGCCGCCCCGACCGGGCGCCGCTCCTCCCTCGGGCTGGGCCGCCCCGACCGGGCGCCGCTCCTCCCTCGGGCTGGGAACGCCGTACCTCCCCGAGCTCGGCTACTCCGACGGGAGCACCGTTCCTTCCTCGGGCCGGCCGTCACAGCCCCTCACGAAAGCCCTGTTCCAGCCCCGAGCCGGGCCGTCCTCACGGGAGCGAGCTCAGTGCGAGTCCTGGCGGGCTCTGCCTCCTGAGCCTCGAGGTCGCCAGCTCCGCCATTAGGCCTCAGCGCAGACGGAGGCAGAGAAGGGGAATACGACAAAAAAGTCGCATTCCCCCGCAGGGAGAGACAGCAAGCCCCGTTTCAACCCCCCCCCCCCCCAAAACACAAACTAAAAACCAAAACTAGACTAACCAAAACGAAAATAAACAACCCAAAAAACACAAAACAAACAGGACTGCCGGAGAGCCGCTGCAGCCAGAGCCGCGCCGCCACTAATTTTACCCGTCCCTTCCACATCCCCATGGTTATACATTTAATTTACCTTCCCCCCTTATGAGTCCCTTTTGTCCCAGTTTCATCTCTCTTTGCTCACCCATCTGCCAACCAAAACCCCCCTTACTTTTAGTTTCGATATACTGCGCAACTCCTCAGCCCAACGAGTCCGCGCCGACCAGCGGTCTCTGCATATTAACACTATCCTACACACACGAGGGACAATTTTTACATTTATCAAGCCAATTTACCTACATACCTGTACGCCTTTGGAGTGTATCCATCCATCACTCGCCAGGCTCTGTCCCACCCCCACCTCCCTTCCAGCTTTCTCCCACCCCGAGCTGTTAAGATCAGTGAATGTTATTGTTGTCGGGTATATTACCATTTGGGCTGAGCTTTCTGAAAGCTTGCAGATATTGGCGTAACATAATGGCATTGCAGGAACACCAGAAGATGCCATTATAGCTGACATGCAGGAATAATTGGCTGATGGCATGGATTTGCTCAGCAAGGAAAAGTTGAATAGCAAATAATCCAAAAGATTAAAATCAAAGGAAAGATCTGTGATCACACCACTGTAGAATAGTGTTTAAAAAGTCCAATATTAATTGTTTAGCAGGTTGAGGCTACTTCCTATACTGCCATTCCAAGAATATCAAAATCTCCTCTATATCATTAGTCGAGCATACTACTGGTTTCATGTTCATATTTATTGAGTTTATGAATTAATAACACATTACAAATGCTATTGAAATATTTGGTTCATACGACAACTTCAGACAAACACAAAATGCTGGAATAACTCAGTGAGCCAGGCAACATCTCTGGAGAGAAGGAATGGGTGAAACATCACCCATTCCTTCTCTCCAGAGATGCTGCCTGACCCGCTGAGTTATTCCAGCATTTTGTGTCTATCTTTGATTTAAACCAGCATCTGCAGTTCATTCCGACAACTTCAGACATTGCTGGTTATTTCTTGAGGTAAATTTCTGCATGTAGTTTCAGTCTGTCCGCAAACTGAAACCGTCCTTGACGTTTTGTTAATACTTACAGCACAGCCACAGATTTACTGGATAAAAGTCACTGGTCTCAGCGTTCTGTGTTTTCGATTTTTGTATAGGGCTCTGGGGCTTTGAATTTGTATCAGCTATCTGCTTAATTGTAGCACATTGGTTTTCCAGCGTTAGAGTGTGATTTTGCTACTGGAGGATTGGGAAGCCCAGTACCTTTATTTGAACTATTCATCAGTATTCCTATTGCATCACATTTCAGGCCTTTATGTACTGTTTTTACAGAAGCAAATGGCCTCTAGAGGGTGCAGTTTACAGCCTCTGATGCATTCTCGCACACAACCCCAGAGATTGTGTTGGGAGTACAAGGAGGGGCAAGATAAATAGTTTTCCCCCCCATTCTTTATACTTGTATTAAGGATCTAAGTGTAGCTTTTTTGAAGTTGAAGTAAATGGACACTTCTATTCATATATTTGGTCCACAACCATTATGGACGGCACAGTGGCACGCTGCCTTGCAGTGCCAGAGGCCCGGGTTCGATCCTGACTACTGGTGCTGTTTGTACGTTCTCCCTGTGACCGCGTGAGTTTTCTCCTCGTGCTCTCTTATCCTCCCACACTCCAAAGATGTGCAGGTTTGTAGGTTAATTGGCTTTGGTAAAAATTGTAAATTGTTCCCAATGTGCTAGTGCACGGGGATCACTGGTTGGTGCGGACCCGGTGGGTCGAAGGGCCTGTTTCAGCGCTATATCTCTAAACTAAACAAAAATGTCTTGATTCCTTTTCATGCAGTGAACAACCCCGACTTTAAGGCTGGTGTGATGGCATTAGCTAATCTCTTGCAAATCCAGCGGCATGACGATTACCTGATAATGTTGAAGGTAAGCCAAACTAGCTTCACTACTGAGCTGTAAACATCCCATCCACTTGTGTAAGATCATTCCCTCTACACTACATTGCTGATGAAAAGTTTTCATGGTTACTAAATTAAAGCATATTCAAACACTATAATGAGTCTGGATTCGTCTGGATTTCGTAAACAAATGTAAAATACAACCCTGTAATACAGATGTAACTCCTGTCCCTATACCTCATCCCTCATCTCCATCCAGTACCCCAGCAGTCCTTCCAGGGGAGACTGAGGTTCACGTGCATCTACTCTAACCCCATCTACTACATCCTCATCTACTATCACTGTTCTCGATGTGGCCTCCTTTCCATCGGCGAGACCAAGCGTAGACGCATTGTTTTACTGTACACGCGCTCGGTCCAGCAAGGCCTGCTGGATCTCCTGGTTGCTGACCATTTTCATTCCTCTTCCTATTCCCATACTGTCCTTTCTGCCCTGGGTCTCCTCCATTACCAGAGTGAGACCACATACAAACTGGAAGAACAGTACCTCTTATTCAGCTTGGGTAGCTTACAACCCAATGGTATAAATATTGAAATCTCCAATTTTAAGTAACTAACCAACAACATTCCTTTTCACCCCCTTACTGAGCTGTAAACAAGTCCCATCTGCTTGTGTAAGATCATTCCCACTACACTACATTGCTGATGAAAAGTTTTCATGGCTACTAACTTAAAGCATATCCAAACACTTTATAATGAGTCTGGATTTCGTAAACAAATGTAAAATTGCATAAAGCAGACAAAATATTGACGTAGAAAATGCTGGAAGTATAAAGGCAGCGGGTGGAGAGAGAAAACGGGTTAACACAGCTGGTGGGAGCTTTTTTCAGAGTTTAAAGAGAAGAAAAGTGTGGAAGGAAAAGCACAGGTAAAAATAGGGCCTATTTTAAAATTATATTTGGTGTATAAAAAAACAAAGCTCCAGAAATGCTTGGCAATCAGGCATCTTCTGTGGAGATTCAAGGTGAGTTATTGGTTCGTATTGATGACCTTTCATTCAACATATCGTGATAGAATTGTTGTTCAAAGAAGTGGGTTTATGATGTCTGTTAGAGGAAGAAACATGGAGCGATACAGGACTAACTTAGACTCTGCTAACAGTGGTTATACAGTTTAAACTTGTCTCAGAGGTGTGGACATGCTGGAGCAGTTCATTAACATAGGCAGAGACAAGGCAGGTTAACGATTTAAAAGTAAGCATGAAAATTATAAAGTTGAAATATTGCTTAAATGTAGTTGAGCAAGCAGAGGTTTGGGTGAATAAGTTTTGGTGAGAGTTAGATAATGGTCAACTAACTGATGTCTTCATGTTATGGGAAGCCAGCTGGGCAAGCACTGAAATAGACTTGTCCAGTGAATGATGATTTCAACAGCACAGGGGTTGAGATAGGTGAAGCATTACGTAGGTGGAGATAGTCAGGCTTATTGATATGTAAAAATATGGCAGATGGGTCAACTTTATACAGTGCAAGTGTTCTATGCTGGCCTTGGACTTCTCTCCTGGGAGAGAGTTGGTTTTGGAGTCTTGGGAAAGATGTTTGTGGCTTCCAGTACTTAGCTGGATGAAATTTCAGCGACATCAACCAAACGACATGACAGTTCAAAGACAGCAGAGGCATCAAGAGGCCTGGTGGAGGTGTGAGCCAATAAATGCAGGAGTAGGCCATTCGGCCCTTCAAGCCAGCACCGTCATTCAATGTGATCTTGGCTGATCATCCCCAATCAGTACCCGTTCCTGCCTTCTCCCCAAATAGAAATAGGACCATTTTCATGCCACCAGGTGCATTTGGAAACCAATGGTATGATTTCAGATGGTGCCGTTGAGGGAAATAGCAAGGGATCGGGAGAGGAAAATGATCAGGAAGAGATTCTCTGGCTTTGACCAGAAAGATAAAAGCTTAATTTCCAGAGTTCAAAAATAAATCATTGAATGCTTCATAGACTTCCTTCCAGAAAACATTTCCTGAAATTAATTTTGTATTTTGGTCTTCAAATTTCTTGTTTTTAATTAAGTGAATTGAGTTGTCACAAACTATACATATAGCTACATAGTTATTTTATCATTGTTGATCTATTGCCATTTGAGTCTGTGCGGTTTTAATTTCATTATACTGAGGCAGATTGACTTATCAGTAATGATTTTGATTTTAGGCAATTCGAATATTGGTGCAAGAGAGATTAAGCCCAGAAGCCATTGCAAACGCAAACCGTGCAAAGGAGGTAAATTGTTTTTCATAAAAAGTTAAGAATATAAATGATAAATGTATTTTTCTCTTGATTAAGTTAGATCGTGCATACAACTGTGAGTGGAACGTATTTGATCTTTGTATTCCATTTTATTTGTCAGATAGCAATCTCGCTTGTTCTGTTAGCACAGAGCAATAATCTAACGTAGCTGTAGTGTAATAAAGTGTCTATCTCTTGATATAGAGTGTTTCTTCGATGCTATACCCATAACTTTTAAGGTGGTCAACCTTGTAAGCTTATTGTGTCAGCATTGTTGATTTAACTTGCTATCTTTCAAAAAGTGGAGACATTTCTAAAACTGATTATGGTTTAACTTTACTTCCTCTCCTTGCTGTGAAATTATTACGATACTATTTTGGAATTTAAATACAGTCTGATCGTTAGTGTTGGAGATCAAGGTGTAAATTCTTAGTTTAACATTTTTTTGCAAATGTTTTCAAGAGTTAATACTTTAACACTATTTTTAAACTGAGGTAAGCGAGGGGGAAAGTGGACATGGCCCTGGTTAGACCCATTTACTGCTTCCGGTTCCATACTGGATACACTTCAGGAAGACCTTTGACTTCTTTCCAAGGAGCTGTTGAGGCTGAGTCAACCTTTCAGATTATTAATTGTTAATTTGTCAGGCAGGTGAATTAAGGGATTTTAACCCAAAACGGGCTACTCTGGCACTTTGTGTCTATCCAAGATGGGTAGATTAAGATATAACAAAATAGAGAGAGTACAGAGGAGATTTACTAGAATGTTGCCTGGGTTTCAGCAACTAAGTTACAGAGAAAGGTTGAACAAGTTAGGGCTTTATTCTTTGGAGCGCAGAAGGTTAAGGGGGGACTTGATAGAGGTTTTTAAAATGATGAGAGGGATAGACAGAGTTGACGTGGAAAAGCTTTTCCCACTGAGAGTAGGGAAGATTCAAACAAGGGGACATGACTTGAAAATTAAGGGACTGAAGTTTAGGGGTAACTTCTTTACTCAGAGAGTGGTAGCTGTGTGGAATGAGCTTCCAGTGAAGGTGGTGGAGGCAGGTTCGTTTTTATCATTTAAAAATAAATTGGATAGTTATATGGATGGGAAAGGAATGGAGGGTTATGGTCTGAGCGCAGGTATATGGGACTAGGGGAGATTATGTGTTCGGCACGGACTAGAAGGGTCGAGATGGCCTGTTTCCGTGCTGTAATTGTTATATGGTTATAGCCTTAATATACAGCCATGATATAATTTTTGTAAACACCATATTTCTGTTCTTAAACTAACAGGCTAAAATTACTTTCACCATATTTCTGCATATCACCAACTCACATCCAACATTTTGGCCATGAATTGTAAAGGTTTGTGGCTGTGGCTCTACAGACAATGCAACTTTTATTCACAGGGAAACATGGAACTAACCAGGTTCTACTGGAAATATCTGCACTTTAGATGTGAAATATCTTTGTATGCTTATCTAGTGGCAAATCTTGCCTTGTGGATTTTGAGGACTGGATATAATTGCTCAAAGACAGAAGCAAAATGTTAACTATATTTTCAGGCTTTTTTTTGCTCACTTTTTTTCCCAGGGTTTTACTGTAAGCTTAGAAAAGCATCTACTTGGCTTTGATACGGGAGGTAAGTAGATTTACATTGAATTAATAATCTTTTGGGAACATCCTACAGTTGGCATGTACAGGAAAGTGGCCCTTTGGTTCAACTTGTCTGTGCTGCCCCCATCTCAACCTTTCCTATCCATTCACGTGTCTTAATTGTCTGTTAAATCTTCTTATTGAACCTTCCTCCTCTGGCAGCTCATTCCATATACCCATGTCCTCTGTGTGAAAATGTTTCGTCTCGCACCTTAAACTCGTACCCTCTAGTGCTTGATTTCCCTACCCTGAGAAAAAGACGCACTCACCCTATCTATTCCCCTCATGATTTTGTACACCTCTAAGATAATCTCTCTGCCTCGTGCACTCCAAGGAATAAAGTCTTAGCCTGCAACTCAGATATTTTAAATCTTAGCACAGTAAGACCATAGGTCATTGTACCTCTGGTGTTTTGACGTAAACATTGAGATGTATATGTTGCTTTCATAGATGCCACTTTGAATGAAGCTGCAAGAGTTCTCCGACTGCTGCATATTGAGGAATTACGAGACCTTCAGACCAGGATTAATGAAGCTATTGTAGCTGTTCAATCAATTATAGCAGATCCCAAAACTGATCACAGGCTTGGAAAAGTTGGAAGATGATCAAAAGCTGTAAATTTGACAACTTTTCGATACTGATTTTGAAACTCTGTAGACAATATAAATGCTGGACTCATGTTTTGAATCTGAGTAAACTGTTTACTAAATAGAATAAATGCTAAAATATCGCAAATTACAAGATTTGAGTTTATTGTCAAGTTGGAACAAAGTACAACAGGGTGATTAAAATTGTTTTTCCCAATTAATCAAGTATCAGATGATGTATATACATTACAATAGGGAATAGACAAAGTATAAAATTAAACTTTAGATTCTGTCAATTACATGTTATGCCTTAAAGAAAAGTAGTTGGCAAAGAGCAAACTTGAAGCGTGCACTCGAAAATGAAACATACAAAATAATACGGAACAGGTTTATTTTGTCAAACGTTTATTGATGCAAACCATTTGAGGATCTGTGCTAATCAACATGTTGCAGTGACTACTACAGCCAGAAAGACTCAATTTATTTTCTGTATTAGAAGGAGACAATATGCACAGATTTTTCAATGTCCACTGCCAAGCTATAATTAATGTTTAAACATAACTTATGTAAAAGCTACAATGGCTAACGTAACAGACTGCCGTAATATATATTATCCAGATTTTGCAGCAATATAACTTTGTAAATCAGGCTAATGGTGTCCCTGTACGTAAAGATAGAGAGAGGGTGATATGCCTGGCTCTTTTTAGCTTTGCTGCATTTGTAACCTGAGGGTGACTGGGTAGACGTGAAGTTGGGAAAACATACCTGAAAGCGAGTGAAATTTTGTCTCCATTAATATCAAACCGCCTCTCTGGTATTGAATATTCGCCTATGGTCCTCCTCCAGATAATTGTTATTGTAATTACCTTTAAATATTTTATATTAAGGGAATCCAGAATTTGATATTTATCAGATCAATTCCACAAAGTTCAAATATAAAGCAAACTGAAGAGATTATGGATTTAAAGAAAATATTGCCAGGTAATGCTTTTTTTCAAACCTTTAACATTTTTACAATGTGAATGGTCCTTTTGTAGATTTACAACAATTTAAAAATAGGTCAAATATCACTTCCATCCTTGCTTCTCAAGTTAGATGCCGGTAACAAACTATTTTGGTCATATCCTTCAATTGTGTGCCCACTGTGCAATAATGATGGAAAAAAATGTTAATATCTGGCTGCTTATCCTGTCAATTGATATTATTTTCTTTATAGCACTTTGATTTTGTGTGCAGTTCTGGTCACCCCATTACATGAAGGATGTGACTGCTTTGGAGACGGTACAGAGGAGTTTTACCAGAAATGCTGTATGCATTAGGAGAGGTTGGACAAACTTGGGTTGTTTTCTCTGGAACGTTGAAAGAAAACCTGACAGAAGTATATAAAATAATGAGAGATTAGACAGAGAACATTTTTTTTCCCCACAGTGGAAATGTCAAGGATTAGAGGACATAGCCTTTTGGTGAGAAGGGCAAAGTTTAAGAAGAAGTGTGATGGAAGTTTCCCCTCCCCACAGTTGTCGGTGCCTGAAACACACTGCCAGGGTTGGTGGTGGAGGCAGATGCGATAGTGACATTGGAGGCTTTTGGATAGGCGCATGGAGGGAATGGGTGAATATGGATCATGTGCAGGCAGACGAGATTAGTTTAACTTGGCCTCAGCTCAGGGCTGAAGCCTCTTTTCCTGTACTGCTGAATGTTCTAAACTGCCATGCCATAAATTTGACGATACCACTTGTCAGAATTTCAGTGGAGAAATGTGTTCAGAGATTGAAAACCACATTGCAGAATCAGTTGGATATCTTTTACTCAACTCCTTAATTTATCCTAATGACATAAATACAGCATTCTACATGTTACAGAACCATACTTGGCATTACTGACATTTAACCATTGAATTACTTATTAAATAACCCAATTTAAAATAAAACTGCAATAATGGTTTCCCTATCTGAACAAATTAATACTTTGCAAGGATTTAGTCCAGATCTTTTTATCTATTTGAAAATTAAAGACAATAAACTTTGGATGCTTCTTATTCAGATCTTTGGCAGAAATTTTAAACTTAAAACATTGTTTTGTAATTTCAAAGCAATGTCAAAACTTTGGTGGAAGAAATACTCAAGTACAATTTGAATTGCTATAAACTGTCCACAGTAACATGACTTTCTGGTTTTAGTTTGTACGTGTGTTGAGTCGGCTAAATATACCCAACTAAAATCCAGTTGTTGATATTTATTTCAGATTGTCTCTAGCAAATTTTGTCTCGATTCATAACTGCTTGAGGCAATGTTAGTGCAGCAGAAATGTTCAACTCGAGCAGCAACTGATCTTGTGTGCTTTTTTGTTGTCAAAAATACTTTAACTAGGTCAACAATTATGATGACATCTGGGTTATTAACTAAAGGGGACGATAAAATTTAAGATGCACGTTTCAAGATCTAAAACTGCTGTCTTTAAGGTGATCAAGAATAACATAGAAATGAAATGGGAAGGAAAACTAGAGCTTTTTACATAAACATAGAAAAATATGACTTCCCTTAATCTGCCTCTAAAGTGCTGTACTATATATTTTGGTGTTTATGCTCCTGGTTTCTGAATCTCATACTTCTGTATTAATCTTACAAAGAACTACAGCTTTTGTAACAGTTAAAATTAGAGGCCTGTTAGGCTGGTATTTTTATGAGGCAGTGATTGTCTACAATTTACCAGTCAATCAAAAGGCAGCACGGTAGTGGTTTTTTAAAAAGAAATGAGGTATGAAAATTCTTACAAAAATAGTTCTGTAATACACTTTCAGTTTAATTTTTACTAAACAGAAGGGGATTGGGGGGGGGGGGGGGGGACTTCACTTCTGTCTGCAGCACCCTGCTCCAAATAAAGTCTTCCTTTTCCTCCAGAAATTTATGGCATGGTTGTCATGACCAATAGTGATGTTTATTTTCTTCCTGCCAAAGAAAAGTGAAAAATGTTCGTAAATTCAGTTGCTTTGATATTTAAACAATATAAATTGTGCAATGTCCCGGGAAGCTTACTGATGAAAGTGTAGGAAGGAATTGCAGATGCAGGTTTGAACCGATGAAAGACGCAAAAGCTGGAGTAACTCAGCTGGTCTGGAGAAAAGGAATAGGTTAGATTTTGGGTCGAAACCCTTCTTCAGACTGATCAGGTAGAGGCGTACTCATCAATAGTCTGAAGAAGGGCCTCGATCCAAAACGTCACCTATTCCTTTTCTCCAGAGATGCTGTCTGTCCTGCCTCAATCTTCCCTAAAGTAGACACAAAATGCTGGAGTAATTTAGCGGTAGATTTATCAATTTTCCCCAATGTGGATATTGTTCTTTCCTGGAGTTTTTTTGCCATACTGCTGGCCATTGTATCCTCCAACAGTGACATCAAGCAGGCTGTGCATTTAATCACTCGGAATAACTTGAACAGAAACCATGCGGGTACAAATAACAAAGTTCTTACTAACGCAGCATTTTACAGAGCGTAAAGAGACAATTGTAGTGAGTGTACAGGAGATTACAAGGTATTGTCACATTTACAGATACAGTGAAAAGCTTTTGTTTGTGTTATCAAGTCACATCAAATCATACTGGATTTGACTGGATAGCATGCATTACATTAGGTTTATACGCTATCGAATCAAGTCAGACTCAAGTATAATAAGTAGAGCAAAGAGGAAGATACAGAGTGCAGAATATAGTTCTCAGCATTGTAGCGCATTAGGTATGTTTAAGTGTCAGACACAAACAACTTCTGAAATTATTCTAAGGTAAATTTAAATTAAATACAGGAGACAGCAATAAAACTATCAAACACTAAATTCAGCATGATTGTAACTATATATTGGGCATTGGAGTCATTAGTATCTACTTTTAGCACTGAGCTGAATTCAACAAAATCATATTTCTTAAGGAATGTCATATTTTATCCTTACCTTATGGGCAAGAAGGATAAGCCACGGTTATTCCATATAGATGTGATCGCTGATCAGGTAGGTACTCATCAAGAATCTGACTCCCATATTGATTCTGCCTCCCAACTTTAGGTAGAACAATAATTCCATCTCTGAAAATCAAAAAACATCATATGAAGTGTGTGCACCAGCTGGAATGAAGAATTAAGACCAGATTCATTGTCCATTTTGGTCTAATCAAACGGTTTAAATAAGTGAATAGACGGGATATGGGCCAAATGCAGGTAGGTGGGATATGTTGGACTGAAGAGTGTGTTTTCACATTGTAAGACTATGTGAATCTACTGTTGTAGAACACAAGAATGCTCTTGGTTCCCCTGGATCATTGTGGTACATTTTCTGCTATCTCCTCTATTTGAGCTTGTGAAGGCAGCCAAAGCTCTCCCTCCCCTGCCTATTTGGAAAGATTTTTGTACATTTAGCCACAAGCACAAAACCCTTTGCCTTAAGTTTCTCTTTTCACAGCTTGCAGCTCTTCTCACTCACCATCCTGCTGCTATGCTCAATGTTCTAATCAGCCTTGTGATGCCATGAATGTCCATTGAAGTACACATGTGCAGGACACCGCAAAGTGGATTAAACAGTCTCACGCTAATGTTTTGATACTCCTGATTCAGAAGCATGCAAGCAGTAGCAATTCACTTGACATTTGTTGCTGCCTCTATGCTTCTGGATCATGAGTATCAAAACATTGGTATCAAAGATTAGAGAGCATAGCTTTAACGTGAGAGGAGCAAGTTTTTTTTAAACAGAGTGGTGAGCACATGGAAGGCACAGCCAGGGGTGGTGGTATATGTAGATACGATAGTAGCACTTGAGGTTTTTAGATCGGCATATGAATATGTAGAGAATGAGGAGAAATAAATCACGTGTAGCCAGAGGAGATTTGTTTAACTTGGCAGTGTGTTCAGCCCATATTGTGTGCAGAAGGGCCTGTTTCTGTGCTGAACATGAGCCAGTTCATCTAATTACATGGGAATTAGTGTGTTCTGGGTTTATATCATCACCAAACTTTCTATGTAACACATAGAACCACTGTCATGTTTAAGGTGGCGTCTTTCCTTTTGAAACATGGATTTAAAAAAAGGATTTTGCCAGATATAACCCACAATGAATCTAAAAACTAAACCATTGATTGTTCCTTTACCAAGTAATACAATTGATACATGGCATTACTAATGCCTAATGGTCACTGAATTCACATGCTTTTTGATTGGGATTGTAACTGAGTGAGTGGACGGCTATGTGTTTGGAGAGGATGAGATGGGAGTGAAGAAGTCAAGATGGTAGTTGGAGATGAAAAGGCCCAGAGAGGGGTGGGCAGGGAGTAGTCGAGGAGGAGTGTTGGAGACGGGGTTTTTAAATGACAAAATAATTCCTAGCCCAGTGACAATTAATTAATTAATACACCACTGTTGTATCTCCCTCACCATTCCAGGCAATCATCACTCTGTACGAATAAAACCTGTCCCATACAGGTGTTTTAACCTCTCACCTCAAAACAATGCTCTCTAGTCTTTGATATTTGTAGGATACTATTGATTGAGAGATATAAACAAACATTTAAAAATAAGTTTCACCTGTTTTGGGGTCTGACAAATATCCAGCTCTCAAGACATCCTTGCATTTATCCCCAACAATTCTGTTTACCTACCTCTTCCAATCTGTGTAGTAAAAATGATTTGAGTAAGCAACAATGCTGAAGGGATAATTCAGGCCACTCTGTATTACACGCCTCCCTGACCCGTCTGGGTTTACGCACTCCAGATCTTTGGTTCCTATTCATCACAGAGAAAGTGCAACAAGTTAGTGCCAGACATGGAATGACACAACTTCATTCTAAGAATGTGTTTTAAACAGGATTCTTTCCGCCAACTAATTCCATGAAACCTACCAGCGTCAGCCCAGCAGAGTTGTGAGAAATACCGGTCGAATGTCAACCCATTGGGCAATCCAATGTCTTTATTGATCAATATCCTTCGGTTTGTTCCATCCACACGAGAAGTCTCAATTTTAGGAGCTTCACGATTCCAGTCTGTCCAGTAAAGATTGCTGGAAGGAAACCAGAAGAACATAAGATTCAATCCAAACCAGTCCAAGTATCTAATCTGGCGACTGTGAGCCTGTCATTTAGCATTTGTAAAACCAACCATTATCTGGTGATCTTATCTTAAAAGGAAACATTTGTTGGCCCCAGGCTTTTAGTTCCATTGGAACATTACTGCTGGACCAGTGCACTGTAATGGAAATGCTCGCAATCCTTAAAAACAGTGCATGGATTTCAGATTATAATATTGAGGGGTAACAACATCTCTACAAAATTATTCTAATCATGTAATTTAGATTGCAATTGCAATTTTTGGAAAACCTGCTGCTTGCATGACAACTTTTAAAAGGTGTAATCAGGCTGTCTACACAGGTGATGCAAGCTAAATGTCTAAATGGAAATAAATAAATTGAGATCTTTGTATTTTCTGGAAAAAAATTCTGTGGAACGAGTTGCCAGTGGAAGGTGTAATAACAAGATTTAAAAGACATTTAGACAGGTCCATGAGTAAGAACGGTTTAGAGGGATATGGGCCAGGTGGGACTGGCTTAGATGGGGCATTTTGGACAAATTGAGCCAAAGGGTCTGTTTCCATGCTGTATGACTGGCAATATAGACAAGCTAATGTCCATTATTTTAAATCGGTAAACATTTTGGCTCCATGCAAAACCTACCCATGAGCAGAATCCACTACAATTGCTCTGGGGTTTACCAGATCAGTGTCTACAAGAACTCGCCGTTCAGAACCATCAAATGCAGCAGTTTCTATTTTATCTGATCCACTGTCAGTCCAAAACATCCTTCTGTGATGGTAGTCCAGGGTTAGACCTTCAGGACTAGTTAATCCTAAAATAAAAGCAGAAGTAAAAAAATATAAAATATTACATATATTTTTATAGTTTAACGGGTATGTGCCAACTAATCTCAGGTAGAGTGTGAGATATGTCATTGATTGGTGACGCAGGCTCAAAGACTGCTCCTACTCTGTGTTTCTACAAAACATTTTTAGACCTTGACATTAATGAAATGCTTTGTCCCTGCCAGATAACACACTAGCGCACTAGGTTTCCTGTTTGCATTTTTTGCAACAATGAACTTGCAATCTGTTTTACATCTTAGTAGAACAGTGTTTCCAAGTTAAAATGGCAGTGAAGTGCAAAAGAAAACATGATTATCTTTCCTGCTCTCCTAAAGTCAGTGAATGGTGTTGACTAAAAATCCACACCATTGGGCAGCTTTCAATTTGAAGATCCTTGTCCTCAGCAAATATTCAGCCGAGGTCTGATTGTATTTGCTTCTTATGCGCAATTCTGCAGGGCCCGTTGAAAGTCGTGTACAGGAAGGAGATCAGAAACCATCTACATCTGTAATGTAGGCGCTTTCCTTTCTCTTCCTCTTTGCAGACAAATTACTCGGGGCCCCACAGATCTGGGGAAATGTGGGATAAATTAAGGTACTGTGGACAAATGAATACACATAATGAACATTACCTCAAATGAGGCAAGGAGGGACAACTAGCACAATGTAATATTTAGCGCTCCACTTTCAGTCCAATCCTTCAAAAAGTAGTAATATCCCTAATATTCATTATGTCTGTTAAACTCTTTTACACAATTTTCTTTTCAAAAAATGCTTACACCGTTGTTTTTTACTTGCACTCGTGGTTTTTGTACGTGTAATGTAAAAACGTATTAATCTTCACGTCCTGAATGACTGAGAACTTACCCGAATTAATTATTATTTCCGGTTCTGCACCAGCTTCCAGGCTAACTCGATTAATAGTTCGGCCTGCAACATCAGTCCAATAAACCATCTTATCCCTGCAGTCATAATCAATACCAATAATAATTGAACCCTTGGAAGGGAAAGATAAAGCAAAATAAAAGTTAATTGTCTCACAGACCAGAACCTGGCAAGTTAAAATGGACCCACTCTGGGCAGACATACAGATCTGTAAAATAATTAGAGAACCTCACATCGAGACAAGTTTGTATTAAACAATAATGAATTCCACGTGTGAATTCACTTGTGCAAATGCTGCCAGTTTCTTTCCAAGGCTGTACATGTAATTTTACTGGAGTTTTGATTATTTAGATCAAGAGTGATGCGTGTTTAATTGTCATATGTATTGGCTACAGAGCAATGAAATTCTTACATGTTGCAGCGGAACAAGCTCATGAATGTAATAACGAACACATAATATATAATAATACAATAAATTAACAATCAGTAGTACTAAGCACCATAATAGTGCAAAACGGATATCATAAGTGCAACCAAAGATACATTCACAGAAGATGATAATTGCTGAGGTTAGTGTTGTGCTGTGTTCAGGAGCCTGTGGATTGTTGGGAAGCAGCTGTTCTTGAGCCTGAAGTCTACGTTGTCCAATTATGAAACATAACTCATATTTATATAATATATAATAAAACATAACTATACAAAACCCTGGTCCTCACCTACAAAGCCCTCCACCATCTGGCCCCCCCATATCTCACTGACCTCCTCTCCCCTTACCAACCCTCACGGTCCCTCAGATCCACATCAGCCGGTCTCCTCTCCATCCACAAGTCCAACCTCCTCAGTTTTGGGGACAGAGCCTTCTCCAGGGCAGCTCCCAGGCTCTGGAACTCCCTCCCCCAACTGATCCGCAATTCCGTCTCCCTCACCATCTTCCAGTCCCGCCTCAAGACCCATCTCTTCACCTCTGCCTATCCTTAGCCCCACGTCCCCCTCCCTTTTCATCTGTGCATGAATTGCCTCATATTGTGTTTTGAATTGAAATCTGTCTTTAATTTGTGTACTAGTCATGTCTACTATTTATTTCATTCCCCTTACATGTTTTTCCTCTACCTGCTAAATTTTTGTAAGGTGTCCTTGAGACTCTTGAAAGGCGCCCATAAATAAAATTTATTATTATTATTATTATATTTAAACGATTAAATTAATCAAAAAACATGTATATAAAATTGAGGCAGTAATGTTTTAAAAAAGCATAAGTTGCCAATGTGCAGTCATAGAAAGAAAATGACTGCAGTTACACAAGATGTCTGATCACTTTGGCGTGTATGGTTGCCCACAGATATCAACAGCGGCTATAATCATTCCTCTCATTTTCCTGTATCTTGAATCTCTGCAATGACCTTAATGAAACCAGATTAGATGCTCATTAATTAATAACATCAAAGCTACCAAAAATTATCAATTCCAAATTCCTGGGATTGGGAATAACAACTTGTTCAGAGATAGTCTGAGTCACCCCCAATACAGGTTGCATTAGAATTATGCATCATTTCAGCTGAATTCTAAATGTTGGCGTGGGGGACAGGAGATGTTGCTTTTCCTAGGGAAATTGTATCTTACACTGTGGGAAATATTGGGATTTTGCCCAGTAGGGTCAAGATAGCATTCCTCTTGAAGGCCGCAAGTGAACCAGAATAGGAGTCATGGGGTATAGAAACAGGCCCTTCAGCCCACCACGTCCATGCTAACCCCCAAATACCCACCTATATTAATTCAATTTACAATCACTTGGTCATAGCCATAACCTCATAGATCCTGTCCGTCCAGGCGCTGTTACATTTTATAAGCGTACCTGCGTCCACCACCTGTTGAGACAATGTTGTCCAGATTGCAGTCACCCTTTTGGATGAATAGCACAGGAACAAGCCCTTCAGCCCACAATGTCTACGCTGAACATGATGCCAATTTAAACCTATCCCTTCTACCTGCATTTGATCCATATTCCTCCTAAAGAAAATGATAAAATAAAATGCTCAGCTCCCCACTACCTCGCTACTCCTTATCTTAAACCTTTGCTCTCAGGCTCTTGTTATGGAGAACAGTTACTTTCTATCAGCGCCACTCATAATTCTGTGCCCCTCTATCACAACTCCTGTCAGCTTCCTCTTCCACGGTAAACAAGTCCACCCTATTCTATCTTTCCTCGTAACTGAAACATTCCAGCCCAGGCAACATCCTGGTGAATCCACTCTGCACTGTCTCCAGCGCAAATTCACAGAATACCATAAGTAGTTAGAAGAGCAGATCATTCAACTCCATCAACCATCTCCTCTGAGCAATAGGATCTTAGCTGGTTTGACATAGTTCAAGGTTACTTCCTTGCCTTTATCCCTTAATGCTTAATTTCCTTACTATATTCAGGAACAGCATCTTCCCCTCCACTAGATTCAGGGATAGCTTCTTTCCATCTATTATCAGACCGCTGAACAGTCCTCCATAATCTAGGTTGTAGTTCCAATCTTCCAAGCTGCTTCATTGCAGACCTTGGGCTTTTTCTTTCATTGTAACACTGTAGACTAGAGATTCAGCATTTGGATTACACGGTGTACAAATCTGATATGGCAACTCTCTACGTGGCCCCTGTTACTATCTTATGTAATATATATGCCTTAGCCTTAAATTCGTCTTTAAGTTGCTCAACTTAATCTGTAACCACTGAAGCACTTTACTTTGGACTTTAGAGACACAGCATGGAAACAGGCCCTTTGGCCCACCGAGTCTGCACCGACCAGCGATCACCCTGTCCACTAGCACTATTCTGCACACTAGGGACAATTTATAATTTTGCCAATTAGCCTACAAACCTGTATGTCTGGAGTGTGGGAGGAATCCGGAGAAAACCCACTATATTCTGCACTCTGGTGTTTTTCTCTTTGCATTAACAGTTGTACATGTGTGCTTGACTCATGTATTGTATAATCTGATTTGACTGGATAGCACAGACACAAACTTTGCATTGTATCTCAGTACACATGACAATAACAAACTAATACCAATACCAGCCTTTAAGATGTCCCAAGACACTGCCCTCACAGCTCTAAGTGCCACAACCATATGGCTTTATCGTGAAGTTTGGAAGCTCAATTGGGACTTGGAGATCCTCAGCCGGAACAGCAAGGTGCTGCCTCACCGATGGAGGCTGTAGCAGATGAACCTGGAGCAGGTCCAGCCACTGTAATCTGCAGCCTGCCTTGGCCTTCTTTGAGGGTGCAGGTTTAAGGCAAGAGGGGAAAGATTTAATAGGAACCTGAGGGACAACTTTTTCCACACAGAGGCTGGTGGGTATATGGGACGAGATGACAGAGGGGGTAGTTGAGCAGGTACAATAACACATTTAAAAGACATTTGGATGGGATAACTGGATAGGAAAGTTTTCGAGGGATATGGGACAAAGGTTGGTGGGTGGGATTAGTTCAGCTCGGGCAATTTGGTCGGCATGGACGAGTTGGGCTGAAGGGCCTGTTTCCATTCTGTATTACTCTATAACTAAGTGATTGCCTCAAAAACCTGGCTGGGTGGGTTTCACTCAGCTGGCAGCAGACACTCGCAGAAATTCAGGGCACCTACAATGCAGGCTTCATAGAAATAACAAGATAATTAAAAATGGATAAAAATATATTCAACCATTTGTACAACATGAAAGGTGAATCCTACACCTCAAATCCATTTCCCCTGCTGTGGACAAGTCTCCTTCACATACGAACATTTGTTGATAAGTCGCGAAGTGGGATTAATGAGTTGACTCTGAAATTGGCATAGAATCAATGGGCCTAACAGCCTCTATGCCGTAAGGAAATCTGAAACATATGGTCTCAGCCTTCACTATCAAGACATCCATCTCTTTTGCCAAGTTATAAACATTTCCCATTCCAGTGCTTTTGAATAAGCTTGAGTGCAATTTAATAAACCATTTACATTACATCAGCCGCACTCTCCATTCCCCTGTGGAGAGTTTCTGATGGAGAAGGTTATTGAAGTAGATACTTTACATGAAGAGCTAACAGGCTCCTGGCTTCGTTCTTGTTTAGCCGAGTACCATTCAGGGGCAGGTACCCAATGTGTTGTCCCTGAGCGTACAGAAGGAAGGCTCCTGCGGGTGGTACAGTCACAACTGATGCTGTAGTTGGCTGGGTAACGGGAGGTGGAACAGTGGGTATACCTGGTGAACACAGAAACAATATCATCAGCTTGTGTGTTTATTAAAGGCACCATGGTTACCATGCTATTTTATCCATTTTTGCTGCTATTAATTAAGAATATTTTTGTGAGTATTGAATCGAACATTAACCTACAAACAACCCCCCTCCCCTTCCACCACTTCTCTTCCCTGTTCTTATAAACTCACACTAAGTAAATGCAAACTTTTTATTTCTAGAAAATAAACTGGCCTATCTTCTGAAAAGCAAATAGTAAAATCTTTACTAGATATCATCCTTCTTTATCGTTTTTTCCTCGACCATTAAAAAGTTATTGCTTTGCAACCAAAGTAAGAGATGCAAGTTCTCACATGCAGGTGGAGTGCCCGGTTCCGTCCTGGTTCCTGGCATTTCGCGACCCTCCTGGTCCACGCACCAACAGTAACCACTGTTCCCATGGCATTGCAGAGGACTAAACTCTCCAAACTCAGTGCACCGAGGTACGTACTGATCATCAGCTGGACTACCTCCGTAGTGCTCCAGGAGGCTGGAGCGCCAACGTTCGCACACTGTTTGTGGTCGCTGGAGGGGCTCTGCAACGCATCACACAGCAACTTGGTTAAAATGTGCAATCTCCTTTTACTGATCAATGTTTCCTTATAATGAATAAATTCACTGCATGGAATGCATAATTCATGCAGCCTTTATTTTTTCAAATATAAAACTTGAAGTACTTTAAGTGTTCTGTTTCAGTCACCTTACTACAGGAAATATGTCATCAAGCTGGATACAGTGCAGAGAAGATTTATGTGGATGTTGCCAGGACTAGAGGATCTGAGCTATATGGAGATTTTGGGCAGGCTAGGATTTTATTCCTTGGAGCGCAGGAGGCTGAGGGTTGATCTTACGGAGTAGTATGAAATCATGAGGGAAATAGAATGAATGCACTTGAATGTGAATGAATGTCTTTTTCCATGGAATCAAGAACTAGGTATATGGTGAGAGGAGAAAGATTTAATTTCCGAGGGGCAAGTTTTTCCACACAGGTGGGTATATGGAATGAGCTGCCAGAGAAAGTAGTTGAGACAGGTACCATAACAACATTTAAAAGACATTTGGACAAGTACATGGATAGGAGAGCTTTAGATGGATGTGGACCAAACATGGGCATGTGGGACGAGATTAGATGGGGCATCCAATTTTTTTGTTTCATCTGTGTATGTAAATACTCAGTTAAAATGACATTAAAGTAAATACTGAATACTGAATACATCTTGGTCGGCACAGATGTGTTGGACCACATGGGTTCTCCCTGTGACCACGTGGGTTTTCTCCAGGTGCTCCAGTTTCCTCCCACATTCACAACACGTGCTGGGTTGTATGTTAATTGGCTTCTGTAAAATTGCTCCTCGTGTATAAGATGCAAAAGTGGGATAATGTGAAACTAGTGTACCGGTTATCGATGGTTCGCATGGACTCGGTGGGTCGAAGGGCCAGTTTCTATGCTGTGTCTCTAAACTAAATTGTGCAATGGATAAAATTTAGGATCACTTTTAATTACATAATCTGATCAGGAATAGCTTAAAATTTAAAAGGGAAGTTCAAAGTTGTCTTATTTAAGGGATACTTTTTGAAGAGGGTACATATGGGGTGTGGTTGATTTTGGGAACATGTTTGATAAAGACTCGATGAAAAGGTTTTTGCACAAATCAATTTGAACAAAAAAACGGTTTAGGAACAGGCAAGTTTGAAATTGTTTTGTGGTGGAAATAATGCATAAGTAAATTCAGAGCCAAAAACCTTAACAGAAAAAAACCCAATTAAAATTGAGAGGCACAGGGAACTACAGATGCTGGAATCTTGAGCCAAAGACAAAGTGTTGGAGGAACTCTGGGGTCAGACAGCATTTGCAGGGAATGGGCAGGCGATGTTTCAGTTTGGAACTCATCAGAAATTAAGAGATCTGTGTCAACCCTCTTTCTTCATAAACTATTGCTCAAATTATATGACTTTTGACCTCATTTCAAATGTGCAGAGAAACCACTGAGTTGCTGCCATTTTTGGATTAGTAAATCAGTGATCTGTGCTGTAACCAAATTGGGGAGTTGTATACAAAATCAAGTAGAAGGAACAATTTGTAACTTGACCTGCCAAGTGTTTCCAGCGTTTTCTGGTTTCATTATCAAAGATCAGCAGAGTTGCTCAAGACAGAATTTAAGGCAACCTGGCCCCAATTCACATCCCCTCAAGGCAAGAATTCTGTTTGCCAATAAAACCATCATGGGAGAGTATAACGTTTAAATAAACATATCCACACGTTATAAGGATTGAGTCACAACTTGAGAGGTTGGATAGGCTGGGACATTTGTTCTTTGGAGTGCAGCAGGCTGAGGGTGACCTTATTGGTAATGGCAGAACAGTTAAACGAGTACTTTGGTTCTGTTTTCACTAAGGAAGACACAAACAATCTCCCAGAAATACTAGGGGAGCAAAGATCTAGTGGGAGGGAGGAACTGAAGGGAATCCACATTAGTCAGGAAATGGTGTTAGGTAAACTGTTGGGACTGAAGGCAGATAAATCCCCGGGGCCTGATGGTCGGAATCCAAGAGTACTCAATGAGGTAGCCCCTAGAAATCGTGGATGCATTGGTGATCATTTTCCAATGTTCTCTCGACTCTGGATCACTTCCTGTGGACTGGAGGATAGCCAATGTAACTCCACTTTTTAAGAAAGGAGGGAGAGAAAAAAACAGGGAATTATAGACAGCCTTACATCAGTAGTGGGGAAGATGCTCGAGTCGATTATGAAAGATGTTATAGCAACGCATTTGGAAAGCAGTGACAGGATCGGTCAAAGTCAGCATGGATTTATGAAGGGGAAATCATGCTTGACTCATTTTCTGGAATTATTTGAGGATGTAACAAGTAGAATGGATAAGGGAGAGCCAGTGGATGTGGTGTATCTGGACTTTCAAAAAGCCTTTGACAAGGTCCCACGCAAGAGATTAGTGTGCAAAATTAGAGCACATGGTATTGGTGGTAGAGTAATGACATGGATAAAGAACTGGTTGCCAGACAGGAAGCAAAGAGTAGGAATTGATGGGTCTGTTTCAGAATGGCAGGCAGTGACTAGTGGGGTGCCACAAGGCTCGGTGCTGGGACCCCACTTATGTACAATATATATTAACGATTTAGACGAGGGAATTAAATGTAACATCTCCAGGTTTGTGGATGAAACAGAGCTGGGTGGCAGTGTGAGCTGCGATGAGGATGCTATGAGAATGCAGGGAGGCTTGGATAGGTTGGGTGAGTGGGCAGGTACAGTATAATGTGGATAAATGTGAGGTTATCCACTTTGGTGGCAAGAACAGGAAAGCCAATTATTATCTGAATGGTGTCAGATTAGGAAGAGGGGTGCAACGAGACCTGGGTGTGCTTGTGCATCAGTCACTGAAAGTAAGCATGCAGGTACATCAGGCAGTGAAGAAAGCTAATGGCATGTTGGCCTTCATTGCGAGAGGATTTGAGTTTAGGAGCAAGGAGGTCCCACTGAAATTTTACAGGGCCCTGGTGAGACCGCACCTGGAGTATTGTGTGCAATTTTGGTCTCCTAATTTGAGGAAGGACAATATCGCTATTGATGGAGTGCAGCGTAAGTTCACCAGGTTAAATCTCGGGATGGCGGAACTGACATATGATCAAAGAATGTGTCGACTGGGCTTCTATTCACTGGAATTTAGAAGGATGAGAGGGATTCATAGAAACATATAAAATTCTTAAAGGATTGGACAGGCTAGATGCAGGAAAAATGTTCCCGATGTCGGGGGAGTCCAGAACCAGGGGTCACAGTTTAAGAATATGGGGTAGGCCATTTAGGACTGAGATGAGGAAAAACTTTTTCACCCAGAGGGTTATGAATATGTGGAATTCTCTGCCACAGATGGAAGTGGAGTCCAATTCACTGGATGTTATCAAGAAAGAGTTATAGGTAGAGGAATCAAGGGTTAGAGGAATCAAGGGTTATGGGGGAAAAGCAGGTACGGGGTACTAATTTTCGATGATCAGCCATGATCATATTGAATGGCAGTGCTGGCTCGAAGGGCCGAATGGCCTACTCCTGCAACTATTTTTCTATGTTTCTACTGAAGTGTAAAAGATCATGAGGAGCATGGATAAAGTAAATGCTCACAGTCTTTTTTTCCCCAGTGTAGAGGATGAAAAAACTAGATGACATAAGCGTAAGTTGAGAAGGGAGAGATTTAAGAAGGTCTTCGGAGATTATTTTCTCATTGACAAGATAGTCC
The DNA here is from genome assembly GCF_010909765.2 of Amblyraja radiata. NCBI lineage: Eukaryota > Metazoa > Chordata > Chondrichthyes > Rajiformes > Rajidae > Amblyraja > Amblyraja radiata. The sequence continues at coordinate 46,465,943 of NC_045964.1, read as the reverse complement.
GTATCTGGAATGAGCTGTCAGAGGAAGTAAATAATTATGACTTGGACAGATATATGGATAGGAAGGGTTTAGAGGACATGGGGCCAAATGCAGGCAGATGGGTCTTACTGAATACGCCAACTTGACCAGCATGGACAAAGTGGACCAAAGTGTCCAAGTGTACAGCTCTGTTTATGGAATTTCAAATCATACATGGTTTACTATCGGATTAGTATCGGATTCCCTTTGTTGCCAAATCATACAAAGCACCAATGGAGTTATTCTTAACGCAATGACATACTTCCCAAAAGGAATCATTCCAACATGCTCCAAAATTGAAGTGCACCAACTGACCTGGCAGCCCACATCTTGGCTGGTCGCTGCCAGGAAGGGTCCTGGTCCCAGGGATTTCTCGGCCCAGTTCATCCACACACCAGCACTGGTCGGTGCTGCCATGGCACTGCAGAGGTTTGAAGTTGCCAAGGGCATCACACTGAGGGACATACACTCCCACAGCGGGGCGAGCTCTGTGGATGCTGAGCTCCTCTTGCAGCTGATCCCGCTGCTCGGCACAAGGCGCTTTTGGAGCCTCCGTCGGTGCTGATTAATTGAAAAAAAACGCCATGCATTTCTAACCAGCAGAAATAAAAATCTTCAGCATGACATTTCTACATCCACAATGATAGAGTTTTATAACAGACACATGTTCTTCAGTCCAACGTCCCTATCAAGCAAGACGTCCCATCTAGGCTAGTCCCATTTGCCTGAGTTCTATCCATTTACTTGTCCAAGTGTCTGTTAAATATGACATAGAACATAAAAAAGTACAGACAAGGAACTGGCCCTTTGGCCCACAATGTCTGTCCTGATCACGACGCTAAGTTAAACTAATCACCTCTTCCTGCCGTGATCCATATCCCTCTATTCCCTGCATATCTCTGTGCCCATCTAAAAGCCTCTTAAATGCCATTTTTGTGTTTGCCTCCACTACCGGCTCTGGCAGCGCATTCCAAGGCACTCACCACTCTCCATGTAAAGAATCTTTGCCCCTCTCTGAATATTTTTTATTCTTCCAAAACCACAAAATGTAAACTTTTGCTTCTGTTCCTTAAGTCCTGGCAACGTCATCATAAATCTTCATGACCGAAACTGAACACAATACTCCAAATGCGGCCTCACCAACGCTTTGTTCAACTCACATAATGTCCCATCTTCTATACTCAGCTTTAATATTAAAATATTTGTTATAATAAAAATTCGAAAGTTTTGAAAATTTAGTTTTTAACCCATTAGATGCACCAATATGCCGTCGCAATGAAAGCACCGGTTACGCAACATCAGTGAATTTTTTCTAACTCTGACTGACCTGTCTGCCCACAGCGTGGTTGACCGCTGCCAGGACCTCTGCTGGTCCCAGGAACTTCCTGCCCCTCTACGTCCACACACCAGCAGTGAGCGGTGCTGCTGTGGCATTGCATTTCCTGGTAGTTCCCTTCTTCATCACACTGGGGAATGTAGACCCCAACGGGAGGATCAGATCCATGTGCGCTCAATTCCCTTTGCACTTGCTCATGGTGTCGAGCACAGGCATTCTTAGGCTGTTCAATTTGTTCTAATCAGGAAAGAAAGGACACAATCAAGAGTGCTTAATCATCATATATACGCCGACAACAGAACAATGAAACGCTCACTTGCTGCAGTTTACGCAAGTTGGCCCGTAAACGCATAACACAGATATTATACAATACAATGAATTAAAAATCAACAATACTAGTGCAAAACCTAAATTCAAGGTGCAAACAAAATCAAGTCCATAGCAGATCATCATAAGATCATGTGATAGGAGCAGAATTCGGCCACTCGGCCCATCAAGTCTACTCCGCCAATCAATCATGGCGGATTTATCTCGTAGCGTCTATCTAGATCATAGTTGCTGAGGTAAGAAACTGGCTCGAAACATTTATGTAAAAATCATTCAGTTTGGTTCACTGCAGAATCATACCAATGTCAGCAAATCATCCAAAACGTCTGAAGGCTCACATCTACTATTGTAAGTTCATTGTCACTGATTGTTTTGCACCCCACGCAAACAAGAAATAATACTTGTAACTCCTGGCACGATAGAATCCTAGATTCTAGTGGTATACTAAGCTATAGAGTGATATGAGGAATACTAGTTGATTATGAGGAATTACTAGTGTAAACCCTAAGTCCGAGGTGCGACCAAAACCAACTTCATAGTAGATCATTGTTGCTGAGGTAGGAAAGTGGCTGGAAGCATTCATGGAACAAGAGTGGCAGCAATCACTAACAGAAATGTTCCTGCCACAGTATAATTGGGAAGGATTTTGTTTTGTTGATTGAGCCTGTGTAGGTTTTATTTAAATGGAGTTTACAAGGGATAAATTAACGTGATACAAGTTAAGGGCCTGTCCCACTTGGGCGTCATTTGCTCGCTATTTACGCGACATCATTTACGCATCACGACGCACACGTGATGCACGCATGGTGAACATTACGCGAGCATGGTTCACATTACACACGCATGGTTCATGGTGACGTAGGCAGTGACGCGTGGTGCCCCAGGATTTTGGTATGTACAAAATCTTCACGCGCTATCTGCGTAACGTGCAAATGATGCCCAAGTGGGGCAGGCCCTTAAGGAACAAGTTGTGAATTCACATTAAAAAAGTTCAAAGAAGACAGAGAAACAGCAGTGGAGAAAAGAGATCAGTATAATTTCCCAAACATTCTGAAATAGGTGGGAGTCATTCAGCACAGAAACAGGTCCTTCAGCCCAATTTGTCCATGCTGACCATGATGCCCACCCTAAGCTATTCCCATTAGCCTGAATCTGGCCAATATCCTTCCTATCCACAAACCTGTCCGTGTCTTTTAAATAGTTTAATTGGATCTGCCTCAACTACAATCTACAATCTATGACAGCTCGTTCCATCTGTGTGAAAAAGCTAGCCTTCAGGTTTCTATTAAAATTTTCCCCTCTATCTTAAACCTATGCACTCTAGTTCCCGATTCCTCTATCCTGGGAAAAAAGAGTCTCTGCATTCACCCTATCTATTCCCCTCATGATTTAAAAAAGTCATGAATGGAACCAAGGGCAGCACAGTGGCGCAGCGGTAGAGTTGCTGCCTTACAGCACCAGAGACCCAGGTTCGATCCTGACTAAGGGTGCTGTCTGTACAGAGTTTGTACGTTCTCCCCATGCCTGCGTGGGTTTTCCCCGGGTGCTCCAGTTTCCTCCCACACTCCAAAGACGTACAGGTTTGTAGGTTAATTGGCTTCGGTAAAGATTGTAAGTTGTCCCTGGTGGGTAGGATAGTGTTAGTGTACGGGGATCACTTGTCAGCGCGGACTCGGTGGGCTGAAGGGCCTGTGTCCGCACTAAACTAAACCAGATGGTGGGAGGTCATTATAACTGACAGACTACACTCTACCATACATCTACCACTAACAACCAATTTTGCTGAATTAAACCTTTACGAGGATGTTGCCAGGACTAGAGGGTGTGAGCTATAGGGAGAGGTTGAGTAGGCTGGGTCTCTATTCCTCGGAGAGCAGGAGTCTCTTGCCCAGAGTAGGGGAATCAAGGACCAGGGGTGAAGGGGAAAATAATTAATAGGAATCTGAGGGGTAACTTTTTCTCACAAAGGGTGGTGGGTGTATGGAACAAGCTGCCAGAAGAGGTAGTTAAGGCTGGGACTATCCCAATGTTTAAGAAATAGTTAGACATGTACATGGATAAGAAAGGTTTAGAGGGATACTAGACCAAGTGCAGACCCGTTGGGTATGCTCCCCCAATGCAGCCATTCCCTACCCGTAGCCCCCACGGGAGACGTGGTCCTCCAACGCAAGCGGCTCAGGAATCAGCAGTGCGGCTGTTTTTAAATGGCGTCTTTGAGGCGAGATGCGGGCGCCAGCAGCCGTTATGGTCGCTGGCCAGCAGAAGGCGACAAAATGAGTGAGTGGGGAGAGTAGGATTTTATTAAAAATGTGTACATAAACACAACGAAATTTAATCAGGAGTGGATACTTGGAATGAAAAGTGAAATCTCTACCGAAATGGAAAAAATCAGGGCGTTTGTGGGTGGGGTGTTGGCGAAGCAACGAATCAAAGGCTGGCAGCCACAAGTCAGAAACACACACAGCCACACAGCCAGACACACACAGAGTTTTAAATATAGATAGATGGACCAAGCGCAGGCAGGTGGGACTAGTGTAGCTGGGACATGTTGGCCGATGTGGGCAAGTTGGACCGAAGGACCTGTTTCCACACTGTATCACTCTTTGACTATGAAAGTACCGACTGACCTGCTGACCCACAGCGTATTTGACCAGTTCCTGGTGGGGTCCTGGTTCCTGGAATCTCACGCCCACTTTCATTCACACACCAGCAGTGGCCTGTGCTGCCGTGACATTGGATAGTCCTGAACCTCCCTGCTTCATCACACTGAGGGATGTGGAGTCCCAGTCGCTGAGATCCATGCCGGCTCATCTCTGCTTGCAGTCTCTCTCGCTGCTCCTCACAATCAGTCTGGGGACGTTCATTGGTTGCTGATCATTCAAAATAAGATTGATTAATAAAGCAGACTGACTGGTCACATCACAGCCTAACCTCCCCACTATCAAAATGATCTATAGAAGATGTGTCTGAAGAAGGGTCTCAACCTGAAACGTCACCTATTCCTTTGCTCCAGAGATGCTGGACCCGTTGAGTTACTATAGCTTTTTGTGTCTATCTTTGATCTATAGGAGACCCTGACTCAAAACAGTAGCCAGCTCAAGGACCCACACCACCCTGGGCACACTCTCATCTCAGGAAGCAGGTACAGGAGCCTGAAAACCGTGACCTCTTCGTTCACGAACTTCTTCCCAACAACCATCAGACTCTTGCAAACTACAAAACACTAACCTCAGCAACTCTGATCTATGGACTGTTTCTTTGGTTGTTCAATGGACTAGTTTTGCACTATTACGATCACCTCATATTACGGTTATTAATTTATTGTGTCATTGATTATTATACATTCATCTGCATGTTATTGCATTCAGGGGGCAGTTATAATGCTGCAACTAAACATTTAATTGTTCAGTTGCCGGTACATATGACAAGGAAACACTCTTGATGTCTCACTCTATATAAATTGTCATCGGTCCATTTATTAGGGAAGGACAAGGTAATTCGCCTAAGCATAACATGCTTTTATATGACTATTCATCTGATATTCTTGACAAATCCATTTAGTTTGATCCAAATTATATCATTACTTATTCTCATCAAAGGTTAGTACCTTCAACTGCTACATGGCTTCTGAAAATATTTAACATTATATCTGCAATTTATTTACCACCAAATGATACTTTGGAGATATTTTGAGGAAGTATTACGGAATTAGTTTTTTAGTTGTAGTTTTAAAGATACAGGGTGTGCATGAGTCCACACCAACCAGATATCACCCGTGCACTAATTCTATCCTACGCACTAGGGGCAATTTACAGAAGGCCATTAATCTTCAAATTAACCTATAGTTCTTTGTAGTGTGGGAGAGCACCGGGACATACAAACTCTGTACTCCATAGTCAGGCTTGAACCCGGGTCTCTGGCACTGTAAGGCAGTAACTCTACCACTTTGCCACCCAGGATCAGCCAGTTTTTAACTAATTTGAGATACATAGAGTCCAATAAAAGTTGAGATCCAAATGGGCTCACCTCCATTTCCATCTGTTTTTGGTACACTGTTAGGCTGATTTGAGGGATCTGTTGGCTATGGATCAACGAATAAATAAACTGGCTTTGAAAGTATTACAAAGATTTGCAGGTCTGGTGGATCAGTTGTGTTTCATCTCGAGCACACTGTGCATGGACTCTGAACAGTCCGAAAGCATTGACTTCAAAACGCAATACAACTCGAGTCAGATACTTAGCACATTATCTCCAATTGATTGGTATTCTTTCATGATTACATATACAAATGTATGAAACAGTGTTCATGTTTTCAACACTTAATAAAGTTCATATTTAGGATGTGTTCGCAGATTAATTTAACTTTGAGAAATATTTGTAGAGACTGTTACAGCAACAGAACCCTGCAGAAGTTTATCCTGCTTCGTAACTGGATCTTGTTTAGTGAAATGCGATTTATGAAGGACATTTACATATTATAATGTGATTAGAGTAAGTTTGAATTGTAATTAGTTTTTACACAAATGGATTACAGAATAAGAATAATGCAAGGAAGGTAATATTCAATAAGGTTAATATCATGGAACTCACGAAAAAATAAAGTTGGTCTCATTTTCTGATGACATTTAAAAAAATGTTTTATCCATTACTCAGTGTGCCCACTGATGCAACATAAAAATTAAGTCAAAGAATCAAGAGTGTTTAATCATTATATGTAACAGTGACAGAATAATGACATTCTTACTTGCTGCAGCCTAACAGGCCCATAAATGCAATCACACACAGATAGTAAATAATAATCAGTAATACCAGATAACCATTCCAGTGTAAAACCAAAGTGTCTCATAGTGAAACAGAAGACACAATCTATGGAAGATCATAGTTGCTGTGGTTCGTGCTATGTAGCGTTCAAGGACTGAATCAGTTTTCAAGAGCTTGAACACTCTTTCCAAGGTTGATATTCTTAGTAAATACCTACTTATTGATAACAAGAAAGACAAACAGCGGTGGATCAGTATATGAGAAGTATTCTGAGCTGATCGACAAAATGAGACACTTGTAGTTTAGCAAAATAACTAATGGGAACTGGACATTTGGAGGCAGAAAAGTTAAGAATGTTACAACTCAAATCCAATGACAGGGACCAGCACTTCATAGTCACAAGAGTACAAATGAACAGTTTCGCTGAACAGCTTCCCTCAAACACACATGGGTTTAAAAAGTTCAGTGACGTAGGTGTAATTTAACAAACCTGGAAATCACTTTGAACTTTTCTCAGAGTCAGTGTCATGCAGCATGGTAACAGGCGCCCTAGCTCAACTCCTCCCTGACAACCAAAATGCCCCATCTAAACTAGTCCCATTTGCTTGTGTTTGGCCTAAATGCCTTTTTCGTCCCATTTACCCCTGGCAACTTTAAAGCACGACAATGTTATTTCACTTATTTATGAACAACTAATGATGAACAGATACCAGAACCAAACACAGTCAGTCAATGAGAAAAAATATGTACAAATCCAGAATCAACAAATGTACGCCCTGGGTAGGCGAAATTGGGGTAAATTTACCCCAGGTTGAGAATCCTTGCTCTAAACCTTTCCTATCTTTCCAAGTGTCTTTTAAATGTTGTTATTGTACCTACTTCAACTACATCCTCTAGCAGCTCGTTCCATATACCACCACCCTCTGTACGGAAACGTTGCTCCTGGGGTTCCTATTCAACCTTCCCCTCTCACCTTAAACCTATGATCCTACCCTGGCATTCATCTTATCTATTCCTCTCATGATTTTATACACCTCTATACATAACCCCTCAGCCTCTTGCACTCCAAGGAACATATTTCTAGCCTGCTCAACTTCTCATCCCCTCAAGTCCTGGCAACATCCTCATAAAATAATACCACAACATCTTCTGTTTTTCTAAAATACATGATGCATTGGTTGAACAGAGTATTGACTAGTCACCTGGCAAGTCACAGTGCGGTTGAGCTGTTCCAGGTGGTATCCTAGTGCCTGGGACTTCCTGTCCGTTTTCGTACACACACCAGCAGTGGCCTGTGCTGCTGTGGCATTGCATCAGCCTGAAGTTCCCTTCTTCATCACACTGAGGGATGTGGTGTCCCAGCAATGGTTCAGGTCCATATGCCCGCATCTCCATTTGCAATCTCTGTTGTTGCTCTTCACACGCAGTTTTAGGGCGTTCATTCCTTTCTGAAATGTAAGAATTGAAACTAGTTGTGAAATGATTCAAAGCCAAAAACAATCACTAAAATTAGCCCTTGTAATGCTCTTTCTTTATACCCCCTCCCAATGCAATACATGTAATCTACTAATTTATCGATTCAATCCATCTGAATCCCTGGAATAACCCTGTAGACATCACATATTCTCTTTTCAACTGATGGGCGTTCAGGACACAATCCTTGATCATTTACGATTCTTTTTAATTACCGTAAAGACTTGAGGAATTATTAGGACAACAAAAACATGAATGAAAAAAACACATTTGAAACATTTGATGATTCAATTGGCAAGGAGGGAAATGAAGAATGGAATATTTAAACGGAAGGAATTTAAACAAAAATAACTTATTGGTCTTATCATCGTTTCTCAATTTTTATCCCTTCCACTGAGCATCTGCTGGTTGCGTCTGTTTATGAATTATTGTGGAAAAACAAAAACATTTACAAAGCAAAAACTTTAAGTTAATATTCAATTTAATTCAGAACACAAAGAAACCAAGGAAACCACAGGGGAAAAGATATGGATATTAAGTTTGGCAGTAAAAGTAACCTTTGAGAGATGGGAAGGAGGTTGGATAGAGATATAATCTAGAAAGCACCAGAGCTTTGAGCAGCAAGCTAAGGTAGTTAAAGGAGTTATTTTAAACCAAGATTACCTTCAGTTCAAAGCCAACTACTTGTAGGCCGTTTGTAATTAAATGTGATATTATATGCCAAAACCAATTGCTTCCATGATAATCAGCTTTTATAGTCATGGAGTCATGGAGCAGTAGAACATGGAATCAGGCCCTTTGGCCCATCTTGTCCCCGCTAACCAAGTTGGTATATTGGACTCGTCCCATTTGCCTGCATTTGGCCCACAGCCGCTAAAAACTTCCTATCCACATTTCTGTCTAAATGTCTTCTAAAAATCCTAATTGTGTCCACTTATATTACTTCCACTGGCAGGATATTCCAGATATGGACGACCCTCTGAGTGAAAGGTTGCCCCTGAGGTCCCTCTTAAATCTTACTCCTCTCAAGCCTATGCCCTCTTGTTTTAGAATCTTCTACTCAAGGAAAAAGACTGTGAATATATACTTTAACCATATCATGCACAATCTATACACCTCAATACAGCAACTCCTCAGCTTCCTACGTTCCACAGAAAAATGTCCCATCCTTTCCCTATGTCAAGTCAAGTTTATTCGTCACATACACATATGAGATGTGCAGTGAAATGAAACGTGACAATGCTTGCGGATTGTGCAAAAACACTACAAAACGGAATGGAACAGAATCACATATTACATATTTGTGGGAGGAAAAAAATATATATCGTTTTTTTTAATAGCTCAAGCCTGCAAGCCCAGGGAACATCCAGGTGAATGTCTTCTGCATCCTTTCCAAATCAATGACTTCCATCCTATAGCTGGGCAACCAGAACTGTTCCCAGTACTCCAAGCGTGGTCATACATTTATGGAAAATGTTAAGGTGCTTCACCAAATTTTTAGTTAGATTTTCCAATGAACTTTTCCTTTTTCCCCCCCACAGTATTGAAAATTGACCCTGAAATACTGACCTGTCGGCCCACAACGCGGTTGAGCGGTTCCAGATGGTGTCCTGGTCCCTTGGACTTCCTGCCCATTTTCGTGCACACACCAGCAGTGGCCTGTGCTGCTCTGGCATTGCACCGGCCTGAAGTTCCCTTCTTCGTCACACTGAGGGATGTGGAGTCCAACAATTGGCCCACGCAGGCTCACCTCTGCTTCCATCCGCTCCCTGTGCTGCTCACAGGCTGACTTTGGCTGCTCATCAGCTGCTGATGAAACAAAACGGTTTGGAAACAATCACCAAATAAAGTTGAAATCTCTCAAAGCGATTAATGAAACTTCTTGTATATCCAGAGTGGCCAAAGTTGGTTATTATTTCTAATGCAACTTCAGAGGTGTATTAAATGAATGCAGCAAAAGACACCGAACATCTTAGTTCATATATTGCACATATTCTGCAGAGCACACCCCTTGGAACAGGACCTGTACTCGCTGGAGTTTAGAAGGATGAGGGGGTCCTCATTGAAACTTACCGAATAGAGAAGAGTTTGGATAGAGTGGATGTGGAGAGGCTTTTTCCACTAGTGGGAGAGTCTAGGACTAGAGTTCATTAGACAAAGTGGGACCCGTTGGGTCCCAGTCACACGGGAGGCCTAATCCCCCAACGCAACCCATTCCCCAACACAATATTCCACCACTCACCCATAGCCCCTAACTGCGCATGCACGGCTCATTTCCCCTCATCCCCGAGCACTCACTCCCCCTCTTCATCTGTGGGAGTGGAGGAGGGGAGGGAAGTGGGATGTGTGGAGGGGGGTGGGGTGGGATGGGAGGAGGGGTGTGTGTGGATGGGGAGGTGTAGGGGGGGAGAGGGTGGTGTGGGGGGAAGGGAGGGGTTGTGGCAGGGGCGGTGTGGGGTGGGGGGGGATAGGTGTGTATGTGGATGGGAGGAGTGTGGGAGGGGGTTGGCGGGATGTGGTGGGGGGTGTGTGGGCAGGGGGGCTTGTGGGGGGAGGGGTGTGTGGGCAGGGGGGGTTGTGAGGGGAGAGGGGTGTGTGGGCAGCAGGGAGTGAGCTTGGAGAAAAGACAGGGGAAGAGCCATGGGAGGGGGGCTTCACGGGGGAGGGGGAGGAGCCAGCGAGGGGGACCAGACGGGGTAGTGGCTGTAATTGGCGTTGCGATGGGGACTCACTGCGGGCGCTGGTCGCTGGTCGTTCTCTTCCACCGGGATCAGAGTCTCCCCTTTACATTTGGCAACATCTCCGACCTTGGACTGGGCTAGGTTTCCCACGCTGGGCTGTGCTGGGCTGCTACTTGGGGCTGGGCTGCTGCTTGGGGCAGGGCAGGGTGGAGCTGCTTGGGTCCGGTTGGAAACCTCTGCCGGCCATCCTCAGCTCCAGTAAAGACGTGATGGCGCAGGAAGGGGCGGACCGTCCCGGGGAGTGACGGGAAGAGACTAATCCGTGCGGTGCTGACTGGCAGGAGAAGAGATCGATCTGCGCATGCGCGGTTTTTAAGAATTTTAACCTCGCTAACTTTTACAACATTCAACCGATCGGAACAAAACTTGACGCACTCGCAGCACAGGAGAACATTGAGTGAACTGGTGAAAAATCACAGCGCCATCACGAACCGTTTTTGCGCAAATAGAAAGACCGCCAAACCGGAAGATAACAAGATCAGAGCTTTAGTTATGTATAGATAGCCTCGAAATTAAAGAACATTACTTTAGGAAGGAGATGAGGAGGAATTAGACAGATGGTGGTGAATCTGTGGAATTCTTTGTCATAGGAGGCTCTGGAGGCCAAGTTAATGGATATATTTAAGGCAGAGATAGATAGATACTTGATTAGTATGGGTGTCAGAGGTTATGGGTAGAAGGCAGGAGAATGGGATTAGGAGGGAGAGATAGATCAGTAATGATTGAATGGCGGAGTAGACGATGGCCCAATGGACTTACTCTGCTCCTCCCATGACAATTTCACACAATATTTGTAATTGTGCTACCCAGTAATGCTACTCAACAAAGATTATATTTTCAACCCATGGTCTACATTTGATTACAAGCATCACTGCCACTGCTTTAGATTTTAAGAAGGTCTTCTCGGTACAAAGTTTTTTTATTGAGTGTTCATTGTGAAGGGGATGTGGCAACATTTCCATCCTGGTTTGTAAGTGAAAGGAATTTGTTTGGCAATGTGATTACACAGTACATTCTGTTCTTATCTTGCGACTGGGAAGACAATTTGAATTGAAATTCAATGATTTTAAGTCACGGGTTCGTTGCCAGAGAAAAAATATAAGAAATACAGAAAATATTCAATTAGAAACAAGAGAAATACAGAAACGGGACCATTGAAATAAGAAGAACAATTTATTTTGAGGGGTGTTCATTCTTTAAGATCTAAATGTTCCATTGACAATTCTGACATGTTTTGCTACACCATTCACTGACCACAGATACATTTCTGACCCACGGGCTAAAGGAATATATCATTTTGTAACGTTTGAAACTTTGAGTAAGAGGTGAATTATTTTGATGAAAAAGTGCAAGTCGGTGGAACAGCAGTGGAAAAGGGCACTCTATAGATGCAAAGAATGCAAGAGGTATTCCAAAAGAGTTTACAATAGATCGCAGATAGGATAGGGGAAACCGTCAGAAGAACCAGATCTTTTCAATGTAGATGTAGACAAGTATCTGTCGTTCAACTTTAACCAGTAGTTAGAAGCACTTTGCAAGCGTAAAGGCCCTGTCCCACTTACGTGTCCTTGGCATGCAAATTACTCAACCTCGTCGTCGGGTTGAGGAGCACGGGCATCGTGTGGCCGCGCGGGGCCGGTCCCACTGAGAAGCGCTGGAGGGGTATGGAGTTGTGCGCAGTATCGCGCGGCGCTCCGAAATTTTGTAGCGAACGAAATATTCGTGCGCAACCGGCCTGTCGCGTAACTGACGGCCAAATTGGGACAGGCCCAAGACCCTAGCGCGACGCAGCGAAAGGGGCCAAGAAAATTGAAGATAGACACAAAATGCTGGAGTAACTCAGCGGGACCAGCAGCATCTCTGGAGAGAAGGAATGGGTGACGCTTCGGATCAAGACCCTTCTTTCAGACTGAAAAAGAGTCTCGACCCGAAACGTCACCCATTGCTTCTCTCCAGAGATGCTGCCGGTCCGCTGAGTTACTCCTGCATTTTGTGTCCATCTTCAAATGGCGTCACGCGCTCCAGACGGCTCTGCGGGCGACCTTCGTGGGACCGTCGCGGCTCAACGCGACTACAAGGTCGTGTAATTAGCATGCCAGGGACACGTAAGTGGGACAGGGGCTTAAGAGATAACTGCTGCCTGAATCATTCATTATCATGCTAATCAACTTCTACGCAGAACACAAGAGCCTCACTACAACAATAATTAAAGTCTCTTTGAACTCCTCATGTTTGCCACAACAGTGGTCATTTCATTTAATTATAATGGTAACTGACCTGTCGTCCCACAGCGTGGTTGAGGTGTTCCAGGTGGTGTCCGGCTCCCTGGGACTTCCTGCCCATTTTCGTACACACACCAGCAGTGGCCTGTGCTGCCGTGGCATTGCATCGGCCTGAAGTTCCCTTCTTCATCACACTGAGGGATGTGGTGTCCCACAAGCGGCTGAGACCCACGCAGCCTCACCTCTGCTTCTAACCGATCCCTCTGCTGCTCACAGGCAGACTTTGGCCGCTCACTGTCTCCTGAACAAACAAACACAAACCTGCTGTTGAAATAGTCAATAATACAAATGCAGTTTTTTTCAAAGTGGACTCATAATCCTGCTGTTCTTAAATAAGTGCAATTTGAGGTGGCTTTGTGTGGGGAAACGGACCAATTCCACTGGAGCCTGGTTTTCCATTGAGCATCTATGCCACAGCATTGTGCTTTGATGGTGACTTTATTGAGGTGCCCAAGATGAGGGGCATGGATAAAGTGAACAATCACTGACTTCCCCAGCAGGGTAGAGAAATCAACAACTAGAGGACACAGGCTTAAGGTGAGAGGGAAGAAATTTAAGAGAAATCTCAGGGGCAAATTAGGGGAGGCATTGTGGCACAGTGGAAGAGTTGCTGCCTTATACTGCTAGAGACCCGGGTTCGATCCTGACTATGGGTACATACTGTACAGAGTTTGTATGTTCTCCACGAGACCTGCCTGGGCTTTCTTCGGGATCTCCGGTTTCCTCTCGTACTCCAAAGACGTATAGTTTTCCAGATTGATTGGCTTGACTGCCAAAAGATTCCGCCAGCGTTACAGAGGATTGGGCCGTGGACACGGAGAGGAGGTCAGGTAGAGAGGAGAGGGGAGAGAAGGAGGGAGGAGGTGAGAAGAGGGGGGGGGGGGGCGAGCGAGTGGCCTGCGAACAGCAGAGAGAGACAGCACCGGCTTGACTCTCTGGAAACCGGCAGCTGAGTGAGCGGGCGGGCGGGGGATGGCTTCATAAGCTGCATGGTCAGCGCAGACAAGCTTCAGCGCATGAGTGCCTCTGACCCTGCGATTGAGCAGAACAAAGATCCTATAGCGGAGCGCAGCGTTGCTGCAGAACTTTCTCGATCCTTCTGCGCCTTTTGAAGAATAGGGGGGGCTAACGTACCCCGTTGGAAACTGCGCATGCGCGTTGACAGCAGCTGCATTAATCCAGAGCGGCGGGGGGGGGGGCACGAGGAAAGGCATTGTGAGGTCAGCAGCTGGGCAACCTTAATATTTTTTTTAAATGTCAGTTTGGTGATAAATTTTAGTAAATATCTCGGGAAATTATGGACCAAATTTATAGAGGATTGGATTTTTGAAATCATAAGAAAATTTTCTACCAGAAGATATTAAAATGTCACTGTTATTGTAACGTCAGCCCCTGGGCAGCGGTCAGATTTAAAATAAAGGTCAGATTAGTCAACAATTTTAATAAAATAGTCAGGAAAATAATGTACCAAATGCACAGAGGAGTGGATTTCTAAAATCACAAGGAAAATCTCTACTCAAATATGTAAATATTTCCCCGTTTCGGCATCTGGTTTTCGAGGAGATATGTTTCACAGGCAAAATCACACACGCACGCACGCACAGAGTTTTAAAAGTATATAGATAGAGATGATAGATTTGGACAGAAGTATGGATACAATGGGTTTAGAGAGCTATGGGCCAAATGCAGGAAAATGCCGATTAGTCCACAAATTGATCAGTATGGACAAGGTAGCTGAACTCTCTCGTTTTCACCCAGCCCACAGCTAACAATGGACCGCTTCCTTGACCATCGTTACTTTTTTGCATATCTTTCACTTCTTTGTTCTATATCTCTCTCTATAGCGCCGTCTATATCTCTCGTTTCCCTTTCCTCTGACTCTCAATCTGAAGTAAGGGTCTCAATCCTGAAACGTCACGTACTCCTTCTCTCCAGAGATACTGCCTGTCCTGCTGAGTTACTCAAGCATTTTGTGTCTATCTTCTATGACTCTAGATGTGGCATTTACGAGTTATTTACTAATGCAGGTGAAGTGTTTGCTGTCAATATTGCAGATGATAAATTGATCCTGTGGTATTGATGGTGTCAGAGTAATTGATCTGTACACCCCTTCAGCCCTGTTTCCATCCAAGTTGGCATACTGGGCTAATCCCATTTGCCTGCATTTGGTCCCTAGCCCTCTAAAGCCATCCTATCTATATCTGTCTGAATGTCAAACCCCAGCTCTTAAATGTGACGCAAACACTAAAGACACCGTTGCTGAGCTTCATTTGCCAAACACAGGCAAATGGGACTAGCTTAGATGGGGCATTTTGGTTGGCAGGGAGGAGTTGGGTTAGGGCGCCCCTAGAGCTCTATCTAACTCTTTTAAATTCATCCAGTGAATTAGCCTCCACTGCCTTCTGTGGCAGAGAATTCCACAAATTCACAACTCTCTGGATGAAAACATTTTTTCTCATCTCAGTTTTAAACGGCCTCCCCTTTATTCATAGACTGTGGCCTCTGGTTCTGGACTCCCCCATCATTGGGAATATTTTCCCTGCATCTAGCTTGTCCAGTCCTTCTATAATTTAATACGTGTCTATAAGAAAGCCTCTCATCCTTCTAAATTCCAGTGAATACAAGCCCACTCTTCCCAATCTTTCCTCATATGACAGTCCTACTATCCTGGGGATTAACCTCGTGAACGTACGCTGCACTGCCTCAATAGAAAGGATGTCCTTCCTCAAATTAGGAGACTAAAATTGCACACAATACTCCAGATCTGGTCCCACAAGGGTCCTGTAAAACAGCAGAAGGACCTCTTTACTCCTATACTCTTCCTTCTGGTGGCATGGTTTAATAGATCTCAGAATAGGCAGAGAGCAGGGACTAGACTAGCAGGGACGAGACTGCCAGTGTATACAGTTCATTGTTGCTTTCCTGATAGATGAGCTATCCTCCTATCACTGACCCTCACCAGTCAATCTAGAGCAGGAATGATGCATCAGAGCAGGGTGAGGTCCCAGGAGCTATGCAGCACTCCACTCAGGAGGCCATTGTTAGTGCCGTAACTCTCAATTAGCATCTGAACATACCAGCATAACAAACACTTGCACGTCTAACAGCGGCCTCACACTGAGAGTACACACTTCAACAGACATCAAGAAGAGTCCCGACCCAAAACATCACACATCCTTTTTCTCCAGAGACCCGCTCAGTTACTCCAGCACACTGTGTCCATCTTCACTATTACCATAATCGGTCGTCTTTTTGGAGTCACGGAATCATACACACCATAACAGGCCCTTCCTTGGGCCCACCTCCTCCATGCCAACCAAGATGCTCCATCTAAGCTAGTTCCAGTAGCTCACATTTTATTCATATCTCTCTAAATCCTTTACTATCCATCAAACTGTCCAAATGCATTTTAACTGTTGTTATTGTACCTGCCTCAACCACTTCCTCTGGCAACTCATTCCTTATACCCATGACCTATGTGTGAAAAAGTTGCCCCTCAGGTTCCTATAATTTTTTTCCCTTTGCATCTTAAACCTATACCTTCCAATTCTTGATTACCCTATCTCGGGAAAAGCCTATGCATTCGCCCCATCCAAATTATGCAAAATTCTGGTGCAACTCGGTGGGTCAGGCAGCATCACTGGAGGACATGGACTGTTTGGGTCGACATTTTGGGTTGAGACCATTCTTCAAACTGTAGAAGCACAATTTTATAGACATCTCTAAGAACACCCATAAGCCTCCTGCACTCCAATGAATAAAGTCCCAGCTTGCCAACCTTTTCTTACACCTCAGGCCCTCGAGACATCAGCCTCCCCCGGATCACTAACACAGAAATCACTGCGGAGGCAATTTTTGCGACAACAGTTGAGTTCGTTAATTATAACCTAGACTGACCTGTCGTCCCACAACGAGGTTGACCAGTTCCTGGTTCCGTCCGAGTCCCTTGCACTTCCTGCCCGTTTTCGTGCACACACCAGCAGTGGCCTGTGCTGCTGTGGCATTGCATCAGCCTGAAGTTCCCTTCTTCGTCACACTGAGGGATGTGGAGTCCAACAAGCGGCCCACGCAGGCTCATTATCGCTTGCAGTCTCTGTCGTTGCTGTTCACAAGCAGTCGTTGGATGCTCGTTGGTTTCTAATTAAACAGAGAGAGACTGATTGTGAACCGGTTGTGGGACGTATCACTGATGGGGATGAGTCAACGCCAGCAAAACCACGGAACTGATTGTGGACTTTGGAAGGGGTAGGATGGGGACACACAGTCCCGTTTATATCAACGGGTCGATGGTGGAGAGGGTCAAGAGCTTCAAATTCCTGGGCGTGCAAATTTCTGAAGATCTCTCCTGGTCCGAGAACACTGATGCAATTATAATGAAAGCCCATAAGTGCCTCTACTTCCTGAGAAGATTACAGAGAGCCGGTATATCAAGGAGGACTCTCTCTAACTTCTACAGGTGCACAGTAGAGAGCATGCTGACCGGTTGCATCGTGGTTTGGATCGGCAACTAGAGCGCCCAGGAGCGGAAAAGACTACAAAAGGTAGTAAACACTGCCCAGTCCATCATCGGCTCTGACCTCCCTTCCATTGAGGGGATCTATCGCAGTCGCTGCCTCAAAAAGGCTGGCAGCATCATCAAGGACCCACACCATCCTGGCCACACACTCATCTCCCCGCTACCTTCAGGTAGAAGGTACAGGAGCCTGAAGACTGCAACGTCCAGGTTCAGGAATAACTGCTTCCCCACAACCATCAGGCTATTAAACTCAACTGAAACAAATCTCTGAACATTAATAGACCATTATCAGTTTATTTGCACTTTATCTGCTTATTTATTGATGTGTGTATATATTTATATAATGGTATATGGACTCACTGATATGTTCTGTATTCATGCCTACTATATTCTGTTGTGCTGAAGCAAAGCAAGAATTTCATTGTCCAATCTGGGACACATGACAATAAACTCTCTTGACTCGTGACTTGATTAAAAAAATTAAATACCAATCTCATGGTGTATTCAGCTTCTTTTATAGTCCTCCTGTCATCAAACAAAAGGCTTTAGATACAGACAGGCTGATCACGTAGGACTTTGTTGACCAGGTCAGATGTGGAAGATCTGCCATGCTGGTCCTCGACACTCTTCACTCAAACGACAGGCTTTGGGGAGAGGGTAAAGTCTGACCTACTCTTGGGAAATAGAGCAGGACAATTGACTGGGGTGTCAGTGGACAACTAGTGATCATAGTTCCAATAGTTTTAAGATACCAGACCAGATGCCCCATTTTCAAAACCACATGCTACCTCGGGATTGCAACCAACCTAATCATGGTCCTTTTTCACCCCAGTCATTTGTTCTTCTCCCATCTTCCACTGGGCAGAAGGTATAACATCTTGAAAGTATGTACCACCAAATTCAGGAACAGCTTCTTCCCCACTGTTCTCAGACTCCTGCATGAGTTTCTCATAATGGGTGTAGTCCTGATCGTCCAACCTACCTCATCGTGGACACTGGACTACCCGATCTATTCCTCTCATGATTTAGTATACCTCGATAAGATCACCCCTCATCCTCCTGCACTCCATGGCGTAGAGACCCAGCCTACTCAAACTCTCCCTATAGCTCACACCCTCTAGTCCTGGCAACATCCTTGTAAACGTTTTCTGAACCCTTTCAAGCTTGACAATATTTTTCCTATAACATGGTGCCCAAAACTGAACACAATATTCTAAATGCAGTCTCACCAACATCTTATACAACTGCAACATGACCTCCCAACTTCTATACTCAATACTCTGATTGATGAAGGCCAATGTGCCACGAGCCTTTGTGACCACCTTATCCACATGCGACTCGACCTTCAAGGAACCATGCACCTGTACTCCTAGATCCCTCTGCTCTACAACACTACCCAGTCCTACCATTTACTATGTAGGTCTTGCCCTTGTTTGGCGTTCCAAAATGCAAAACCTCACACTTCTCTGTTAAATTCCATCAACCATTCCTCAGACCACCTAACCAATCGATCCAGATCCTGCTGCAATCTTTCACAACCATCTTCACTATCTGCAAAACCACTCACTTTTGTATCATCAGCAAACTTGCTAATCTTGCCCTGTTTGTTCTCATCCAAATCATTGATGTAGATGTCAAACAGTAACTGGCCCAACACCAAACCCTGAAGCACACCACTAGTCACAGGCCTCCAGTCCAAGAAGCAACCTTCCACCATCACCCTTTGCATTCTTCCATGGAGCCAATTTGATACCCATTCAGCGATCTCTCCTTGGATCCCATGCGATCTAACCTTCCAGAGCTGCCTACTTTGCGGAACCTTGTCGAATGCCTCACTGAAATCCATGTACACTACATCTACAGCTCTGCCCTCATCAACCTTTTTGATCACGTCTTCAAAAAAATAAATCAAATTTGTGAGACACGACATCCTACGTACAAAACCATGCTGACTATCCCTAATCAGCCCTTGCCCATCCAAATGCCTGTATACTGTATCCATCAGAATATTCTCTAGTAACTTTCCAACTACAGATGTTAAGCTCACCAGCCTATAGTTCCCAGCATTTTCCTTGCAGCCCTTCTTGAAAAAAGGCACAACATTTGCCACCCTCCAGTCTTCCGGCACCTCTCCTGTATTTAAGGACAACTCATAAATTTAAATTCCCACAATTCCCTCTCTAGTTTCCCGCAATGTCCTCGGATATATCTGATCAGGCCCTGGAGATTTATCTACCTTCTTACACGACAGTACTTTCAGTACTTCTTCGACTGTAACACTGACTGCTCTCAAGCCACTTCCATTGACTGCCCCAAGTTCCCCCGTCCTACTGTCTTTCTCCTATCTGCTCCTATCACTGGTGAACACCCCTAATTCTACACCGACTATGGAACATCGGGGCCCATCTTCCACACTACTACAGACTTGTTTTATTTTCATTCTCTAATTATGATTTGCACTTATTGAGTATACGAATCAGAAAGGCATGAGTGTCCAGTCCAGTTTTATTTTAGAAGTTTGTGTAATTTATGTATAATTAGTTTTACCTGTGTTTGTCTGAGTTTGTGTGTCTATGATGCTGCTACAAGCAAGATTTGCACTGCACTTGTACCTCACCATTTAGCACTCATGCACATGGCAATAAACTTGAGCTTGCAAGATTTAAATGAAATAGGCAAAGGGATGTTTGGTAAGTCTGAGATTTTTGAAAAACTTAGATAGCAAGAGTTCAAGGCCTGTGCGTTCCTGCTAGAGTGAAGGGCAAGATCTGTAGGAGCAGGGAACCCTCGATGACGATATATTGTGGTTCTGGTCATAAAAAAGGCATGGGTCAGGTATAGGCAGCTGGGATGAAGTGTATCCCTGAAGGAGTATAAAGGATTGAGGAGATTACTTAAGAAATAAATCAATTGGGCAAAAGAGGGTATGAGATAGCTTTGGCAAATAAGATTACAAAGAATCCAGGGATTTTGTACATTGTGGAAAGAAAGTAACTAGAGAGAGAAAATATGAGTATTCAAAGACAAATGTGGAGCGACAGGAGATAGGCAAGGTCCTCAATTAATATTTCCCAGGGCTCAAAATTAACGGTTGCCCGGGTGCCAATGGCGACCTAAAATCCCGCCGGGCAACCTAAGAGCCATGCCATTTTGCTTGGCTTGGAAAGCACCCGGGATACCTATCGTTCACTTCTGAGCGGGCCCCCATCTCTATCTCTCTCTCTCTCTCTGTCACTCTCCGTCTCCGCCCGCCATCCATCTCTGTCACTCTCCGCTCCGCGGCCGGGTCTCCACTCTCTGCTCACTGCTCATCCACCGGCACCGCCGGCCGCCTTACACATGCGCACTGCCACGGCCTGCACATCCACTCCCTGCACATGCGCACAACCATGGCCAGCACATCATCGGTCATGTTTCGCAGATGTAACTAGTAGAGTGGATAAGGGAGAACCAGTGGATGTGTTATATCTGGACTTTCAGAAGGCTTTCGACAAGTCAGAAGGCTTTTGACAAGGTCCCACATAAGAGATTAGTATACAAACTTAAAGCACATGGCATTGGGGGTTCAGTATTGATGTGGATAGAGAACTGGCTGGCAGACAGGAAGCAAAGAGTAGGAGTAAACGGGTCCTTTTCAGAATGGCAGGCAGTGACTAGTGGGGTATCGCAAGGCTCAGTGCTGGGACCCCAGCTATTTACAATATATATTAATGATTTGGACGAGGGAATTGAATGCAACATCTCCAAGTTTGCGGATGACACGAAGCTGGGGGGCAGTGTTAGCTGTGAGGAGGATGCTAGGAGGCTTCAAGGTGACTTGGATAGGCTGGGTGAGTGGGCAAATGCATGGCAGATGCAGTATAATGTGGATAAATGTGAGGTTATCCACTTTAGTGGCAAAAACAGGAAAGTAGACTATTATCTGAATGGTGGCCGATTAGGAAAAGGGGAGATGCAACGAGACCTGGGTGTCATGGTACACCAGTCATTGAAAGTAGGCATGCAGGTGCAGCAGGCAGTGAAGAAAGCGAATGGTATGTTAGCATTCATACAAAAAAGGATTTGAGTATAGGAGCAGGGAGGTTCTACTGCAGTTGTACAGGGTCTTGGTAAGACCACACCTGGAGTATTGCGTACAGTTTTGGTCTCCTAATCTGAGGAAAGACATTCTTGCCATAGAGGGAGTACAGAGAAGGTTCACCAGACTGATTCCTGGGATGGCAGGACTTTCATATGAAGAAAGACTGGATAGACTCGGCTTGCACTCGCTAGAATTTAGAAGATTGAGGGGGGATCTTATAGAGACTTACAAAATTCTTAAGGGGCTGGACAGGCTAGATGCAGGAAGATTGTTACCGATGTTGGGGAAGTCCAGAACAAGGGGTCACAGTTTAAGGATAAGGGGGAAATATTTTAGGACCGAGATGAGAAAAAACATTTTTCACACAGAGAGTGGTGAATCTCTGGAATTCTCTGCTACAGAAGGTAGTTGAGGCCAGTTCATTGGCTATACTTAAGAGGGAGTTAGATGTGGCCCTTGTGGCTAAAGGGATCAGGGGGTATGGAGAGAAGGCAGGTACAGGATACTGAGTTGGATGATCAGCCATGATCATATTGAATGGCCTACTCCAGCACCTATTTTCTATGTTTCTATGTCATGGTTGTGCGCAAGTGTCGCCCTGCATATTGCGGGTGCTAAGATCCCCCCCGACAACGGAAGGTTTGAGTGCCTCGACCACGGGAAAACAAAGAAGGGAAGAAGATAGAACTCTTTTTTGCCTTCCATTACAGTGAGGAATATTGGGGAGTCGTTGTGGTGGATGTTTATGTTAACAATTTATTTGCGTGTCTTATTGCTCTTTATTGGTATGATTGTATGGCAAATCAAATTCCTCGAATGTTGCAAAACATACTTGGCTAGTATTATTATGATTATGACTAGAACTTTACTTCTTGGAGCACAGGAGGCTGAGGGATGATCTTATAGAGATGTGCAAAATTACGAGGTGCATAGACAAGGTGAATGCACAGTCTTTTACCTGGGATAGTGGAATTAACATCTAAAGGGCATAGATTTATGATGAGAGGGGAACGATTTAATAGGAATCCGAGGGGCAGCTTTTTCACACATTGGGTATATGGAACATAGGCAAAAATGCTGGAGAAACTCAGCGGGTGAGGCAGCATCTATGGAGCGAAGGAAATAGTCAACATTTCGGGTCGAAACCCTTCTTCATGGAAGGATCTATATGGAACGATCTGCCAGAGAAGGTAGTTCAGGCAGATACAATAACGACATACAAAAGATATTTGGACAGATTCATTGATAGGAAAGGTTTAGAGAGAAATGGGCTTAACGTGGGAAAATGGGATGAGCTTAGAAGGGGCACCTTGATCAGCATGGATGATTAGGGCCAACGGGCCCATTTCTGTGCTGTACGTCTCTTTGAACAACAGAGACAGCCATGTTTGCCTGGTGTAGGGGCTTGACGCATGGAAATCCTGACAGGCTTTGATCGATGACAAAGCTGGGCCTGAGGCTTGCCTTCTCTTAATTCTGCCATTACATTTAATACATTGGCCTTCTTGGGGCTTGTAAAAACTAATTAAATATTGGTAAATAATTAAAAACAAAATGAAAGCACTGGAAGTATAATAAATAAAATTAAAAACACATCAGACACAAAGCAAAATAGTTGCCAAAGACACAACCTCTCTCTCTTTCACTCCTAATCTGCAGATCTAGAATTGCCATGAAAAATAACATTGTTTTGACCACTTCTCCAACTATAACATCCGTAGGCACGTCCCTGACCTCAATGCCTGGCCACAATCCCAGGACGCACATTGTTTAGAGCAGCAGACTACCGGCTGATCTGTTTTGGACTTCCACTCTGCTCAATACGTTTCACAAGCAATCTTCTTGCTTTATCCCAAGTTCAATCACTTCCAAGGAAACACCTGGATTCAACAGGATTTAGTCATTTAACCAGAGAGAATTATCATACAGTTCGTTGCAGGCATAGCTCTGAGTTTTGGAAGTTTGTGTTTTAAACTTTGAAGAGACTAATGCAGGGAACTATGATGGTGGCATGAAGTACAATTGTAGAGAACTTTACTTGGTTGTCACTGTTTTGTGTCTGACATTTTGCAGACAGAAAAGTGCCGATAGGCATCTTTAATAAACATACATGTCATGTGGCCAGTAAACACAATAATGGCGATTGACTTTTTAGAGGTGCCGGTATGCCATACTGGCCCATGCCGTCTCAAAAGAACCTCGTGGTGCAGGATATTTCACAGTTGTATTTGGACATGAAATATAAAATGTGGTCATAGATTTTGCAACAACGGAAATTAAATAAGATAAATCTAAGAAAGATAGAAAATATCCAAATATAAAAGGTGAAAACTGCATAGATCAGGAACACCAACAGGAACAATATGTACAAAAGGGAAAAAAATCATTGATTTTATTTTGCACTTTCTTCAGGTCTCTTTCGAAATTTAAAGATTTACACTGACCTGGCCATGTATTGGGTCACATCGTTCGGACTATTGTTACCAGTTCCGGTTAGAACTGCTGCTTTTAGCAGTAAAGCATGCTGTTTACTCCACTCATCAGAGCCACAAGAAGTCCAGCACAAAATCCTAGTACCGTAGGGATTCCCCAGCTGCATGAGGAAAACTGTCTCAGATCCTGTGCCAGGACAAATCCACTAAAGTGGCATTTGAGAGGCTTTCAGATAGGCACATAGGTATGCAGGGCATGGGGGGATACGGAATACGTGCAGGTCGAGGAGATTAGTTCAATTTGCCATCATGTTTGGCACTGATATGGTGGGCTGAAGGGCCTATCCCTGTGCTGTACTGATCTATGTTCCACCTATGACCCAAGACCCTATTGAAGTATTGACATTATTGTAACGTGTATCAAGATACAAAGAAAAGCTTTGTTTGCCTGCTATCCAGATAAATCAAATCATACTATACGATTGCAATCACGCTATACATAAGCACAAGAGCTCTCCAACAGGTAGTGCGAAGAGAAAATGCCAGAATGCAGAATATAGCGTTGCAGCATGGCAATGTTACAGTTACAGAGGAAGAAGTGCGACGTCTATAATGAGGTAGGTTGGAAGATCAGGATGCACCCTAGCTTATGGAAGGACCGTTCAGTAGTCTGATAACAGAAGGAAAGATCTGATCCTGAATTTGCCGGTAGGTGCTTTCAAGCTTTTGTGTCTACTGCTCAACAGGAGAGGGGAGAAGAGGAAATGGCTGGGATGAAACAGGTTCATGATTATTTTGGCTGCTTTCCGGAGGAAGCGTGAAGTGTAGATGTAGATGAAGCCAATGGTGCGGAGTCTGGTCTGTGTGATAGACCGTGCTACATTCACAACTCTCTGCAATTTCTTGCAGTCTTGGCCATAGCTGTTGCAAAACCAAACTGTCTTCTTCTTCTTGCGTATGGCGTGCACAGCCTAAAGTTGTAGGACAACTTGTTCTATTTGATCTTATTTGATTGTGCACGCCAGGTTGATTGCATTCGTCAAAACAGGGCGGACCATGTGAAGGTTGCAATCTCCCACCCCACCAAACTGTCATGCATCCTAATAGGATGTGTTCTATGATGCATTTGGAGAAGCTGGTAAGAGTTGCCTTGTAGAGCAAAAGGATGATGAGGCAAAGGGAAAAGGAAATCATATTTTTAAAATGTTTACTTTAGTTTAAACTTCTTTATTTATTTTAAGTGATTAGTTAGATGTTAGAACAGAACAGTACAGCACAAGAATAGGCCTTTCAGCCCTCAATGTCTGTTCTGAACATGATGCCAAGACCAACTCTTATCTGCCTGCATATAATACATAACACTCCATTCCCTACACATCCAAGTACCTATCATGAAGTCTTTTAAATGCCATTATTGCATCGGCCTCAACCACCATCCCTGACAGGGTGCTCAAGGCCCTCACCACCCTCTGGTTAAAAAGCGTGCCCCACACAACTCCTTTAAACTTTACCCCTCACACCTTAAAGCTATGCTGCTAGTATTTGATCTTTCCATTCTGAGAAAAAGATTGTGACTATCTACTCTACCTTTGCCTCTCATAATTTAATATACTTTAATCATGTCTCCCCGCAACCGCTGATGTTCCAGAAAAACGTAGAAAATAGGTGCAGGAGTAGGCCATTCGGTCCTTCGAGCCAGCACTATCACTCTAATTAATTCCCCATAATCCTGGCATCATTCAGGTAAACCTCCCTACTCCCTTTCCAAATCCTCCACATCCTGCCTGCAATAGGGTACACAATACACCAAAGTGGCCTAACCAAAGTCCTGTAAAGCTGCATCATGACTTTCTGACTCTTATACTCAATAAGAAAATTGAGTAGAATTTTGCATTAATTTTGATAGGTTTTAAATGTCCCTGAATTAAAGTAACCCATAACATCTATAAAAATTACTTGCAACCTTGAGAGGTGGGGATAGCCTCAGGATCAACTAGGAAACATGTCAAAGGCTTTCTGAGGCATTATAGGGATGGGACCTGCCCACCATACCCAGACAATGGGTGCTACTAGTCAGCCATTGGATTGCAACAAGACTCTGCCCTCTGTGTCTAGGCTGGGTCAGTGCAGGTGGCAGGTGTGTCGATGTCCAGTGACTCTGGCAAGAACCACTGGCCAGGTATATTTTTCACCCCGTGTTTGAAAAATAAAACACTTTTAGCAAGTTTGAAAATATGACTAAATGTTGAATTAATGGCAAAGACATAATAGGGAAATAAAGAATGGATTGTTGACACCATTGGCGACAGTACAATGATATTAAATTTAGACCAGTTTTAGCTTTAGAGATACAGCATGGAAAAAGGCCCTTCAGCCCACTGAGTCCATGCTGACCATGATCACCAGCACACAAGTTCTACCCTACACACTAGGGACAATTTACAAAAGCCAATCAACCTACAAACCTGCACGTCTTTGAAATGTGGGAGGAAACCTGAGCACCCGAAGAAAATCCACGCAGTCACAGGGAACTTGCAAACTCCGCACAGATAACACCCATAGTCAGGATCAAACTTGATCTCTGGCGCTGTCAGGCAGCAACCCTACTGCTGCTCCACTGTGCTACCCTAAATTTGAGAAATACATGTTTTAACGTTTCATCTGTTACCTACCATGAGACTGATTGGTCAAAGTCCAAACAAGACTCACTTTAAAATAAAAATGGAAATCTTTTACAATTCACGAGTTTGCTGAAGATTCAATGAGATTTTGAACAATTATACCCCTGACTGACCTGTCGGCCCACAGCGTGGTTGACCAGTTCCTGCTTCTGTCCGGGTCCCTTGCACTTCCTGCCCGTTTTCGTACACACACCAGCAGTGGCCTGTGCTGCTCTGGCATTGCATCGGCCTGAAGTTCCCTTCCTCATCACACTGAGGGATGTGGAGTCCAACAAGCGGCCCACGCAGGCTCACCTCTGCTTCCATCCGCTCCTGGTGTTGCTCACAGGCTGACTTTACCAGCACATCGGCTGCTGATGATACAAAATGGTTCCACAACAATCACCAATTAAACTTGCAGTTACGAGGTTAATGCCTCGTCTTTCACACCCAGAGGGGTCAAGGTTGGCTGAAAATTCGACTGCACATTAGACACAGAAACAATGCACCAATGGGTTTGTGTTCTGCAAGGTACTGCTGTGGAGACCATGGCCAGGGGCATCAGCTGATACAATCCCTGTCATACCTGGGGTGTGGCTAAAAGGGGTATGTATGGGAGGGACAATGAAGCTCTTTATGTCAGAAGATGGTGGGAGAAGGAGGATATTATTGACGACTGACATTATCTAATGGGGGCGGAGGATCAACGCTGTTGGAAGTGGGCACGAGAGAGACTTAAAATCGTTGATTCTCCATTCAAATTGTTTTCCCACTCACAAGATAAAATCAGAACATTGTGTGCAATCACACATTGCCGAACAATATCTTTTCTCTTGCACGCCAGAATGGAAATCCTGCACATTCCCCCTGCAATTAACCCTTCGCAAAAAACTCTCAATAAAAACATTGTACTGAGAAGGTAGACAAAAATGCTGGAGAAACTCAGCGGGTGAGGCAGCATCTATGGAGCGAAGGTAATAGGCAACGTTTCGGGTCGAAACCCTTCTTCAGCCTGAAACGTTGCCTATTTCCTTCGCTCCATAGATGCTGCCTCACCCGCTGAGTTTCTCCAGCATTTTTGTCTACCTTTGATTTTCCAGCATCTGCAGTTCCTTCTTAAACATTGTACTGAGAAGACCTGTTTAAAACCTAGAGTGGTGACGGTGATGTCTGTAATCAGCCTTAGGCCGTAGACCGCTGGTTGGAAAGAGTCCCTGTGTTGGGTAGATATGTAGTAGATGGGAATGAAATATGGATTAACTTTATATAAAATTATGAGAGGCATGAATAGGATAGTCCTAGGTCAGGATCTTTACCCAAGGTGGAAATGTCAAGTATGAGAGGTCATAGCTTTAAGGCAGGAGTTCCCAACCTTTTTCGTCCCATTTACCCCTGGCAACTTTAATAGCACATAACAATGTTATTTCACTTATTTATGAACAACTAATGATGAACAGATACCAGTATACCAGAAACAAACACAGTCAGTCAATGAGAAAAAATATGTACAAATCCAGAATCAACAAATGTACCCCCTGGGTAGGCGAAATTTACCCCAGGCTGGGAACCCTTGCATAAGGCGAGAGGGGCAACGTTTAACAGAGACATGTTGGGCAAGTTTTTTTTCTACAGAGTGGTGGGTGCCTGGAACACGCTGCCAGAGATGGTGGTGGAGGCAGATACAATGGTGGTATTTAAGAGACTTTTAGATATGCGGGGAATGGAGGGACATGTATCATGTGCAATTTTGGGGAGGCTAGTTTATCTTGGCATCGTGTTCAGCATGGACATTGTGGGCCAAAGGGCCTGTTCCTGTGATGGACTGTTCTATGTTCTAACTGTGATGATGAATTACAAAGACTGCGCAAAACTTGTTGGAACCAAAATTGATTGGCTCAGGAGTAGTTCTTTTTCTGTAAACTGGGTTGCCTACAAATTACATTTCCCTTCACTGTTTCTTTAAGATTTAGTAGAAAGTGATTGTTTCTCCAGGGTAAAGGTACTATGGGCCAATTTTGTTTCATTTTATGTCACTCCAAGCATTGAACTTGTCCTTTCCTAGTGTGAGTCACCCTTGTACACCAGTGAGATTTCCCTGATAGGGCAGACTTAACGGAGTCATTCCATACCCAATTCCCCTAGAGTACTGGGAGTACTTGGACCAGGAATTATCCCAGGAATAGAATCAATGAGTCATACTCCATGGAAACAGGCCCTTCGGCCCAACTCGTCCATGCACATGTACAGGTACTGTGAAAAGCTGTGTTTTGCATGTTATCCAAACAGATCAGATACTACGCTTAAATGCAATCAAGTTAAGCTCAAATAAAATAGATAGAGAAGAAGATGATGCAGAGTGCAGAATACAGTTCTCAGCACCAATCTTTTTTTGTAAACCAGCATTTGAAGTTCCTTCTTTCTACTTCCCACCATTGAATCTATTGACACTTCACGCTGCCTCGAAAAAGCAGCCAACATAATCAAAGACGTCCCACCCAGGCCATTCATCCTCCCTGCACCCGTGGGGTAGTAGGTACAGAAGCTTGAAAGCATGCACCACTAGACTCATGAATGGCTTGTTCAGACTTCTGAACGGTCCTTCCATAAACTAGGGTATTGACCGATTCCCCTCTACCCTGTTGTGGACATTGGAATTCGTTCTTGGAAGTGGGGCGTTACAATGCTGAGAACTGTATTCTGCATTCTGCATCATCTTCTTTTTCTATCTATTTTATTTGAGCTTAACGTGATTGCATTTAAGCATAGTGTCTGATCTGTTTGGATAACATGCAAAACACAGTTTTTCACAGTACCTCAGTACATGTGTGTAGATTAGAGTCACTCATACTGTGGCTCTGCCCACAGGCTTATTAGAGAGCGCTCTCTCTCTCTCTCTGTTAGACTAGTAGTATGCATGCTGAGATGAAAGCTCTTTGAGTTACCTCTGCAGAGTTCCTAATAAAAGACTATGGATTCTAATCAATGTGTGCGAGTCTGATCTTTATCCAACAATGTGACAATAATAAACTAAACCATGGACAATGTGGACTGAAGGCCCCATTTCCGTGCTGTACAACTTTATGACTTGATAAATCATGGGCTTCTGAGATATCGAAGTTGTGTAAATTTAGCAACTTGGAGCAAGAATTGAATTACTTTGATGAGAATGCAGAAGTCAGTGGAACAGCGGTGGAAGGGGGCAATCTATAGATGCAAAGAATGCTAGAGGTATTCCAAAAGTGTTTACAATAGATCAGACTGATAGAGAGATAGGGGAAGCACTCAGAAGATCCAGATCTTTTGAACGTAGTCTGTAGTCTGGCATTTCCAGCAGTATCTGTCGTTCAACCTTAACCAGTAGTTAGAAGCATACTACATGCGTAAGAGATACCGTAACTGTTGCCTGGACCATTCATTATCATGCTAATCAACTTCTACACAGCACACTGGTGCTTTGATAAATACCAATCACTCACAATAACAATAATTAAAGTCTCTTTGAACTCCTCATATTTGCCACAACAGTGGTCATTTAATTTAATTATAATCTTAACTGACCTGTCGTCCCACAGCGTGGTTGCGCGGTTCCAGGTGGCGCCCTGGTCCCTGGGACTTCCTGCCCATTTTCGTACACACACCAACAGTGGCCTGTGCTGCTGTGACATTGCATCGGCCTGAAGTTCCCTTCTTCATCACACTGAGAGATGTGGTGTCCCACAGGCGGCTGAGACCCACGCAGCCTCACCTCTGCTTCTAACCGATCCCTCTGCTGCTCACAGGCAGACTTTGGCCGATCACTAGCTTCTGATCAATGAAAGAAAGACACTGCTCTTGAAACTATCAGTCATTAGCAGTTCAAATATTTTAAACTGAGCTGTATAATATTTTGGCTCTATGTCACTTATCCATTCCCTCTAACGGTGCTGTCTGACCCGCTCAGTTCCTCCAGCAGTTTGCATTTGCTCAAGATTTGAGCATCTGCAGTTCCTTGTTTCTCCTGCATGATATCTTATCTTGTTCACTGTATGTGGCTACAGTTAGTCTGCAGAGAAATATCTACGCCAAAGTTTTAAAGACATTTTACATAATCTTTAAAATGTTGGCTTAGATATTCACCCTATCAATACAATGATCAAATCCTTTGTGCAGTGCCAGGGCATGTGGGAACGTCATTGGAGAGACATTTTAAATTGGTGTTCAAGGTTTTCCGTCAGAGGGTAATAGTCATGCAGCACGGAAAATGACAGCACAGCTGGATGAAGTAGCACAGCTGGAGAAGGCTCGTGGGAAGTTTGTCTTCATTGGCAATGGCACAGCTGAGATGGCCACAGCTATAAGAATGATCCCAGGAATTAGTGGGTTAACCTATGATGAGCGTTTGTTGGCACTGGGCCTGCACTCGCTGGAGTTTAGAAGAATGAATGGGGACCTCATTGAAACATACAGAATAATGAAAGGCTTGGATAGAGTGGATGTGGAGAGGATGTTTCCACTAGTGGGAGAGTCTAGGACTAGAAGTCATAGTCTCAGAATTAAAGGACGTTCTTTTTGGAAAGAGATACAGTTAGCCCATTTTCTTTAGTCAGTGGGCTGTGAATCTGTGGAATTCTTTACCACAGAAGGCTGTGGAGGCCAAGTCTTTAAGTTAAGTCAAATATTCAAGGCAGAGATAGATAGATTCTTGATTGGTACGTGTGTCAGAGGTTATGGGGAGAAAGCAGGAGAATGGGGTTAGGAGGGAGATAGGTCAGCCACGATTGAATGGCGATGTAGACTTGATGGGCCAAATGGCCTAATTCTACTCCTATCACTCATGACCTTATTACCTTATGAGATGTCATAGCTTTCACAAACATTAGTTGGATCATCCCTGGCACATTTGTGTGTAGCCCTGGTCGCCACACTGTACGAAGGATCCAGATGTGGTTCAGAAGAGATTCACCAGGATGTTGGCTGGATTGAAGTATGACAAAAGAAACAGCAGATTCTAGAATCGTGGACATAACACAAAGTACTGGAGGTTCTCAACCAGTCAGACAGCATCTGCGGCAGGAATAAACAGACACTGTTTTGCATCAGGGTGCTCCCTGAAGAAGGGTCCCAGTCCAAAACAGCACTGGGCTAGGCTGGGCTTGTTTCACCTGGAGCAAAATGGGATGTGGAGTATATAAAATTAGAAGAGGGATAGAGAGGGTAGGTAAAAGAGTCTGTTTCTCATGGTATGGTGTCAAAGATCAGAGGTTAAAGGTGAGGAGGGTGATTTGTAGGGGATCCAAGGAGATGTATTTCCATACAGTTTGGAATATGCAGTCTTTGGAGGTGGAGGCAGGTACTGTACAACATTACAGTCACATCTAGGTATGTACTTAAAACACCAAGGCATAGAAGCTACTGACCTAATACACAATTGGGATTTGTGTGGTTAGGTACAGTGGTTGGCAGGGACAAGCTGGGCCAAAGGTCCTGTTTCTGGACTGTTTAACCCTAATAAGCACATTATAGTTACAACAGGTAAGAGACACAAAAACATCTGTTCTTCTGTTAATAAAACTACATGAAACACACAAAGGTGCAACTGAAAATTCTAGAAGATGACTCTTTGTGATGAAGTAGAACTTTCACATGATTTGCACAGGTTTGGTCATTTAGTTTAATTATAACCCTGACTGACCTGTCGTCCCACAGCGTGGTTGAGTTGTTCCAGGTGGTGTCCGGCTCCCCAAGACTTCCTGTCCGTTTTCGTGCACACACCAGCAGTGGCCTGTGCTGCTCTGGCATTGCATTGGCCTGAAGTTCCCTTCTTCGTCACACTGAGGGATGTGGTGTCCCAACAGCGGCTGAGACCCACGCAGCCTCACCTCTGCTTCTAACCGATCCCTCTGCTGCTCACAGGCAGACTTTGGCCGATCACTGGCTTCTGATCAATGAAAGAAAGACACTGCTCCTGAAACTATCACTGATTAGAAGTTCAAATATTTTAAACTGAGCT
This sequence comes from Amblyraja radiata, assembly GCF_010909765.2. Taxonomy (NCBI): domain Eukaryota; kingdom Metazoa; phylum Chordata; class Chondrichthyes; order Rajiformes; family Rajidae; genus Amblyraja; species Amblyraja radiata. The sequence continues at coordinate 46,433,327 of NC_045964.1, read as the reverse complement.
GTATAATATCTTGACTCTGAAGAAGGACTCTGACCCGAAATGTCACATCCATTCCCTCTAACGTTAATGTCTGACCCACTGAGTTCCTCTGGCAGTTTGTGTTTTGCTCCACAGGTGCTGCCTTAAGGAGAGACTGAATACGCTGGACGTGTTTCCCTTGGAGCAGAGTGGACTGAGGAATGACCTTATAGAAGTATATAATATTAGAAGGGGGATACAGAGATTAGGTAGAAAAAATCTGTTTCTCATGGTAGGTTGTCAAAACCTGAGGTTAAAGGGTGGTTTGTAGCGGATCCAAGGGGACATTTTTTCCATACAGAGGGTGATGGAGATTGGAATACGCTGCCTTTGGAGGTGGTGGACCTACTTTACAACAATTCAGCCGCATCTAGGGATGTACTTAACACATCAAGGCATAGAAGCTACTGACCTAATACGCAATTGGGATTCGTGTGGGTGGGATGGACAAGGTGGGCCGAAGGTCCTGTTTCAGCACTGTTTAACCCTAATAAGCACATTATAGTTACAACAGATAAGAGGCACAAAAACATCAGTTCTTCTGATAATCAAACTCCATGAAACACACAGAGATGCAATGGAAAATTCCAGAAGAATGGATTGTGACGAAGTAGAACTTTCACAGCTTTGGCACAAGTTTGGTCATTTAGTTGAATTATAACCCTGACTGATCTGTAGTCCCACAGCATGGTTGGGCGGTTCCAGGTAGCGTCCTGCTCTTGGGACCTCCTGCCCATTTTCGTACACACACCAGCAGTGGCCTGTGCTGCTGTGACATTACATCAGCCTGAAGTTCCTTTCTTCATCACACTGAGGGGTGTGGTCCCAACAGCGGCTGAGATCCAAACTCATCCTCTTTCAGCCCGTTCTCGGTGCTGCTCACACATTGTCTTTGGACTTTCGTTTGTTGCTAATGAAACAATTTGATGGAAATATGGACACCAGTAAAATAGCAATGGAGATAAAAGGTAAAGGATGGGTAGATAAGGTGGAATATATTGATCATAACTGGTGTGCAATGAACAAAGGAACTCAGCTGATAAGGCAGCATCCAAGATGCTGCCTTGACCAAGATGCCACATCAAAACTATTCCAACCTGCCTATGTTTGGTTCATCTATATAATTAAAAGTCTAAACTTCACCACTTCCTGTTTGCACTGTATATTGATTTTAGAAAAAACGCTACCACTTACGTCTGTGATTTTTGGTAATCTTACTCAGAGTCCCCTTCCAGCTGTCAGGGCCAGAGGATTTTTCCCATCGATGAAACATAAAAGACTTATTAATGTTTAAAAAATGTTGAGATTCTCTCTCCTGTCAATCACGCCATGAAGGCCACGCCCCTTCCAGTGGGAGGGAGGAGGGACTATAAAACATGGAATTGTGGACGTGGCTCAGTCTCTGCAAGATGGGAGAGCTAGAGGTCACGACTCTCAGTCTGAGCTGTGAATAACAATGAACACATGTCTACTAAACTGTGAGTGTGGTTTTACTGACTTGTAAGTGCCCTTAATGTGGTTTAAAAATGAAGTTTGAAAATGAAAATGTGGTTGGTTTGAAAATGATGTTTGAAAATGAAAATGTGGTTGGTTTGAAACTGTGGTTGGTTTGAAACTGTGGTTGGCTTGAAAATGTGGTTGGTTTGAAAATGTGGTTGGTTTGAACATGTGGTTTGAAAATGAAAATGTGGTTTCAAAATCTATATAATTAAAAGTCTAATCTTGACCACTTCCTGTTTGCGCTGTATATTGACTTTAGAAAAAAGGAATTTGGTGGCCTTGCACCCTGCTTGAAATGGTATGAAACTGCATTTGAATTTGGTGGCCGTGCACCCTGCTTGAAATGGTATGAAACTGCACTTGAGTTTGATGGCCTTGCACCCTGCTTGAAGTGGTAGGAAACTGCACTTGAGTTTGATGGCCTTGCATCCTGCTTGAAGTGGTAGGAAACTGCACTTGAGTCTGGTGGCCTTGCACCCTGCTTGAAGTGGTATGAAACTGCACTTGAATTGCACCCTCCTTGAAATGGAATTTCAAGGAATAGCCATGAGTCAACTGCCAGCCCACCAGTCATGAGTGAGTGAGCTGCCAGCACACCAGACTTGTGACTAAGCTGCCAGCCCAAGAATCATATTGGCCCACAATGTCCATACTAGCCCTCTGGAAACCAGTCCTTTCAGCCTACAACACCCATACGCGCGCTCCAGAAAGCCCCCCCCCACCACCCCACTGGCTACCAATATTAGAATTGGTGGAGAGATGGAATATTGCATTGGGGGACCAGCCCTCCCATGTGAACATGGGACCCAACAGGTCCTACTTAGTCTAGTATCCCTCTAAATCTTTCCTAACCATGTAACTGTCCAAATGTCATTTAAATGTTGTTATAGTACCTGCCTCAACGATCTCTTCTGGCAGCTCATTCCCTATACCCAATACCTTCTGACTGAAAAGTTGCCCCTCAAGTTCCAATTAAACCTTTCCCATTTAACCTTAAACCTATATCATCTTTTCTTGATTCCTCTACTCATTCACCCTATCTATTCCTCATTACATCTTATACACTTCTATAAGATCACCACATCCTCCTATGTTCCTCAGAAGAAAGTCCTTGCCTGCCCAACCTCTCCCTGGTGCTCAGGCCCTCAAATCTTGGCAACATCCCTGTAAATTGTCTCTGCACTTCATCTAGCTTAACAACATTGCTGTTAACAACAGTTTTACATTGGCATGGTGGCGCAGCGGTAGAGTTGCTGCCTTAGAGCGTTTACAGAGCCAGAGACCCGGGCTGAGCCATGCTGACCAGCGATCATCCCATACACTGCCACGATCCTGCACACTAGAGACAATCTGCAATCTTTACCAAAGCCAATTAACCTACAAAGCTGTAAGGCTTTGGAGTGTGGGATGAAGCCCAAGCACCCAGGGAAAACCCACATAGTCACGGGGAGAACGTACAAACTCCGTACAGACAACGCTAATGGTTGGGATCAAACCTAGGTCTCTGGCTTTGTAAGGGGGGGGGGGGGGGGGGGGGGGGGGAGGTGAGGGGGTTGGAGGCGGAAGAAGAGTTGTGCGTGCAAGAGATGGGTGGGCGAAGGGTAGGGATGGACCCGGGCAAAGAGAGGGGATGTGGCAAATATTAGGTGAGATTGGAGAATTTAATGTTAATTCTGTTGGCTTGTCATCTACCCAAACAGCTTGTTTCTCCCTTTCCTGCTCATTTCCTGTCTATCGTACACTCGTCACCAAACCATTCCCTTTCTCTTTAATCCCTCTCTTCCCCATCCCACATGTCCCCATCCCTCCTTCCATCTTCACATTTCACCCTGCATTCAGTCTGAAGAAGGGTCCCAAACTGAAATGTCACCTATCCTTGTTCTCCAGTTATGTTGCCAGACCTGCTCTGTTACTCCAGCATTCTGTGTTTTCCTTGATAAACCAGCATCAGCAGTTCCTTGTTTCTACATTTCCAATGCATTGGGTCCTACACTCCATCCCAGCGCAGTCAAGGGGTGTATTAACATTACTGGTGAAGATCACTGCAGACCATTGTGTTGGCCATTTCCCTGGGGAACAACCTGCACATGCTCCAGGTTCCCATAAACAAATTAAAACCTTACAGGTTCTCTCAGGTTTCCCACAAAGTTGGTCATTTTGCTTCATTGTAACCCTGACTGACCTGTCGTCCCGCAACGCGGTTGAGTGGTTCCAGGTGGTGTCCTGGTCCCTAGGACTTCCTGCCCGTTTTCATACACACACCAGCAGTGGCCTGTGCTGCTCTGGCATTGCATCGGCCTGAAGTTCCCTTCTTCATCACACTGAGGGACGTGGAATCCAACAAGCGGCCCACGCAGGCTCACCTCTGCTTCCATCCTCTCCCGGTGCTGCTCACAGGCTGACTTTGGACGATCAATCGCTGCTAATCAAGTAAAGAAAGAAGTAGAGACAAGGAACTGCAGATACTAGTTTACAAAAAAATACACAGTACCAGCAGGTCAGGCAGTATCTCTGGAAAACATGGATTGGCATAGGGTGGTGGAAAGTAAGCTGGAGGAGAAGAGGGGCAGGACAAAGCCAAGTCATTACAAGGCCCAAAGGGTCCTCAAAATGGCTTGGCAAGATGGATGAAAGAAAATCCCAAAACATTTTATATCTATATCAAAATCAGGATAACCAGGAAGGTAGGACTTCTCTAGGATAAAGGAGGGAATTTCTGCTTGGAGTGTGGGTATATAGGCGAGGTACTAAACAGGTACTTCACATCAGTTTTCACCAAGGACATGGAGGACGGTGAGATCAGTGTGAAGAATACTAAGATACAAAGGTGGTTTGGGATGAAGGACAAGTTCATGTTGGGGCTTATGAAGAATATTAAGGTGGATAAATCCCCAGCACCTTCTGAGATTTATTCCAGATTATAGAGAGAGGCAAGCGAGGAGGTTGTGGGAGCTGTGACGACATATTTGCATTACTCAAGCCGCTGGCCACAAGTTTTCAAGGTCAGTTTATTGTCACGTACCAATTAAGATACAGTGAAATTCGAATTACCATACAGCCATACTAAAGCAACAAGACACACAACTACATAAAAGTTACCATAAACATCCACCACATCAAATTCCCCAGGTTCCTCACTGTGATGGAAGGCAATAAAGTCTAATCTTTTTCCCTCGTTATTCTCCCGCGGTCAGGGCAGTCGAACCATCACAGAAATGGGCGGAGAAATGACAGATGGAGTTTAGTTCGAGCCAGTGTGATGTTTTGCTCTTTGGGAAGTCAAGTGTATGAGGGAAAATATACAATTAATGGCATGATCCTTAACAGCATTGATGTACTGAGGAATCTTGGGGTCCAAGTCCATAGCTCCCCAAAAGTGGCAACACAAGTAGAGAGAGGAAAGGCATATATATGGTATGCTTACTTTCATAGGTTGGGGCATTGAGTATAAGAGTCAAGATGTTATGAAGCAGCTTTATAGGACATTGGTTAGGCTGCATTTGGAGTATTGTGTGTAGTTCTGGTCACCCCATTACACGAAGGGTGTGGAAGCTTTGGAGGCGGTTTAGGAGGCATTAGCTACGGAGATGAGTTGGACAGGCATGGATTGTTTTCTCTGAAATGCCAGAGGTTGCAGGTAGACCTGATGGAATTATGCAAGATTATGTGAGGCATAGATAGGGCAGAATGTTGGAATCCTTTTCCCAGGATGGAAAAAATCAAATACTAGAGGCCATAGCTTTAAGGTGAGAGGGAGTTTAAAGGAGATGGGTGGAGTAAGTTGTTTTGTGTCCATGCTGAACAGTACTATGACTAGAAACCAGCACGTCCCAGAAGGCTATGAAGCTAACATACATAAACCTGATCAAATGTTACTCTGCAGTATAATTCCTGTATAACACTTCATAGTTACAGCAGATAAGAGATGCCCAAATAATTTGTCCCTCAGATACTGTCAAATGCTATGAAAGACATAAAGATGTTTCTGCAAATTCCAGAAAATAGTGACTTCATTAGAAACCCCATTCCTCATGTTTGCTGCAGGTGATTATTTTTTTACTTCATTGTAACCCTGACTGACTGGGCAGTGATAGCGGTAAGTGTAAAGTAAGAGCGGAGGCTTCTTTCATTCAAAGGAACACCACAGCAGAAGCCACAGAGCAAAGCCAAAACCTTTTTCCCAGGAAAGGGAAATTAAGAACTAAAGCACACCGATGAGAGGGGTTAGTATTTCCACACAGGGGGAGCTGAATATTTGTAACAAGCTGCCTAAGAAAATAGTGGAGACAGTTACAATTTTAACATTCAAATGGTTTCTGACCAGGTACTTGGATAGGAAAGTAGAGTGATATGGTACCAATGCAGGCAAATGGGATTAGCCTTTGATGTCTTTGGGCACCATGGTCGGCATGGACTAGATGGGCTGTAAGGGCCCTTTTCTGTGCTGTAACCTTTCCCATTTGTCCACGTGTCTTTTAAATGTCAAAATGTTGCTATGAAGGCAGAGAATCCATTTGCTTGAAGTGGAATGTGACCAAACATTTGATGAATTAGTTAAGATCAGGGAGTTTAGGAAAGGAGCAAACAGAAAATGGGGCTACAGTCATAAAGGAACTAACCTGCTCATTGAACTGTGTAAGGAATGAAAGATAATCAAGCTGTCTGCGTACAAATAATTGGTCTCGTCTTTGTGCCAAGCATAACTATAATACCAGAATTATCAATAATGATCAGTACTTTGTGACCTCAGGAGATAACAGGTACCTCTGTCAGCTATACCATCAATTTACTCAGATTCCCAGTCAGAAAGTTCAACAGGTAATGTCCCTTTGAACTCCTGCATTTAGTATAGCACCTTGTTTAATTATAACCCTGACTGACCTGTTGTCCCACAGCGTGGTTGACTGGTTCCAGGTGGTGCCCTGGTCCCTGGGACTTCCTGCCCATTTCCGTGCACACACCAGCAGTGGCCTGTGCTGCTGTGGCATTGCATTAGCCTGAAATTCCCTTCTTCATCACACTGAGGGATGTAGAGACCCAACTGCGGTTGAGACCCATGCTGCCTCACCTCTGCTTCTAACCGATCCCTTTGCTGCTCACATGCACTCTTTGGCCGCTCACTCACTGCTGTCGTTGCTTTTGAAACAATACAAAACAAAAGCACAATTTAGTACAACTGGGCATGTAATGAGTGATCTTGCACAGTGCGTGTTGCTGCCAGTCCAATTGATCTCAGGGAGAAAGTACACCCAAATCAAATGTTTTAAATCTAGTCAGAGACACAGGGAACTGCAGCTGCTGGAATCTTGAGCAAACACAGAGTACTGGAGGAACTCAGCAGGTCAGGCAGCATCTGTGGAGGGAATGAACATTCCTTCTGGGGAAGGGTCTCGACCCAAATTGGTGTCTGTCCATTCCCTCCACAAATGCTGCCTGATCCATTGAGTTCCTCCAGCACTTTGTGTTTTGTTATAAATCCAGTGCTTATTATGTGACGGTCATTACAAGTACGGCGTGCCATTAACTCGACAAAGTTAAACCTTGATTTTCAAATTTATACTTTTATTGTTGATTTTATACATTTTATGTCCGAGATATGAAGCTGATTGTTCACAATATGAAATCACAAGAGGGGGGAATATTTATAGAAAAACAGTTGAGAAATGTAGCATAGTTTTTCATTTATATGCGGACTGCCACCTTTTTGTTTTAAAAAAGCTGTTTAAATGTAATGTTTCATTTCCCCAAACTAATCTAAACTCCATCAGCATCAGCGACACTCATAAACCGCAAACTTTGATTTCAGCTGATATTGTAAAGATCATTCTAACCACAGTTCCAGACATTTGTGTCATTTTAATAAGGATTGCTACATGAGAGATATTTATAATCTCAAGTAAGTTGCTGAAACTTCTCAGATTCTTCCTATCCACAGTACAATCAGAATGCGTTTTGTTCAGTACAATAGATGGATATGGGACGAAGTTGACTGGTATCTGATTGGGCAAAAAATAACTGACAGCAAGAAGGGTCTCCACCCGAAACGTCACCTATTCCTTTTCTCTAGAGATGCTCCCTAACCCACTGTGTTACTCCAGCTTTTTATGCCTATCTTTGGTTTAAACCAGCATCTGCAGTTCCTTCCAACAGCAAAATTAAAATATTGTTGGAGACACAAGAAACACTAGATATTGGAATTGTAAGCAAAAAAACAGAGCGCCGGAGGAGCTCGTGAATCAGGCAGCATATGTGGAGGGAATGGACAGATGACATTTTCAAGTAACCCTTGCTTTCCCTCTCTCTCCATCCCACCCCCTTCCCAGTTCTCCGACCAGTCTTACTGTCTCTAACTACATTTTATCTGTTTGCTTTGTTGTTACCTTCTCCCAGTTAATAATGAGCTATTCTACACTTTCCTTGATCTCCATTCCCTTTGCCCTTTTTTCACACCTTCACACTTCCTTATCTATCTATCTCCCTCCCCCTGACGTCAGTCTGAAGGGTCTCGACCAGAAACATCACTCATTCCTTCTCCCCAGAGATGCTGCCTGTCTCGCTGAGTTACTCCAACATTTTGTGCCTATCTTTAGTTTAAAACAGCATCTGCAGTTCCTTCATACAGATGACATTTCCTGTTGGGACCCTTCTTTGGACAATTAAAAAAGTAATTTTTTTTAGTTGACAATAAGAAAGTACATGCAGCAAACTAGTTAGAAAAGAAAAAGAGGTAATTTTAAACACTGCCACAGAGGCGGTAATCTAAAGCAGCAAAGGATTCATCAAAAAGTTTGAAAGCACAAAAGCCTGTGGTGATAGATGATGAGGCCCTCAAGACACACAGAATTGTGACCAGATTTTTGCCAGTCACATGCAAGCTCAGTTTCACTGGATGGTGAAAGGAAGATTATAAACACAGGAGATCACAGACCTTAAATCAATCTTCCAATAATCTACATTTTACTTAGAAGTCTTTCTGCAAGTACAAGTCGGCCATATAATTAAAAAATGAATCTTTTTGATCTTCTCATTTGAGCTGCCACAGTGTCCAAATGCTTTTACAAACCACTGACTGACCTGTTGTCCCACAGCGTGGTTGACCTGTTCCAGGTAGTGTCCGGCTCCCTAGGACTTCCTGCCCGTTTTCGTACACACACCAGCAGTGGCCTGTGCTGCTGTGGCATTGCATCGGCCTGAAGTTCCCTTCTTCATCACATTGAGGGATGTGGTGTCCCACAAGCGGCTGAGACCCACGCAGCCTCACCTCTGCTTCTAACCGATCCCTCTGCTGCTCACAGGCAGACTTTGGCCGATCACTGGCTTCAACCGTCACTTTTGAAACAATACCAAAAAAAAGCACAAATTACACAAACTGGGCCATGTAATGAGTGATCTTGCACAGTGTGTGCTGCTGCCAGTCCGATTGAAGTGGAGGAGAAAGCACACTCAAATCAAATGTTTTAAATCTAGTAAAACACAAGGACTACAGCTGCTGGAATCTTGAGCAAAACACTAAGGGCTGAAGCAAAGCAGCGAGTCAGGTAACATCAGTGGAGGGGATAGACATTCCTTCTGGGAAGGGTTCCAATCTGAAATATTGTTTGTCCATTCCCTCCGCAGACACTACCTAGCCTACAACTCTTTGTGTTTTGTTTTAAATCCAGTGCTTATTTAATGGCGGTAAACCTTGGTACGGCACACAGGCAACTCAACAAAGTTGATTAGTACAGGTGTCAGGGGTAATGGGGAGAAGGCAGGGGCTAGATGGGAGAGATAGATCAGCCACGATTGAATGGTGGAGTAGACTTGATGGGCCAAATGGCCTAAATCCACTATCATTTATGAACTTATGAAAGTTAAAGACTTGATTTTCAAATTTATACTTTTATTATTAATTTTATACTTTTTAGTTATTATTTGTTAAACATGCAGTGGATTGTTCTCAACATGAAAAGGTGAACATATGAAAATACGAAGATGAGGGCAGATTTATGGAACAAATTGTTGAGAAATGCAGCATAGTTTTTAAATTGACATACAGACTGGCACCTTTTTGTTTACAAAAAAAATAATTGTTTAAATGTAATATATTTCATTTCCCCAAACTAATCTAAACTCCATCACCATCAGGGTGACCCATAAGCAACAAAATCTGATTTCAGCTGCTATTGGAGAGTTCATTCCTGTCACAGTTCTAGACCGCTGTGCCATTTGAATAAGGTTTACTACTTGTTATATTTTTAAAATCTCAAATAAATTGCTGAAACATCTCACAGTATCTTCCTATCCAGAGGACAATCAGAATAGGATTTGCTCAGTACAATAGATGGGACGTAGTTGACTGGTATCTGATCGGGACGAAAACTGACAGCAAATTTCAGTCTGAAGAAGGGTTTCTGCCCGAAACGTTGCCTATTTCCTTCGCTCCATAGATGCTGCTGCACCCGCTGAGTTTCTCCAGCACTTTTGTCTGCCAGCAAAATTAATATATTGTTGGAGACACAAGAAACAGTAAATACTGGAATTGTGAGTAGGCACCATTTGCAAAGGGAATGGACAGATGATATTTCCTGTTGGGACCCTTCCTTGGACAATTTAAAAAGTTGACAATAAGAAAGTACATGCAGCAAACTATTTAGAAAAGAGAAATGTTCAACCCCGGCTTGGTACTCTAAAACAACAAAGGATTCTGCAAAATTATTGAAAGCACAAAAGCCTAACGAGAAAGATAATGAGGCCCTCAAGATGCTGGAATTTAGGTTAGTTTACTGTGCGGAAACAGGTCCTTCGGCCCACAGAGTCAGCACCAACCAACGATCACTGTACATTACTTTACTTTGTAATGTACATGCACTGTACTTTTTCCTTCCGCAATATGTGATTCTGTTCCATTCTGTATGTAGTTTGTTTGTTTGTTTGTTTTTTTGCACAAAGTCCGCGAGCATTGCCACTTTTCATTTCACTGCACATCTCGTATGTGTATGTGACGAATAAACTTGACTTGGCGTGATTAAAACTATCTTACACACACTAGGGACAATTTACACTTTTACCAAGCCAATTAACTTACAAACCTGAAAGTCTTTGGAACGTGGGAGAAAAGCAAAGATCTCGGAGAAAACCCACACTGTCACGGGGAGAACGTACAAATTCCGTACAGACAACACCGATAGTCGGGATTAAACCCAACAACTCTACCACTGCGCCACCGTGCCGCCATTGTGACAAGTGCTGTGACCAGACTTTTGCCAGTTATACGCAAGCTTAGGTTCACTGAATGATGAAAGGAAGATTATAAACACAGGAAATCACAGACCCTAAATCAAGCTTCCGCATATCTACAAATTACTTAGAAGTCTTTCTGCAAGTACAAGTCGGTCAAAAAAAATGAGGCTCTATGATCTTCTCATTTGAGCTGCCACAGTGGCCAAATGCTTTCACAAACCCCTGACTGACCTGTCATCCCACAGCGCAGTTGAGCTGTTCCAGGTGGTGTCCGGCTCCCTGGGATTTCCTGTCCGCTTTCGTACACACACCAGCAGTGGCCTGTGCTGCTCTGGCATTGTATTGGCCTGAAGTTTCCTTCTTCATCACACTGAGGGATGTGGTGTCCCACCAGCGGCTGAGACCCACGCAGCCTCACCTCTGCTTCTAACCGATCCCTCTGCTGCTCACAGGCAGACTTTGGCCGCTCACTGTTTCCTATTGTTGCATTTAAAACAATACAAAACAAAAGCACAAATTACATAAACTGTGACGTGTAATGAGTGATCTTGCACAGGGTGTGTTGCTGCCAGTCCGATTGAAGTGGGGGAGATAGGACACCCAAATTAAATATTTTAAATCTAGTAAAACAGAGACCCAAGGAACTGCAGCTGCTGGAATCTTGAACAAAACATAGGACCGGAGCGACACAGTGGGTCAGGCAGCATTTGTGGAAGGGATGGACATTCCTTCTGGGGAAGGGTTCCAACCCAAAATATTGGCTGTCCATTCCCTCCACTGCCTGACCCTCAAACGGCTTTCCTTCAGCACATTGTATTTTTTTTAAATCCAGTGTATTTGACATAACGGTAACACCAACATGGTGTGCTGGCACCCGACAAAGTAAATAAATGGATTTAAAAATTTATATTTTAGAAACATAGAAAATAGGTACAGGAGTAGGCCATTCGGCCCTTCGAGCCTGCACTGCCATTCAATATGATCATGGCTGATCATCCAACTCAGTATCCTGTACCTGCCTTCTCTCCAGACACCCTGATCCCTTTAGCCACAAGGACCACATCTAACTCCCTCTTAAATATAGCCAATGAACTGGCCTCAACTACATTCTGTGGCAGAGAATTCCAGAGATTCACCACTCTCTGTTGTGAAAAATGTTTTTCTCATCTCGGTCCTAAAAGATTTCCCCCTTATCCTTAAACTGTGACCCCTTGTTCTGGACTTCCCCAACATCGGGAACAATCTTCCTGCATCTAGCCTGTCCAACCCCTTAAGAATTTTGTAAGTTTCTATAAGATCCCCCCTCAATCTTCCAAATTCTAACGAGTACAAGCCGAGTCTATCCAGTCTTTCTTCATATGAAAGTCCTGACATCCCAGGAATCAGTCTGGTGAACCTTCTCTGTACTCCCTCTATGGCAAGAATGTCCTTCCTCAGATTAGGAGACCAAAACTGTACGCAATACTCCAGGTGTGGTCTCACCAAGACCCTGTACAACTGCAGTAGAACCTCCCTGCTCCTTTACTCAAATCCTTTTGCTATGAATGCTAACATACCATTCGCTTTCTTCACTGCCTGCTGCACCTGCATGCCTACTTTCAATGACTGGTGTACCATGACACCCAGGTCTCGTTGCATCTCCCCTTTTCCTAATCGGCCACCATTCAGATAATAGTCTACTTTCCTGTTTTTGCCACCAACGTGGATAACCTCACATTTATCCACATTATACTGCATCTGCCATGCATTAGCCCACTCACCAGCCTATCCAAGTCACCTTGCAGCCTCCTAGCATCCTCCTCACAGCTAACACTGCCCCCCAGCTTTGTGTCATCCGCAAACTTGGAGATGTTGCATTCAATTCCCTCATCCAAATCATTAATATATATTGTAAATAGCTGGGGTCCCAGCACCGAGCCTTGCGGTACCCCACTAGTCACTGCCTGCCATTCTGAAAAGGACCCGTTTACACCTACTCTTTGCTTCCTGTCTGCCAGTCAGTTCTCTATCCACATCAATACTGAACCCCCAATACCGTGTGCTTTAAGTTTGTATACTAATCTCTTATGTGGGACCTTGTCGAAAGCCTTCTGAAAGTCCAGATAAAACACATTCTCCCTTATCCACTCTACTAGTTACATCCTCGAAAAATTCTATAAGATTCATCAGACTGATTTACCTTTCATAAATCCATGCTGACTTTGTCCAATGATTTCACCACTTTCCAAATGTGCTGCTCTCCCATCTTTAATAACTGACTCTAGCAGTTTCCCCACTACCGATGTTAGACTAACTGGTCTGTAATTCCCCATTTTCTCTCTCCCTCCCTTTTTAAAAAGTGGGGTTACATTAACTACCCTCCAATCCCCAGGAACTACACCAGAATCTAAAGAGTTTTGAAAAATTATCACTAATGCATCCACTATTTCTGGGGCTACTTCCTTAAGTGCTCTGGGATGCAGCCTATCTGGCCCTGGGGATTTATCGGCCTTTAATCCATTCAATTTACCTAACACCACTTCCCGGCTAACCTGGATTTCACTCAGTTCCTCCATCTCATTTGACCCCCGGTCCCCTGCTATTTCCGGCAGATTATTTAAGTCTTCCTTAGTGAAGACAGAACCAAAGTAGTTATTCAATTGGTCTGCCATGTCCTTGTTTCCCATGATCAATTCACCCGTTTCTGACTGCAAGGGGCCTACATTTGTTTTGACTAATCTTTTTCTCTTCACATATCTATTAAAACTTTGGCAGTCAGTTTTTATGTTCCCTGCCAGTTTTCTTTCATAATCTATTTTCCCTTTCCTAATTAAGCCCTTTGTCTTCCTCTGCTGGACTGAATTTCCCCCAGTCCTCTGGTAGGCTGCTTTTTCTGGCTAATTTGTATGCTTCATCTTTTGTTTTGATACTATCCCCGATTTCCCTTGTTATCCACGGATGCACTACCTTTCTTGATTTATTCTTTTGCCAAACTGGGATGAACAATTGTTGTAGTTCATCCATGCAGTCTTTAAATGCCTTCCATTGCATATCCACCGTCAACCCTTTAAGAATCAATTGCCAGTCTATCTTGGTCAATTCACGTCTCATACCCTCAAAGTTACCTTTCTTTAAGTTCAGAACCCTTGTTTCTGAATTAATTATGTCACTCTCCATCCTAATGAAGAACTCAACCATATTATGGTCACTCTTGCCCAAGGGGCTACGCACAACAAGACTGCTAACTAACCCTTCCTCATTACTCAATACATTTTTTGTTGATTAGTTACACTTTTTATTTCTTAGTTTATTAAATATAAAGTTGTTTGTTCACAATATCAAAACAGACGAGGGGGTATATTAATGGAATAAATTGTTGAGAAATATAGCTTAATTTTTAATTAACATATGTATCGGCACCTTATTGTTTAGCAAAAAAAGCACTGTTTAACTGTAATACGTTTCATTACCCTAAACTAATCTAAACTCCAGCACCGCCAGGTAAACCCTTGACTAGCTACATTCAATTTTAGCTGATTTTGTTGTGTTCATTCCAACAAGAGATCCAGACCTTTGCTTCATTTTAATACGGTTCACTACATGTGATATTTTTAAAAATCTCAAATAAGTTGCTAAAGCATCTCAGAACCTTCCTATCCAGCGTACAATCAGAGTAAGTTTTGCTCGGTACACAGATGGATGTGGGACATAGTTCTGATAGCGCAGAAAACTGACAGAGAAATTAAAATATTGTTAGAGGTATAAGAAACAGTAGACACAGGAATCATCAGCAAAAGGCAGAATGCTGAAGGAACTCGATGGGCCAGATAGCATCTGCGAAGGGAATGGACAGATGAATATTTCGAGTTGGGACCCTTCTTTGAACAATTTTAAAATTGTTATTATTTGATTGGCAATAAGAAAGTGCAAGCAGCAAGCCATTTTGAAAAGAGAAAGAGGCAATTCTCAGAGGTAGTAATCTTTAACAGCAAAGGATTTTCCAAAAAGATTGAAACCACAAAAGTCTGCAGAGAAAGATAATAAAGCTGTCAAGATGCACGGAATTATGACCAGACTTTTACCAGTCATACGCAAGCTCAGTTTCCATGAATTGTGAAAGGAAGATTATAAACACAGGAGATAACTGGCCATAACTCATGTTTTCACATAACTACAAATTATTTAGAAATCTTTCTTCAAGTACAAATCAGTCACGTTCTTAAAAAAAAACATATCTCTTTGATTTTTTCATTTTAGCTGCCCAATTGCTGGTCAATTGCGTTTACAAACCACTGACCTGTCGTCCCACAGCGTGGTTGAGGTGTTCCAGGTGGTGTACGGCTCCCTAGGACTTCCTGTCCATTTTCGTACACACACCAGCAGTGGCCTGTGCTGCTCTGGCATTGCATCGGTCTGAAGTTCCCTTCTTCGTCACACTGAGGGATGTGGTGTCCCAACAGCGGCTGAGATGCACGCAGCCTCACCTCTGCTTCTAACCGATCCCTCTGCTGCTCACAGGCAGACTTTGGCCGCTCACTGTGTCCTATAGTTGCGTTTGAAACAATACAAAACAAAAGCACAAATTACATAAACTGTGAGGTGTAATGAGTGATCTTGCACAGGGTGTGTTGCTGCCAGTCCGATTGAAGTGGGGGAGATAGGACACCCAAATTAATATATTTTAAATCTAGTAAAACAGAGACCCAAGGAACTGCAGCTGCTGGAATCTTGAACAAAACATAGGACCGGAGCGACACAGTGGGTCAGGCAGCATTTGTGGAAGGAATGGACATTCCTTCTGGGGAAGGGTTCCAACCCAAAATATTGGCTGTCCATTCCCTCCACAGAGGCTGCCTGACCCTCAAACGGCTTTCCTCCAGCATTTGTGGGGTTTTTTAATCCAGTGTTTTTGATATAACGGTAACACCAACATGGTGTGCTGGCACCCGACAAAGTAAAAAAATGGATTTTTAAATTTATATTTTGTTGACCAGTTATACTTTTTATTTCTTAGTTTATTAAATATAAAGTTGATTGTTCACAATATCAAAACAGACGAGGGGGCATATTAATGGAATAAATTGTTGAGAAATATAGCTTAATTTTCAATTAACATATGTATCGGCATCTTATTGTTTAGCAAAAAAAGCACTGTTTAACTGTAATATGTTTCATTACCCTAAACTAATCTAAACTCCAGCACCGCCAAGTAAACCCATGACTAGCTAAAGTCAATTTTAGCTAATTGTGTGGTGTTTATTCCAACAAGAGTTCCAGACCTTTGCTTCATTGTAATACGGTTCACTACTTGTTATATTTTTAAAAATCTCAAATAAGTTGCTAAAGCATCTCAGAATCTTCCTATCCAGGGTACAATCAGAGTAAGTTTTGCTCGGTACATAGATGGATGTGGGACATAGTTCTGATAGGGCAGAAAACTGACAGAGAAATTAAAATATTGTTAGAGGTACAAGAAACAGTAGACACAGGAATCATCAGCAAAAGACAGAATGCTGAAGGAACTCAATGGGCCAGATAGCATCTGTGAAGGGAATGGACAGATGAACATTTCGAGTTGGGACCCTTTTTGAACAATTTTAAAATTGTTATTGTTTGATTGGCAGTAAGAAAGTGCAAGCAGCAAACCATTTTGAAAAGAGAAAGAGGCAATTCTCAACACTGCCTCAGAGGTAGTAATCTCTAACAGGAAAGGATTTTCCAAAAAGATTGAAACCACAAAAGTCTGCAGAGAAAGATAATAAAGCTGTCAAGATGCACGGAATTATGACCAGACTTTTGCCAGTCATACGCAAGCTCAGTTTCCATGAATTGTGAAAGGAAGATTATAAACACAGGAGATAACTGGCCCTAACTCAAGTTTTCACATATCTACAAATTATTTAGAAATCTTTCTTCAAGTACAAATCAGTCACGTTCTAAAAAAACCCGAATCTCTTTGAATTTCTCATTTTAGCTGCCCAATTGCGTTTACAAAGCACTGACCTGTCGTCCCACAACGCGGTTGAGCTGTTCCAGGTAGTGTCCGGCTCCCTGGGACTTCCTGCCCATTTCCGTACACACACCAGCAGTGGCCTGTGCTGCCCTGGCATTGCATCTGCCTGAAGTTCCCTTCTTCGTCACACTGAGAGATGTGGTGTCCCAACAGCGGCTGAGATCCACGCAGCCTCACCTCTGCTTCTAACCGATCCCTCTGCTGCTCACAGGCAGACTTTGGCCGCTCACTGTCTCCTATAGTTGCATTTGAAACAATACAAAACAAAAGCACAAATTACATAAACTGTGACGTGTAATGAGTGATCTTGCACAGGTTGTGTTGCTGCCAGCCCGATTGAAGTGGGGGAGATAGGACACCCAAATAATTTTTTTTATATCTAGTAAAACAGAGACCCAAGGAACTGCAGCTGCTGGAATCTTGAACAAAACATAGGACCGGAGCGACACAGTGGGTCAGGCAGCATTTGTGGAAGGGATGGACATTCCTTCTGGGGAAGGGTTCCAACCCAAAATATTGGCTGTCCATTCCCTCCACAGAGGCTGCCTGACCCTCAAACGGCTTTCCTCCAGCATTTGTGGGTTTTTTTAATCCAGTGTTTTTGATATAACGGTAACACCAACATGGTGTGCTGGCACCCGACAAAGTTAAAAAATGGATTTTAAAATTTATGTTTTGTTGATCAGTTATACTTTTTATTTCTTGGTTTATTAAATATAAAGTTGATTGTTCACAATATCAAAACAGACGAGGGGGTATATTAATGGAATAAATTGTTGAGAAATATAGCTTAATTTTCAATTAACATATGTATCGGCACCTTATTGTTTAGCAAAAAAAAACACTGTTTAATTGTAATATGTTTCATTACCCTAAACTAATCTGAACTCCAGCACCGCCAGGTAAACCCATGACTAGCTAAATTCAATTTTAGCTAATTTTGTGGTGTTCATTCCAACAAGAGTTCCAGACCTTTGCTTCATTTTAATAAGGTTCACTACATGTGATATTTTTAAAAATCTCAAATAAGTTGCTAAAGCATCTCAGAATCTTCCTATCCAGGGTACAATCAGAGTAAGATTTGCTCGGTACAATAGATGGATGTGGGACATAGTTCTGATTGGGCAGAAAACCACTGACCTGTCGTCCCACAGCGTGGTTGAGCTGTTCCAGATGGTGTCCGGCTCCCTAGGACTTCCTGCCCGTTTTCGTACACACACCAGCAGTGGCCTGTGCTGCTCTGGCATTGCATCGGCCTGAAGTTTCCTTCTTCATCACACTGAGGGATGTGGTGTCCCAACAGCGGCTGAGACCCACGCAGCCTCACCTCTGCTTCTAACCGATCCCTCTGCTGCTCACAGGCAGTCTTTGGCCGCTCACTTTCTCCTACAGTTGCATTTGAAACAATACAAAACAAAAGCACAAATTACACAAACTGGGCAGTGTAATGAGTGATCTTGCACAGTGTGTGTTGCTGCCTGTACGATGGAAGTCAGGGAGAAAGTGCACCCAAATCAAATGCTTTAAATCTAGTAAAACAGAGACACAGGGAACTGCTGTTGCTGGAATCTTGAACAAAACACAAAACCTCAGAGCAACTCAGATTCTGGAGAATGAATCTAACCTGAAATATTGTTGGCCTATTCTCTCCACAGATGCTGCCTGATCCACTGGGTTCCTCCAGCGCTTTGTGTTTTATTTTAAATTCAATGTTTTCTTTGTCACGGTAACACTAATTCGGCAACGCGACAAAGTTAAAAATGTGATTTTCAAATGTATACTTTTATTGTTGATTTTATACTGTTTAGTTATTCGTTTGTTAAATATGAAGTTGTTTTTTCACAATATCAAAACAGAAGTGCGGGGTATATGAATGGAAAATGTTGAGAAAGGTAGCTTAATGTTTTAATTGAAATGCACACAAGAAAATGCACTATTTAAAGTAGTAGCTTTCATTTCGCCCAAACTAGTCAGGTAAACCCATGACTAGCAAAACTGTAATTGTAGTTGATGTTGTGGAGTTAATTCCAGCCAGAGTTCCTGACCTTTGTGTCATTTCGTTAAGGTTTATTACATATTTTTTCTCAAATAGGTTGCTGAAACAGCTCACAGAATCTTCCTATCCTGAGTAATATCAGAATACCTTTTGCACAGTACAATAGATGGATGTGGGACATGGCTCACTGGAATCTGATAGGGCAGAAAACTGATTGAGGAATTTAACAAAATGTTCCACAAGGAATTGCAGATGCTGGAATCATGTGCAAAAGGCAAAGTGCTGGAGGAACCTCATGGGGCAGGCAGCATCTGTGGTGGGAGGGGGGGGGGGGGGATGTATAGACAACATTTCAGAAATGCAAGCTAGAAAAGAGAAAGGTGAAATTTCCAACACTGTCTCAGAGATTCCCCCAAAAGATTGAAAGCGCAAAAGCCTCAGGGGAAAGAAGATGAGGAACTCAAGATGCACAGACTTGTGACCAGACTTTGCCAGTCATACACAAGCTCAGTTTCAATGAATGGAGAAAGTAAGTTCATAAACACAGGAGATCACAGACCCTAAAATCAAGTCTCTACATATCTGCAAATTTATTTTTTTCTGCAATAACAAGTCAGTCAAATTCTTTAAAATATGAATCTCTTTGATCTCCTCATTTGAGCTGCCACAGTGGCCAAATGCTTTTACAAACCCCTGACTGACCTGTTGTCCCACAGCGTGGTTGAGCGGTTCCAGGTAGTGTCCGGCTCCCTAGGACTTCCTGCCCGTTTTCGTACACACACCAGCAGTGGCCTGTGCTGCCGTGGCATTGCATCGGCCTGAAGTTCCCTTCTTCGTCACACTGAGGGATGTAGTGTCCCACAAGCGGCTGAGACCCACGCAGCCTCACCTCTGCTTCTAACTGATCCCTCTGCTGCTCACAGGCAGTCGTTTGCCGCTCACTGGTTGCTGTCGTTGCTTTTGAAACAATACAAAAACAAAAGGACAGATTACACAAACTGGACCACACATATTTTGTTAAATATTTCAATGATTAGTGAATGTCAAAGAACGTAGAATTTAAAATCAGTCTGAAGAAGTTTCCCGAAACGGTACCTATCCATGTTCCCCAGACCCGCTGAGTTACATCAGCACTTTGTTTTTTTTCAAAATTTAAAACGATGCTCCGTTTAAGATGTCAGCTACTACGTAATTCTGTTAGCCTGAACTGAACTCAATCTACTGACCGGGGACAAAAAATGCTGGAGTAACTCAGCAGGACAGGCAGCATCTCTGGAGAGAACTAAAAGGTGACGTTTCGGGTCAAGACCCTTCTTCAGACTTCTTGGACATGAACAAGCAAAAACAATGGTCTGAAATAAGGGTCTCGACCCAAAACATCACCCTTTCCTTCTCTCCAGAGATGTTGCCAGTCCCGTTGAGTTACTCCAGCTTTTTGTGTCTATCTTAAGCAGAAACAATGGGTCTGAAGAAGGGTCTCAATCTGAAACGTCACCCGTTCCTTCTCTCCAGAGATGCTGCCTGTCCCGCTGAGTTACTCCAGCATTTTGTGCCTACCTTCGGTGTAAACCAGCATCGGCAGTTCTTTCCTACACATATCTCCCTTCCCCATGTGTCCACACACCAGCACTGGCCCATACTGCCATGGCACTGCTGGGGCTTCAAGTTGCCCTGTTCGTCACATGGATTCGTACGTGGATTCCAACAAGAGGCCTCGACCCACGAAGGCTGAACTGTGCCGTCGCACTGTCCCCCTGCTCCTCACAGGCCTTTGTACCTCAGTCAGGTTTTGAAGAGAGAAAATATCTTAGTCTGCTATTTGAGTCATAGACTCATACAGCACGGAAACAGACCTTCGGCCCAACTCATCCATACTGACCAAGATGCCCCATCTATTTGCCCATATCCCTCTAAATGATTCATATCCAGGTACCTGTCCAAGTGTCTTTTAAATGTTGTTATTGTACCCACCTCAACTACTTCCTCAGGCTGCTCATTCTATATACCCACCACCCTCTGAGTGAAAAGGTTGCCCCTCAGGTTCCTATTAATTGTATCCCATCTCATTTTAAACCTACACCCTCTAGTTCTTGATTCCCCAACCCTGGGAAAAAGACTGTGCATTCACCCTGTCTTTTTTCCCCTCGTGGTATTATACAGCTCCAAAAGATCACCGCTCAGTTTCTTGCTCTGCAAGGAAGAATGGCCTAGCCTGTTCAACCTCTCTCTATAGATCAGGCCCTCGACTCCTGGCAACATCCTCGTTAAACTACTCTACATCCTTTCCAGCTTAATGACATACTCGGTAAAGCAAATTTAAACTGCAGAACACAAGGAGGAATAAACATGGTAACCAATGTGCCTCAAATGCAGAACATCTAATTCAACAGTGTAAACTGAACACAATTGTATCTCCAGGAAGGTTACAAATGCATTTCAACATTGTGAATGACTTTGTGGCGATTACAAATGAAGAACTGAGAAAGCAATTTCTTTTCATAGCTTGAATCAGAGTTACAGACTGTGGAATGACCCCACGACACATCACGGCCACACCCAACCATCAAGTACCCATTTATACTAAACCTACAATCGTTTCCCTCTTGTTCCCATCAGCTCCCCCCCGGATTTTGCCATTCAATTGCACACACGGGTTATTTACAGCAGCCAATTGAACTATTCTCTAGGACGTGGCAGCAAACCGGAGCACCCAGAGGAAAACTCACATGGTCTCAGGGAGTCAATTCAAACTCCACACAGACAGCACCCAACGTTAGGATCGAACCTGGGTTCCTGGAGCTATCAGGAAGCAGCTACACCTGCTACACTATTTGCATCCAAAACATGGGGGGGGAAAATTCTTAATCGAACACTAAACAATGTAGAGCAGAATATGCAAGGATAAATATTTAATAAACCAGAAGTGAGAGTCCAAAAAACATAGAAACATAGAAAATAGGTGCAGGAGTAGGCCATTCGGCCCTTCGAGCCTGCACCACCATTCAATATGATCATGGCTGATCATCCAACTCAGTATCATGTACCTGCCTTCTCTCCATACCCCCTGATCCCTTTAGCCACAAGGGCCACATCTAATTCCCTCTTAAATATAGCCAATGAACTGGCCTCAACTACCTTCTGTGGCAGAGAGTTCCAGAGATTCACCACTCTCTGTGTGAAAAACGTTTTTTTCATCTCTTTCCTAAAGGATTTCCCCTTTATCCTTAAACTGTGACCCCTTGTCCTGGACTTCCCCAACATCGGGAAGACAATGAAGTTCCAATAGAAACACAAGAAATTGCAGATGCAAAACAGTGTGCTGGAGGAACTCTAAATAAGTCAGGCAGCATTTGTGTAGGGCATTTTGGGTCGGGACCCTTAATCAGACTCGAGAAAGGTCCTAATTTGAAACACCAGCTGTCCATCAATCAATATACTTATAAAACTCTGATCTTGGATGTGGATGTATTTGTGTGTGTGTGTGTCTATTTGTGTGTTTTTCTGTGAATCACATCTCCTCGAAGACATGAAACGCTGATGGTGAATTTTTTACATATTCCGATAGAGATTTACCTCATAATCTCGAAAATCGCCTCATCTGAAAATTTAATTCATTATTTCTTGAGCTTTTTATTAAAGTTGTTCAGAGATCTGAGATCTTTTTTGAAGCTAACGAGTTGATAAAGTCACAATGGCTCTGCACCTCGTGGCCAGCTGCTCAGAGTTTTCAAAGCGCAGCCTGCTGGGCATTGTTTTTGCATGAGCTACGAGTTACGTTAACTACCCCCACTCGCAGTCATTTTGTCGCGTCCCGCTCACCGTCGACTCGCACTCAGCCAGCCGTCCGCGGCGCTCCGCCCAGCCCGCAGCCTAACCACCCTCCTACCCCAGGGCTCTGGATTGAAGCCGCTGAACACGCAGCAATTTGGTTGGGCTTCAGAGGTCCCGAGAGTTGCCAGGCCCCGTCTGTGCCGCCCGCTCGCCGAGTTCATGTCCGCCCTCTCCCTCGCTCCCCCCTCCTCTCCCAGTCCTCTCCCCCCACCCCCCCCACCCCCCCCACCCCCCTCTCTCCCCCCTTCCCCTCCCCATCTCTCCCCCCTTCCCCCCCCCTCCCCTCTCTGTCCCCCCTCTCCACCTTCCTCCCCCCCCCACCCTCCCCCCTTCTCTCCCCAGGGCTGCCAACTCTCACGCATTGAGCGTGAGACTCAAGCATTTTGCACAATTCTCATGCTGATCACAGAATTTCTCACGCTCAAAAACAAAATTAAAAAAATAAAATAAAAAATAAAGAAAGTCAAGAATGATTCAATTTGCCAAGGTTTCCAGATCTCCTCCACACTCAGCAATGAGAATAGTTTTCTGTCGGCAGGTTTCCCGTAAAGAACTGCAATTTGATTGTCTTAAGCCCATCTCACACTATTAATATTCATAAGCTTGACCTTCCACAGGAACGTGATGAGGATGCTGCTTTACAGCTTGCAACTTAAACAGTTTTGCTTCCATTTCACGAGAAAAGTAAGATGCATATATATTTCTGATATCACCAGCCACATTACGTGTGGCGGTACATAAGGACCGTGCTAAGTCTTGTGTGCAGTGGAAATGTAATTCATAACCTGGTCTGGGCTCAACTGGGCTGAGTTACTCCAGAAACTGTGTCCTTTTGTGTCCTTTTGTAAACAAGTTCCTTGTTTATACATTTTAACCTCTATTTTTGCAGCCATAACTTATGCAAACTTCTGGCGGAATTCAGTGGAAGTTTGCTCAGATTGAGAGGTGACATTAACCTTGACACATTCAACGATCAGCTCCAGTGCATCAAAATAAACTTTTGGTCATTAGTCCATTGGTTACATTTCTCAAGATTTACTTCTTACAGTACTGGAGGATGTCACATACCACGAGTAAATATTGAGCCAAAGTGTAGCCAGTATTTTCTCTGCATGTATGTGGACCAGATGGAATGAAACTTTTTTTTCATTTTATTAATTCCCAGAAGAAGTAAAGCAGCAGCAGGACTTATTTGGTGTTGTCAATGTTTATGCCGATAGGGTGCAAACTGTCCAAGGAATATGAGGTGCTGCTCCTCCAATTTCCAGTGGTGCTCACACTGGCCATGGAGGAGGCCCAGGACAGAAAGGTCGGATTCGGAATGGGAGGGGGAATTGAAGTGCTGAGCCACCGGGAGATCAGGTTGGTTAATGCGGACCCCCGAGCGGAGGTGTTCGGCAAAACGATCGCCAAGCCTACGCTTGGTCTCACCGATGTAGGTCAGCTGACATCTAGAGCAGCGGATGCAATAGATGAGGTTGGAGGAGGTGCAGGTGAACCTCTGTCACACCTGGAAAGACTGCTTGGGTCCTTGAATGCAGTCGAGGGGGGAGGTAAAGCGACAAGTGTAGCATCTCTTGTGGTTGCAAGGGAAAGTGCCCGGGGCGGGGGTGGTGCGGGAGGGAAGGGAAGAATTGACCAGGGAGTTACGGAGGGAGCGGTCTTTGCGGAAAGCAGACAGGGGGGAGATGGGAAGATGTGGCAAGTGGTGGGGTCACGTTGGAGGTGGCGAAATTGACGGAGGACTATTTGTTGTATGTGACGGCTAGTGGGGTGAAAGGTGAGGACTAGGGGGACTCTGCCCTTGTTACGAGTGGGGGGGATGGGGACAGAGAGCAGTGTTACAGGGTATTGAAGAGACCCTGGTGAGAGCCTCATCTATACTAGGGGAGGGGAACCCCCATTCCCTGAAGAATGAGGACATTTCCGATGCCCTGGTGTTCGGCGCTCCAGAGTAAACAATCCATAGAAACATAGAAAATAGGTGCTGGAGTAGGCCATTCAGCCCTTCAAGCCAGCACTGCCATTCAATATGATCATGGCTGATCGTGATCATCCAAAATCAGTACCCCGTTCCTTTCTCCTCATAACCCTTGATTCCGTTAGCCCTAAGAGCCATATCTAACTCTCTCTTGAAAACATCCAATGAATTGACCTCTGCTGCCTTCTGTGGCAGAGAATTCCATAGATTCACAACTCTGAGTGAAAAAGTTTTTCTTCACCTCCTTCCTAAATGGCCTACCCTTATTCTTAAACCGTGACCCCTGGTTCTGGACGCCCCCAACATCGGGAACATTTTTCCTGCAAGTTCAAGTCTGCCCAACCTCCTTAGTAGATCAATTAACAATTGAGTTACATTGATCAACAATTCCAAAGCAATCCTTTGGTGGAAGAGTGTTGCTTTATCCATTTAGCAAGGAAACATCACACGATAATGGTGGCAACAGCACATCACTAATGGAAAGAAATGCGAAAGTGGACAGTTCTGGAGGCATTATGCAGGGAAACCCACCAATGTTGTCTGATGAAACGTGCGTTTGAAACCCTTGCCCTTCATGCAACTTTTAAAACATTAGGTTTGGACTAAAAGTGGCAATTCACACAATTAAAACTTAAGCTACATTTATCAACAATTTTTTTCAATATCACCTTTTTCCGATTTAGATTTCATGACCAATCAACTTATTTAATAAAATAGTAACAAAAAATATATAAAATCAACAAAAATTAAGCATAATTAAAATAGTACACTAAAAAAAGACAAAATATAGGTGTTACGTTAGGGGAAAACAAAATGCATTGATAATCCCATACTATGGTTCATGCAACACTATTGACTGCTGTATATCAAATAATTACATCCCAAATGCTGCTATGACTGCAGACCTGTTTAAGAGCCTGACCACCTAATTTATTTTTAAAGTATTATTTTTTAAAGTTTAGTAATAAAACTGATCATTTAAAATTGCAATTCTGGATAGTTGAAAGTCTATTGTTAACTTTTTGGAGGTGATGGTACATCGTACCGAGGTGCAATGTCACAAATAAAGCACAGATGATTGGAGCAATTATTTGCATTCTGTGATTCCCCAAAGTGCAAGCATTAAAAGACTGCGCTCTCGTCTGTAGACTTCCATGGCTCCACAGAGTGCCCATGGCCCTGCAACACACAGAACATACTTCCTGCAAGCATGGCTGTTCACCCTTCCGTTCAGGCCCCTTTCGCCCCTGTGAGCACTTGAAGAGTTGGTGCTTATCATTGCACCAATGCTCTGCACTAATGCATGGATGTAGTTTGACAAGTGCAATAGTTACCCCAACCACCTGCAGTGTAAACCCGCTCAGTTACTCCAGCTCTTTGTGTCTTTTTTTTGTAACCCAGCATCTGCAGTTCCATGTGTGTTCTACAAGCAGTACAGGAATGGAGTCCACTCGTATCTTTGTAGCCCATGGAAACGATATTCACAATTAATGATTGGCCTGCTTCAGTAAGGAGGAAAGGAGATCTGCCTAAACAGGTCCTAAAGCAAGGGAAAATAACATTGGGAACCAGCTGCAACTGGTGGCCTTTAAATTGAAAAAAGTTTACTCCTCAATCTCTGTCAAGGGGCCTTCCACCACTACATGCAACCTTGTCCCTCGATATCCTCATTGGAAGTGTCTAAACCCAAAACCTTACCTATTCCTTTTCGCCAGAGATGCTGCCTGACCCGTTGAGTTACTCCAGCATTTTATGTCTATCTTCTTGACCCCAACCTTCCTGTCCTTTTTCCCCCAACTTACCATGGCTACCTGATACAATGGATCTGCCTGCATCAGGCCCACATAAAAAATGCATTTAATCCACAATTCTTCACCCATTCAACACCCCTTTCCTGCTGCCAAAGAATTTCTGATCCACATAAGCTGCAATGTATTTGACAGCATACATAATATATAGGAACCCTTCAATACGGGCGATTGATCACTGCTGAGTGATAGATAGCTTAGTTTAGTTTATTATCAGTTTAGTTTAGCGATACTGATGGATTCAGTAGACCGAAGGGCCTGTTTCATGCTGTAACTCTAAACTAAACGGCGGGTTTATTCGTTAATGGCCACCAGTAAGATTATCCCAGTCTGTAGATGCGAAAGTGAGATAACATAGAACTAGTGTGAATGGGTGATCGATGGTCGGCGTGGACTCAGTGGACTGAAGAGCCTGTTTCCATTCAGTATCGCTAAACTAAACTGATAATAAACTAAACTAAGCTATCTATCACCCAGCAGTGATCATTTGCAGTAGGGATGTTCCTTGCATTGTTTAAGCATGCAATCATCACAACTCTGGGAACTCACTGCACATTTCTAAGAAATGCTGAGTTAAAATGGTCATTTATTGAGCAATTATACAGGGAAACAGCAGTGTTGTCTTTTGAAGCTTGCATTTGAAATTCTTGCCCTTCATACAACTTTCAAAATATTATGTGTGGGAAGGAACTTGTCGATTTCTCCAGAGATGCTGCCTGACCCGCTGAGTTACTCCAGCATTTTGTGTCCTCGCACCTCCAGTTTCCCTCTCCCCTGACTCTCAGTCTGAACAAGGGTCTCGACTTGAAATGTCACCTATTCCTTTTTTCCAGATGCTTCCTGACCCATTGAGTGAAATATCATGTTACGGCTAAAGTGAAAATTTAAAAATGTGCATCAATTATTTTGCCAACAAATTTCCATCATGGCTGACATATATAGAATTTTAAGGAAAACAGATTTCTAGATTCCCTCTAACCTTGGTCTAGAGAGATGACTCAAAAAAAAAGATTTATAATAGTAATCTATAAATAGCTTTATTACTTTGAATAACTTAAACTATCTTCTACTGTAAATCCAGTGGAATGTAAGCCAGGATTTTGCAATTTAACCTTATAGCTGTGTTATGGTTACAAAGAATGTGCTGTGTATCTCAAAAGGTTGGGAGGGGGCAGATAGGTTGGTAAAGGTGGTGTATGGCATGCTCGTCTCCATTGTCGGGGCATTGAGTATAAGATTCAGGAAGACATGGTGTAGCTTGGCAGGACTTCGGTTAGGCCCGCATTTGGAGTATTGCACACTGTTCTGGTCGCCCATTACAGGAAGAATATGGAGGCTTTGGAGAAGGTGCCAAAGAGGTTTAATACAATGTTATCTGTATTAGAGGATATTACCTATAAGGAGAGGTTGGACAAACTTGAATTGTTTTCTCTATGATGCCAGAGGTTATAGAGAAAAAAAATAACTTTATAGAAGTATATCAAATGATGAGAGGCATAGATAGGCTGAACAGTCATGTTCTCCTTTCCCCTTTCCACCCTGGGAAAACCCGTTTTTCTCCAAGGTGGAAATGTCAAAGACTAGAGGGCATTGCTTTCAGGTGAAAGGGGAAAAGTTTAAAGAAAACCTGTAGTGCAAGATTTTTTTTTTTTACCCACAAATTCTGGGTGCATGGAACCTGCTATTGACAATGAAGAAGCTTTTAGATAAGCATGTGGATATACTGTCAATGAAAGGATACGGATCATGTGCAGGCAGAGGTATGTAGTTGAACTTGCCATCATGTTCTGGATAGTCAGTGTGGGCTGACTGGGCTGTTCCAGTGCTGTATCGCTCCATGTTCCAAGGCAACAAAACTTTGGCAGCATTGTGATCGGGGGAATAAAGACTGGTGGTTGAACCTAATTGCGAGCTAATGTCCGCCACTGTTACAGTGTTGAAGACAATGTTTACGGCCATGTTCACTCAGAGCTGTTGACCAGATGATCCACCTCAGCTTCCTCCCGAGAGATCTCTATCACAATAGAAGCCAGACCTCTGCCAAATCCATTCACTATGTGTGATATTAACATAAACCAGCTGGGCCGTAGATACAGCAAAAGCCACATGACCAGCCCACATCCATTCACCAGCCCTCGGTCAGCAATCTGCGTTGCTTTGGCGAGTCAAATGGCTGTCTAGATAGTCAAATATCTCCAGCACCCGCTTAAACAGTGCATTCCAAACTCCAAACGTCCTCTGGGTGAAAACGTTCTCCTCTATATCTGTCTCTGTCCTGGGTCTCCTCCATGGCCAGAGCGAGCAACACCGGAAATTGGAGGAACAGCACCTCATATTCCGCTTGGGGAGTCTGCATCCTGCGGGCATGAACATTGAATTCTCCCAATTTTGTTAGTCCTTGCTGTCTCCTCCCTTTCCTCAGCCCTCGGACTGTCTCCTCCCATCCCTCAGCCTTCCGGCTCTACCTCCTCCTTTTTCCTTTCTTCTCCCTGCCCCCGCCCCCCATCAGTCTGAAGAAGGGTTTTGGCCCGAAACGTTGCCTATTTCCTTCGCTCCATAGATGCTGCTGCACCCGCTGAGTTTCTCCAGCATTTTTGTGTACCTCCTCTATATCTCTTTTGAATATACACCCTGCGGTTATCAACACCCCTACTGTGGGGAAAAGCTTAGTACTGCCTACACTATCTACTGTTTGATACAAGTGATGCATTTTGGAAAATCAAGTATGGGTAGGATGCACACGATAAATGTTAGCGTCTCTTGGAGTATTATAATGCTGTACACCCGTGTCGTTCCATTACACCTTCCCCCCCCCCCCTCCTCCCCCTCCT
This sequence comes from Amblyraja radiata, assembly GCF_010909765.2. Taxonomy (NCBI): domain Eukaryota; kingdom Metazoa; phylum Chordata; class Chondrichthyes; order Rajiformes; family Rajidae; genus Amblyraja; species Amblyraja radiata. Next base: position 46,404,148 of record NC_045964.1, on the reverse strand, counting down.
CCCTCCACCTATTCTGCTCCAAGGAAAACAAATCTTTTCTCCTCATCACAGAGACGCTCCATCCCAGACAACATCCTGGTAAACCTTCTCATCTTCTCCAGTTGACTCTCCAGATGTGTTCTCACCAATGTTTCATAAAGCTATATCATACATTCCCTGTTCGTGTTGTCTAATCCTTGTCAATGGTGGTTAGCATCACTAATGCCTTCTTCACCATCCTACCTACCTGTGCTGTCCACTTCTGGGACCTTTGGACTTGTACACTTTTATCCCTCAACTCCTCAATACTCCAAGAGACTCTACCATTCATTGTGTGCATCCAACCCTTACTTGATTGTTCAAAATGCATCACTTTACACTGCAGCATGGTGGCGCAACGGTAGAATTGCTACCTTATAGCGCCAGATACCCGGTTGCATCCTGACTACGGGTGCTGTCCGTACGGAGTTTGTACGTTCTCCTCGTGACCTGCATAGGTTTTCCCCGGGAGTTTCCTCCCACACTCCAAAGGCATACAGGTTTGTTGGCTAATTGGCTAGGTTAAATTGTAAATGGCCCTTTGTGTGTGTAGGATAGTGTTAGCATGTGGGGATGACTTGCCGGCACGGACTCGGTGGGCTGGAGGGTCTGTTTCCATGCTGTATCTCTAAACTAAACTAAACAGGATTAAATTCCATTTCCCATTTCTTTGCCCAACTTACCTACTAATAAGAATGAGACCTGGTGCATTCTGCCCTTTGGTGTCCTGCATGTGTATACTGGTGATGGATAGAGAAGGACCGTGCCACAGAATGAGCTGGGAATCCCTAATCACTTCTAAATATGCAGAACAGTGGCACAGCTGGGAGAGCTTCTGCCTTACAGTTTAAGGGTCCCGAGTTCATTCCTGACCTCGGGTGTTGTCTATGTGGAGTTTGCACCTTCTCCCAGCTCGGTTTCCTCTGGGTGCCCTTGTTCCTCCCTCATCCCAAAGATATTTGGGTTTGTAGATTAAATGGCCTCTATAAATTCTCCCTAGGTTATAGGGAGCAGATATGAAAGTGGAATAACATGGAACTGGTATGAACAGGTACATAGCATCGATGGTCAGCATGGACTCGGACAAAGTTTCCATGCTGTATCAATTCAAAGCAATCAGAAGTGATTGCGTGTAGGTACACAAAATTGCTGGGGAAACTCAGCGGGTGCAGCAGCATCTATGGAGCGAAGGAAATAGGCGACGTTTTGGGTCGAAACCCTTCTTCAGACGAAGAAGTGATTGCGTCATTGATTGTCCATGCCATCTACATCAACCGGCCCGAAACGTTGCCTATTTCCTTCGCTCCATAGATGCTGCTGCACCCGCTGAGTTTCTCCAGCATTTTTGTGTACCTTGTCTCTATACTTAATTGTTTCTGTAAGAATTATTACCCACTGAAGCATACACCAAGTTTTTACATTTATGACATATGTTTAGTTAAAAATATTTTACAATCTATGACATTAACAATAAAACTTTAGCAGCAGTCATTTTGGTTGAAGCAGTTTATCAAATTGCCTAACTATCAGTTGTAAACTGGAAACATTGGATTGCAGGAGAAGGCCAAGATTAGTTTAAAATTTTACTTGCCCCAGAGGATTTGGGGCGATTCCATGACCTGTCAACTCCAGCGGAATGTGTGGGCTGCAGAATCAGGACTGCAATCTCATCTCTAACCCCTGCTTTCCTTGGATTGTCCACAGGGAATGGGAAATTCCGTAATTAATACTTTTCTTGGTTGACGGTTAATTGTTTACTGAAGCAAATACATTTTTATTACATTAGAAATCAAACACTTGGGTTCTAAACATCTCTCCAGAGGTTGTCTGGCCATTTCTGCTCACTTATTCCAAGTTGTATTCCAAGTCTTAACTCTACTTGGTGAGAGGTTTGAAAGTATAATTTTCCACAGTGAACAGCTAGCTTTGACAATGAATGCCATATAATTCAAGATAACTGAAAGCAGAAATGCTGGAAGAACACAGCCAGTCAGGCAGCAGCTGCGGAAAGCAAAACAGTTAAAGCTTCAGGTTGAAAACTCTGCGGCAGAACTGAAAAAGAGAGAGAGCAAGCAAGCCTGAGTAACAGAAAGGGTTGGGGTGGGCAATGGGTGGAACAAATGGAATGTCAGTAATGAGATGAAATGATAGACCACCATTGAATGGATGGTTAAGCTCCTTTGTAATTGTGTTGTGAAGTCTGGGACACGATGAGCAGACCAGAACATATAAACTTGATGTATAAAGACAGTAACAGCAGAATGGAGACACAAGGAACTGCAGATGCTGGAATATTGAGCAAAACGCAAAGTGCTGGAGGAACTCAGCAGGTCTGGCAGCATCTTGGGAGGGAATGGACAGACATTTTAGGTCAAGACCCTTCTTCAGAAAGGAATAGCAAGTTATCTTATGCTGGAGAACTCAGTACTGTAATGTGACTAGACAAAAATAAATAAATAACTAGACTGATGTTGCTGGAGCATTTGTTGCTGTAAACGTGCAGGGGGCGACAGGAGGTGGGAGTGGGATGAAGATGGCAGGGAATAGAGAGTTCTTTCTTTATTTTATTTTATTAGAAGCAATGTACATACATCTTAATCATAATATGCAACATATTACATTTCTTGTACAACTTCTTTTTTTTTTTCAAACTTTAAGCTATAATAGAAAAAGAGAAAGGAAAAGAGAGAAAGAAGAAAAGAGTGAGGATAGTAGTGGAGTGTAGTCCGCAGTAGTTGGCGTTAAGTGAATGATACTGGTTAAGTAGACTGCTTGCTTGAAAATGTGGGAAGAAAAGAAAAAAAAAAAAAAAGGCCCCACAGAAAAGGGGGGCCTTAAGAAAAGAAAAATAATCTAAGTAAGGAATCTAAAAGTAAGGAATCTAAAAAAGGTAAGGCTAAGCAAGAAGGAAAGGGAGCAATGGAGAGTTCAGGAGAGGCAATTTAGGTTCAGCCAAGGAATCAGCCAATTTGTTTTTTTGCTGATTCCTTCGCTGAACCTAACTTATAAAGGACAACACATTGCATGTGAAGTTTTGTAGGAAAGAAATGCAGATGGTGGTTTAAACCCGAAATAGACACAAAATGCCGGAGTAACTCAGCGGGACAGGCAGCATCACTGGATAAAAGGAATGGGTGACGTTTCGAGCAACCATTGTTGCTTCTGGAAATGCATTTTGGGAACTGAAGAATGAAAAGAGGAAGAAGTGGATAACAGATCAAAGATGCGTTCTCCTGCAGTCCCACAAATGACATCATGGAAAATGGTGTGGTTGGAATCAAGGGGTGGGCTCAATCTTGGGAGAAATATTGGTCTCTGGGATGGTGATGAGGGTGACGTTTCGAGTGGACACACGTCTTCAGTTGCATGTGAGGGCTGACGGGGTGGAAGATGAGGACCAGAGGAAATCATTCTTCATTCAATCAACAGGATTTTGTTAGCTTCTAATGTTGAGATCAATCTGACCACTATTTATACTGTCAAGATACAATGGTTAAACATTTCGAGGGATGTGGACCAAACACTGGTAAAATAGGACCAGCTGCCTGATCAGCATTGACGTGTTGAGACAGAGGGCCCATTCCCAGCTAATAACTCGATAATGATGATGATGATACTTGACCTAGGTACAGTGAAATTCTCAGTTTTTGCATACAAAGTACACGAAAGAGTCCCTGTCCGTTCCCCCCCCCCCCCCCCCCAAATGGAACCCCCTTGGGGACTATAATCATAGATCAGAGTGTACAGGTCCTTCTGCCCACAATATCCGTGCCAAACACCAATAATCCCACTTGCATGGACATGGTCTATATCCTCCCGACTCCTGCCTGTTCGTATGCCTATCTGAACGCCTCCAGTCTGAAAAAAGTCTGAAAGAAGCACACCTCCCCATTCCCTTCACAGATGCCACTGATTTCCGACATCACTTTGCTTTTTGTTCAACATCTCACCATTTGCAGTTCCTTGTGTCTCCTAAATGCCTCCTAAATATTACGATCAAGTCTGCTTCCGTCCACCTCCCCAGACAACGCATTTCACCTCCCACTCTCTCTGAAAAAAGAAATGCCTCATAAATCTCCTTCAAACTTTCTCCCTCTTGCCTTAAATATATGACCTCCAGGAAATGACTATGAACCTTGTATTTCTCATATTTTATATGATTCTCTCTGGCCTCCCTTTAGCCTCCAGAGAAAACAATCCATGTTTATCCAACCTCTCCATATAGCTAATACTCTCTAATCCAGGCAGTATCCTGGTAAACCTCTTCTGAACCCTCGCCAAGCCTCCACATCTTTCCTGTAATGCTGCAAAACCTGCACGTGATACTCCATTAGTGGCCTCGCCAAAGTTTTATACAACTGGAACATGACTTCACAATTTTTATATTCGGGGATGCAATGAATGTTTTACCACGCTATCTACTTGTGTTGCCACTGTCAGAGAGCTGTGGATTTGCACCCAAAAACCCTTCTGTTCATCAATGCTGTCAAAGGCCCTGCCATTTACTGTATAAATTCCCTCTTACATTTAACCTCCCAAAATGCAACAATTTATGCTTGGCTGGATTGAATTCCATCTGCCATTTCAGCTTCACAAAGAGCAGTTTCCTTACAAAGTAACTCTTTCACAGTGTCTCATTTTTCAAAATCTTAGCAATAACTTTAGGTCAGCTCGCAGCCACATTATGTGCAAAGATTCTTTCCAAGTTAGTAAGACTCAACATCGTAATAGAATTTGAATTCCTTGCTCTTTCCCTTACAACATCAGTGCAATCAGCAAACCTCAAATTCTCAAGAGTCATTCTCAAGGCGATTCATAAACATTACAAATGTTTATGTGGTTTGGAAAGCCCAATTGATTGTTTTATGACACAAAGCAACAGTTTACACAAAGTGACACACTGTTGCCAAAAGCCAATTCTTTCTCAGAATTTTACTACTCTAATGCAAGTACACATACATATGATAAACTAATATATTCAATGTTTAGTCTTGTTATGAAAAGATATATACTCAACAAATAATTGATTATACAATCTCTTTCGTACATCATTTTGCTGATCTCCATCAGAAGTGCATTAAGGATTTCTGAGCCCAATGAGTCACCAGGAGCATTGTTGTTGAAGTTGGCCCGCAATGGCCAGCCAGAACACAGAATTTGGCGTTTTTTCAGCGACTGCTGGCATCATTGACTGAAGGATCAGGTCACCGAAAAAGTCGCGACTTGATGACTTATTGACGCATGTTCGCAACATTTTTTTGTTGCCGGGGGATTTTGAAAATTTCAAAATCGTTCGGCGACCCTGGTACATCAGTTAATGACACCGGCAGACACCAAAAAAAAATCGCCAGTGTGACAGGCCCTAGGGAGATGCTTTCAGATTCACAGGATAGTACAGGACAGGAGAAGGAAGCTGCTGGCCTGGTGAGTCCACATGGGCTCTCTACAGCAGCAATCTAATCTCACTCCACATCCTCTCAGTCATGGAGCTATTCAGCGAGCAACAGCCCCTTCGGCCCAACTTGTTTGTGTTGACCAATTTGTTTTCGTCTGGATGCTTCTTAAATGTTGAGAGTACCCACCTCCAAAACCTACTCAGATGAGTTGTGCTATTACCGAATCCCCCTTTAATAGAGCCAGACTGCACAGAAACAGGCCCTTCGGTCCAACTCAACAATGCAACCAAGATGCCCCATCAAGGCTAGTCCCATTCACTCCATTGGGCTCATATCCCTCTGTACCTTTCCTATCCCTGTACTTGTCTAAATATTGTAATTTGACTCAATTCCACAGCTGCTTCTTCTTACCAGAGGAAATATATTTCCTTTCAGATGCTTACAGTTCCTTTTTGAATACAACACCCAAGTCTGTCTTTATTACCACCCAATGGCAATGCACAACAAACCCTAACATTGTGCGTACCCCATCACTTTTGGTTGTTTTGCCTTACACCTTCAATCTATGTTTCCCATTTTTGAGCTGTGAACGTTGAGGAGATTTCTCTATCAACTCTCCTTCACAATTTTAAATACCTCCATTTGATTCCCTTTCAATCTTCTCTGTTCCAAGGTGTATCGCCCAGGCTGTTCCCATTCATCTTGTAGTTCTTAATCTCTGTAATCGTTTTAGTAAATCTTACAAGCTTCTTCCAGGGCTCGAAATTAACGGTTGCCCGGGTGCCATTGACCACTCAAAGCGCCGCCGGGCAACTAAACACCGAGTCATTTTGCCCGGCTTGGCAACCAGATACTGGTTTGTACCGAAGATAGACACAAAAAACTGGAGTAACTACGCAGATCAGGCAGCATCTCTGGAGAAAAGGAACGCGACGTTTTGTGTCGGCGGTGACGGCTGTATTGCGTGAGAAAGATACTAGGTGCGTGGTGACGAAGTGTCGGAGCGAATGACGGATCCCGCACAGCAGCAGCAGCGGCCGCGATAGCGGCTTCATCTCCTCATCCCCCCGCCCGCCCTGATAGCGGCCGCTGCTTGCAAATCAACTACCCGGCGCTTTTTTAAAAAAACTCCCGCACGCCGAGGCCGGGAGGAGGTAGGGAGGGAGGAGGAGGCCTCGGCGTGTTGGAGGGTTTGTTTTGAAAGCGGTTATCCCGTTGTCGGATTTGCAAGCAGCGGCCTCTATCAGGGAGGAGAAGGAGATGGTGCCGCTGTCGCGGCTGCTGTGCAGGACCCGTCATTCGCTCCCACACTTCTGAAGCAGCAGCACCAAAGATACTATAGCTCTAGGATCTTTGAGCTGCACCGCTCGGCCCCGCACCCTGCTGTTGGCTGGCGGAGGAGGGAGGCGGTGGGGAGTAATTCCCGACGGTCAAGGCAGCGGGCGATGTTGTCTGAGGAGCGCTGACCTCCCTTCCACCCCACCTCGCCCCCCCCCCCTCTCTTGTACGCCCCCTCCACCCCCCACCTTTATCCTGGGACCCCTCCTCTACATCCCGCACTGATAACCATTCCCGCCTCTATTCAGTCCTCACTGACATCCCCGTGCTCCCCTCCCCATCCCCACCTTCAATCTATCCATCCTGCGCTGATCACCCGATCCACCTCGCATTAATTCTCCTGCCGCCATACCCGCCCATCCATCCTACACTGGTTCCCCAATTCACCCTGTACTTACCCCTTTCCCATCCATCCTGCACTTCTCCTCCATCCATCCTGCACCTCCTCCATCCATCCTGTACTAATCCACGCATTCATCCTGTACTGACCCACCATCCATTTACCCTGCACCATCCCCCATTCATCCTGTAGTGATCACCATTCATCCTGCACAGACCCTCCAATCCACACTGTACTGACCCCCCCCCCCCCCCCCCATTCATCCTGCGCGGATCTCCCCCCCCCCCCCATCCATCCTGTACTGATCCTCCCATTCAAGAAGAATGGGGGGGGAACAGTCTGAAGAAGGGTCGCGACCCGAAACGTTGCCTATTTCCTTCGCTCCATAGATGCTGCCTCACCCGCTAAGTTTCTCCAGCACTTTTGTCTGCCCCCATCCATCCCGTACTGAACCCCCCCATTCAACACCACTGACATCCCCGTGCTCTCCCCTCACAATTCTACCTACTCCAACCAACACGCACTAATTCACCTGCCTCAATCCATCCATTCTGCACCGACTGCCTTCTAACCACCACCCCCCCCCCATCTATCCACCCCGCACTGATTCACACACACACCCTTCCCTGACCCTATTGTCCTGGAAATGTCTTCAGAGCGAATATTGACTATGTTTGATAACAGAATGCAATCATGTGTTTTAATTCCCAAAGTTATTATTTGTTTTAATCTGTAAAGATGGATTAATTAAATTGTGAACACGTGAAACATTAAAACCGCAGTGTTCGATTGTCACTGCTACCGTCAGGGGCGGAAAACCCGGGGGGGGGGGGGGGGGGGGGGGGGGGGGGGGACAGAGGGGACACGTCCCCTCCATGTTTTAAGAGGTGGGGGACATTCCCCCCAAGTTTTAGTAATCCGGATTTAAAAACCCGGTGAAATCTCCGCTTTTCGCGAGACAGTGGGGGTGGGACTGATGATCGAGGGCGCCGATTGGAGGATAGAGACGTCGGTTAGCAGGCAATGGGGGCGGGACATGATTCAGCGCGATGATTGGAGGAGGGAGGAGTGGGGGGGGGGGACTGAGGATAGAGTGCGGTGTTTGGAGGAGGGAGACATGGCACAGACCTGCGCTTCATCCGCAGCCAGGATGATCGCGGCCGGTTCTCCGGCGCTGTCCTGTCCCCACCCGAGTACCCCCCCCCCCCGTGGAGAAGCTGCGCTGGTATCTCGTCAGTCCAGACAGGGCTGTAGTTAACCCGGCGAGACAGGCAGAGTTAAGCTGCATTTAGCGCTGGATTGAGCCTCCGAAGCCTTGCGCGCGTGTGTGTGTGTGAGTGAGTGTGCGCATGCGGCCGCCAAGAAATTGTGTCCCCCCTGTCCCCCGGTCCCCTCCATGTTTTGACAGCAGTTTCCGTGTGTGGCTACCGTTGACACGTTATTACAGAATTCATTTTAACGGCTCTTAATATGGAGTATCAGCACTGTAGTTATTTAATGAGCAACATTCACAACTATACGTACGCATATATGTTACCATGGTCCAGGATTTATTGACACAGGTTGATCATACGCTGAATAATCCAACCACATTTTTGTTTGGAAGTGGAAAGAACTAATAGAAATTGCATTAATTGCAATGTGTAAAAAAAGTTGAGATACTGTCTTATAATTTTGCTGCATGTCATTGTGGGATATATCATGTCTTGATTGATGAATGTTTAGTTTGTGACTTTATTTGAAGCAGAAATAATATGTGAATGCTTCATTGAGTATAATTCCGACTGGTAACTACGCGCTTCGTCCGAGCACATTATCGCACGCGTCATGTAATCCATCTTAAATGACCACCTAAACTGTCATTTGGAAACCTAAAAAGCTGCCAAGGTTGCCCGGCTGGCAACAGGGAAAAAAAGTTAAGCGAGAGCCCTGATCTTCTCTCCAGCCTTTACATCTCTCTGAAGACCCAGCATCCAAAACTGGGCACTATACTCAGCTGTGGCCAACACTGTGTTTACTTTCTCTTCTGCTCCAAGTCTCATGGTTGAATCCGCGGAGAGATGGAGGACAAGGGAAACAAACACTATGAATGAGGCATTTGTTAATAAATGTTAAGCCTAAAGGGAGCATTGATATTGACTTTCGACACAGCAGCCCTAATTCACATCCCTACGTGGATGTCATTGGAAGCTGTCCTGCCAATATACTATAATTCAACAGGTCACTGCCAACCACCAATGCATCCTTAATGTAATTTTACTGCATTGCCAGGTCCATCGTGGGTACTAAACTTCCCACCATTGAAACAACCTACAGGAGGCGTTGCCTCCAAAAGGCAGTGAACATCAAAAACCCACACCACCCTGGCCATGCTCTCATCTTACTACTATCATCAGGAAGAAGGTACAGGAGCCTCAAAACTGTTACCCTCCAGGTTCAAGAACAGCTTCTTCCCAGCAACCATCAGCCTCTTGAACACTGCACAACCCTAACCTCAGCAACTATGATCTTCTATAGACCGTGTCTTTGGTTACACTATGGAATTTGGTTTTGCACTTTAATAGTTACTTAGTATTCCAATTACTAATTTATGGTATTATTGATTAATATACATGTATTTGTGTTATTGCAATAATGAGGTCTATAAAGCTGCAACTGGTAAGAATGTCATAGTTACATTGTTGGTACATGTGACAATTAGGCACATTTGGTTCGCTTGACTATTAATGTTGATTTCCTATTTAAAAGACCAAGTAAGGAGCAGCACAGTTAGTATTGAGGTGATGCTGTAGCTAGAGCTGCTGTACTTGCTGCACTGACCCATTTCTATCCTCCTCCTCGGATACTGTCTGTGTGAAGGCTGCACCATTGCCAGGAAGGCAAGAGTTTGCCCACGGGTGCATGGGTTTCCTCCAGAAACTAATGGCCAACAATCTACTGAAAATCACCCCTCATAGAAGGGGAAGGCAGGTGGAAAAGTGAGGCAGTGGGAGTGTGGGTTACAGGGAAATAAACGGGGGAACAGAAATGCTGGGAAAGCTACGAGAATTGTCACAGATTCAATGGGCCAAATTACCCTGAGATTTGGCATTGATTCAATGGGCCAAATTGCTTTGAGATTTGTAAGAGATGCAATGGGTCAAATGGCCTCCTCTTGTAACATTATTATACAATATAACATTAGCAGCGTTGATCATGAAAGCCGGCTGTGCTCAGAACAAAGAGGTAGGTCTGTGGTCAGGTCTATAGCATCATAATAACAGCTGAAAATGTGTTTGCCAAACTCTGCATGTCATCTGTAATCCTTGGAGGACAGATGGATGTTTTAAGTCCAGAGGGGATTGTAACTTCTTCCAACAGATTTATTTTCTAAAACTGCGTTAAATGCAAGAAGAGGACTGATATCAGAGCACTATTATTTGGCAAAGATTCAAATGTATCCTCCACAGGAGATGTAATAACAGCCAAGGTGCAACATTTTATCCTAGAGTTACAAATATAATCAAGCATTGTCACAGCACCAAAAAATTCTTGCCTCAAGCTATTGAGTTATCAGACGTACGGTACATCTTGCCCAAGGGAGAGTTCAACAGTTGGTAAAAGTTAGTACAAGCTCTTTTCAGTTAATTTGTTTCCATTGTGAAATCAGAGAAAGACCGAAAGATTGAGTCACATTAAAGGAATCACCTACCCATGAAGGCTAATGGTACAACATTTTAAAATATACATTTTACAATCTGTACTTTGCTGAAACGGCCATCATTTAATTCACAACCATAATTGCCTTTGAGAAAATGTGGAGAGCCTCTTTCTTGAAACTTCGGCCTTCTGGTGAGCAGACACAGAATTGTAACATCTACTACATTTCCTATCTCTCTGATCTCTCCACCATCGAAGGGATCTTCTGGAGGGACTAGTTCAAAAAGGCAGCCAATATTATCAAACACCCACACCATCCTGGCCATGCTCTCAGCTCACTACTAAGATGGGGAAGGAGGTACAGAAGCCTGAAGACCATGATTACCAGGTTCAAAAACAGCTTCTTCCCACCAACCATCAGGCTCTTGAACACAACACAACACAAATCACTGCAACAATTATTTTTTATGGACTGTGTCTTTGATTGCAATATGACTTTGGTTTTGCACTATTATGGTTACCTGTTATTATATTATTGTATCATTCATTATTATATATATCAGATTGTTATTGCGTTTACAGGCCGATTCAACTGCAGCAAGTAAGAATTTATTGTTCTGTTGCAGCTACATATGGCAATTCAATACTATTGTCTCTTAACAGGAGTTTTCAAATGTGACATTCAATTAGTCATAGTCTTACAGCGTAGAAACAGGCCCTTCGGCCCAACTTGCCCACATCGGCCAACGTGTCTCATCTACACTAGTTCCACCTGCCTGTGTTTGGCCCACATCCCTCTAAACCCCTCCTATCCATTGTACCATCCATCAGAAGTAGTCAGTATTTAAACACATTATGCAATGCAATTCAATGATCCAGATAAAATATGATCGACTTAATGGTTAAATATTTTCTGAAATAAATCTAAATTATACCCAATTCATCACGTAAATCACTTATCACAATATTTGCTGTTCATTCATTTTCAAACAAGGTCAAAATAGTCTTGGGATACTTACGTACGCATGTGTTCCCACCCTCTGGAACAGCATAGCCTTGTTTGCATTCACACCCATAGGATCCAGGGACGTTGACACATTCAGTATTCGCACCACATCCATGGGAACTACCACCAGCACACTCGTCAATATCTGAGGAAATAGTGAAAGCCTTGTTACCAAGCAGAAAAATCTCTCGCAGTGAACATTTTCTAGTTAACAATTAACACGTTGAAACTGTACGGTCTTGCCCAAGGTCCAAGCAGATCTATGTTATAGTCATAGAGTTGCACAGCATAGAAACAGTCCCTTTGGACACTTTGTCTATGGTCAACCAAGTTGGAATACTGGGCTAATCCCTTTTACGTGCATTTGGACTATAGTTCTGTAACCCCTTCCTGTCCATACATCTGTACAAAAATTGTAATTGTATCCACTTCTGTAGCATTCTCTGGCAGCTCATTCCAGATACAGACTACTTCCGAGTGAAAAAGTTGCCCCCGAGGTCTCTCCCCTCTCACCTTAAGCCTATACCCTCTAGTTTTAGAATACAATATCCTGTGGAAAAGACTGTGAGCATTCACTTTATCTATGCTACATGATATTGTACACATCAATAAGGTCAGCCCTCAGTCTCCTACACTCCAAAGACAAAAGTCCCAATGCCATACTCCAGATAACATCCTGGTGAATCTCTTCTGCACCTCCTCCACCTTTTGTGGGTTTAAATTGTTGTAAAATGGTAAACAAATCCAAGCCAGTTAGCATGGCTTATTGTTTCTCCTAGATACACGTTACCCTTTAAAATAGGATGAAACATCTCACTTCATATTTTGTTGAGCAGAAAGAAAATTAATGCTTCAGGTCAATGGCCTTTTTAATGATCAAAAACATTTGATCTGCTGAATTTATTGTTTCAGTAGGCTGAGGGGTGACCTTACTGAGTTGTACAAGATTGTAAGGGGCATGGATGGATAAGGTGAATGTGCACTGTCTTTTTCTCCAGGGTGGGGGATTCTAAAGCTAGAGGGCAAAGTCTCAAGGTAAGAAGGGAGAGATTTAAGATGGACCTCAGGGGCAACCTTTTAATTCAGCAGTCACCCCTAGTCCACTAGGACCTCCCTAGTCCGTATCTGGAAAAATCTGTCTGAGGACGCTATAGATGCTATATAATATTTGCATTCCCATTTTATATCCTTGTCCAAACTCAAATAGTTGCCAGAATGTACGGGATGCGAAATGAACTTTCAGCAATTTCATGAGAGAATAGAACAGAGGACATCCAACTGTAATCGTCTTCTCCAGACCCTGCCTTGCATGCATGTTCTTTTGGGGCTTATTTATGTAGGTACACCCAACGAGGGCAAAGGTTGAGCGACAATGTTCAGTGCTGTCAGGCTATGGGGGAAGGAATTGGCATGCTGGAAACGTAATGCCTGGCTTGTTCCCCATTTTACATCATAGAAAACGTAGAAAATAGGTGCAGGAGGAGGCCATTCGGCCCTTCGAGCCAACACCACTGGCTCGAATCATTCTGAACTAATTGCCTCAGAGCTGATCAGAACTCCCAGACAAATCATTGAATTACTCGCTCACCACAATCCTTGGAAGTCTGCGATAAATCAAAAGCTGTCGACATGAAAGGACACAAAGTGCAGGACTAACTCAGCAGGTCAGGCAGCATCTCTGGGGAGCATGGATAGGTGATGTTTCAGGTTGAGACCCTACTGGCATGATACTGAAATGTGCACTAGGGGCTGGTCGCCAACAACACGTAAAGAAAGCCTGAAGGGTCCCGACCTGAAACGTTGCGTATCCATGTTCTCCAGAGATGCTGTGTGACTCGCTGAGTAACTCCAGCACTTTGTGTCTTTTTTTGTTTGTTAACCAGCATCTGTGGTTTCTTGTGTTTACATGTATGCATGGATGATAGTCGATTAAGCAAAGATGCAGCTTAGCAATGATATATCTCATGAGTGATTAGCCAATCAAAAGTACCAGTCAAGATCATGCCACATAGGAACCTGCATCGATTGAGTACAGACTTGCACTTGTGTAAATAACCCTTACCCTGTTTGTATACATTGTGTATGCAAGCAAATCATTTCACTGTGCCTGGTCACATGTGACAATAAAGTATTCCTATTCCTTCAAGATTGAACATGGAGTTCATGATTTAATGCTGGGTGAAAGATTTATGACACATTTTGTTCAAAACTACCGCCTGTGCTTTGAGCATTGGGTTTCCTCAGAACACGACACTGATGACCAGTTTTAGATTGCAAGGAGTTAATTAACTATTTAATTACCCCTGTGTGTAAACAACCTGCAAATACAGCAGCAAAGTGACTAGAATGTTCAGGCACTGGTCTGTCTAGACAGTTCAGCTCATGCAGAAGCACTTGTTCATGTGGGACTTTATCAAATGTTTTCTTCAAGTACAGATCCAATCATAAAAGCTTTCCAAATCCACTTGCAATTGCAGCAGCTCAGAATAGAAACATAGAAATTAGGTGCAGGAGTAGGCCATTCGGCCCTTCGAGCCTGCACCGCCATTCAATATGATCATGGCTGATCATCCAACTCAGTATCCCGTACCTGCCTTCTCTCCATACCCTCTGATCCCCTTAGCCACAAGGGCCACATCTAACTCCCTCTTAAATATAGCCAATGAACTGGCCTCAACTACCCTCTGTGGCAGAGAGTTCCAGAGATTCACCACTCTCTGTGTGAAAAAGGTTTTTCTCATCTCGGTTCTAAAGGATTTCCCCCTTATCCTCAAGCTGTGACCCCTTGTCCTGGACTCCCCCAACATCGGGAACAATCTTCCTGCATCTAGCCTGTCCAACCCCTTAAGCCTGTCCAACCCCTGAATCACTACAATGGTCGGACAGATCCTCATTCTTCTGAAAGTAGAAACAAGGAACTGCAGATGGTGGTTTACCAAGGGAAGACACAAAATGCTGGAATAACTCAGCAGGTCAGGTAGCATCGCTGGAGAACATAGATAGGTGTCGTTTTGGGTCAAGAACTGAAATGTCACCTATCTATTTTCTCCAGAGATGCTGCCTGAATGCTGTCATTCCAGCATTTTGTGCCTTTCCTCATTCTTCGGAGGCCGTCTTATTTCTAATGTTTTGATAAATGTACATTTCTGTAGCTGTACAGTTTTGTTCTGATAATTATTGTGAATCTTGAGTGAAAAATAAAGTGCTGGAGGAACTCAGTAGGTCAGGCAGCATCTGTGGAGGGGAATGAACAAAATATTTCCAGTCGGGATCCTTCTTCCGACTGATGTCTGAGCCCCCAAGTTCCTCCAGCACTTTGTTTTGTGGTCAAAGTTCCAAACTCTTCAGTTCCTTACATCTCCACAGAAATAGCAACATTGGCTTCTTTGTAATCCATTGGGACATCTCCCGATTCAAAGGTATTGCAAAATTTGGGCATGGCGAGAGGGAAGAAGCCCTCCCATGTACATGTACAAATGTGGCTATAGATCACAGCCAGCTGTGCGAACTGAACAAACATGAATCGTATTGGGAGAGTGGGGGAAGAAATTACATTTAATGAAAACCAGGCTGCTTTTGTTTTGTGCTAGGATGTTATGTTAAATTGCTCAAGTTACTGGTGGCTGGGAGGGGGAAAGAAAGGAGGTTGGTTGCATCAGGAACACAGCTGTTGCCAAAAACTCGCTTACCAGACTCCACTTTAAGCCTTTAATCAGTGCCTGGAAGGTGCCAGTGATGTACATATTTTGGGTTGGCAAATTTCCAATGAATTGAAGAAGAATGTCAGGGTATTTGAAAGTGCCTCAGCTTTACTTGTTGAAATGTTCTCAAGAGGAATACTAGCTGTCTGGCATTCCAAATATAGGTATGCTACACAAATGAAGGGTTGATGATTGAAACGTTTGTGGATCAGCCAAACCACAGACCCCACTTCACACTTGTATACAAGGTAGTGACAAGCGACTCTATATAGGAAGAAGCAACTGCAGATGCTGGTTAATACCAAAAGGACGCAGAGTGCTGGAGTAATTCGGCAAAACAGGCAGCATCGTGGGAGAAAATGGATAGGTGACACTTCAGACTGGTTGTAGGGGAGGAGAAGAAACAACACTGGAAAGAGGGAGAGGCAGGAATCTTTAATGACAGAAAGAGTATCTTTACGATGGGTCGGTCAGATCGGAACCGCATAAATAAAGAACAGAGGTGATTTATTTCTTGGGAACTGAGAGAAAAACACTGGGGTGATGACAAGGCATGACATGAATCAGTCAAGCTGCCTCATAGTGGGCTAAAGCCTGGGATTAGTTCAGGGAGGTACCCCAAAGGAGGATTAGCATCATGTTTGCCTCAGAATCCGGACTGGCAAGACCCCAAGCACCACTGACTACTGCTTCAGCTCCACTGGCTGAGACTGGAGAGCTGCAAGATGGTGCCAGAATGTGATGATTCGCTGCCTGCTATAAGGATCGACTTAATCATTTCACTCTTCTACTGAAAGATTGCACTCATGTATAGTAATGATTTGACTGGAGAACAGTCAGAACAAGCATTTCATTGCATATCAGTGCACATTGCAGTAAATAAATGAAACCAAAACTAAACTGAACAGAGGTCCTCAACATTGTCCAACCCAGCCTCATGCTCTTCCCATCCCCTCCCATCCCCTCACACCCCCACTCCTCACAGTCAGCTTCAGCTTCTCATGAAGATAATGGGATTAACATTTCAGCCAAAACATTCCTTCCCCACAGATAATGATTATTTTAAATGGGGATGGCAGCTGTGCCTCTGGTAGAGCCATTGCTTCACAGTGCCAGAGACCCGGCTCGATCCTGACCTTGGGTGCTGTCTGTGTGGCGTTTGCGTGTTCATCCTGTAACTACATTGGTTTTCTACAGTTCCCCCCCCCCCCAAAGACATGGGGGTATGTAGTTTAATTGGTCTCTGTAAAATTGGCCCTGGTATGCAGGCGAGCGGTAACATTTGAGGGGAATTTATAACAATATGGAAATAATAAATTGGATTAGATTAGTGTTTTGATTAGTGCAGCTTTCTGGGATCTTAATGGAGAATGAATGTAAAGGGCAAGTATGATCAGTGTGCCACTGTGGGGCAAAGGGCTTGTTTCTAGTTGCATCCCTCTTAAAAAAAGTGACAGTGCACTGTCTTTGAGGAGGCGAGTGCAGTGGATGCCCACAGAGATGCTTCACATGAAAGTCCCTAATGCAGAGGCACAGCTCCAGCGCAATAGGAATGACAATATCCAGCATATATTTCAACAGTACGACATTTTGTTGCAGCCAGTGTCATTTACGACTTTCAAATCTCACCACAAATTTCACTGTACCAATTGGTACATGCGACAATAAATGTCTCTTGTCTTGTCTTGCATAGTCTGTAGTGGGTATACAGCTTCAACCTACTTGGAGTGGTAGATCAAATCAGACCCACAGGCGACTGCTAGTTCTATAGTGATAGCTTAACTAGCTTCCTCAGTCCCCACATGCCACAGAGCAAGTTCAGGTGGTCCAGGTATCAGTCGCCACCACCCGAGATTTGCACGAATAACCTCATGTTCTTGCATTGCTCTACCAGCTGCACCACAGTGCTTAAGTAAGAGCTTCTGCCTCAAGCACCAGAGACCCACGTTCAATCCAGACTATAGGTGCTCCCTGGAGAGAGTTTGAACATTCTCCCTATGACCACTTGGATTTCCTCAAGGTGCTGCAGGAAACAGTTTCCTTCCATACCCCAAAGACAGAGGTTGGCAGATAAATTGTCCACGAGAAAGCAAATGGCATGTTGGCCTTTATAACAAGAGGAGTCGAGTAAAGGAGCAAAGAGGTCCTTCTGCAGTTGTACAGGGCCCTAGTGAGACCACACCTGGAGTATTGTGTGCAGTTTTGGTCCCCTAATTTGAGGAAGGACATTCTTGCTATTGAGGGAGTGCAGCGTAGCTTTACAAGGTTAATTCCCGGGATGGTGGGACTGTCATATGCTGAGAGAATGGAGCGGCTGGGCCTGTACACTCTGGAGTGTAGAAGGATGAGAGAATATCTTATTGAATCATACAAGATTGTTAAGGGTTTGGACACGCTAGAGGCAGGAAACATGTTCCCGATGTTCAGTGAGTCCAGAACCAGGGGCCAGAGTTTAAGAATAAGGGGCAAGCCATTTAGAACGGAGACGAGGAAACACTTCCTCACAGAGTTGTGAGTCTGTGGAATTCTCTGCCTCAGTGGGCGGTGGAGGCCAGTTCTCTGGATACTTTCAAGAGAGAGCTAGATAGGGCTCTTAAAGATAGCAGAGTCAGGGGATATGGGGAGAAGGCAGGAACGGGGTACTGATTGGGGATGATAAGCCATGATCACATTGAATGGCAGTGCTGGCTCGAAGGGCCGAATGGGCTACTCCTGCACCTATTGTCTATTGACAAATTGCCCCTCATGCAAGTGATAGAACAAGAAGGGTTAGTGCAAATAATAATTATTGAAAGTAGGATTTATACATGTTTAAGATAAATGTGCATTTGATTGCTTGTTTCCAAGTTGTATCTCTTACACCACTAAAATCGTAGTCATGTTTGAATTACCAAGGCGAGTCTAATACACACAAAAAAGTGATGACGTTAAGTTAGAAAATCAAGTTGCTTGCGATATAGCAAAATCAAGTTGCTTGCGATATAGCAAAATCTCAGTATAAATTTCATTTGAACCTTACATGAAGGCAGGAGAAACAGGAAATGGAATAATACTGGAATACACTTGTGGTTAGATTTAGCTGTTAGAGCTAAAGGAATCAAGGGGTATGGGAAAAAGTAGGAACGGGGTACTGATTTTGGATGATCAACCATGATCATATTGAATGGCGGTGCTGGCTCGGAGGGCCGGATGGCCTACTCCTGCACCTATTTCCTATGTTTCTAAAGTTATCCACAGAAAGAATACTTAATTATCACAGCATGTCAGGCAGCATTTCTGGAGACAAGGAATAGGTGACTTTGAGTTGAGAACCTTTTCAACAGTTATTCCAGCATTTTGTGTCTGTCTTCGACGTAAACCAGCATCTGCAGTTCTTTCATCTATTTAATTATGTTGTGCTGAAAGTTTGAACACAGCAGGTGAGGAGTCTAAGTATTGTTCTGATGAAGCCAGCATTCCATTCCTCTAAAAGGCTGACGAGATCCCCAACATTTTAAAAAAGAGGCCCTTTAGTTTGACAATGATGTGTACATCAAGCAACAACTGAGAACACTCAGAAAATTACTTGTAAAAACGCGAAGGAAGTTTGCAATGAGGGACTATGGCTAATATGCACGCTTCCAGAGTTCACATCTCAGAACTTGTAAAGCAGTCTATAAGCTGGATGGAACTGAAGCACTATTTATCATTGATGGAAAAACTCATCAAAATATCTTCTCCATGGGTACTGCAAGGAGGAGGAATCTTCCAAAGACAAAAACATTCAGCAAATCTGGACTGGCATAGGAGAATTATTTTGAGCTAGTCTCACAGGACCACACATTCCACAAATTGAAGCTGTTCAAGTTCTTGAAATCATGCAGTTTGTGCCAAGGTTCAGTATGCTATTTTAGGCTCCACCTATTGAATCCAATTTTTGGTGTTCCTGCAATTGGGCTGACAATAATGGCTCTACAAACTCAAATTACACCGCCTGCTCAGAAAAAGCAAACCCCCCCCCCCCCCCCCCCAGTATAGACTTTATCACACCCTTGGCTTGCATCCAACATGCCCCACAGTCATGTCAAGAGAAAAAGGCATTGACTGCAGATTATAATCATTACTGCAGCCACAGATACTGCGGTTAGGAGATGATCATAGCCACCTACAAAAAGTGGCAGAACTCTACTTCAAACGTCACTCAGTAAACTAAGCTCGAAACATCCCTCATTGATATCTTCAAGGTTATCAAGGACTAAAAACTGCACGAAGGAGTATTAACTCTTCTCACCCAAAAATATTAAAAGGGAATATCACTCAGGCCACCCA
Organism: Amblyraja radiata; assembly: GCF_010909765.2. Taxonomy (NCBI): domain Eukaryota; kingdom Metazoa; phylum Chordata; class Chondrichthyes; order Rajiformes; family Rajidae; genus Amblyraja; species Amblyraja radiata. The sequence continues at coordinate 46,384,402 of NC_045964.1, read as the reverse complement.
TTATGCTGAAACCAAATCTTAATGTTGGCAAGGATAGGGTTATTCCTGTGGCCTCCAAGGACCAGAAGCCTCACATCCAGGCCAAGTCTGCAATGAGCAGTGCAAAATAAAACCTGCTTCATACAAACACAAACACAAACTCTACTATTCACTATTTAACTTTCGTGCAGGTTATATATCACAAGATTCTGCAGATGTTGGAAACAAAAGCAAACTCAAATTTTAAATATTTTTCATGAGGAAAATAAATCAAGGAGGCCAGGAACTTGGAAATTAAATGGCATAGGTTTATGGCAAGGGGAGAAATCCAAGAGGGATCTCAGGAGTAACCTTTTCCCCATTCAGAGGGCAGTCTGTACCTGGAATGAGCTGCCAGAGTAAGCTATTGAATCATATAAAATTACACCATTTGCACAGACTTATGAATAGGAAAGGTTTAGAGGGCTATGGAACAAATGCAGGCAAATGGGACCTGGTATGCAATGTGGTTAGTATGGATAAGGTGGGCTGAAGGGTTTGTTTTCATGCTGTATAGCTCCATGACACCAAGGACATATTCATTTCAATGGCTCATATGACAACAAAAAATGCTCCTTTAGCATAAAGTAGCCCCAGACCATAATCATCATGCATAAATGAAGTCGGGCAACATCGTTGGCAACAACAGTCACCGCCCTGATGATCTCAATGCTTTTTACGCCAGCATTGAACAAAAGTCAGTGGAATGATGTCACCCACCCAGAGACCATCGGGTGCACCTGTACTAATCGTCCCCGTCAAAGACATCATAGATCAACCCACTGAGACTAAATCTACAAGAAGCAACTGGCCTGGATGGAGTCCCCAGCTGCATCCTCAGGAATTGCACAGAGAAATTGGCAGGAGTACTTGTGGACATCCCTAACCTCTTCCTCTTCAATCTGAGCTTCCCACTTGCTTAAACACAACCACCATCATCCCAGTGTCAAAGAGCAAGGTAGTGTGCATAATGACTCCGACATCCACCATCATAAAGCACTTTCAGCGGCTGGTCCTGTACTATACTATGCTCTAGGCACTGTAGAAAGCATCCCACCAGGATGCATCATAACTTTGGCAACAACTTAAGTAAACAAATTCAAGAAACTCAGTTCCTGCCATCATGCAATCCAGCCTTTCCATTAACTCCATCTGCACTTCGTGGCCCGGGAAAGCAAATAACAGTCAAGGAGCACTTAAACCCTGATCATAGAAACATAGACATAGAAACATAGAAATTAGGTGCAGGAGTAGGCCATTCGGCCCTTCGAGCCTGCACCGCCATTCAATATGATCATGGCTGATCATCCAACTCAGTATCCCGTACCTGCCTTCTCTCCATACCCTCTGATCCCCTTAGCCACAAGGGCCACATCTAACTCCCTCTTAAATATAGCCAATGAACTGGCCTCGACTACCCTCTGTGGCAGAGAGTTCCAGAGATTCACCACTCTCTGTGTGAAAAAAGTTCTTCTCATCTCGGTTTTAAAGGATTTCCCCGTTATCCTTAAGCTGTGACCTCTTGTCCTGGACTTCCCCAACATCGGGAGCAATCTTCCTGCATCTAGCCTGTCCAACCCCTTAAGAATTTTATAAGTTTCTATAAGATCCCCTCTCAATCTCCTAAATTCTAGAGAGTATAAACCAAGTCTATCCAGTCTTTCTTCATAAGACAGTCCTGACATCCCAGGAATCAGTCTGGTGAACCTTCTCTGCACTCCCTCTATGGCAATAATGTCCTTCCTCAGATTTGGAGACCAAAACTGTACGCAATACTCCAGGTGTGGTCTCACCAAGACCCTGTACAACTGCAGTAGAACCTCCCTGCTCCTATACTCAAATCATTCCCTCTTCTCTTCTGTTAAGCAGAAGGTACAACATCTTGAACAAACATACCACTAGATTCAAGAACAGCTTCTTCCCTGCTGTTATCAGACTATAAAACAGACATTTCATAATCCAAGGATGTATTTCTGATCTTCCACACTACATCATTGCTCTCCTTAATATTTTTTTTTGAAACTCAGTACTCTAGCTGTTACACTATTTTTAACAACCCTTCCTTTCTCTTTTTCACTACCCATTGTACTCATTTATAGTTTGATTGTTGCATTGTATAGAATGATTTGCCCAGATAGCACATTTTTCCACTGTATAATCCAACAAATGCAAAATGAGGCTGAATATACAAAATATTGCCATGTTACTGCAACACAACTTCAGGCACCAATTCAGCTCCCTATTCATTCCAAATTAGTTATTTTCACTAAATATTTAAGCGAAATCTGTGGGACCAACTTTTTGTAAAAAGTCCTCCTTCATAAAATCAATTTTATTCCCCATCGTATCCAAGGGTCGAAATTGCAAAAGTATGCTTTTTAGTGTTGGTCAGTGCTATTTTGTAGACTAAGTATTGCCAGTACACATATATTTCCTTGCTGTTTGAGTCAATGGAGGATTATCATCCTTTAAGCATTTTAGGACTGACAGTCTAATTTAATTGGGGGGGGCGGGTTTTAAACTTTAATAATTTTTGTAATATTTAAAAATGTTAAATTAAAATTTTATTTTAACTTTAGTGTGTTGGCTTATACCGTCACAAAAAAAGCATTGGGCTTGGCCAAGAATTGTTAGAAAGAAGGAAGATTTTAATCTTTCTAAGAATTGTTAGAAAGATTAAAAGATGGACAAAGGAATACAAATATTTCATTTTTTCGGCGTGTACCTTTGCAAACCTTGCCATCGCCTTCATAGCCTGGTGCACACGTACAGATGTGTTCATGGTCATTCAGTGCATAACACTGGGCCTTGGGATCACAGTTATGGCTTCCATCCTGACATGGATTCACAGAGTCAGGCCTGGGGTTACCTACGCAGGAAAGAGGAAAAATATACATCAGTGAATATGAAAAGCTCTATACAATTCCAGAAATCATATCACAATTCAAGAACGAGCAACTATGGGATGCAATCAAACCAAAAGTTGCTGGAAACACTCAGCAGGATAGGCATCATCTGTGGGAAGTGCCAACATTTCAGCTCTAGGACACTTCAAAAATGGGGGGGGGGGGGGAAATGAACCAGTTCCAAAGTAGTCTACTTTCCTCATTCATTCAAAATAGTAGGCATTTTGGGGTTTTTTGGGGGTTTTTAAACATTGTCAAACATTTTAGTACAGTGGCAGAGCTGCAGAGCTTGAGACACGGCCAAGGTTTGATCCCCCCCCCCCCCCCACCCCCACCCCACCCACATGCAAACTAGGCTATATTCATGTTCCCTTTGACTTTAGCGTCCTCCAGGGGTCTCCTTCCACATCCCAAAAGGTGTGGATCAGTGAATTAGGGACAGTTTACAGGGACCAGTTAATGTTCAGGTAAGTGGTAGAATCTGGGGAGCAGGCAATTATGGAATTAACGCAAATGGGTGCTTAATGGTTTAGTTTAGAGATATAGCATGGAAACAGGCCCTTCAGCCCACCCCGACCAACAATCCCCGTACACTAGCACTATCCTACACACTAGGGACAATTCACAATCTTTACTGAAGCCGATTAACATACAAATCTGCACTGTATCGATGGTTGGCATGGTCACAATGACCTGAAAAATCAATTTCCATGCCATATCTCTACATTTCAGCAATCACCCTGGTGACCTTTCACTGCATTTCCTAAACTGCAAGTATATCTTAAGTAGAGATATAATCTAGTGCATACATTCCAATCCAACAATCTCAGGAGGGCCCTGTATTGCAGTAAGATGGTATCACAAGTGTACTTGCATTAAAAGCCAACATGCAGTTTGCCTTCCTTGCTGTTTGATCTGCCTGTATGTCAATTCATGGATTGGGACACGCATTAAACATCAAATACATTAAATCTCTCCCCCTTTTTTCTGCTATTTTTCTGACCACATGACCTCATTTTCCAAATCTCGTTCCGTCTGCCACATTCCGCCCATTCAAATTTACCATTGATTTTTGGTCCAAAGTGCTGGAGGAAGTCAAGGGGTCAGGCATCATCTGTGGCGGGAATGGACTGATGACATTTTGGGCTGGGACCTTTCAGACTGAGGAAGGGATTGCTATAGAAGCAGTCAACAAATGTTTAAATTTCTGCACCATTTTCATGGAACTTTTCCCACTCTTTATGCCATCAGTCCGAAGAAGGTTCCCCTCTCAAAATGTCATCTGTCAATTCCTCCACAGGTGCGGCCTGACCTGCCGAGATCCTCCAGCTTGCTTTAGTTTTCAGCTTGGCAATAGATGCATGCATTGCCTACATAGATAGTAGGCAGCAAGAAGAGGGCTTATATTTGGAGATTTGTAGCATATGAGGAGTTCTCGACAGCACTGGGCCTCTACTCGCTGGAGTTTAGAAGATTGAGGGGGGACCTTATTGAAACTTACAGAATAATGAAAAGCATAGATAGAGTGGATGTGGAAAGGATGTTTCCGCTGGCAGGAGAGTCTAGGACCAGAGGTCATAGCCTCAGAATTAAAGTGCACTCTTTTAAAAATGAGGCGAGGAGGAGCTTCTTTAGTCAGAGGATAGTTAACCTGTGGAACTCATTGCCACAGAGGGCTGTGGAGGCCAAGTCAGTGGATATTTTTAAGGCTGTGATGGACAAATTATTGATTAGAACGGGTGTCAAGGGTTATGGGGAGAAGGCAGGAAAATGGGATTAGGAGGCAGAGATCAGCCAAGATTGAATGGCAGAGTAGACTCGATGGGCCGAATTCTACTCTTATAACTTGTGAATAGAGGCCAGAATTGCAAGAATGGGCAAAGCAGTAGAAACATTGAAAATGTATTTTTCTCTATCTCTGAACCCAATGGTTCAGTAGTATGGTTCTACGGATTCAGTCACCTTTTTGGTCCCATTAATTTCTCAAATATTAAGAATTTTTAATTTTTGCCAATTTCTTTGCTCTCTCCATTTATTTGGGATGTTGTCTTCCATCAGTTCTGAAAGCTCTGTATATTTTCTATGAAACTAGTCAAAATATTTAAATTTGTCATCCATTTTCTTATCCCCTCCATGCAACCTCCACTTTATGCTTAAAGGCAGCCACATTACAACAAAGAAAACATTTACTTTAGCTAATCTTTTTTGTTTATTACTTGCTCCCACGTTTCCTCTCAGTGCCTTACTCTTTCTTCACTGAATTCTCTCAGTACTCTGGCTGAACAATTCTTTTTTTGGAGGTGGGGGGGTGGGGGCAATAGAGATCTTCTGATCCAATAACATGCTCAACCTCTGTCGATAGCCAGTTAAAAAACAAAGTGGCGTAGCCAAAACAGGATTGTATAGACCATGCAAGCAATAGCCATTGTTTCCATACCTTTTAATCTGATTTCCCACAGCCTTGTAGTTGGCTTTTTAAGATTAACGAGCTTAGATTCAGATTGAACCAGAAATCACTTCAATTGTAATACAATGCTACTGAACCTTAAAGGCCCATTAACAATTAACCCTTTCAAACACCGCACTGGTCACCTCCAGTTCCTAATCCGAAAACCATCTCTAATTCACATCATCAATGTCTCTTCCTTGCATTTAATTCCCATTCTCTTCGCTCCCACACTGGCTGACTCACTGGTTCATCCAGAGTGTATGTATATCAAGTTTTAAGTCACATTCCAACCCACCCACCACACAAAAAAACATATCTACATGCGAGGCAGCATCTATGGAGAGAAGGAATAGGCGATGTTTCGGGTTGAGACCCTTCTTCAGACCTATGTCTGATGAAGGCATGATGACATACCTCCACTCTTTATGTCAGCTGCAAAAGGTACTCAACTATAGAATCACTCCTAAACATATTTAAACAATAGTTTGGGAGGTTTTAAAACTTGACTAAACTCCCCCCAAAAGAGATATTCAATTCTATTTTACTTTTTGTTTGTCCAGCCCTGTGAATGACTTGCTATATAACATCACTTTAAAAAGCAGAAAATAAAGAAGCAGAGGGCATATGGTAATAGAGGAAAGATTGGGTAAGAGAGAAAAGATTTGGTACGAGAGTTTGGCCATACTGACTTCATTCCATAGAGTGCAGAAGGCTGAGGGGTGACCTTATAGAAGTGACCTTATGACATTGTGAGGGGAAAAGATAAGGTGATTGTACAGATTCTTTGTGCCAGGGTCAGGAATAAAGAACTAGGACATAAGTTTAAAGCGAGCGGGGAACCAATTCCAATTTAGTAGGATGCATTTATTTGTACCCTGCATTGACAATTATTGATAATAACAGAGCTATAAATCAAGGCCCGTCTTTTTTGCATTTTTTTAAAATTCGTGTCTGATCATCAGGACCAAGTGAAGATACTTAAGAGGTGGACATTTGCTAGAAGTCTATTAGAGATTTCTTTCTTTATTCTCTTCCGTGATGGAAAATTGACTGATAAGAGCACATTTCCTACTGAAACTGATCATTGCAGGGAAAACTGATTCCAGCTCAACATTGTTGTACATTACACGGAAATAGATTCTTAGTCATATATTTGTTTATTAGAAAGAAAATGTTACCAATAGCAAATCCCACTGTTGGAAATCAGTGTAAACTGTTTGCAATAATGAAATCCAACTTGCATCAATACTTGGGCTTTTTTGTAGACAAAGATTTGTAGACACATAATTGCTCCTTATTGTTGGTGTCTATGGTGGATTGTCTGCTTAAGCTGTTTAAAGGCCCGATTGCCTAAGAGGGTTTTTTTTTTTTTTTTTATTAAAACTTTAATCTTTCTGTAAGTTTTTAAATGTAAAAATCTGTTGTTTTTTCTAATATAAAAGAGGTGCTGTTAAGCTGTACTGTTGCAACAAAAAAAAACGATCAGTACACAATATTACAAGGAGAAACATGGGTATTTTAATTTAGCTTGTTTGTGATCAGTTTTACTCAAAGGACATTATCTCAAGCATTGAATTTGCGTGGCTGCCTTTAGGTCAAGAACCAACTTACTCACTGGTTCAGAGTGAAAGGAGCTTTGTTAAGATTTGACGTCTCGAGTCACTTTCTCACCCCTTCCAGTGACCTTGGTGTTGGGCCATTATTCAAATTCTCTCCTTGCTCACTGCCTCCGAGAATGTCCGTTTATTGGTTTACACATAATATAATAATAATAATTTTATTTTTGGGCGCCTTTCAGACATCTCAAGGACACATGAGCAAATACTTCCTATGCATGCAGAAACAATCTGCAGCTATGGGTCAGATAGTTTGCAAATAGTCATTCAGTTTGTGTTACAACTGTGAAGGAATAAAGTACCTTAAAATGACCAAGTGAACAATGCTTTTACCCCAACAGGTGCAAGCAAATATTATTCAAATTCATTTGTTCGAAGTGAATGATAAAGGCCAGACTTAAATAAAGCAAGCATCCCAACTCCGCAGACATTGCAACATCTTATTCCTTCCCCAAGGAGATAATGAAAGAATGCAGACACAGATTCTAACTTAGATAGTCACTCACCTCTGGCAGGTCCAATCCGGTTGATTGTTGCATATCTGATCACTTGCTCATTCCGATCATAGAGAACAAATATATGGTCTGCATTAAGTTGTTGGGCATCTGGAATGGTCTTTGGCGCATGCTCACAATCATAGTAGGTGATGTTCTGTCTCAATTGATAACGATGTGTTTGCTTCTCACCATTTCCAGCTTCAACAGAATAATCCCGGTTGGCTGTGGAGGTGACCGCTGCACAGGGAAGTTGAAAAAAAGGTGCAAGCTCAATATTTATTACTACAAATAAATAAGACAAAGAGACTCAAGGACTACAGTGCAATGCAGTATGCCAGTGTTCAGACCAAGGAAAATTGTACAAAATGGTTATCCATTTTTTTTTTAATCTTCTAAATTAACATCAAAGCTATGTAAAACAATTGCACACAAGAACATTTCAACCAACAAGTTAGTACAGTGGCACTGCGGTAGAGTTGCTGCCTTACAGCGCTAGAGATCCTGACTACAGGTACTGTGTACGGAGTTATAGACAATAGACAATAGGTGCAGGCCATTCAGCCCTTCGAGCCAGCACCACATTCAATATGATCATGGATGATCATCCCCAATCAGTACCCCGTTCCTGCCTTCTCCCCATATCCCCTGACTCTGCTATCTTTAAGACCCCTATCTAGCGCTCTTGAAAGCATCCAGAGAACCTGCCTCCACCGCCCTCCGAGAATTCCACACTCACAACTCTGTGAGAAAAAATGTTTCCTCGTCTCCGTTCTAAATGACTTACCCCTTATTCTTAAACTGTTTGTAAGTTGTCCCTGTGACAGTACGGGATTTCTCAGAGTTCTCTGGTTTCCTCCCACTTTCCAAAGACATACAGGTTGGTTGGTTAATTGGTTTCTGTAAATTATCCCTAGAGTGCAGGATTTTACTAATGCACAAGGCGATTGTTGTCGGCGCAGACTCAGTTGGCCAAAGGGCCGGTTTCTATACTGTACCTCGAAACTAAACTATGAAGAAATTGGAGGACATGAATTGAAAATTGATTGAAAGATAAAGCATGGAAACAGACCAGTCGGCCCACACCAACCGTCCATAACTCTTTCATACTAGTTCTGTTATCCCACTTTCGCATCCACTCTCCACACTGGGAGCAATTTACAGAGGCCAATTATCCACACGTCTTTGGGATGTGGACGAAAACCTGAGCACCCAGAGGAAACCCATGCAGTCACAGGGAGAAAGCAAGAGGTTTACACAGCACCAGAGCTCAGCATCAAACCCGGGTCTCTTGCGTTGTGAGGCATCGGCTCAATCAGCTGAGCCACTGTGGTGCCAGAGGACCTGCACATTGAAATTGTCACTAAAATAATTGGAAATTCAAAGAGATGAAAACACATGACTGTGCACTTGAGACTTAACGCAGTTGGCATACCAGAAGTGGAGCGGTAGAGAAGTTCTTCGTATGGTTGGATCTGGATTGTAGCTCCCGCAGAAATATCAGGCAACTCTCCCTCAATCTCCGTAGTTACACTGAGATAATTGTGTGCATCCAAACCCCGAGCTATTTGCATTATATTTAACTGCTCATTGCCTGGATAAAACGTGATGTCGATACTACGAATAAATTTGGCACCTGGAGGAGATTACACAAAAAACAAATTACACAATGAAATTGACCAATACTGTGATATGACATTTGTTAGAGACTTTTTTGCTCAATTCTAAAAATTGGGAAATCACATTCAAACCAGATGGCAATTATTTACATGCAAAAGCAGACATTAAAGAAGACCATCAACATTGCCAGGACTGGAGGGCTGTAGTAATAAGGAGAGATTGTGTGAATTGGTCTTTGACTCATTGGAATGTAGGAACCCAAGTGGTGACCAGACAGGGTTATTAGTCAGAGACTCAGTTATTAGTCAGAGTCATACAGCACAAATACACACCCTTCAGCCCAACTCATCCATGCCAACAAACACCATCCAAGATAGCCCCATTTGCCCAGGTTTGGCCCATATCCCTTTAAACCTTTCCTATCCATGTACCTGTCCAAATGTCTTAAATGTTATTGTAAACCATCTCAACCACTTCACCTGGCAGCTCATTTCATATAGCTGCCACCTTATGAGATAAATGTCCCTCAAGTTCCTATTAAATCTTTCCACTCTCACCTTACACCTATGTCCTTCATTTATTGATTCCCTTACCCGGGGAGGGAGGGGTGGAATTCACCTCGTCTATTCCCCTCATGATTTTTTTTTTTTACACATCTATAAGATCACCCCTCAGCCTTCTGCACTCAAAGGAATAAAATCCTAGCCTGCCTGACCTCTTCCTATTACTCAGCCCCTCAAGTCCTGGTAACATACTCACAAATCCACTCAGCATCTGTTCCAGCACAATGGCATATTTTCTACAGCAGTGTGACCAAAACCAACTGCAGCACTCCAAATGCGGTCTTACTGAACAACAATAACATCCCAACTTCTACACTCAATTCCCTGGCTGCTGAAGGCCTGCATACCAAATGCCTTCTTCATCTCCCAACCATGTCACTTTCAAGCAACTATGTACGTGCACTCAATCTCTCTGCTCTACAACACTCCAGAGCCCGCTCGTTCACCGTGAATGTCCGGCACTGGTTTGATTTCCCAAAATGCAACATCTTATACTTTTCCAAATTTAACTCCATTAACCATCACTTGTCCCGCTTGCCCAACTGTTTAAGATCCCACCAATTCATGATAACCATTTTCACTGTGCCACTTATTTTAGTGTCATCTGCAAACTTACTAATCATGCTTTGGATATTCTCATCCAAATTGTTGATATGGATGACAAACAGCACCAATTGGTGAGGCAAACCACTATTCACAGGCATCTACTCCAAAAACAAAATTTTCAACACCACCCCATTTCCTACCATGGAGCCAATTCTGTATCCAGTTACAATCTTCCTGGATGCCATGCGGTCTAACCTTCCAGAGCAGCATACCATGCAGATCTATATCAAAAGACTTGCTATAATCCATATAGACAAGATCTACAGCCTTGCCCTCATCAACCTTTTTGGCTACTTCTTCAAAATAACTCAAATTCATGAGACACGATCTCCCACATAAGAAACAGTGATGACCATCTCCATCTGTCTAAATATATGTATATCTTATCTCACTCCAGTAACTTGCCTACCATAAATTATAGGCTCATTTGTCTATAGTTCCCAGGCTTTTCCTTGCAACCCTTCGTAAATAGAGGCCCAACATTAACCATCCTCCAATCTACCGGCATCTCACTTGTGTCTAACGATGATTCATATATCTCAGCGAGTGGTCTTGCAATTTCTTCTCTAGCTTCCCAGAGTGTCCTTTGTTTGTAAAATTACAACGTGCACAGATATAATAAACTGTCAGTCTTTTCCTCAAAGCAGGCAAGTTTAGAACTCGAGGGCACAACTCTACAATGAGGGGAGGAATTAGAGATCTGACGGGTTTATCCACACAGAGGTTGGTGATTATTTTTAATTAGTTGGTAGAGGTAGATACAAATATAATATTAAAGAAACATATGGACAAGTACATAGTTAGGAAAATCCCAATGGAGGCAAATAGAGTCATACAACAGGGCAACAGTCCTTCTACACAACTTGGCAATGTCAATCAAGATTCCTCATTTATTCTAGTCCCATTTGCCTGCATTTGGCCCATCTCTCTAAACCTTTCCAATCAAGGTACCTGCCCGCGTCTTAAATGTTATTGTACTTCTCCTTAATTTCCTCCTCTGGCAGCCTGTTCCACACACCTACAACCCACAGAGTGAATGGGATGTGTAAAAAGGCATCAGTCGGCATGAAAGAAGTGGGCTGAACGTCCTTCACTTGGTATCAGATTCCAATTCCCCAATTAATAAGTTCACAGCAGATCCAGTTGTGACCTTTCCATCTGCCAGTGGTAATTGAGAACCTTATTTGTTTCCAATAACTCTTCATTCCACATGGCTGAAGAAAGCTCACGAGCCCCAGAGCATTTCAGCAGATGTAACAAACTAACAGGAGCAAGGAACCGTAGACAATGGGCTTTGTCCAACAATCAACTCCACTGTCAGTCTACGCCTCACGAGGTACATCCTGCAGGTGTACAACACCAAGGTGCTCACGCGGCCCATGATATTGCACACCATGCCCCAACACCACTCACATATTGGCAAAGGATGCACAATGACTGTGTAATTGCATTTTGATAATAACACAGCTGCGTTTGTAGCAATTTATGAAGTTGATGTTAAGTTATGCCCTCCAAAATCACCAAGACCCACGGCTGACGATGAGTCTGAAGGATGACGACTCGAAATTACACACACACACACACCCCCCCCCCCCCCCCCCCCCCCCACCAAGCCTGGTCTCCTCTCATTTCTACTCTTGGTCTCATTTTGTAGGAACAAACATGTAGTCAGAAAAGCAACAATTGATAATGGCATTATTAGTCATCTGTCTACAAACAAATAATTGGAAGCAAACTAATTCCTTAAAATTTAGACAAAGCGCCAACAGGTAGTCAATAGCTGCCCAAGAAAGACAGCTTAACCCTCCAAATCTTTGCCTTCACAAAGGAAACTTTAACACAAAAGTCAAGCTACACTACAATTGTATCATGTGGTGCCCTTATTTACAAAGCCACGAGAATGTGGAGAGTTAAATTATGAACAAGATTTGACATGGTCTCATTGAAAGGATTGTGCACAGTTCTGGTTTCCTCATTGTGGGAAGAATATGGAGACTTGAGAGGGGCAGAAGAGGTTTACCAGAACCTGGACCTAAAGTATTAGCTATAAAGAGAGGGCATGACAACCATCTTTAGAACGGAGACAAGTACAGCATAGTAACAGACCCTTGAGAAGTGATGATTGTGATTGATGAGAGTTGGACAATGGACGTTGCAGAGATGGATGTTGAGCCCACAATGTCCATGCTGAACGACACCAAGTTAATCTCTTTGAACAGCACATGATCCACATCACTCGATTTCCTGTATATCCATACAACTATCAAACACTACAAATGCTACTGTTGTACCTGGCTCTACTATAACCCCCCCCCCCCAAGGTAGCACCCAACACCCTTTAAAAAACATGCCCTGCACATCTCTTTAAGCTTTTCCTCACTCACCTGAAAGCCATGCTCTCTAGCTCTTACCACATTGCCACCCTACAAAAAAAGGTTCTGATTGTCTACCTCATTTTTTTACCCTTCATAATTTTAGATACCATCTTGTCTCTGCTCAACTTCTGACACCTGAGAAAATCGGCCAAGATTGCCCAACCTCTAATAAATAATACCTTCTAGGCAAGATTCTTGTAAACTTCTGCACCCTCTCCAAAGCCTCATCATCCTTCCAGTATTGCATACTATACTCCAAATGTAGCCTCAAAGTCCTACAATATGACTTCTTGACTCTTCCAATCAATGCCCCAACCAATTAAGGCAAGCATCCCATATGCTTTCTTTACCAATATCTACTGATGATGCTACTTTCGGGGAGTTACAGACTTGGACTCCATCACGGCTGTTGAAGGTCGTGCCATTAACTGCATACATATCCGAGACGTTAGCCTTCCTAAAGTGCAAAACATCACACTTGTTTAAATTAAACTTCATCTGCCATTTCTCCATCTATTTCTATAGCTGATTTGTACCTATCTGTATACCTTGATGGTCCTCCTCACTTCTGCAACTCCAGCAATCTTGGTATGTCTGCACACTTACTAGCCAACCCATCCTGGCAGTGTGAACTGTGAGGCGGATGCTATGAGAATGCAGGGTGACTTGGACAGGTTGGGGGATTAGGCAGATGCATAGCAGATGAAGTTTAATGTGGATAAATGTGAGGTTATCAACTTTGGTAGCAAAAACAGGAAGGCAGATTACTATCTAAATGGCAGGTACACAAAATTGCTGGGGAAACTCAGCGGGTGCAGCAGCATCTATGGAGCGAAGGAAATAGGCGACGTCGCCTATTTCCTTCGCTCCATAGATGCTGCTGCACCCGCTGAGTTTCCCCAGCAATTTTGTATACCTTCGATATTCCAGCATCTGCAGTTCCCTTTTGAACACTATCTAAATGGCGTCAAGTTGGGAAAAGGGGAAGTACAACGGGATCTGGGGGTCCTTGTACATCAGTCTATGAAAGTAAGCATGTAGGTACAGCAGGCAGTGAAGAAATCGAATGGCATGTTGGCCTTTATAACAAGAGGAATCGAATATAGGAGCAAAGAGGTCCTTCTGCAGTTGTACGGAGCTCTAGTGAGACCACACCTGGAGTATTTTGTGCAGTTTTGGTCCCCTAATTTGAGGAAGGACATTCTTGCTATTGAGGGAGTGCAGCGGAGTTTTACAAGGTTAATTCCCGGGATGGTGGGACTGTCATATGCTGAGAGAATGGAGCAGCTGGGCTTGTACACTCTGGAGTTTAGAAAGATGAGAGGGAAACTCATTGAAACATATAAGATTGTTAAGGGCTTGGACTAGAGGCAGGAAACATGTTCCCAATGTTGGGAGAGTCCAGAACCAGGGGCCACAGTTTAAGAATAAGGAGTAAGCCATTTAGAACGGAGACGAGAAAACACTTTCTCACAGAGAGTGGCGAGTCTGTGGAATTCTCTGCCTCAGAGGGCGGTGGAGGCAGGTTCTCTGGATGCTTTCAAGAGAGCGCTAGATAGGGCTTAAAAATAGCAGAGTCAGGGGATATTGGGAGAAGGCAGGAACGGGGTACTGATTGGGGATGATCAGCCACGATCACATTGAATGGCGGTGCTGGCTCGAAGGGCCAAATGGCCTACTCCTGCACCTATTGTCTATTGTCTATCCTCTTTTACATCAAAGTTGTAAATATATATCACAAAGAGGTCCCAGCACGGATACCCATGGAACTCCACTGGTCATAGACCTCCAACCAGATTATCAACATCCATCTTCCTACCCTCGATCACCTTTGTCACCTCCTCAAAGAAATCTAATTTGTAAGACATGATCTCCTGCATGCAAAGCCATGCTGACTGTCCATAATTCACCCATTCCCTTCCAAATTAACAAATCCTATCCTGAAGAATACTTGCCAATAGCTTCCCTACCTCTGACACGAGGCCCACTGGCCCAACCTTTTAAAAATAGGTAGTGCCCTTGAAGATGCATCTAAATCTCAAATAAAATAAAGTATGGGGCAACTCAGCAGGTTGGGAAACATCCATCAAGGAAATGGATAGGCAATGTTTTGGGTTGGGGCCCTTTCCCCGACTCAAAACATCTGTCCATTTCCCTCCACAGATGCTGCCAGTCCCATCGTGTTATTCCAGCACTTTGTGTACTGCTCAAGATTCCAGCATCTGCAATTCCTTGTGGCTAAATCTCTAGGAACCGATTTAAATGTCCAAAATATTATTAATTAGACTCATGATTGTCAGTACCATACTTAAACTTCATGGGGCATTTTGCTCAGTTAGCAGTGGAGTTTAAGAACATTAGAGGCCACACAGTGGTGTGGCTGGTAGAGAGGCTGCCTCACAGCACCAGTGGCCCAAGTTCCATCCCGCCCTTGGGCGCAAACTGTGTGCATGTGACCTGTGCATGGGCATGTGCCCGCATGGGTTTCCACCCACATACCAGACATATGGGTTTGTAGGTTTATTGGCCTCTAAATTGCTCCTGGTGTGCAGGGGAGTGGATGAGAAAGTGGGATACCATAGAACTAGTGTAATTGTTCTATGGATGTGTGGATTCAGTAGTGAACAGTGTGGATTCAGTAGGCCAAAGGTCCCGTTTACCACGCTGTATCTCTAAACTAACTAGGTATCAGGAGGTAATGATTTCTCTCAATAATTTTCTAATTTCCCCAGGTATGACAAATTCCACTTGTGGACTCTACTCACCTGCGATGCTGAAGCCGTTTGCGAAGCCAGGCTGCTGCACAGCAAACAGCCATCCGAAGAGATCTCCAATTACAGACAGCGATTGCATCGCCCAACCCACTGACTCAGGAATTTGGCTAATTGCTGTAAATGCTCTCCCATCATTTACAACTACATATGCATGCAGGTCAGCATTCTTAAACTCCACAGGCACACGACTGGATCCCACGATTAGTTTTCCATTTACTTTTCCGTTTACACGCTGAGTAACACCTGCAAAAGGTAAAAAATGAAACGATTATATAAATGTGCGTCCAATTGTTAAAAAATAACTTTTAAAAGCAGATGTAATATTGATTTTTTTTTAAATATTGACTTTAGAGACTAATATAGACACAAAACTCTGGTGTAGAACAGGCAGCATCTCTGGTGAGAAGGAATGGGTGACGTTTCGGGTCGAGGCCCTTCTTCAGACTGAAGATAGACCATTCTTCAGACATGCTGCCTGTCCCGCTGAGTTACTCCAGCATTTTGTGTCTATCCTCAATTTAAACCAGCATCTGCAGTTCCTTCTTACACACTTCGACTAATATTTTTAGCCCACCTTCTTGTAGACATTGCCTTCCATTGCCGTAATAACCAGGATGGCAATGGCAGCAGAGTCCACTGGAGTAATCAGCACAGTAGGCATGCTGGGAACATTGCTGTCGGCTTCTGGCGCATGTTTCTCGTGTGTCCGTATTGTATGTGAACACTGAAAGACAAGGAATAGTATCAGAATGCAAATTACAGCAAAGAAAGTGTCACTTTTTTCTTCTTTTTTTTCTTATAAATCAACCAAGTGGCCCAGCTGGTAGAGCTGCCGCCTCACAGTGCCAGGAACCCAAGTTCAATCCTAACCTCAGGTGTTCTGTGAAGTTTGCATGTTCTCCCTCTGAAGACATGGGTTCCCTCCCATATCCCAAAGTCGTGCATGTCTGCGTGTTAATTGGCTTCTATATTACACTTAGTGTGTTGGGAGTGGATGGGAAAGTGGAATATACGATTGATAGCCAGTGCGTACTCAGTGGGCCAAAGGGCCTATTTCCTGATGCATATCTCAACTAAGCCATTATGAATCACAGGTAACACATATTGGAGGCAAAGAAGTCTAAAGTTCCAAACCACCAGGCTTAGGAACAGCGACACTCCTTAAACCATCAGGTTCTTAAACCAATCGACACAACCCTAATATTACCTCAACAATGGAACACAAATGACCACAATAGACAATAGGTGCAGGAGTAGGCCATTCGGCCCTTCGAGCCAGCACCGCCATTCAATGTGATCATGGCTGATCATCCCCAAGTAGTACCCCGTTCCTGCCTTCTCACCATATCCGCTGACTCCGCTATCTTTAAGAGCCTCTTGTACTACTCTGGATTTGTTTCCCTTTCTTGTTTATACACACACTTTTTTATTTTACAGTCTTGCAGAATGTATAGTTTATGTTCATGTATTTGAGTCTTTGGGCCTGCCAGCAAGATTTCTATTGTACTTGTATCTCACTGTATTTGTGCATATGATAATAAACTCAACTAGACTATCAGAACTAGTCATTTCCGCTGGCTTTGCAAACCCAGCATCACAAGGACTCCGAAAATCTGAAGATAAAGTTTTCAAATCCAACCCAGTGTTCCTACAAACCATTTTCATTTTTTCCACAAATTCTACAATTTGGGTAAGAGACTGTCAAAAGTAAACAATGATCTCAATTAACATTTGATCCTCTACATAATTTTAATTAAATGTCACTCAGACTTTTACTGGGGTAACAGCATATTGCTGCAGGTAGTACAGCCATCTCAGTTGCAGTGACCCAAGCTTGACTGAAACCTCCAGTGCTGTCTACTTGGAGTTTGCACGTGCCCCATGACTGCATTGGCATTCCCTGCAACCTAAACTCATTTTTGCTGTTGGGTTAGTTAAAGTCAATTGCCCCCAGAAACAAAGAGGTGATAATGGCCTGTGCAAATAAATAGGCCAGTGGGAAATGGATGAGGGGATGGGATTGTTTTTATATATTTAGCCTAGAGACTCAGCATAAAAACAGGTTTTACGTCCCACTGAGTCCACACCAACTGTTGATCACCTGTTCATGCTACTTCAACGGTATCCCACTTTTTCATCCACTCCCTACACACTTGGGGCAATTTTTAGAAGCTAATTTAACCTTCAAGCCCACTCATCTTTGGGATGTGGGAGGAAACCAGAGCACCGAAGGAAATCAACGTGGTCAAAGAACATGCAAACTCCACAAAGACAGCACCCGAGATCAGGATTGGACCCAGGTTTCTGGTGCTGCGAGGCAGCGGCTCTATCCTCTGTACTGCCCTGGTCTGGAACCCAGCAGAGATTTGATAGACTGAATGGCCTTCTAAATCACAAGATGTTATGCATTCGAGATCCACTTACCGCCAGTACCGAGGTTCCCGTCTTCTACCACACTGACAACGTGTCTGTCTTGTGTCACTGGCTGTGGATTTCCAGGTAAGGACTCAACCTCCGAGTATCCGTCAGGGTACCTCACCCCAGTCCCAACTTCAGGATCTCTTTCTGGGTACGATGACAAAACACCAGATTCGGGATAGGATGACATGATGCCCGTCTCCGGATAGCCTGCAGGATAGGATGGAATAATGCCCGCATCCGGATATGGTGGGTCATCTGGGATGCCACCATCTCTCCCAGGAGATGAAGTGGAAATGGAGGATGCATATCCAAAATCTTCACCTTCATAATAGTATTTGTAATCTTCATTTGCAGTGTAATCAGGTTCCCGTGCATCGGGGGTAGCTGGACCACTTAAGGCACTATCCAGTGTGACCACAGTGTCTTCTGCTGAAGGTTGCCCTCTGACATCGGCTTGCATTATATTGTTGAAGGAGGAAGCTCCACCAATATGAAAAATCCATATTCCTGGAGAACCCGAATTGCCCATCCTATCATAGTCAGAGAATAACAAGCTCAATCTCAGTATAATATTCAGTTGCGACATGACATTTGTCAGTTTAATTATTAGTTTTAAAGCAGAGAAAGCAATTTGAGGACATTCTACAAGCAATGAAACATAAAAGCAACAACCTCACTGACTGACTTACGGGATTCCCCGGTTCACGACTTCTCAACATGGAGATAGAGCTTCAAGGATTGTATTGCAAGTAGGAGCTGTACAGCATAAACAGGCCCTTTCACCCACCTTGTTCATGCCCACCAAATTGGCATACTGGGGCCCCAATCCCATTTGCCTGCATTTGCCAGATCGCTCCAAATCCTTCCTGCCCAAATGTCTTTTAAAAGTCGTAATTGTATCCACTTCTATAGCTTCTTTTGGCAGCTCATGCCAGATATAAACTACCTTCTGAGTGAAAGAGTTTCCCGAGGTCACTCTTAAATCTCTTCACTCCCACTTTAAGCCAACGTCCCCTAGTTTTAGAATCTTATTCCCTGGAAGAAAGACAGTGTTCTCTTTTTCCATGCCCCTCATTATCTTGTACAGTTCAATAAGGTCACTTTTCAGCCTCCTACACTCCAAAGGAGAAAAAAAATGTTCACGTCTATTCAACCTCTCCCTACAATTCTAACCCACGAGCCCAGGTAACATCCTGGTCAGTCTCTTCTACACTCTTTCCAAGTTAATAATAGCCTTTCTATGGCTGGGTGACCAGATTTGCACACAGTACTCCAAGTGCAGTCTCACCAAACATCTGAAGTCCATCTGCTGGGTGTAACTGGGTAGCAGTGGAAACAATGGAAGGAGGTCACCTTCTGGCCCATTGTACACCCTCCTACCCAATGGGCGCAACCATCTCAGAACTGGAGTGGAAACAAATCTTCCTCAGATTCTCAGGGAGGAACAGCCTCAAGTAAAAATTTCCAATATATCTCAGCAGGAGACTAAAACCTTGGTCATAAAAAGGAACACAGTATAAAAAGGGGCAAAGGGGTTGAAAATGTCCACCCCAAAACGTCAGATAAACAAAGTCTACTCACTGATAGAGATTCTTCACAGATTGCTCATTGGTGGTGACACTATAGTAGGAACCTTCTCTTCTCCACCGGGTGAACTCAGTTTCTCCTCTGCTGAATCCTACTCGAGCAGGTAACTCAAACGGAACATTGTACGAGTCCTTTGGCCGGGTCCCAAAGAAATTCAACCCATCCTCTGGATACAGAAAAATCGCATAGGCATCCGACTCATCGAAAACCAACACTGCCTGAAAGGTGTTGAACTGGAAAAAGAGAAACATAGTTCTATTTATTTACATCATAGTTAAATAAAACTAAAATTAAGTATTTATAACTTGGAGCATAATTTCCATGACCAAAATGATTTTTAGTAAGAAGCATTTAGTGATTATTTAAAATCAGTGCTTGAATATTATGTGGCATGTTCGAACACTCGGCTCTTTTTTTTGTGCACTTAATTTTGCCTCAAATATTGTGAGATAGGGAATCTTGACCAAAGCACACACTGCTGGAAGAACTCAGCAGGTCAGGAAGCATCTGTGGAGGGAATGGGCAGGTGACATATTGGGTGGGGACCCTTCTGATGGAGCGGGGGAAAGAAAACTGGAAAAGAGAGGCGAGGTGGGACAAAATGTGTCGGAGAGAACTGCAGATGTTGGTTTAAATCAAAGGTAGACTAGTGACATGGGGAGGGGGAGGGGTGGTTGACAGTTGGATGGAGAAGTGATAAAGCCTGGAGATAAGGAGAGAAGTGAACAATGGAGGGGGGGAGATATGGGTGGAAGGGGTGGTGGGAAGATATGGGTGGAAGGGGTGGTGGGAAGATATGGGTGGAAGGGAAGATGTGGTTGGAAGGGGAGGGGGGGGGGGGTGTGAAGTCTCCATACATGGAATCTCTCTTTTAATCCTACCCTTCCCCATTTTTGAGATGAAATGGACATTGCAAACCAGAAAATCTTGCCATGCAAATTCTTATTTACCAAAGTGCTTCAAATTCCCAAAATGGCAACAGAGCGCCAGTATTGAGGGTGGCTTGCAGTAGCAGCCAGGAGTTAGATCAACAATGTTGTGGAAACACAACAGAGCAGCTGCCAATGGTACATCCCAGCGAGAAATGCCAACCGCTTGGAATTGCCTACCCTGTTAGAAGAAGGGTTGGAGCGCGTCATTTCCTCGTATGGTGCCACGTTCTCCCAAGTGGCGATGAAGGAATTCCCTGGGTTGATTCCTCTCCCGGGAAAGGCTTTGCGGAGCTCCCAGCCGACGCGCTCCAAGGTGTCGGGGGAATGGTCTTCCCGGTAGTAGATGCGGCCCCGGCCCTGGCTGGTGTCGATGTCCGACAGGTAGGGGGCTATCACCGGGAAATCGATAGGGAAGCCATCGTCCACGTACTGGCTCTCTCTGGGCAATTCCTGGAGGGAGATGATGCCGTTCGTTCCTACCTGTGGGGGAGGAAGCAATTTCAAAACGCTTGTCAAACACAGTGTAAACCCTCTGCACAGCATCTGCTTCCCAAACCGATAGGGCTGGGCGAACTACAAACTATTTCCATTTGCATTGCAGCCCTGAACATTGACAGATTTTTTCCAATGGGCAGACAAAATACACATTCATTACAAGATCCAATTTCATTTAAACATTTCCCCCATTGCAAAGAACCATCCGTTGTTGGAACCGTTCTGTGTTTAACTGCCTTGCAAACTTCAAGCAAGATAATATGCTCGAGGGCAACCCCGCCTCCGCAAACAGACACCACGACCATTTGGGGCGAGGTCCTCGATATCTCCCTGGGCGCAAATACTAAAGCGGGACACGCTCGCAACTTACGTAGAGACTGTTGAACTGTGTATCGTAAAAAGCTAGTGGTCTTCGGAGCTGGTAAGCCTCAGAGGTTACATCGTCGCCTTCCTGCAGGGCAACGTCTCCAGTGTGCGGTCCAAAGGGGAAAAGGTCCTTCCTCTGGAGTGCGGAGACCAGGCAGGTCCAGTGCAACAGGAGGCAGAGAGGCAACCCATTCCTCTGCATAGTGGGGACCAATTACAACCGTTCCCGGGGGGGGCGAGGGAGTGCAGATAGAAGTAACGTTGAGGAGCCGAGCTCCTGGCTTTATAGCTGGGTTTGCAGAGGAATTTTAACCCCGGAGCTGCCGCAGACCCTTGCAGCCAATAACCCCCCAGACAAGGGCACTCCCTACCCTCGCATTGGCTGCTGCCTGCAGTGATGGACGTGCCGGCTTGCACACTCCCATGTGTTCACATCTGCTTCCCATTATAAACCATGTCGCTGCTCAACTTTCTCATCGTATTATTTCCTTCCAAATAGCCAGGAACTGGAGAGAGGTGAACGCGACGCATATCGTTGCAAATATGGGCATGAAATCATTGTGGAGGGAGCGGGGTGTAATAAGAGGGTGATATTTAGTTCCAGTGCGGATGATGGGGAGTCTGATTGAAACGAGTGGAATTTCATGCTAATTTCGCGTGGATATAGTACTGAGGAAAGTGGTGTTCTCGGGGAGATTAGTCCAGGAGATTGCAAGATTTTCGTGCAAATCAGCTTCCAAACGCTTCTGGTCATCGCGTGTATGTATTCAGATTGGTGCTGTGATGACAACTGTTTTAACAAACCCAGGGTCAGCAGTCGGTCAATTTATAGCATTTGCTGGGGGGGGTAATATACCTCAAACAGAGAACAACAGTGCTTGCCATTTCTAATTAACCCATTTAATTTAAACCTGAAATCTGGTCCTTTTTACTGTCCACGGTTTGTGGGTGAAGGGCGGGGTCTTTAGACTTTAGAGATACAGCGTGGAAACAGGCCATTCGGCCCACCTAGTCCGCGTCGACCAGCGATCAACCCGTATACTAACACTATCCTACACACTCGGGACAACTTACAGAAGCCAATTAACCTACAACCCTGTACATCTATGGAGTGTGGGAGGAAACCAGAGCACCTGGAGGAAACCTACGCACTCAAAGGGAGAACGTACAAACCCCATACATACAGCACCCGTTGTCAGGATCGAACCCGGGTCTCTGGCGCTGCGCCAATGTACTGCCAGTTAAATAATCTGATATTCCAAATTCCCAAGTCGTGCATTGCTGTTTTTTTCTCTCTCCCTCCCCTCCCCCACGATAGGCTGGGAGTGAGTGTTTGGTCTGGATCAGAGAGAAACTATGTGATTACTTGATCTAGAGGACAAGCCACACACGCTTCCCCTCAATTTACTTCAGAAGTACATGCCTTCTAGCGACTTCCCTCTCCAGGCATTCCCTACTGATCCTGATAATGGGAATGTCCTTCACTTTTGACCTTCTCCTAAACATAGAAGCATAGAAAATAGGTTCAATATGATCATGGCTGGTCATCCAACTCAGTATCCTGTACCTGCCTTCTCTCCATACCCCCTGATCCCTTTAGCCACAAGGGCCACATCCAACTCCCTCTTAAATATAGCCAATGAACTGGCCTCAACTACCTTCTGTGGCAGAGAATTCCAGAGATTCACCACTCTCTGTGTGAAAAATGTTTTCCTCATCTCGGTCCTAAAAGATTTCCCCCTTATCCTGAAACTGTGACCCCTTGTTCTGGACTTCCCCAACATCAGGAACAATCTTCCTGCATCTAGCCTGTCCAACCCCTTAAGAATTTTGTAAGTTTCTATAATATCCCCCCTCAATCTTCTAAATTCTAGCGAGTACAAGCCGAGTCTATCCAGTCTTTCTTGATATGAAAGTCCTGACATCCCAGGAATCAGTCTGGTGAACCTTCTCTGTACTCCCTCTATGGCAAGAATGTCTTTCCTCAGATTAGGAGACCAAAACTAAAGTCAGACTAACCAGTGGAAATCTAGTTAAACTATAACAATCTCCCTCACTTCTTACACGTTCCATGTTAAACACAAGTTGCTAGATACTGAACTCAAGTTAGGAGCCTATTTCCCCACACAAACCAACCATGAAATTCTTACTTGCCGCAGCTGAAAATGCCCATAAACACAATAAGACAGATCAATATAATAATCAATAAAATAAATGAATAACTATAATACTAGGAAACTAAACTAACACAAAACCGATGTCCGTAGTGCAACTAAGACAAAGTCAATGGAGGATCACAGTTGCTGAGGTTAGTGTTTACATTTTACTTTAGAAATACAGACCAGAAACAGGACCTTCGGCCCACTGAGTCTGCGCCAACCAGCGATCACCCCTTACATCAATACTAACTTACATACTAGGTCTCTGGAGCTATAAGGCAACACATCTACTGCTGCGCCACTGTGGCACCCATGAGCTGTGCAGTGTTCAAGAGCCTGATGGTATCTGGAAAAAAACCTGTTCTTGAACCTGGTGGTCACGGTTTTCAGGCTCCTGTATTTTCTTGCCGATGGTAGTAGCCAGATGAGAGCGTGGCCAGTGTGGTGTGAGTCTTTGATAATATCAGCTGCTTTCTGAGGCAGCCTCTCCTGCAAATCCCTTCGACGGTGAGGACAGGTGCACGGTAGAGAGCATTCTGACTGGTTGCCTCGTGGCCTGGTTCAGCAACTTGAACATCCAAGAGTGAAAAAGACTACAAAAAGTTGTGACCACTGCACAGTCCATCACCGGCTTTGACCTCCCCACCATCGAAGGGATCTATCGCAGTCGCTGCCTCAAAAAGGCAGCCAAAATCATCAAAGACCCACACCATCCTGGCCACACATTCATTTCACCATCGCCATCAGGAAGAAGGTACAGGAGCCTGAAAACAGTAACATCCAGGTTCAAGAACAGCTTCTTCCCTTCAGCAATCAGACTATTAAACACAACAACGAATAAGCTCTGAGCTCTGAACTGCAATAGTGTAGTGCGTGGGTCTCAAAAGGAAGCACGAAGTCCAGTGTTTTCAGAGGCACCTTTTATTATGTTCCTCTCGGTTGTAGGGAAGACCAAACAAGAGAAAGATGGCACCCAAACCCCTGCCTTTAAACCCTCTGGCTAAGGGCCGCCTCCGGACTGAACCACTCCCGTGCCGAGGGGTTCGACAGTATGATGGCACGACCCTTGGGAGCCGCCACAGGACCCCCCCCCAGAACCAGAGGCACGAAACGCACCGGCGGGCGCACGACCCGGCCGGCCCGCGTGCGGAAGTCAGCCGATCGTGGGGCTTGCGAAGGCATAGGTGGAGGGACAGGTCGAGGGACCGGCGGGAGGACAGGTGGAGTGACAGGCGGAGGGAGCCGTGAAGGGGGGTGCCCTCGAGGCCGAGGTTGGGCAACCAGCACCGGCTGGTCAATGTCCAGGTGTGCCGGCTTCAAACGGTCAATCGACACTGCCTCCGGCCGGCCCCCCATGTCCAGGACAAAAGTCGACTGCCCGTGTTCCAGCACCCGGTACGGCCTCTGGAGTGGCGTCCGGTGGGCATCACGGCGCAGGAAGACATATGGGCAGTCCCTGAGGGCTGATGGCACGTGTGGGCGAAATGTTCCATGGCGGGACGTCGGGACAGGTGCGAGCCTGCCAACTCGCTCGCGAAGGCGCTTTTTTTTCTCTCCATCATGACGCCAATGGAGCGTCGGGGGTCACCAATGTAGTGCGTGGGTCTCAAAAGGAAGCACGAAGTCCAGTGTTTTGAGAGGCACCTTTTATTATGTTCCTCCCGGTTGTAGGGAAGACCAAACAAGAGAAAGATGGCACCCAAACCCCTGCCTTTAAACCCTCTGGCTAAGGGCCGCCTCCGGACTGAATCACTCCCGTGCCGAGGGGTTCGACAGTATGATGGCACGACCCTTGGGAGCCGCCACAATAGACTATATTATAATTGCACTATATTTGTTATTTATTGAACTTTTTCTTTTTTTCTCTTCCCCCGTTATGTACTATATTCACATATTCTGCTGCAGCAAGTAAGAATTTCATTGTCCCATCCGGGACATATGACAATAAAACACTCTTGACGACTCTTGACTTGAGGTTAATACATGTGATGAACTTGGCAATGTCTACCAATATCTGTAGTCTCCTTCCTTTCTGCTCGTTCGGGTTACCAAACCCCATGAAACAAAATGAATGTATTAAATAATAGTCTATATACAACATATGTAAACATCTGAAGTTACGCAGTTTAACTGGAGGGAGTGCAATTTTAAAAAAAGCATGTATTTTAACAATTCTCTGTATGTTAGTGATTCATTATATCCTAACCCTATGTGCAATCGTACTAAGAACACACACTTACATTACAAATTGTATTGAGATTATACACTATCAAGTCATATACACAAGACACTGTCTCAAGAAGGTGACATCCATCATCAAAGATGCCCACCATCTGGGCCTCGTCCTCCTCTTACTGCTACCATTGGGCAGGAGGTACAGAAGTGTGAAGTCCCTCACCACCAGGTTCAAAAACAACCATCAGGTTCTTGAATTGACCCATTTCTTACATTCATTTAGTTTAGAGATACAACGTGGAAACAGGCCCTTTGGCTCACCGAGTCCGTTCTGATCAACAATCACCTGTGCATTAATTGTGTCCGACACACTAGGGGCAATTTACAGAATCCAATTAACCTACAAATTGCACGTCTTTGGAATGTGGGAGGAAACCGGAGCACCCAGAGAAAACCTACGCACTCATGGGGAGAACGTACAAACTACATACGGACAGCACCTGTAGTCAGGATCCATCCCAGGTCTCTGGCTCTGTAAGGCTGCAACTCTACCGCTGCACCACAGTGCCGCCCCTACCATGGATTTGTTTTCTAAATATGTTTTTGCACTAAGGTCTTATTCTTTTGTACAGTCTTTATCTTTTCACAGTCTTGCAGAATGTATGTGTAATTCAAGCATAATTGATGTCTTTGTGTGTTGGTCTAAGTCTATGTCAAAGTTTTTCTTTGCACCAAAACTCATTGTACATAACAATAAACTCAAATTGACTTTACCTTTCGGGAAGCAAAAGAAAGTGGGCCTTACCTGAATAGAAGAAACAGTCACGTCAGGCCAGAGGAGCCATCAGTGTTGGTGATCACGGTGATGGTAATTCACGGTGTTGGTGATCACGGTGATGGTGGCAGTCCAAGTGAAAGTTGCCATCCTGGTGGTGGGAAACTCTAAAGGAGAAGCAGCAAGTATGGGAGCAGACACTGGCCAAAGCTCTGCAATGAAAAGGGAGGACAGCATGACTCAGAGTGCTCTGTGCATGGACCAGCAGAGAAACTGTGGCTACATTTTGCAGTCAGTGAAGAACATTGGTAATGCACGTGTCCTGGGAGGACAATGTGGGAATCAGACTCAATGATGCTTAATGACACTTAACAAGACAAAAGGTGCAGCCAATAAATTAATCAGGCATTGAAGTGACAGGAAGTACCCTGTGGTAGTATTTGTGCCAGGAACACCATCAAAAACAAGGACACAATGATTACCCAGCTCTGGGTGGTAACTCTGGTGGCCTGGGTGTGTGTGTGTTCAGTTGCTTGAACTTTCAGCTCATGCAAGGAATGTGTAGACATACATTTATTTACAGAGCAAATGACACAATGCAAGTGAATGGTGGTGAGGAGCATGACCCTGCACAAATGATGCTATAGGGGAGTACATGGGAGTTATTCAAACATTTCCTGCAACTTTGCAACTAGAAACTAGAGTCCGTTGAGACTGTCAGTGAGAACATTCCACCTCTTTCCCCTGCCCCCCTCCACCCCAGTGTGCACGTATTTCTCCCACCATCTTCAACATCCCAGTCACTTTCCCCTCTTTCTCCTCCTCTGCACAATCATCTCCCATCCCCAAGTTCCCATTTCCCTTTTATCCCCCGTCTTTCCCCTATCCCCATCCCATTTCACCATAATCCCTCTCTCCTGCTTTACATTTCACTCTCCTTATCTGACGGCCTTTTGTCTCCTTTTCACCTCTAGCCTTTGTCACGTACTCCATCCCCTCACTTGTATCCACCTATCACTTACCAGGTTTTGTCCCATCCCCACCACTCTTTTTCAGCATTCTCTGCACTCCTCCATCAGTCTGAAGGGTCCCAAGCCAAAACTTCATCTGTCCATTTCCTCGACAGATCCTGCCTGACCTGTTGGGTCCCTCCAGCATTTTATGTTTTCATCTTTTTGCAGGGCTTGTTTTGACTCCATAAATGTGATGCTTTCATAGACCTTGGCAACTTTGTCATTTAATCATCAAGAAATTTTGATTGCATAGAATTTTAGTTTAGTTTAGAGATACAGCATCCACCAAATCCTCACCAATTATCCTACACACTAGGGACAATTTTCCATTTTTACCATAATCAATTAACCTACAAACCTGCACGTCTTTGGAGTGTTTTGAGGGAAACCGCAGCACCCGGGGTAAACCTACACGGTCACGGGGAGAACAGACAAATTCCATCCAGAGTCAGGATCAAACCCAGTCTCTGGCACTGTGAGGCACCAACTCTACTGCTGTGCCACCCAATTTTAATTTTGATGTTGGTGTAAACTTATCCTTGGAGCTGACATTAAGGAATACTAAAGAATTTATTCTAATTCAATGTCAGATATATTGTTTGCAGTCATGGTGCGATTACAAGGCTACAGAATGAAACTGTGAGAGAAATTATTGTGAATGCTAGTGGAAGCCATGGATTCCACCCACAAAAGTGTTTTAACTGTCGATGAAGGGGTGCACATCCAGTGTCAAAATCTAGAGTGAGATGTAATATCTTCTTGTAAGGAGAAAAGACGCAAACCCTCAGAGTATTAAAGCCAGCATGAACAATAAACCATTGACCTCTATTGCAGTTATGTTACTAATTGTAATATATGAAAATAGAATCATTTCAAGACTGATGTGTGCTTAAATAGTCAATGCATAAATACCGATACAAGAATGTTTAATTGTCATGTATGCTGGCAAGAGAACAATGAAATTCCTGCATGCTGCTGCTTAACAGGCCTGTAAACACACAAATATACAATAATCGAAAATAAAATGAATGAATAATCTGTAATACTATGTAACCATAATAGTGTAATACCGAAATCCATAGTGCAGCTAAAGGCACAGTCCATAGAAGATCACAGCTGCTGAGTTTAGAGTTGTGAAGTGTTCAAGAATCTGATGGTTCCTTTGTATAAGCTGCTCTTGATCCTGAACAATGGTAGTGGCGAGATGAGTGCATGACCAGCTGTCTGGGCCCAAGGAGCCTCAGAGGTGGCGGCGGTGGGATCCTTGGCGGCGACAGCGATTGCCTCAGAGACGGCCGCAACGTGGGCTTCGGCGGCAACGGGAGCCTCGCGGTCGATGAGCGTGAGGAGGGAGGGGAAGACAATGGGGACCCAGCCTGGGAGGACCACCGTGAGGAACAATGGGGACCCGGCATGGGGGGACCGCTGTGAGGGACGGTGGGAGAAGAAAGGGGGACCCGGTGTGAGGGAGGGGGAGGGGCACTCTAGTTTAGAATCCTCTGCCCAGGGTATAAGTCAGTGTTTGTTTGTTTGTTCATTTAGAAACATAGAAAATAGGCGTAGGAGGAGGCCGTTCGGCCCTTCGAGCCAGCACCACCATTCATTGTGATCATGGCTGATCGTCCCCTATCAATAACCCGTGCCTGCCTTCTCCCCATATCCCTTGACTCCACTAGCCCCTAGAGCTCTATCTGACTCTCTCTTAAATCCATCCAGTGATTTGGCCTCCACTGCCCTCTGTGGCAGAGCATTCCATAAATTCACAACTCTCTGGGTGAAAAAGTTTTTTCTTAACTCAGTCTTAAATGACCTCCCCTTTATTCCAAGACTGTGGCCCCTGGTTCTGGACTCGCCCAACATTGGGAACATTTTTCTTGCATCTAGCTTGACCAGTCCTTTTATAATTTTATATGTTTCTATAAGATGCCCGCTCATCCTTCTAAACTCCAGTGAATACAAGCCTAGTCTTTTCAATCTTTCGTCATATGACTGTCCCGCCATCCCAGGGATCAATCTCGGTTTCGATGAAGACGCTGTACACACGTAGCCAGCCAACAATTGCTTGTCTTTTTCTTTTTGGTTTCACTTTTAATTTCAAGTTTTTGTATAACTTGTGTGTTGTGACTGTCGGCAGACCAATTTCCCTCTGGTGATGAATAAAGTTTTATCTTATCGCATCGACCAAGGTGGTATCGGTCTTTGATGACTTGGGCTACCTGTGTTAAGCAGCGCTTCCTGTAGATCCTTTCGATGGTGAGGAGGTCAGGATGTGTGATGGATTGGGCAGTGTCTATCCCTCTCTGTAAACTCCTTCATGCCTGGGCGTTGAACCATGCTGTAAAGCAACCAGTCAGTTTTCTCTCTTCAGTACATGCGTAGGTCCGCTAGAGTATGAGTAAATGAATGAATAAGTTTATTGGCCAAGTATTCACATACAAGGAATTTGCCTTGGTGCTCTGCCCGCAAGTGACAACATGATATACAGTGATAGTTAGGAATGACATATAAAATCTAATGGTGGCCGATTAGGAAAAGGGGAGATGCAGCGAGACCTGGGTGTCATGGTACACCAGTCATTGAAAGTAGGCATGCAGGTGCAGCAGGCAGTGAAGAAAGCGAATGGTATGTTAGCTTTCATAGCAAAAGGATTTGAGTATAGGAGCAGGGAGGTTCTACTGCAGTTGTACAGGGTCTTGGTGAGACCACACCTGGAGTATTGCGTACAGTTTTGGTCTCCAAATCTGAGGAAGGACATTATAGCCATAGAGGGAGTGCAGAGAAGGTTCACCAGACTGATTCCTGGGATGTCAGGACTTTCATATGAAGAAAGACTGGATAGACTTGGCTTATACTCGCTAGA
Source organism: Amblyraja radiata (assembly GCF_010909765.2). Classification (NCBI taxonomy): domain Eukaryota; kingdom Metazoa; phylum Chordata; class Chondrichthyes; order Rajiformes; family Rajidae; genus Amblyraja; species Amblyraja radiata. The sequence goes on along the minus strand of NC_045964.1, from coordinate 46,354,198 downwards.
ATTTAGGAGATTGAGAGGGGATTTTATAGAAACGTACAAAATTCTTAAGGGGTTGGACAGGCTAGATGCAGGAAGATTGTTCCCGATGTTGGGGAAGTCCAGGACAAGGGGTCACAGCTTAAGGATAAGGGGGAAATCCTTTAGGACCGAGATGAGAAGAAACTTTTTCACACAGAGAGTGATGAATCTCTGGAACTCTCTGCCACAGAGGGTAGTTGAGGCCAGTTCATTGGCTATATTTAAGAGGGAGTTAGATGTGGCCCTTGTGGCTAAAGGGATCAGGGGGTATGGAGAGAAGGCAGGTACGGGATACTGAGTTGGATGATCAGCCATGATCATATTGAATGGCGGTGCAGGCTCGAAGGGCCGAATGGCCTACTCCTGCACCTATTTTCTATGTATCTATGTATCTAAAACATTAAAACATTCGGCGACATACGGAATCTTCTTAAATCTACTGAAGATTCTTAAACAGATTATGCTATTGTGGGGAGGGAAATATTTTTGAATATGTTGAGCCTAAAATCATGAAGAATAGGAAACAGGAAACATGTTTAGGTGAAGTATTGAAGCCTTTAGGCCAACACAGTGGCAAAGAATTTAAACCAGCCTGAATAAAGTTGCTTAGAATGGATGCTTCAAAGTCATGAAAATATATTCAAAAATATTAAAGTACTGTGGTTCCTACATTTTGACAAAGCCAATATTCTCTGGGCCGCAACCCGTTTTATTTGCATTGAATGACCAGGTGAAGGAGTTGAAACAAAAAAGAAGACAATGAAGCCAAGTCAGGCCACACCAAGTCATAGCATTACATAGCTCTGAAACGGATCCCATCTTCTGAACAGAGTGAAAGGCTCTGAATGCACAATATAGTAAAGGGCACAAAGTGCTGGAGTAACTCAACAGGTCAGGCATTTGTGGAGAACATGGGTGGGTAACAGACTTTACATGATTACAATCAAGCCGTCCCGTGTACAGATAAAGGATAAAACATGTAGTGTAAGATAAATTGAATATTGAATTGAATATTTATTACATGTATTGTATTGTATTGTATTGTATTGTATTCACATTTATTGTCATTGTCTCAGTTAGAGACAACGAAATGAATTTCCCTTACAGGCAGTATCATAAAAATAAATAAATAATAATAAATAATAAAACATATTAAAAATAAAATAGAATTTTAAAAAAAGCACAAACACTGAAAGTCCACGACACAACATAACACAGTGGCACCAAGGTGAGGAAGGCACCATGACATTTATTACATGTCATTTGTACCTCAGTGAGGCTCAAACGAAACTTAGTTTCCACAGCCATACAACCAGAGACAATTCTTACAAGACATACAAACAATTCAATTTACACAAACATCCATCACAGTGAATCTCCTCCTCACTGTGATGGAAGGCAAAGTCTTTTCTCCCGCCTGCACCATTTTTCTCCCGATGTTGAAACCCCAGGCGGGCAATGTTAAGTCCCACACCGCGCCGGGCAATGTACGGCCCCGCTCCAGGCCCAAAAGTCACAAAGTTGGAGCCCCCGGCGGGCGCTGTTAAGCCCCACGACCATTAAAGCCGTGCGGGGCGATGTACGGCCCCGCTCCGGGTCGTTCCAACCCCGCGACACGGGCTGGGGAAGTCGCGTTGCGGGAGCTCCGGAAAGCGGTCTCTCACCCGGACCCGCGAGCTCCCGATGTCCCAGTCCACCGGACCTGCGGCTGCAGCTGGAGCTTCCGCGCACCGGGGTCGGGCCGCAGCAGCGAGCCACCACCGCTCCCCATGCACCGAGGCCGGCCAGCCCCACGATGGTAAGTCCGCAGCTCCGCAGGCTCCGTGACTGGAGCCTCCAGATCGTTCCGGTTGGAGGCCGCTCCACCGTGCTAGCCCCCAACAACAACGGAGACCCGACAGGGAAAAGTCGGGTCTCCCGTGCAGGGAAGAGGTTTTTAACAGCCACCCCCCACATATACACAGTTAAAAACAGTATTAAAAAAAACAACAACTACATTTAACTAGACAAAAAAATTTAAAAAGACAGACAGGCTGAAGGGGCCGCAGCAACACAGAGTCGCGCCGCCACACAAGTCTGATAAAGTCTGCTTAAAGATAGTTCAAAGGTCTCCTGTGAGGATAAATAAGAGGCTAGGACCGCACTCTAGCTGATGAGAGAACAATTCAGTTGCCTGATAACAACTGGGAAGAAACAGTCTCTCAATCTGGAGGTATGCGTTTTCACCCTTCTGTACCTCTTGCCTGATGGGAGATAAGGAAGGTTGGTTTGCCCGATTGTCTGTCCTATGTCCACAACTCTCTGAAGTTTCGTGGTCTTGGATGGAGCTGTGATGCATCATGATAAAATGCGTTCTACAGCACATCTGTAGATGTTAGTGAGTTATTTTGACTCCCATGGATATCTGAGCTATACTTCTTCCCACCCTACCTCTTACAAAGACTCTATTCCCTACCCCCAATTCTTCTGTCCCCAATCATATCTGCTTCCAAGATGAACTATTCTATACTAGGATATCTGGGATCTCCTCATTGTTTAGGGAATAGGGGGTTCCCCCCTTCTACCATAGATGAAGCCCTCACACGTCTCTCCTCTGTATCCCATAGTTCCGCTCTTGCTCCCCCTCCCACCCCAGTCATAACAGGGTGAGTCCCCCTAGTCCTTACCCTTCACCCCATCAGCCATCACATCCAACACATTTTCATCACCTCCAACGGAATCCCACATCTTCCCATCTCCACCCTTTTCTATTTTTCATGGAGACTGTTCCCTCTGCAACACTCCCTGGTTCCCTCATCCCTTCCCTCGCAAACCGACCCTTCCCGGGGACTTTCCCCTGCAACCACAAGAGATGCAACACCTGTCCTTGTATCTCCTCCCTCAACTCCATCCAGGGACCCTGACAGCCCTTTCTGGTGAGGCACTGGTTCATTTGCACCTCCTCCAACCTCATCTACTTTAACTGGTGTGGTCTCCTATACATTGGCCAAACCAAACGTCGACTTGGCAATCATTTCGCTGAACACTTATGCTCAGTCCACACAGGCCTACACGATCTCCCGGTTGCCAAACATTTTAGCTCCCCTTGTCATTCCCATATTGACCTTCCTGTTCTGGGCCTCCTCCACTGTCAGAGCGAGGCCACATGCAAATTGGAGAAACAGCATTAGGTCATAAGTGATAGGAGAAGAATTAGGCCATTCAGCCCATTAAGTCTACTCTGCCAATCAATCATGGCTGATCTATCTCTGCCTCCTAACCCCATTCTCCTGCCTTCTCCCCATGACTCCCCGACTGTCTCCATATTTCATGTGGACACCTTACAACCCAGCGGTATGAACGTTGATTTTTCTAGTGTAAGTAGCCCCTGCATTCCCCTACTCCCTCACCCTAGTCAACCCTACTAGTTCCACTGTTTGCATCTCTCTTGTTAGCACATCTTCCCCCAGCTAACAATGGGCCATTATGTACACCTCCCTTCGTGAGGCAATCTGTTTCTGGCCCCCATTTGGTTTGGCCTTTTCTCACCTCCAGTACCCTCCACCCCATCTCTATCTTTCAGTCTGAAGAAGGGATCCATTCCTTTTCTCCAGAGATGCTGCCTGACCAGCCGAGTTACTCCAGCATGTTGTGCCTATCTTTGTTGAGAGTTGTTGGGGACATGCTGAACTACCCAAGCCTGCTAAAGAAGTGAAGATGTTGGTGTGCTTCATTAGCCATTGCTTCGATATGGTTGGTCCAGGACCAACCAAAGGTGAAGATCACCAAAAGGATTGAGGAAGTTTATCGAAACCAAATCCTTGGACAAGAGACCTTACTTGCTACCCATCCGTCAGACGCGAGTTCTTTGAAAGAACCCCGGCCCCAAAGCCCGGGAAGAACAACATCATTAGGTACAGCGTGGAAAGATTTGACGGTTTGTTTTAGAATTTTGAACATTTACGACGATTCGAGTCGGCTTTTACTTTGAAACTGCTGCACTATAATGTAAAGTAGCGCCTCGCCTCGGGGTGCATTGAAGACAAACAGCTGCAGGAAGCCTTTTAGAAGGCGGCGAATATTTCAAAGCACCCTCTCAGTTTTGTGCATGTCACGAAGAGTTAGAAATCAGGACCGTTTCTACCGCTTTACATAATTTGCCGATTGGGGTATCTTATTTTGAATACTGTCTTCAAGAAGACTCCCTCAGCATTGAATCTTTGCTGAGCTAGTTTAGAGATACAGCATGGAAACACGCCCTTCAGCCCACCGAGTCCACACTGACCATTGGTCACACGTTCATACTTGTTCCAAGTTATCCCACTTTCTCATCCAATCCCGACATGTTAGTGATGCAAGTACAACCCGGCCTTGTGTTCAGTGCACCACAAATGTACTTACTGGATGGAAACCTTTAAAGTTCCAACTTCTTGTGGTGAATGGCTAGAGCAGATTTGAGGTTCAAAAAAACATTGTTTCAGAATAATGTCCGTTCACATTCCGAGTTTGGTTATCAGACGCAAAGATGTTTGACACACTGCAACATTTGTTTCAGTTTGATTCAATCTGCCCCGACACTGTAAATTTCAAAGGATATCGTGGTCTAGTATTATAGGTCCTCTTGTAGCTAAAAATAACGAAATCATCTCTATGCACGAGTGATGTGATTACGGAAGATGAGAGAGTCATTCATGGTGAAGTGGTCAGATATTGCCTTGCCCAGAATTGTCGTGCTGGCAAATGAGATCGCACAAAAATCAATTTCCATTGCTTTTCTACCGAGATACAATCAGCGTTGGCTTAGTTATTTCGTTAAAGCTCAGCGGGAATTTCTCAGGGAGAGGAAAAAAAATGCCTTTGAGGGTTTTTTTAAATCTCCAGTTCCATTCATGAACATAAGATGAAAGGGACACAGGAAGGTTCCTTTGTGAAAAGAGCGTTTGCAACGGGTTGCCCGCATTGAACCTGCAACATTCAAAGGGACTGGTGTGCAATTCAGTCTTGTTACCGCCAGCATTCATTCGTGTGCATATAAACCTCGCTGCCTAGAAAAGGGTTGGTAGATCGTCAAAGGATGTCACCACACATTTGTATGTAGGAAATATCTCAGCCAAAACATAAAACTTCCGGTACTTTGAAAAAAAAACTTCAATCGGAGAATGAGAGTGTTCCGGAATAGTTTTATATTTGACTGATCTCCTTAAAATTGTTATACCTAACACATTTTACAATGTCAAGGAACAATACTAGAGCGCTGCGTTCTTCAGTTTTAAATGGGACAAAATAGACTGTACATTCAGAAAATAACGCAGATACCTTGGGCTAGAAATTCGGCTTCACAAAGCCTGCACTTGGGTGCGATTTGCTTCCAAGCAGAGCTCATTTATTGTGCAATTTTCAACATTCGCCATATCGGACCGTGCGGGGAGGGGGGTTGCAACGGCCGCTTATATCAGGAGCACTAGAGCAGATCGAGGTCTTAATTGGTGGAACATTGATAGAACACCAGGCAGGGTTCAAACATATATATTCAAATATATATTCAAAGTGTTTAAGAAGGAATGCAGATGCTGGAAAATCGAAGGTACACAAAAATGCTGGAGAAACTCAGCGGGTGCAGCAGCATCTATGGAGCGAAGGAAATAGGCTTCGCTCCATAGATGCTGCTGCACCCGCTGATTTCTCCAGCTTTTTGTGTACTATATATATATATGTATGTATATATATATATATATATATATATATATTCAACTGGGGGAGCTCCAGCAAGGATCAATAAGACAAACTTCTCACCACTCTCTATCCACTCCACTCCGAATTCCCAGCTCTCCCTCCCCACTCCATCTCGCTCAACCCCATCCCCCCCATCTAACTACCCCTCCTTATCCCTTCTCCCCAACCTCCCCCACCCCCTTCATTTAGACGTGCCTTTCACTAACAAGAATATGCATGGCTTAAACTCTCGCCACCAGGGGGCAACACAATGATAGAATTGCTGCCTTACAGCGCCAGAGACCCGGGTTCGATCCCGCCTACCACTGCTGTCTGTACGGAGTTTGCACGTTCTCCCCGAGACCGCGTGGGGTTTCTCTGGCTGCTCCGGTATCCTCCCACACTCCAGAGACCAAAGGGTTTTTGGCTTAGAGTAAAGTTGTAAATTGTCCCTAGTGCGTAAGATAGTGCTAGCATACGGGGTGTCGCTGGTCGGTACAGACTCTAAAGTCACTCTTAAAATGTCCTTTTGCTTGCAAACAACCCACTCCAGTCAACTTTAGCAAGTTCCTAACACCATCAACGTTGGCCTTGCCCCGTCAGAACTTTAATTTGTGAGCCTGCCCTGTACTTATCCATAATTATTTTAAAGCTAATAAAACTGTGGTCGCTGGTCCCAAAAGGCTCACCCGGGGACATTTCAATCAGTTGCCCTTCCCAATGTCAAGCTTTGCTCACTCCATGTCGAGCCCTCTACATATTGCCTGAGGAAACTATCCTGATCAATTTCCACCCCATCTAAGTAAGTACGTTTATTGGCCAAGTAGTCACATACAAGGAATTTGCCTTGGTGCTCTGCCCACAAGTAACAACATGACATGCAGTGACAATTACAAATAACTCAGAAAACACTAAACATTAATAATAATAAAACATTCATGATAAAACACCATTGAACAAGCATGTGAACCAACAAAATACCAGATCAAAGGGAGGCTACAAAATTTTGGCTGTTGAGTAGAGCAACTACTCGTGGATAAAATTTGTTTTTATGTCTGGCTGTGGCAGCTTTGACAGTCCGGAGTCGCCTTCCAGAGGGAAGTGATTCAAAGAGTTTGTGGCCAGGGTGAGAGGGTCAGAGATGATCTTGCCCGCTCGCTTCCTGGCCCTTGCAGTGTACAGTTCATCAATGGAGGGAAGGTTGCAGCCAATAACCTTCTATGCTGATCGGATGATTCGCTGCAGCCTCCAGGTGTCGTGCTTGGTGGCTGAGCCAAACCAGACCATGATCGAGAAGGTGAGAACAGACTCTACGATGGCCGTGTAGAATTGGACCATCATTACCTGGGGCAGATTGTGCTTCCTCAGCTGCCGTAGGAAGTACATCCTCTGTTGTGCCTTTTTGACTGTGGAGTTAATGGTGGCCCCCCACTTAAGGTCCGTGGAGATGATGGTTCCCAGGAACTTAAAATACTTCACATATATGACTGTGGTATTGTTGATGGTGAGTGGGGTGAGGGGAGGGGGAGCTCTCCTAAAGTCTACAATCAATTCCACTGTCTTAAGAACATTGAGCTCTAGGTTGTTGCAATGGCACCAGGACGCCAGCTGTGACACTTCCTGTCTGTAGGCAGATTCCTCCCCACCCTGGATCAGTCCAATCAGGGTTGTGTCATCCGCAAACTTGAGAAGCTTGACAGAGGTGTCTGTGGAGGTGCAGTCGTCGGTGTAGAGAGAGTAGAGGAGAGGAGAGAGTACGCAGCCTTGCGGTGCTCCTATGCTGAGCGTTTGCGGGTCCGAGATGTGCTTTCCCAGCCTCACATGCTGCTTCCTGTCTGTCAGGAAGCTGGTGATCCACCGACAGAGGGGTTCAGGCACAGTCAACTCGGAATGTTTGGAGTGTAGTAGCTCTGGCACAATGGTGTTGAATGCAGAGCTAAAATCAACAAACAAGATCCTCGCATAGGTCCCCTGGCGGTCTAGGTGCTGTAGAATGAAGTGCAGGCCCAGGTTGACTGCATCATCCACAGATCTATTGGCCCGATATGCAAACTGCAGAGGGTCCAGTTCGTGATATTTTTCAGCTTGGTCAGCACAAGCCTTCCGAGTGTCTTCATGACTACAGAGGTCAGTGCGACAGGCCTGTCGTCATTAAGACAAGTAATCCCTTGGCACTATGACAGGAATAGAAGACTGGCTGAATGGCAGAAGGCAAAGTGTGAAAATAAAGGGAGCTTTTTCTGGTTGGCTTCCAGTGACTCATGGTGTTCCACATTCTGATTTGGATGATGGAATTCATGGCTTTGTAGCCAAGTTTGTGGAGGATACAAAGATGGGTGGAGGGGGGCAGATAGTGTAGAGGAAGCAGGGAGTCTGAAGAGGGACTTGGACGGGTTGAGAAAGTGAAAGAAGTGGCAGATGGAATACAGTGTAGCGAAGTATGCAGTCATGCACGATGGTAGCAGGAACAAATACATAGATGCATACATAAATGGGGAGAGGATTCAGAAATACGAGGTGCATTGGGATTTGGGAGCTCAGCTGCAAGATTCCCAAACGGTTAAGTTGCAGGTTAAATCAGTAGCAAAGAAGGCAAATGCAATGCTAGCATTCATTTCAAAAGGACTAGAATATAAAAGCAGAGATATGATGTTGAGGCTTTATAGGGCACCAGACAGACTGCATATGGTGTATTGTGACCATTTTGGGCCCCATATCTGCAGAGGGATGTTCTGGCATTGGAGAGGGTTCAGAAAAGGTTTATGAGAATGATCCAAGGGATGATTTGTTTAATGTACGATCAGCTTTTGACAGCACTGGGCCTCTACTCGCTGGAGTTTAGAAGGATGGTGGGGGTGGGGGGGGGGGGGAGGAGGGAGGGGTGATCTAATTGAAACCTACTGGATAATGAAATGCCTGGGGTGAATGTGGAGAGGATGTTTCCATTAGTGGGAGAGTCTAGGACCAGAAGACACAGCCTTAGAATAAAAAGGCATACCTTTACAAAGGAGATGAGAAATTTATTTAGCCAGAGGGTGGTGAATCTGCAGAATTCATTGCCACAAACAGCTGGAGCCCAAACTTTTGGGTATTTTATAAGCAGAGATTTATGAGATCTTCCTGTTGTTACTTTCATTAGTACTTGGCTCTAGGAGATTACTACCATGGGGGTCCTGCTTTTTAACCTATTGCCCAACTGTTTATATGCACTCTGCAGGATCCCATGCCTTTTCCTATGCAATTTGTGACAATATGCACAATGACATCCAGTTGCTCACCCTCTGTCTAGAAAATATTCTGCAGCTGCTCCAAGACATCCTGGTCATTGCACCAAGGAGGCAACACACTATCCTGTAGTCTCATTTTGCTACCAGAGAATCTCCTGCCTGTCCCTTTAACAAGACTCCTATCATTATGGCTGACATCTCTCTTCCCCACTGTGCTCAAAGTCAACCACAATGCAACAGAACTGACTGGGCTGCAGCTGCTCTACCCTGTCAAGTCATTTTACCCTCCCCTCCCCCAGTATCCAATGGAGAATATCTGTTGTTGAGGGGAACCACTTCAGGGGATTCTTGCACTCCCTTTCCAGGTGGTCACCCATCTACTTTGCACCCACACCCTAGACATGTCTACCTCACTGCAACCTCCATGTCTTCCTCAGTCTCCCAGATGATCCTGAGGTCACAAAGCTGTTGCTCCAGTTCCCGGACACAGTCCGTAAGGAGCTGCAGTTCGACACACCCCCCACAACTGTAGTCATCACAGACATCGGAAGTCTCCCTATCTTCCCACATCCTGTAGAAAGTGCATACAACTGCACTAACTGCCACCTCTACACCAACAGACCAGAGAAGATTTCATTTTTTCAAATGTTCTTTCAAGAAAGAACATTTTTCATTTTTATTTTATGCCTAGACCATACCGTATCTCACCATTACCCCCTGCTTGACCTCCTCAATAAAGTATCTCATGCCACAGTCTCAATTCTTTGCCTCTCCCTCCTATAGGCTGCTCTGCTAGTGTCTGCCTACCACTTATACACCAGCTAGGAGCAATCACTCTGGGATGCTAACAGCTTTCAGCTGCTCAACTGAAACTAACCTTGTTAACTGTGGCTACACAAAAATGCTGGAGAAACTCAGCGGGTGCAGCAGCCTCTTTGGAACGAAGGAAATAGGCAATGTTTCGGGCCGAAACCCTTCTGTGGGCCTAACTGTGGCCTTATGTCCAGAAAATATCAGTCACATGACTGTGAAAACTCTCAACAGCAGTCAGGAATCAAGGATGTTTTATTGTCATATGCACTGGGAAAGGAACAATGACATTCTTACTTGCTGCAGCTTTGAGTATTAGAAAGGCGCTATATAAATCCCATCCATTATTATTATTGTTATTACAGGCACAGTAACACCATAACGCAACAAACAGATAATCAATTGTACCAAAAATATCCGTAATATTAATTAACCAGATCATTATTTTTTTTAAATCTAAGTCTGTAGTGCAACCAAAACCAAGCCCATAGCAGATGATTGCTGAGGCAGGATTGTGGTTAGTATTGTGCAGTGTTCAAGAGCCTGATGGTTGATGGAAAGAAGCTGTTCTTGAACCTGGAGGTCACGGATTTCAGGCTCCTGTACCTTCTACCCGATGGTAGTATTGAAATCAGAGTGTGGCCACGCTAGTGTGAGTCTTTGATGATATTAACTGCCTTTTTGAGGCAGTGCCTCCTGTAGATCCCTTCGATGGTGGTGAGGTCAATACATGTGATGGCAGTGTCTACCCGTCATGATTTAAGGAAGGTTGCTAACATTGGAATAAATCAGAGACAGCCTCCTGAGCTAATACTTTGCGAAGGCCTTTTTCAGGAAGTTTCAGCAGGCTTGGACCTGGACGTTCTTTCTCCAGCCTAAAGCAAGCGACCCGCCCAATTGGTGCCTCTCACTCACTTGGAGAGTCACAGAGACATAGAGCTGTACAGCACAGAAACAGGTCCTTTGTTCAATGATTCAATGGTATTTTTATGCCACATGTACCTAGGTACAGTAAGATTTTTGCATACAGTTCAGTAATAATCTTACTTTAATTAGGCACAATCATCCTTAAGTACAAGAGTGTAGGATTAGTAGATTACACCGAGACGGTACATGAGAGTCGCCATGTTTCCGGCGTCCTCTTGCATCTTTCAAAGTTGTTTAAAATGTTAGCCTTATCTAGGCCATAAAGACCCATTGCCCTGGTGGGGACTATTAGTTGGAGGGGCAAGGGTCAGCTTGGCCAATCAATGTTGTCGCTGTCCTCCACCGCTGCTTGCCCCTCCATGCTTCCGATCCACGTGGGCCATTTTGTCCACACCTTTGTATCTAATAGCATTTTGAAGGAAGGAAACGGCTGGAGATCTGCAGCAGCCTGGAGCTTGCCTGGACCGGGCAACACTCATAACAACTAGTGTTATGCACCGACTGGACTTTGAAAATGGTGCCTCTTGCATGCGGGATATGTAGACTATTTCTGTACACTTGCTAATTGGGGATGTGCTTACATATGGCAATACTCTACTGGACTGTTTGTCTCACTGTGTGTTTGCACTTCGCACATGTGACCATAAAAGCACCATTAAACCATTGAAGAGTGAGAGGAGTTTTGATTGAAATTTGGGAACCCATGCAGTTGTGACAGGAAGGATATTGAGAAGATTTTTCTTCCATGGAAAGAATCTAGAAGAGTCTAAAAGTAAAGGTCATCCTTTTAGGACAGAGCTGAGGTTATTCCTTTTCTCACAAAGGGTCTGGGTCTAACTAGTCTCTCAGAGGGCCGTGAGAGAAATGTGTTTGAATTTCTCAACCCACTTGCCCAGCTGATCAAAATCCCAAATATATCAAAATATATCAGCACACCATATATATTTTATTGTTAAATATTAATTTTTAAACGTGTATTTTATGTTTCCATACACGTCACAATCGAGACTATCAAAAGATGATCAAGACAAATCTAGGAACATTTACCTTAGATTAATTAAATAAAAAATGTAAAAGTTCTTTTTTGAGAGGATTTGGAGATCACTGTGAGATATTTGAGCACAAATAAAAAATAACTTATCCTGAGAAGATGGAAATAGTCAAAAGGAACCTCCAACGGCATCATGTGGACTGTTGTCTGTAAAGAACACAGAACTAAACCTAACGTAATTCCATTTATCCTTTATCTTACACTGTGGACGGCTCGAATATAATCATGTTTAGTCTTTTTTGCTGACAGGATAGCAGGCCACAAAAAAAGCTTTTCACTGTGCCTCAGTATACATGACAATAAACTAAACTAAACTAACCTAGTCTTCCTTATCAACTTTATGTAAATATATGCATACACCCAGAGTACTTGGCATTATCCCCAGTTAAATCTAAATTCTCCCTTCATGAGAATGCATCATTTTAGATATTATCACATAAAATAAACATGCAAACCAAATCTTAGCAGGTTAAAGGGGCTGTCCCGCTGCGGTGACCTAATCTGTGAGTTCAGAAGAGTTTGCCCTCGATTCATACTCGCAGCATGGTCGACACGAGGTCCTAGGAGGTCTTTGTAACTCTCCTTCATGCTCGAGAGTAGTCCCCGCGTACCCGAGGCTTCAGCTAGGTCGAGGCGTATTTTTTAACATGCTGAAAAATGCCCGCGGGTAAAAAAAGGTCGCCATGGGAAAAATCGATATTTTTTTTACTCGTAGGTTTGGTCGCGGTAGGTCGTAGTAGGTCAGTATGTTATTCGTAGATAATCGAGGGTAGTCGAAGGTAGTCGAAGGTAGTCGTAGATAGTCTTCAACATAGTCGAAGGGAGGTCGAAGGAGATCGAAGGAGGTCGTCTTCACTCTCCACCATTCGGAAGCTAGTCTTCACCATAGTCGAAGGAGGTCTTCAACATTACACTTTTTCAAACTCTCCTAAACTCTTCTAAACTCGCCAATTAGGCCGCCGCAGTGGGACAGCCCCTTTATTGACCTCTTAAAATTGCCCCTAGTGTGTAGGGAGTGAATGCAGAAGTAGGATAATGTAGAACGAGTATGAACAAATGATCAATGGGCTGAGAGATCAGTGTCCATGCCACATCTGTAATCTATACTAAACCTTCGCTCCACTGGAGATTGAAACACTCACCCCACAGTGCCAGAAGAGGGCACCATCACTCAAATTAAGATTCAGTTTATTTCTTCACGTTATCGACAACTAATTGTACTCCTCTCTGGGTGATAGTAGGTTTAACAAGAAACCATGAAGTTGATTGGGATCTAAAAGAAGCAGTCGGGTGACCTAGAAGTGGTCAAAGAGGATAGTAACATAGAAAATATGTGCAGGAGGAGGACATTTGGTCTGAGCCTGCACCGCCATTCATTGTGATCATGGCTGATCATCCACAATCAGTAACCCGTGCCTGCCTTCTCCCCCATATCCTTTTTTTCCACTAGCCCCCTAGAGCTCTATCTAACTTTTTTAAATTCATCCAGTGAATTGGCCTCTAATGCCTTCTGTGGCAGAGAATTCCACAAATCTACAACTCTCTGGGTGAAAACGTTTTTTCTCATCTCAGTTTTAAATGGCCTCCCCTTTATTCTTGGACTGTGGCACCTGGTTCTGGACACCCCCAACATTGGGAACATTTTTCCTGCATCTCAGAGGATGTACTAACCTCTGAGAGTTCAATCAGAAGCAATCAAGCTCTCTTCTTTATGTTATAGACAATTATTGGCAAAATCTATATAACTCATATGACATCCCCTGACAAGAGAGCCATGGAATCATACAGCACATTGTCTTCTGGCCCAACTCACCCAAGCCGACCCAGACACCCTATCTTAAGCTAATCCCATTTGCCTGTGTATGGTCCATATCCCTCTAAACCTTTTCCATCCACGTACATGCCCAAATGTTTTTTTAAATGCTGTTATTGTACCTACCTCAATTACCTCATGACAGCCCGTTCCTTATATCCACCCTATGTGAAAACGTTCCTTATATCCACCCTATGTGAAAACGTTTCCATTCAGGTTCCTTTAAATCTTTCCCCTCTCACCTTAAACCTCCAGTTCTTGATTCCCCTACCCTTTGAAAGATTCACCCTATTTTTTCATCTCATGATTATTTACACCTCTACAAGATCATCCCTCTTGTCATGTTTTGCGTTCACTCGACTGTACTACATGCGTTTTAGCAGACTTTGCGACCCATAATAATTTATGTTGTCAAACGAACACTCCAAATCACTCCACTTCACGTGAATCAGTGTTAAAGGACCACAGAACAAATTCTGGCGCTGAATTGCATAAAGTTGTCTAAGTGGGATAGGTTTTAAGGATGATTGTAAAGGAAAGATTGGGAGGAAGAGGTTTAGGGGGTTAGTTCCAGCATCAAGCTTCTCAACATTTTATGGTGGGACCTTAGTGATGAAGGGAAAGAGGTGCACGCATTGCACGTCCTAGCAAAATGGAAGCACAGAGAAAATAATCTGCCCTTTTGGCGCTGAACTGGTGAGTCATAGAAACATAGAAAAAACGTAGAAAAATAGGTGCAGGAGTAGGCCATTTGGCCCTTTGAGCCAGCACCGCCATTCAATATGATCGTGGCTGATTATCTAAAACCCCGTTCCTGCTTTTTCCCCATATCCCTTGATTCCTTTAGCCCTAAGAGCTAAATCGAACTCTAGCAGGATTGGAGAACTTTGCCCATTCTCTGATGCCATTCTCCTCTTAAATCCAAGGCCTCAAAGAACTGGGTCCATTGCAGGTATGGCCACTGGAGAAGGCATTCATTTTCTCCTCCTTTTGCCAAATCCTTTGCTTTTTAAAGGCTTTCTATTTCTAATCTTTCCCAGTACTAATCAATTTGAAACATATTTTCGCCCAACTCTGTAACATCATTCTAGTTGCTGCCTGATCAGTAAGTATTTTCAGGGCTTGGCGTCATACAGCATGGAAACAGCTCCTACAGTCCAACTCATGCATGACAACCAAGATGCTCCATCTAAGCTTGTTCCATTTGCTTGCATTTGGCCCGTATCCCACCAAACATTTCATATCCATGTACTTGCTGAAATGTCTTTTAAATGTTGCTATTGTACCTGCCTCAACAACTTCCTCAGGCAACGTGTTTAGCTGAACACTGAGGGAAAATACAATCGTCCGTTTGCTGTTTTTGCCCTGATTGTCTGGTTCACAATGTCCCCTCTGTAATCCTTCAATTGGAATTGACAGATTGTTGTATCACGAATCAAGTGATTATAAAGTATGTTCACTGAAGTGTTCCCGTAAGGTTCTCAGAGAGGCTTTTGTTTATTCATTCCTTCTAATGGAGGCATAAATAACTAAAGGGAAATTATTTCCTCGGGCAGGCAGTGAATAGGGGGATATGGATGATCTGCAAGCAGATGGGATTAGTTGGTACATGTTCGGTACAGATATGGTCTGATATCATTAGATGTGCAAACCTGTGCAAGGTTTAAAAGAGCCTGGGCCAATTTGTAAATGGCACTAAATCTAATGATTTTTGCGCTCTCCTTTGCCTTAGTGGATTCAACAACTTTCACACAGCATGTGTAGATGAAAAGCAGATGCAAATCGGACCAATTTCTGCATCGTTTCTCAGAAAACAGAATGAGAACATTCTGGCTTGCTTCATTGCAGATCAGCATGAGTTTTTGCAGGTATGTCACTGACAGAAGAATTAATAGTGCTGCCTTATACAGTCATAGCACATAAACTGTGGGGATGGACCGAACGACTGCAATGCCTCATCACTGAAATAAAGCCCTATGATAAAACTCTTGGGAGATCTGTAGATCCGAACACAAGCAGATGCTGGAATCTTAAGTGCAATGCAAAGTGCTGGAGGAATTCAGCGGGTCAGGCAGCATCTGTGGAGGAAATGGACAGATGATGTTCCGGGTCAGGGCGTTTCGAACTCGAACCGGAACATTGGCTGAGCATTTCCTCCACAGATGTTGTTTGACCCACTGAGTTCCTCCAGTACTTTGAGTTGTGATCTGTACATTCTGCCAGATGCAGCAAGCTGGCATGCTCCAACTTTCCTGTCATCCTGCCAGACAAATCCATGCTCCCTGCTACACCACCGTCTTCCCCAGCTCAGCACGAGTGTGATACAAAGTGAGACGCCCACTGGGCAATCCATTGTGCAACTCACACATTTGTTTCCAGGAACTCCCTTTACCAAAGATCTTATAGCGGAGCAAGATGGGTTACTCTCACACAAATGTGTAGTACGCTCATGGGCGGATTCATGGGTGATTATATGACCCATTTTAGCAACCAGCCCCCGCCATCTTGTTCCGCCATCTTGCTCCGCCATGTTGTTCCGCCATCTTGCTTCCGGTCAAAGATCGGATCTTTGTTTCCGCAGCGGGGAGAGGGAGTGTGGGGCCCAGGTAGAGGGAGTGTACGGCCCGGGGAGAAGGAGTGCGCGGCCCGGGGAGAGGGAGTGTGCGGCCCGAGGCAGCGGGAGAGGGAGTGCGCGGCCCGGGGCAGCGGGAGAGGGAGTGTGGGGCCCGGGGATAAGGCCTAGTGTGTGTGAAGTTGCGGGGAGGTTTACAATGTTTCTTATTTAATGTCCCTTGTCTAGTCTGAAATATAGTTCATCATTGGATCAGAAGAAATATAATTGTGTGTGTTATATGATTATATACATTTATATCACATTCATGTATGTGTGTTTATAAACATTTTATTCTTTAACAAGAATTAACAGAATTATGAACTAACAGAATTATGAATCTAACCCTATATCACGCACAAAAACTTCCCCCGCAATGTCAATTACCCTGCGAGTCGGGTCGGTTCCAGTTACTACAAAATCAACTCAAACACTGCTTGTGAGCCATTTAAAAAGAAATGGTTTAAAATATATTTAAAAAGACAATTACCAGAGTCAAATTTTATTCTTGACAAGTATGAACTGACAGAATGATGAATCTAACCCTATATCACACACACAAACTGTTCATTGATTACACTGCGAGTCGGGACGGGTCAGGTAGGCTCCGGTTACTAAAATGGGCGGGGGAAAATGCCCAGGATCCCCTCCGTAGCGTACTACACGTCAGCCCATTGTATTTAGCAGGAGTAGCCTATCTTGCTCCGCTATAAGATCTTTGCCCTTTACTATCAACACCAAGAGCAATGAAGAAAATCGGGGTTGGCTGTCTGAGTATTCTCTCATGACTAATTGAGTTTGGCAAGTCACTCCTTTTAATTAATGAGTAACATTCTCAGTTAGTTGGAAAGTTGGAAAGAATGGAATTAATTCAGAGTTGCATCAACAAGTTTCAGTTTGCAAGTGATTAAATGTGCCTGATATCAGCAACAAGTGTTTGAAGGGAAGATAATCACTTTAGCACATTCTGGCAAGGAGTCCTCAGCTCCAAATGACTTTCTGTCTTT
Organism: Amblyraja radiata; assembly: GCF_010909765.2. NCBI lineage: Eukaryota > Metazoa > Chordata > Chondrichthyes > Rajiformes > Rajidae > Amblyraja > Amblyraja radiata. Next base: position 46,337,043 of record NC_045964.1, on the reverse strand, counting down.
TTATGTAAACCAGCAACTGCAGTTCCTTACATGTAGACCTTCTGAAATCCCATGCTGTTCAAGATGGTGCCATTAAGCAGAGACCTGGGTTCGATCCTGACTGCAGGTGCTGCCCATACGGAGTTTGCACTTTGTCCCCGTGACAGCTTGGGAGTTCCCTAGGTGCTCCAGTTTCCTCCCACACTCCAAAGATGTAAAGGGTTTATAGGTTAATTTGGCTTTGGTAAACAGTTGTAAATTGCCCCCAGCGTGGAGGATAGTGCTAGCGTATGGGAATCACTGGTCGGCGCGGACTCGGTGAGCCGAAGGCCCTGTTTCTGTGTCCTATCTCTAAACCAAACGAAATTCATCGGAAATCTCTTGCTTATAAAAGCCATAATAGATTTACATAGTTCCCAGACCAGGAATTTTCGAACCATGATTTCTGACTGCTTCTCCGGCTATTCCAGTGTTGAGAATAACCCAGTAAAAAATGCTCTTAATAAGTCTTGGCAACCATCCCTTTAAATGTGGTTTGTCTTTAGGTCATTATATTCTCAGTGATGCATTGACTTAAATGTCAGAAACCATGGCAGGCAACTTTACTACAATAATTTAGAAAACTTTGGCAATGATGAACAGATAAATTGTTGCTTCCAGGAATAATACAACATACCCAGAAATGCACAGTGCTTGCAGTATTTTACGTCTACATATGCCAGTGAAGGACGTAAGTTTAATTTGTAAAGTTTCTGTTAGTTAAAGACATTAATGCTTTATCACCAATCAATTCTCCACACAAAATCATTGACTAACAGGAATATTTGAATGTATCTAATAATAGGCAGATTTTTCCAACTTTTTGTTCTGCCTGAAAAGAAATGATCATGTAAGTTATGGTGACATGGAATGTGTTAAAGGAATTCCATTTGTCTTTTGTTCACTGGACTATCTCATGCTGAAACAGATATGTCTCTGGCCACTATTTGTTCTGCAGACTGTCCCGTTTCCTGATCTTTATCACTTACCACAAAACATTTTCTGGGATTAAAAAAGAAGATATTTAAAAATTCTCAGTGTACTATTAATATCATAATGGTATGATATTAAATTCAGCCTATGAAGCTTTTAATAATAATTTGAACGATAGACCTTGAAATATCAGAGCAACTCTGCTAATGTAAATCTATCAGAGGACTGGCAGCACTGCCAGAGAAATGTTTTCAGGTATTCTCTCAGTTTCTCCAATGTTTTAAACAGTGTGTCACTGAAGTTGGGTTTGGTTTATGTAAAGGAGTGATTACTGACACACTGTAAGCTTTACTGTGAGTTTAATATAGCACGTGGCACACACGTCCCAGCACTGACTGCATCCAGTCTTCAGGCGTACTGGAACCTAGTGGGGGGAACAAAGGGAGGAGACTACAGTTATACCAATATGATGGGGCGTGGTTAGTGGTGATGAGGTAACTACATTATAGGTTGCATGCATAACCCATCTACAGTTTATTTATTGTCAAGTATGATAAAGATATAGTGAAAAGGTTGTTCTGCAATCTATCCAGTCATTTGTTTTCTACATGAGTACAATAGTCCCACTTCTGGAAGAGCAGGCAGAGAGTCGCCACCTTCTGGCGACATCTTGCAACATCCAAGCCCATGAAAAGTCTGACTTTGGCCAAAGCAGATTTTCTCACCTTGTGGGCCGGTGTTCTCGTCTCACTGGATGGATGAATTAGGGTTTGGCTTTTCCCAGCACATTGGTTCCTTCCATTGTTGCTCCATGCAGCTGGTGCAGGCTGCGCTCGATCTACTCGCTCACCTGGCCACTGTAGGGCCTCCCGCGGCCACCTCCACTAACACCGCAACCCGTGACCACCGCAAATGCAACGTCCGTCGCCTCCGACAGCCGCCCTCTGCTTTTATGTGGCGAGGTTGCCGGGTCCAGCTTCCAGAGCTGATCAAAGAACTTTAGGGTCCTGAGATGGAAGAACATTTGCAGAATCTAGGGTTATCTTTGCGGACAGTTCTGAAACCATGAGGTGAATATCTCTCAGATCCTGATCAGCAATGAGATTTCCTCTCTCCACCTCCAGCACATTGGCCAATTCTGTCCCTGTCTCAGCTCATATCCCACCGAAACCCTCACTCAATCCTTGATGTATCTCCACTCGACAATTCCTGCGACGTCTGGACTATTACAGATGCACCAAAGAAATCATACTGTCCGGTTGCATTACAGCTTGGTTTGGGAACAGTTTTTCCCAAAACCGTAATAAATTGGAGAGATTTGTACCTTTAGACCAGACATTCTGGGAGTGGGGAGGAGGGAATGACTGGGATGAGAAAGGTCCTTTATTATGTCGGGTATGGAGAGACAAGTGATCTTTATTGGCAGATACAGAGTCAGACAATCGCGCGCTGAGAGTGAGCACTACTTGAGTCCTTGCATTTGAGTCCGTGGCTCATGATGTAATCTTCCCGCCAAAACGCAGTCACATGCCTGTTCCAGTTCTACTAATGAGGGTTCGATTTATAACTGGCCTAACCACCAGATGGCGCCACATGACCCTCCCCAGAACCGGAGTAACGAAAACGAGCAGGCAGACGAACGAGGCGGCCGGACCTCATACATACATCGCCCAAGTGTGGAGACACAACCATCAAAGGCGAAGGCAGGAGCGCCCGGGTCGGCAGACGCCCCCGCCGACGAGGCAAGGCCACCTGTACGGGCTGAGCAATGTCCAAATGGGCTTCCTTAAAGCGGGCCACCGATACAGTCTCTCACCAGTCCCCCATGTCCAGCACAAAAATTGAAACACCACGCTGCAGCACCCGAAAAGTACCCTCGTAGGGTCATTGCAGCGGCGTCCGGTGAGCGTCCCGACGTGGGAGAACATACAGGCAGTCCTTGAGATCAGATAGGGCGTGCGAAGGAACCATCCCTTGACGAGACGTGGGAACAGGAGAGAGCGTGCCCATCTTCTCCCGTAACCACACCAATGGGGACGAGGGCGGCTCCTGCTGCCCGGCAAGAAATCCCCCGGGACCATAAGCGGGGCACCATACACCAATTCGGCAGAAGAAGTAGCCAGTTCAGGGCAGTGCGAATATCCAACAGAACCCACGGCAACTCATCCATCCAATCCAGACCCATGAGCCGCACCTTCAAGGAGGCCTTAAGATGCCGGTGAAACCACTCGACCAAACCGTTAGATTGCGGGTGGTCGGCTGTGGTGTGATGTAGCGGAGCTCCCAACAGCCGGGCCATGGCGGGCCATGGGTCTCAGGTGACCAGTACACACATCACACAGGACCGTGGTACTCGCAGAACCAAAAGGCACATCCTCCAATACCAGGCCGGAAATTGCGGTGCGGGAGGTGAGAGTTCCTCGTCCGCCTGCTGTGCATCTCCAGGGCCACACAGTCAATTCCCGAGGTCACATCGTGAACGGCATTGACGGTGGAGTGGGACAATGCATCAGCAACCCAGTTACTATTACCCACAATGTGTCGAATGCAGGTCGTGTGCTCCGAAACGTAAGCCAAGTGGACCAGGGATCAGACACCTTCGCAAAGGTAAACATGACGGGCTTATGATCCATAAAAGCTGTAAATTCCCTGCTCTCAACGAAATTGCCGAACCGCCAGGAAAGCGCCAGGAGCTCACGATCGAATGCACTGTACATCCCCACAGGAGTACACAGATGACGACTGAAAAAGGCAAGGGGCTGCCAGTGTCTGTCAATCAACTGTTCCAGCACGCCACCGACAGCGGAGTCAGAAGCGTCAACCGTCAGGGCGGTCGGAGCAGCAGGCCGTGGGTGGACCAGCATCGTCGCCCGTGCCAGCGCCTCTTGGGCACCATCGAACGTGTCCATGGCCTCACCATCCCACTCAATGTCCCGCTACTTGCTGGCCAGGAACTTAAACAACGGCCGCATGATCCAAGCAGCCGCGGGCACGAACCGATGAAAAACAGTCACCGTACCCACGCACCGTGGAAGGCCAGGGAAACTGCCGAATAGCCTCAACCTTGCTCTGGAGCGGGACCGCACCATGCTGAGTGATGTGATAGCTGAGGAAATCAATGGAACTGAGACCAAACCGACACTTATCCAGATTGACGGCCAAGTCATTCTCACTGAGCCGCTGACAGAGCAACCGGAGGTGAGCACAGTGTTCCTGGCGAGAGCGGCTGGTGACGAGGATATCATCCAAATAAATGAACAAAAAATGTGCATCAGTTTCTGGAAAGCATTTTTAAGGCCAAAAGGCATGCAACGGAACTCAAACAGTCCAAATGGAGTGATAATGGCCATCTTGGGTACGTCATCCGGATGCACAGGGATTTGATGATAGCCCCGGACCAGGTCGACCTTGGAAAAAAACTTGGCGCCGGCCAAATGAGCAGAAAAGTCCTGGATGTGCGGAACAGGATACTGGTCAGCAGTCACAGCGTCATTGAGACGGCGGTAATCCGCACAAGGCCTCCAGCCCCTGGACGCTTTGGGCACCATGTGCAGTGGAGATGCCCACGGGCTGTCTGCTGAAACTTGGCCTAGGCAATATGGAGCTTGTCAGGGGGAAGCCGTCATGCTCCGGCGTGGAGCAGTGGTCCAGAGGTGAGAATATGGTGCACCACCCCGTGTTTGGGGCTGGCCGAGAGAAACTGGGGGGTCAGTGTGTCAGGAATTCTGCCAAAATCTGGGCATGCACATTGTCCACTGAAGACACCGGATCGCGGCGTGACGCAGCTAAAATGGCGGGGCGTAAGGAGATCGCTTCAAAAGTCGCCACATGAACGAGGCGTTGCCCCTCACATCTACCAATAGGGATTGAGCCCGGAGGGAATCGGTGCCCAGCAACGGCTGGGAGACATCAGCAATGGTAAAAGTCCAAGTAAAATAGCAGGAGCCGAAGATGAGAGGGACCGTGCGAATTCCATACATCCGGATGGAGCTGCCATTAACTGCGGTAAGGGAAAGTCCCCGCTTACCGGAACGAGTGTCGAGTCCCGACGGGGGCAAAGCGCTGACTTCTGCGCCCGTGTTGATGAGGAAACGCCGCCTTGAATGACGGACCCAGGCGTAGAGGCAATGTTTCAGGCCGACCGCAGCAGCCACCACTGGCGGCCGGCCATGGCATTTCCCGGAAATGTGCAGGGTGGGCGACAGCGACTGGGCTCCGAACCCCAGTGCTGGTGAAAGAAGCACCACGTCTCCTTCCATTGCTCGGGCCGGGCTCCACAGCAGGTGGAGGCAGGAACTGGCCGTCGGGCCGACCGAGGCACCACCGACACACAATTGATAGCAGCACGGCCCTGCTGTTTGGCTTGCCGCAGCTCGTCCACTAGCTCAGCCAGCTGCAGGGGATCAGCGAAATCATCACCCACGAGGAGTAGTCGGATGTCCTCCTGCATCTGCTCCAGGAAGGCATGCGCACAAAGGAGACAGGGCTGATGACCATCCATCAAGTTGAGCATCTCGCTCATTAACACGGACGGTTTGCGACCAGCGAGACCTCCCATGTGCATGAGCCTCGCCACCCGATCACGGCGGCTGAGACCAAAGGTACGCAGGAGGAGCTCCTTGAGGCCCTCGTACTTGTCAGCAGCTACTGGCTGGCGCAGGGAATGTACGAGGCGACCGGCCGTGTCCTGATCCAGCGTGCTGACCACATAATAATACTTTGTGGAACGTAGTCACGTGCCCGTTCCAGTTCTACTAACGAGGGTTCGATCTATAACTGGCCTAACCACCAGATGGCGCCACACGGGTACCATTCAGAAGCAGTGAGAAGTGTAGATGAGGTCGATGGTGGCAAGTCTCATCTGTGTGATGGACTGGGCTACATCCACAACTCTGCAATTTCTTGAGGTCTTGGGCAGAGCTGTTCTCAAACCAAGCTGTGACATGGCACAACAGTATGCTTTCGATGCTGCATCTGTGGATGTCGGTAAGAGACAGAGATGTGGAGAACCTTAGTCTCCTGAGGAAGTAGGGGCCTTGGAGTCTGATGTAAGAGTTATTTAGGCTTTCCAGAGATAATTGCAGCGCCAATGAGAAGGGGGCCGCTGTGGACATGTTGCAATGTTGGCAAACTGCAGTGGATCGAGGCTGGCTGGGAGCTGATCAAGCTTTTCAAAGTATTTCATGATAGTGAATGTCAGAGCCACTGGGTAGTCATCATTAAGGCTCTCTACCTTGCTTTACTTTGGCGCCATGAAGGTAATTGTCTTTTTAAACCAGATGGGAACCTCAGAATAGAGTAGCGAGAAGTTAAAGATGTCTGTGGATACCGTGGTGCCGAAATTGAATAAATGGAATGGGCTGCTAGAGGCAATGGTGGAGATTGGTATAATTATGACATTGAAAAGTCACTTGGACAGGCACATGGTCAGGAAAGGTTTGAAGGGATATCGGTCAGGCATAGTGTGACTAAATCAATTAGGCAACTTGGTCACAATGGATAAGTTGGGCTGATCGCTCCATTGTTCCATGATTCCACCAGTTACCCATCTACACCGGTTGTGTTTTATTCTCCCTCATTCCCATCAAGTCCTCTCCAGATTCTGCCATCTACCAGCACACAAGACCGAGCTTGCCTGCTCATCTTTGGGAAGTGGAAGGAGTACCCAGGGAATCTCCATGTGGTTACAGGGAGTAGGTCCACGCAGACCACACTGGAGGTCAGGACTAAACCTAGATTGCTGGAGCTGTGAGATAGATGCATTGTTGTGAGATAGATGTACCACTGTACTCCAGCATTCAGTTTGAAAATCACAATGGGGAGTTGTTACTAGGGAACAGGTTCAAGGATCTGACTAGCAGAACAGAAAAAGGCTCACTTGTCTGTTTAGTTACAAATCAGTTTTATTGGCAAGAGAGAGAACAAAAACAATGCTTGTCTTGGTATGGGCGGGCTCTGTTTTACAGCAGCACACCTCTCTCTCTGCCTCCGTCCACACACAGATCACACAGATGATCACGACTCAGCCCATTGGTGAAGCCCTCTCATACATGAACTAACTTATGGCCAAAGATCATGGAGCTCTATGATCTTTGCTATGGCTTACTGGCAGGTAAGAAATCAGCTGTTGAAATAACCACCGGTAAGTCCTGGCCAATAGCGCTGCTCCCAAATTCAAACTATAACCAATGGCAGGGGACTGCTTCCGAGCGAGCCCCCCCCCCCCAGCCCCACCCCCCCCCCCTATTTTGGAACAAAGCGCTATCAGCCGCAGACTGGCGCGTAAAGCAATACACAGCGCTACAGACGGCGCGCACAGCAATACACACAGCACTACCGGTTTGGCGCGCAGAGGTTCAAACAGAGCGTTGTCGGCTTAGCGTTTGAGAATTTAAACAAAGAACTGTCGGCTGCAGCGCTATGGGTTCTAAATACACAGATACATAGAAAATAGGTGCAGGAGTAGGCCATTCAGCCCTTTGAGCCACCACTCTCTGTGTGAAAAATGTTTTTCTCATCTCGGTCCTAAAGGATTTCCCCTCTATCCTTAAGCTGTGACCCCTTGTCCTGGACTTCCCCAAAATCGGGAACAATCTTCCTGCATCTAGCCTGTCCAACCCCTTAAGAATTTTGTAGGTTTCTATAAGATCCCCCCTCAATCTCCTAAATTCTAGCGCTACTGGCCATAATATAGCAAACTACTGGCCAAAAATATAGCACTACTGGCCATAGCGCTATGGGTCACAGACTGCTCAGGCAAAATTCTCATATAACAGGTTCTATAATTTTACAGTATGTGTTCCTGGCAAAAGAGACATGCATATCCATAATATTGGCTGGAAATTGTTCGCACAGGCCACACATGAGCACAAAGAAATAGAATTGAATTGATAGAATTGATAGAATTTATTGCCACACAACCAGGGTCGGTGGAATTTTGGGTTGTCAGCAGCAGTACAATAATAAAGAACACACAACCACAATAAAAATGTAACACAAACATCCACCACAGCATTCACCGCTGTGGTGGAAGGCACAGAACTTGGCCAGACCTCCTACATTTTCCCCCGTGGTCGGGACCTCCACCCGTTGCTGCGTCCAGATGGTAAGGGACAAAGTCAAAGGCAAGGTAAAGTCCAGGATCGGCTCTTCCGCACCGGAGACCGCGGCTTCAGGCTGGTGTAGGCCGCAGGCCGGCGGTCGAAGATTTAAGTTTCCCGCCGCGCCGCAGCCAGAAGCACCGCAGACCGCAGGGCCGGTGGTCGAAGCTCCCCTCCAGGGGTGATGGTAAGTCCATGCCGGACCCGCGGTAGAAGTTGGCCGCGGGCCGGCAGTGATGGCTTCTTCTTCCCCCGGGTCCCCCATGAGAGATCCCGGGCTGTAGACGCCGCGCCAGCTGGAGCTGTGCAGACCGCGGCTTCAGGCTGCCAGCTGCCCCGGGCCAGCGAAACGGAGCGCTTCCCTCCAGCGAGCCCCAGCGAGGGCTCACCCGCTCCACGCCGAGAGTCCACGCTGCGCCCGCCGCTGAAGCACCGGGCGCGTCTCCGGGAAAGGCCGCGCCGATCCTTGCTGTTAGGCCACGGGGGAGGCGACCTGGAAAAAGTCGCCTCTCCGTGGAGGAGGCGGCCGAAACGGTTTCCCCCTTACCCCCCCACACCCCCCCCCCCCCACACAAAACACACCGAGAAACATCAAAAACATACTTTAAAACATACTAAAAAATAAAATAAAAGTTGAAAAAAAAACTAACGCGCTGCTGACAGGCTGCTGCCAATTGGGTTAAAATAGGACAATGATGGCAAATCGAAAGATAGCCGTGGAGGTTTCTAGTTGGTTTTCTGTTAGGCTACATTTCATTAACATGACTGAAGTGCCAAGGGAGTCATGAATATTTAATTGTCACATGTTCTGAAAATGGAACAATTAAATTCTTACTTGCTCTGGCTTAACAGACCCATAAACTATAAATATATTATGATCAAAAATACAATAAACTACTAACCATAATACTAGGTAGTCATAATAGTGAAAACAAATTACGTAGTGCAACTATAGACACAGTCCAAAGATTGAAGAGGAAACAGATAAAGTTCCATAATGTTTAACTTGTGTATTGAATTTTCCTGGTCTGGTTTTTATCTATGACACCAGATAAACCTGAGAGACTGTAGTTCATTGTATTAAAATTAGGCGCTGAGTACATACTGTAATACAGATATCCTTCTTGTTGTGTGTGACAAACATTGGCAGTTTGTCAAGCAACTTTTAGAGTAGCATTTTAGAAACGGTTTTTCACCAGCACTGCATGAATCTGCCAATGTCTTACCAGCCCATTATAGAAACCTAAAGAATACAGGCAGACTCTACCAGCAGGGGGCATATAACCATATAACCATATAACAATTACAGCACGGAAACAGGCCATCTCGACCCTTCTAGTCCGTGCCGAACACGTACTCTCCCCTAGTCCCATATACCTGCGCTCAGACCATAACTCTCCGTTCCTTTCCCGTCCATATAACTATCCAATTTATTTTTAAATGATAAAAATGAACCTGCCTCCACCACCTTCACTGGAAGCTCATTCCACACAGCCACCACTCTCTGAGTAAAGAAGTTTCCCCTCATGTTACCCCTAAACTTCTGTCACTTAATTCTCAAGTCATGTCCCCTTGTTTGAATCTTCCCTACTCTCAGTGGGAAAAGCTTATCCACGCCAACTCTGTCTATCCCTCTCATCATTTTAAAGACCTCTATCAAGTCCCCCCTTAACCTTCTGCGCTCCAAAGAATAAAGCCCTAACTTGTTCAACCTTTCTCTGTAACTTAGTTGCTGAAACCCAGGCAACATTCTAGTAAATCTCCTCTGTACTCTCTCTATTTTGTTGACATCCTTCCTATAATTAGGTGACCAAAATTGTACACCATACTCCAGAATTGGCCTCACCAATGCCTTGTACAAGTTTAACATTACATCCCAACTTCTATACTCAATGCTCTGATTTAAAGGCCAGCACACCAAAAGCTTTCTTTACCACCCTATCTACATGAGATTCCACTTTCAGGGAACTGTGCACAGTTATTCCCAGATCCCTCTGTTCACCTGCATTCTTCAATTCCCTACCATTTACCATGTACGTCCTATTTTGATTTGTCCTGCCAAGATGTAGCACCTCACACTTATCAGCATTAAACTCCATCTGCCATCTTTCAGCCCACTCTTCCAACTGGCATAAATCTCTCTGTAGACTTTGAAAATCTACTTCATTATCCACAACCCCACCTATCTTAGTATCATCTGCATACTTACTAATCCAATTCACCACACCATCATCCAGATCATTGATGTACATGACAAACAACAGTGGACCCAACACAGATCCCTGTGGCACCCCACTAGTCACTGGCCTCCAACCTGACAAACAACCATCCACCATTACTCTCTGGCATCTCCCATTCAGCCACTGTTGAATCCAACTTGCTACTCCACCATTAATACCCAACAATTGAACCTTCTTAACCAACCTTCCATGAGGAACCTTGTCAAAGGCCTTACTGAAGTCCATATATACAACATCCACTGCTTTACCCTCATCAATTTCCCAAGTAACCTCTTCAAAAAATTCAAGAAGATTAGTCAAACATGACATTCCAGGCACAAATCCATGTTGACTGTTCCTAATCAGACCCTGTTTATCCAGATGCTTATATATATTATCTCTAAGTATCCTTTCCATTAATTTGCCCACCACTGACATCAAACTAACAGGTCTATAATTGCTAGGTTTACTCTTAGACCCCTTTTTAAACAATGGAACAACATGCGCAGTACGCCAATCCTCCGGCACTATTCCCGTTTCTAATGACATTTGAAATATTTCTGTCATAGTCCCTGCTATTTCTACACTAACTTCCCTCAATGTCCTAGGGAATATCCTGTCCGGACCTGGAGACTTATCCACTTTTATATTTCTCAAAAGTGTCAGTACTTCCTCTTCTTTGAATCTCATAGTTTCCATAGCTACTCTACTTGTTTCCCTTACCTCACATAATTCAATATCCTTCTCCTTGGTGAATACCGAAGAAAATAAATAAATATATTTAGTTTAGTTTAGTTTAGTTTAGAGATACAGTGCGGAAACATGCCCTTTTTGGCCCACTGGGTCCGCGCCGACCAGCGATCCACGCACATTAACACTATCCTACACACACTAGGGACATTTTTTACATTTACCAAGCCAGTTAACTTACAAACCGGTATGTCTTTGGAGTGTGCAGGTCACGGGGAGAACGTACAGAGAGCATCTGTAGTCGGGATCGAATCCGGGTCTCCGGCGCTGTAAGGCAGCAACTCTACCGCTGCGCCACCTTGTCGCCCACGGATATCTTTGTTTATCTTTCCAAGTATCAAACAAAAGTAACATGTAACCAAATGAAACAGCATCTTGGAGTTTATAGAATACATGCAGCGTCATGTTGTAGCTTCATAGGATTTTAGCAAGAAGTCATGTTTTGCAATTTTATAGAATTCTGGTTAGGCTGTATTTGGAGTATTGTATGCAGTTCTGGTCACCCCAATGCAGGAAGATTGTGGGGGCTTTGGAGAGGATGTGAAGAAGTTTATCAGAAAACTGCCTCAATTCGAAGGCATTAGTTATAAGGACAATCTTGGATTATTTTCTCTGGAGCATCAGGGGACCTGATGGAAGTATATACAATTAGGAGAACCACAGACAGTCATAAACTTGGCATAGAAATGCCAAAGACTCAAGGCCATAGCTTTAAGGTCAAAGGGTTGAAGTTTAAAGGAGATGTGAGGGGCAAGCATTTTACACAGGGTGATGGGTACTCTGAACACGCTGCCAGGAGTGGTGGTGGAGGCAGATAAGATTGTGATATTTAAGAGGCTTTTTGATGGGCACATGGGTGCATAATAAATGGAAGAATATGGATCATGTGCAGAGTGATTCGTTGAACTTGGTATCATGTTCAACATGGATATTGTGGACCAATGGCCCTATACCTCTGCTGAACACTTCTATGCACCTATCTACGTATATCCTAGTCTCCTTCCAAACCATGATATTAAAAACCATAAGCTGCTTGATGCATGATGAATGTGACCGTTTAGTTGAAGCTATGTGTGTTCTTGAGGAGAATAGCTGTTTCCTTAATTCCCCCTGCAAGTTATGCTGACAAATATCTTGCTTTGCATCGCTTCTCTTTATTCATTAATGCCGTGCGTGTGGATATCACTATCAATAGTAAGATTAAACGAGAACTTACCAGTTTGAAGTTTGATCTTTATTTTATGAGGAGTAACGTTGCGGGAATACGTGAAGAACCCCGCCAGGACGCATGCGTGTCATTCTTCAAAGCAGTGGTGTGAAATCATAGATAACTGTAATGACTAAACATAGTAAGATTAGAGAAGAGATACCAGTTCAAGATATGATCAAGGGTGGGAGCGGAGGGCACGTATTCCCTCAACGTTACTCCTCATAAAATAAAGATCAAACTTCAAACTGATAAGTTCTCGTTTAATCTTACTATTTTACTTCGGAATCACGTGAGTGACTACGTGAAGATTTTAAAGCTCTGTGATTTCATGCCGTGGAACGAGTCCATGCATCACATCTGCCTTGATTTTGGGGAGAATAGAGTTAACATCATTAGACATCAATACGATATTGAAACCCAACGGTAAAATATTAACACCAATTATTGACCCTATTTATGGGGTAAATTATATACAGAACTTAAAGTTGTTTCTGCAAATGTTCCAGGTTCAATGACCGGTTTGTTATAAAGTCGTTGGAAAGTTTCTTCCGTTGACCATCCTGCTGTCTTGAGGATTTGGTCCATTGGTACGTCCAACTTCATAGCTGCCAATGTAGCTGCAGCCCTGGTGGAGTGAGATTTAAAACGCTAGTGTCCACTCCAGCCTTATTTAGGACTTGTTTTAGCCATCTAGAGATGGTCTGGACTGTCACTGTTTTGAGTGGCTGTTAGTAGCTGATTAAAGTGACATTTCTTCCCTCTGATGATCTTAGTATACTTCATGTATGATAGTAAGTGAGTTATAATACAGAGACGACCATCTGTAGGGTAGGCCCTGAATTCTGTTTTGTAGGCCTGCTGACCCCTGTCTGTTCTGTATGACTATTACATTGATGTGAAAATTAAATTCCAGATGAATTAATCATGTTGTCCAACCTTATTTCCTGTAGGTACTGGACCCTTTGTGCCGTGACCAGGGCCATCAGCATGACTGTTTTTCATAGTCAGTTCCGTAGGGACAGAGCTGTAGCTGGAGACCAGTTTCTTAACATGGTCAGTACAATGCTCACATCCCAAATTTGGGAGTACCTGGTTCTTGGGGATTAATTTTAAAATGCCCCTCATGAGTTTGGTTATCAGGGTGTGTCCCAACAGAGTGCCGCTCTGTACCCACGACAGGTATGTTGCCAGAGCACTTCTGGCGCAGTTGATGGCACTTTGACTGAGCCTCTCATCGTAATGGAGGCTTGCCAGGAATTCCAGAACAGACAGGATGTTCATAGATCTGTGGGTGATGATTATTGTTGTGACAGTACTTCCCATTTCTTGATAATACCAAGTACTGATGTTTAGGTGAACTGTCTGTGACCCACTGAAATAATTCCGCATACGGTCCGTCAATCCCAAGTGTAGAAGAGGTGCTTTCAACTCTAAAAATAAATAGGTTTATATATAATAGTGACATGGGTAACTCCCCTTGTTGCGGGAAGAACCAGTAAGTTAGGTCTATGATGGATGGTGATGTATGGTTCTAACCCATGTTGATATCACCAGGACCCATGGTTGAGTAGGGCAATCAGGTATTATCAAAATACGAGACGTGGAGTCTATAGTTTCTTCCTAAATACCCGACTGATGAGGCAGAGGGAGGGATGCATAAATGATCCCCCAATCAGCGAAGATACATCTGAACCTCTGCCCCAGGTTCTGGCTCCCAAGAACATAATTTGATAACTGGTAAGAGCATGGATGTGAATAGGTTGTTATCTGGTGTTCCATACCGTGCTGTTCCAGCAATACATATTTTATCCAACATCCATACAGTGTTTCTAGACTACCGTGACCTATTGTCTGCCACTAAATTCAGTTTCCCTGGTAAGTTGGTAGCTGATATCCAAATATCTATCTGGATACACTATTCCCAAAAGTGTTGGCCAGATAGTCACATGATGTCGATATGTTTCTACCGATATGGTTGACATATGCTACCCCGGTGGTGTAGTCAATTTGTAGTCTAACATACTGGTGATATAACCCAGAACAATATGACTTAAAGCCATGGCATGCACTCACTTCCCCAGGTATTTATGCCCAACGTTAGTAATGATGCCTCCTGTGCATTCCATCTCCCCCACAGCTGGAGATGGAATTAGTAGCATCCCAATCTAAGGCCCATCAGTAAGTGGTTGCATAGACGGGTAATTGTTAATGTTTGGTTTGGAACAATGCCTAATGTTATGTTTCCACCATTGTTGTACCATAGTGGCCTCTGTTGGTTGCTTCATTGGTCTGTCAGACTGACCCCCCCATAAATTTATGAGTGACGCATGTTTGCGCTCAGTAATTTGATTATGTAAAGGTCCGATTTATGTGGCTGGCACACAGCCCCTAATGCCAATTATTCTACTACCAGTCTGATGGATGGTTTTGTTCCCTGCAAGCCTCCATTAAGGCTGTACCCTTTTTTACGGCAAAGTACTGCCATGTGAACTGTGTTAACGGTGAACCGCAGATGATCTGTTCTGTTAAATACATCTGTGGGCACCTCCAATGAGTACTATATAGCAAGTATATATTAATACGATGCTTGCCATGTAGTACCATATAACCATATAACAATTACAGCACGGAAACAGGCCATCTCGGCCCTACAAGACGGTGCCGAACAACTTTTTTCCCTTAGTCCCACCTGCCTGCACTCATACCATAACCCTCCATTCCCTTCTCATCCATATGCCTATCCAATTTATATTTAAATGATACCAACGAACCTGCCGCCACCGCTTCCACTGGAAGCTCATTCCACACCGCTACCACTCTCTGAGTAAAGAAGTTCCCCCTCATGTTACCCCTAAACTTCTGTCCCTTAATTCTGAAGTCATGTCCTCTTGTTTGAATCTTCCCTATTCTCAAAGGGAAAAGCTTGATCACGTCAACTCTGTCTATCCCTCTCATCATTTTAAAGACCTCTATCAAGTCCCCCCTTAACCTTGATCAATACCTTAGTTGCAACAAAGGTTCCCATCTAGTAATGAATATAAAGTACGAAAGTATTCAAATTAGTCAAATCTATGATGATGTGGCAATCATATTATGATAAGGATTTTTTTTTTTGTTTTTTTTTGGACACGTATTCCTGTGATTCGTGTTGGATGTCCTCCATCACTCCTATTTTATTTGGGCACTGTAGTTCAGTATGCGCTTAGTTTGTTTCTTTTCCTGTAAGCATGAACATTCAGTTCGGTACATGCTGAACTGGAGGATAATGTAATGAATAATTCTAAGGTATACCCCTATACTTCTGAAATTTAAGTGTCGGTAGTAATAATTCTATGCATCCAGATAGATCTGTTATCTCCCACCAACCTCGTAAGGAGCCAAACCCACCTTCCTCCATGGTACTATTAGTAGGTTTGTTACTATTTCGGCATCCTCCGTGGTCGTTGAGGTGCCGGTGTCTGTGATGAGGGTTAGCGCATTTCCCAGGAAGTAGTTTTTAAGACGTTCCTTAATGTGCCCCAGAGTTTCCCTTTATGTGAAGTTCTTTACCTGTTAAGATAAGATGCCTCCAAATTTTAATATTGGAGGTTGGGAGGTTCCAGGTTTGCATATAAGGCCAGTGCATCCTGGTGATCTAGTGTCTTTTTGTTTATAGTGCGGCCGATCCCGTCCCGCTGTTAGGACTTAGAACTTTCTTTCGTTTCAATTCCCTGTCTTACCATGTTTTCAATTACACTGGTTGATACTGGGAACATTCAGGTTTTGCAGTTCCCTGATGGCAAGTGTCTTCCAATAGGTTTTCTGCACCCGATGTGTACTAGGGGTATGTTCTGCTCCCCTGTTCAAGTGCAGCCCAGGATTGACCCCCTATACTCCCCTCTGATGAGGGAGAACACTGTGCAGCCCTACAAGAGGTACTGCTGTAGGACTTACTAGCTGCCCCCCTGTGACTAGTCTCCATCTCATGGAGCCTGCCACTTACCTGCTCCAACAGCCGCTCCAGCTGGCCCCGATGCTCTCGGGCACCCAACCGGCTCCAATGCACATGGTCACTGGCCATCGCGGCTGCTCCTGAAGCCGCTACTCCTGAGGCCGCTCCTGCTCCAGTTCCTGCAGCCACTCCATCCGGCTCCAATGCTCACGGGCACTGGCCGTCACGGCTGCTCCTGAAGCCGCTCATGCTCCAGCTCCTGCAGCCAGCCCAGGATTGACCCTCGGTGTTCCCCTCTGATGAGGGAGAAACACTGTGCAGCCCTACAAGAGGTACTGCTGTGGGGCTTACTACCTGCCCACTGTGGCTAGCCTCCATCTCCTGCCACTTTGTGGTATTCCCTCCAGCAGCCGTTCCAACTGGCTCTTATGCTCTCGGGCATAGGCCACTCCCGGCTGCTGTTGCCCCATCCTGCAGCCGCTCCAACCGGCTCCCGTGCTCTCGGGCACTGGCCGCTCACGGCTGCTTTGTTTCTCCTGCAGCCGCTCCAACCGACCCCCATGCACACGGGCACTGGTCGCTCGCGGCTGCTTAGTTTCTCCTGCAGCCGTTCCAACCGGCTCCCGTGCTCTCGGGCACTGGCCGCTCGTGGCTGCTTTGTTCCTCCTGCAGCCGCTCCAACCGACCCCCATGCACACGGGCACTGGTCGCTCGCGGCTGCTTTGATCCTGCAGCCTTCGTGGATCCGGTCCATGTCTCCACCTAAAAGGTAAGTGGAAGGAACGCAGAGTCTCTTACCAGCTGTTCCCGACTTTCAAATTCTGGAACGCAGAGTCTTCTTACCTGCTGTTCCCGGCTTTCAAATTTTGCCGCTAGGGGAACGTCGTTCCCCCTGCTGTGACTCGTTGCAATGCGTGTAGCGATATGGCACGCATGTGTCCTGGCGGGGTTCTTCACGTAGTCACTCACGTGACTCCGAAGTAAAATTGTAGATGAATTGCTTACCAGAGCATCCAAGGTGTCTGAATTGCTGATTCAGCAGGTCAAGAAAGGATCTAGATTTGAGCCGAATTGTCCCTTGCCTTAACTGGTTTATAATGTAGGGGGCAGTAAAGTGAAGCCTCTCTGAGAAATTATTTGTAAAATTGGATTACTCAAGCTGTATTATTATGGACTAATCTGCCAAGTGGTAAAAGTCAATATAATTGTTATTTTGCTCAATAATTAGTCTCTCCCTTTCAGGGATAATTGTCTTTGGCAGCAGATCTTCCCCGGCAGATAATGTAACAGTGCCGAGCAGCTGATTTTTATTTAAAGTTCAACGAGCTTCAAGGCATTTAACATGTTCTTTGTGTGATGAGATACTTTGTTACTCAAAGCCTTTCCTCCCTCTAACAGACGGTGCCCAGAATTGTGCATGATAGCCCAGCCAAGGCAAAAAAAAGAATTGCAGTAAACATAAAGAGACGGTACCAGAGATGACAAGTCCTGTAATCTTGAGCAGAAACCAAACTG